>NC_134532.1:141295569-141895569 GCF_050624435.1 Tenrec ecaudatus
GGCCTCAAAAAGTTGGTGGGGTGAAAAGATTTCTTCATGAGAACTTTGACTTTCACTACAAAACGTGTTAAAAGTAGTACCTGTACAACCTAAACAGTCTGACCCTTCCCAGAGAGTGCTGGCTATATCATTTGGCTTGAGATTAATTTTCTTATGTTTTATTCTCATGATGCTTATAAATGTTCCATATTTGAAATGCTTGTAATCTTAGTTGGATTATAATTTGTGAAGTTTGTTAGAAGTAGTTAATGCAAAGTTAACCTATTTTGATTTTTGTTACAGTGCTTAGACACTATCCCAGATTTTGAATAGTTAAAGAAATCAAGTAGAGATTAAAGCACTTGGATTTGCCCCTCAGTAATTTAATGTTTTCTAAGACAAGGGGGAAAAGACATGGGGATGTAAAACAAAAGTTATCCAATGAAAACTGTCGTCGCAGCCCTTGTACCATTTTATGGTACGCATGAGTCAAGGCTGCCTCACAGGCACCCAGCACTGTTTTGGGGTGATTTTCCTTTATGATCAAGTTAAAGAGTTGAAAAAAGCTGCCAACGTACAGAATCTTATCTAATTCACATGTTCTCAGATCTATTTCTGTCACCTTTGGTTTCTTTTTAATCCATTTTATTTCTAGTCTCAGAATTGGAAATGTGTCCGTAAAAATCTGTTTGGAGGTGATCAGCTTCATAGTTTAAACCAGCGGTTCTCAACCTGTGGGTTGCAGCCCATTTGGGGGCTTGAATGACCCTTTCACGGGGTTCACCTTTTTCAAACAGCGAGATTACACTTAAGTAGCAACGAAAATAATTTTATGATTGGGGGGGTCACCACAACATGAACTGTATTGTAAAGGGTCACAGCACTAGGAAGGTTGTGAACCAGTGGACTGTTTTAGGATTATCATTTGTCTTTCAAGTTAGACACTTGACTTTTGAACACTCCAGTGATTTGAGTAGCATTGAGATGCCTTGTAGCTGGGCTAGTCTCGCTAGCTACACAATTTTGGTTGCTGGTTATGCACTAGGTGTTCACTACAATAAAACGTGTTAAAGTACCTGTACAAACAACCTAAGTAATCTGACCCTTTCCAGAGTGCTGGAAGACATTTGATGTACTTCTGGTTCTTGAGCTTTCATATGAGAGCTTTTCCCTTCAAATCCATAGGGTTTTTTACCACCGGTGTTAGGAAATGGGAGTATTGTCTTGGTTAGGCTAATTGTATTTTTGTGTGTGTGTGTGTGTGTTGGGTATTCTTGGATTTTGTAATTCTGTAAGCTTGCTCTTTTCTGTGGACCTCTAACTAAATGATGTCCTCCCCATGGCTTAGCACCTCTGACATCTATTTGCCTGTTTTCTGGAATTACTAATTTGAGTGTGATCTCTCAACATCTTTCCCTATTCACCCCAGTGAGTGTTAACTTGTTGGCACAATGTATCACATACCAACAAATTTGTAATTTCTAGGAGTTCCCCCTACTCTTTTAAAACTAAGTAGCTATTTATTCTTACTTGACTACTGTTTTTTTCCTCATTACTGGTTCTTAATCCCTATGTATATAGATATGGTTGCAAATGACTATGCCAGCTAGGTTTCTGTTTTTTTTTCCTTTTCGGTTTGTTTCCTTCAAATACTTTTAATCTCCTGTTGCTTTTGAAGTGTAATTTCATTCTAGGGATTCCCACCCCCCACCACCCCCTGGTATTTGATTGGAGCATTTAAAATTTTACTAAGGAGCTCTGACAAATAAATGCTTGGAATTTGGCCACCCCCATCCCTTTCTCTTCACAACCCTCACCACTCACCCAAGCTGGTTTGATTACCCAGAGAAGGCTACTCCTGCCAGACAAACCTAGCTTTACTGTTGAGCTCCTACAAATGGAGCTGCTATGGATTTCCGGACTCAGTGACCCTATAGGATGGCAGAAACTGCCCCAGGAGTTCCTGAGGTGTTACAGAGGTAAAAAGCTGGTTTTCTCGCATAGAGTGGTCAGTGGCTCTGAACCGGTAACTTTGGCTCGTTGCCCAATACATCACCACCACCACCAGGGGTCCTGTGAAAGAGGAAAAGCTGAGAAATCTATTTCCATCACTGAGCCACACACGACTATTAAACCATGAAAGACCAAATCTTCAGTCTGGCGCCTCGGTTAAATAGCAAGCAGTACAGAGGATCTGGGGTTTTAACAAATAGATCTTCAAACCTCAGTCCCACTACCTATTTAGGATGACAATTTCTAAACCTTTGGGAGGATTTGGTGTAATGTTTTCAATACCAGCAGATGAAGTGCTTTGTTACTCTTCATATGCTTTGTGGCTTTGGAAATTATATTCTTGGTTCTTTAAGATTGTATGTCCTCTTTCCTGGTTTTCAGTAATGCCTTCCCCCCCCCCCCCCTTTAAACCAGTTTATTTTGTGGTGGTGGTGGTAGGGGTGGTGGAAGGGTCGAGGGCTGAAAAGGGGGCAGGCAGATAAAATACTCCAAAGTAGCTGTGTAGTAACCATTTGGCCAACAAAGTTTGTAAATATGCTCAGTTACTACTACATATGAACCCTTGAGGTAGCTTTGATCTTAGTTTATTAACTGTAAAGTAGAATTACTGAGCTCATGTTTTCTCAAGTATAGGAGCATTGTAGGTTTTTAATGTGCTCACCCTGCGTTCAGTGATGGAAGTGTTGGGCTGCTGACCAAAATGTGGGCGGTTTGAACCCACCATGCTTGCCAGAGGTAGATGAAGCCCCGCTCCAAATTGTTAAAATCTTAGCAACGATAGGGCAGTTCTACAATGTCCTATTAGGTGATTGAATCAACTTGATGTTCTTTTTAGGGGTGGGGGGAGGCTTATTAGGTCTTGTTACTAAGGTGAGTTAATCAAGTCTCAGTCTTCCTGAGGTTTTTTTTATTTTACAGTTTTAGCATGTTATTAATTGGGAGTTCATAAATCATCCCATAATTCAGTCATGTCAAGCAGAATTGTACAATTGGCTGCCACAATCAATTTCTAAACATTTTTTCCCTGAATTCTTTGACATTGTCTCTCTCCCCTTTACCCCACCTCCCTGACCTCCACCCACCCCCACTCTACTTGGCTGTCCCTATAGGTTTATCCATCCTGGCTTTCAGATTTACCAAAACAACAACACAGCTTCATGAGGGTGACCTCCAATGACAATTCTGAGAATACACCCTCATATGAACAAACCAAAACATACAGAAACTACAGGTTCAGCATGCCTCGGGGGGATCAACTGACAAGGTTTTAACTGTTCAAGTCAGGTTTATCCCTTTGGTCTTGTAGACTCATCTTTCCAATGCACTCCAATAATCACTTTCCTCCCAGTCCTCAATTGTGGACGGTTCACGAGAGGCTTACTTCCTGTGTAGATCCCACTGTCATCCATAGCTTTCTGAAATGATTCTCACACTGTATGCTCTGATACTAATTCCTCCTTTGAATCATATGACTTACAATCTGTTGACTGATGATGTGCTGCTTTTTAAAAACATTTTATTGGGGGCTCGTACAATTCCCATCACTATCCATACATCCATCCATTATGTCAAACTTTTACATTTCTTGCCATCATTCTCAAAACACTTGCCTTCCACTTGTGCCCTTAATATCAGTTGCTCTTTTCCCCCCTCCCCCTGCACCCTACCCCATGAACCCTTCATAATTCATAAATTATTTTGTCATGTCATACTGTCCAACGTCTCCCCCTGCCCTCTGCTGTCCATTCCTCAGGGAGGAGGCTATACATAGATTCTTGTAATCAGTTCCCCCTTTCTACCCCATGTTCCTTTCATCCTCTAGGCATCGCCACTATCACCACTGGTCCTTGGAGGAGTCATCTGCCTTGGATTCTGTGTGTTTCCAGTTGCTATATGTACCAATGTACATCCTCTGGTCTAGCCAGATCTGTAAGGTAGGATTGGGATCATGATAGTGGGGGGGAGGAAATATTTAAGAACTAGAGGAAAGTTAAATGTTTCATCGTTGCTACCCTGTACCCTGACTGGCTCATCTCTCCACAACCCTTCAGTAAGGGGGTGTCTGGTTGGCTGCCAATTGGCTTTGAGTCTCCACTCTGCACTCACCCATTACCGCTGGGCTTTGAGTATCCACTCTGCACTCACACCTTTACAATTTTTTGTTCCTTGATGCTTGATACCTGGTCCCTTCAACAGCTCATGGTCATACAGGCTGGTGTGTTTCTTCCATGTGGGCTTTGTTGCTTCTGAACTAGATGGCCACTTATTTATCTTCGAGCCGCCAAGACCCCAGATGCTATATCTTTTGATAGCTGGGAACCATCAGCTTTCTTCACATTTGCTTATACACGTTTGTCTTCATTGATCCTATCAGGAAGGTGGGCACCCACTGATAGGATTTTTAGTTCTTTGATGTCTGATAACTGGTCCCTTCTACACCTCTTGGTCAGACAGGCTGGTGTGCTTCTTCCATGTGGGCTTTGATGCTTCTCATCTAAATGGCTGCTTGTTTATCTTCAAGCGTTTAAGACCCCATATGCTATCTCTTTTGATAGCCGAGCACCATCAGCTTTCTTCACCACATTTGCTTATGCACACCATTGTCTTCAGGAAGGTGGGGATGATGGGCTTCCTATTGAGGTTCTTGGTCTCTTTCTTTCTTAACCGTCAATGTCTACGTTAGGTGCCAGCAGGTTGGTTTTGGCTCGATGACCCATTGTACAACAGACCACTGCCTGGTCTTGTGCCATCCTCACAATTACGTGTTGAGCCCATTGTTTCAACCACTGCCAGTCTGTCTTGTTGAGAACCTTTGTCTTTTCACTTCTACCTTGCGAAGCATGATGTGCTCTAGGGAAAGATCTCTCCTGACATGTTCAAAATATGTAGGATGAAGCCCTACTATCCTTGTCTCTGAGGAGCTTTCTGGCTGTTCTAAAAGAAATTTGCTTGTTGTGTTTTGCAGTCCATGGTACTTTCAATATTCTTCAGCACTGTAATACATTGTTTCTTCAGTCTTTTTGCAGTCAATGTCCAACTTTCATATGCATCGGAGGCAATTGAAAATACCATGACTTGGGTCAGGCGCACCTTAGTCTTCAAAGTAACATCTTTGCTCTTCAACACTAAATAGGCCCTGTGTAGCCTCGTACATTTACTTTACTGGGGTGATGATGGCCTTAGTTGTGCACAAGTTGGTATTTAAAAGTTTGTGGTATTTTTTCACCTTTTAATTTCACTTTCTATAAATTTTTTGAAGCCTGTCCTCTTTGTGGACCAGCTGTCCAGGTGCTAATTCTAAGAACAATGTATTTAGGACCTTGAAGTATTTGTGAAACCAGAAGAACCGAACCAGACTGTCCAACAATACAGGAAGAGCTTCAAAATATTCGTGGAAGAATGGAGTGGAAAGCTACTGTAGTTTTTTCACCTTTTTTGAAACTCCCTCTTAATTTGCATTGATCCTGAAATATATATAGTAGTTATTTTGTTTGGGGTCCTTTAAATCAGAAATGTCAAAATCTAGATTCTTGCATAGAAAACTGACGCAATAAAGAATAATTTTAATAGTATAATTTATCAATGCATCTTAACATTTGCCAATGATCCCAGCTACTCAAAGTAATTTTTCAGGTTGAGTGTATTCATTTCACCTCTAGCCACATTTTGAGAGCCTCTCCAGATGAATATACAGCCGTGCCAACTCACTCTGCCTTGGCTGTTCTTTACTATTATCCCCTATAAATGTGGGAAATTAGAGATGGGTTAATTTTGATGGTTGGCATTTCAAAAAAACCTGCACCCATCTATGTCCGAATCGCTCAACTAACCAGAATGCACTAAGGTTTTCACCTGGGTTTTTATTTCCCATACCCAACTGAGCTATACCAGTTTTCAGAACCATTTCTTAAAGATACAGTGAGAGTTAAAAGTGCTGTTTCACAAAGCATTTTTGTTACTTTTATGAATTAAGCTTAGGAAGGGTTCACATTTCCATAAAACAACACTAATGACGCATTTTATTCATAGACCTGACATCTAGTTTGATGCAAAAATGAATTCTAAGTAAGTGTAAGATGAGAGGAGTAGTGGTGGGCTAAGTGGGGGATGGGAAGCTAAGGCAACAGCTTCAGGCTGGGCCCAGGATGACCTCATTATTTTATCTTGTTCTCTACAAAAATGCACTCCTTTATGAGCTGCATCTTGTCTAGTTCTCCCTTTGGATAGCTACTGATTTCAAGTCATCCCTTCTGTTATAAATTGATCATCAGCAACTTTGAAAACAACGTTGCTGTTTTCTTGTGTTGACCTAGTTCTATAATTGCCCCGAGCAAAAGATTGTCAAGGCAAGATGTGATTCCAGCAGCCTCTCATTGGGATCAGCTGTGGTAGCCTTGGGTAAAGCGTATGGGGTCCAGAGGAATGGCGGCGTTGAGAAAGGCCTAACAATGAGTACTGAGAAATGGTAACTCCACTCAGCTCCGTACAAGCAGGGGCATGGGTGGGAAGGACCAACAACAATGTGGATGACATTTTTCAAAGGAATGAAATGCTCAAAGCAAAGTGTTCTTGTTACAGCTGCTAAATTAATGCTAATGACTGGAAGAAACTGAAGAGATCTGTTAAAACCAGTACCTAAGTGTGATGTCTAAAATGCCATGAAAGCTATACTTTGCATAAGCACTTGAGCAATGAAATTATTTAGTTACCTATTGTATGGACGGACCTGAATTACACAGGCCTAATTATATTTTATGAAAAGCACTTGACAATCTCAGACTGGTACAGTGGAATCTTAAAAATTGGAAGATGGCTATTGTAGTGTAGTTAAGCGATTGGTTAAAGAGTAATGAAATATTCAATAGAAATACTCAGAAACTTGTAAATTGCTTCTGCAATCAATATATAAAGCATGTTAATACTAATCAATTAATTTTCTGTATTAACACCTATCAGCATGGGTGTTGATAGCTTTTTACAAAGCACCTGATTTTTAACTAACAGAATGTTCTCTGACCACTTAACATCTCTAAGACATTCTCCCAAAGCAAATTCTGTTGGAATCAAGTGTTTCCAGTTCTAGAAGCCTGTTTCTAGAATCTTCATGTGAAGTTTATGGTGGGCTTTAATGGGGTTTCACTTTGCAGTAAATTTTCTTTTCTGAAAGTTTCCTGCTGTTCAGATTATAATGTAGTGCTTTTGTCTTAAAATTAAACTCTTATAGCACTCACGCCTATTTTGCACTCTCCCTTTTCTTTTTTTTTTTTTAAAGTTGTTTCTCCCTTCTTGGATAAATACTTATTTTCTTAATTGAAAGGGTAAGGAAACTACTATTAATGTTAAAATGACAAAATAAAATAAAATGGCAAAATAATTTTAATGGGATTATTGTGAAAGCTAAATACTGTGTAATTAGTCAAATTGCATTACAAATAAAAGCTTAGCTGGTGAAAGGAAAAAGAACAATTTCTAGTTTTCTCCAAAATATCAATAAGGAAGGGTCTTGAAGAAGATTCTGCATGGGGATGTTTGATTTATTTTATTTTATTTTTTGGTCTCAGCTAGGCCTGCTTTCAAACATGGGGAGACTGAAAATTGCTGATAGGTATTGTACAGAGACTAACTTAAGTTTTCAGAAAATGGCAAATAGAATGGAAATGTCTATAATAGTAATAACCAACATACACCAAATGGTAATGTAATTACTGGGAAAGTTTAAAAATATTTCATTTCCTACTTTTGAATCCCTTGAGAACTTTCAAAGAATGTGAACCACTCATTTCTGGTCTGCAGAGAGGGGCTGCTGGTACGGTGTGGAGCTGAGCTGAATTGCTTCCCCCCAAATGGCCTCTTTGTCTATGACAGCTTGTGATTTGCCTGTTCTAAAAATGAGGGTTCATAATTAAATAATTAGTTTTCGTTTTCATTTATGCCTCTTTAGCACAATAGGGAGGACTTCATTCTCAAATGAATAGAGTTTTCATAACAAGTTAAAGTAATCCTTTTCAGGTTAAGATGTGTGAGACATTCTATCTGGCAGATTTTAAAAACATATAGTGTAGTACATTTGATTAAATGCATTATTTCAAGTGAATGGTTCTGAGCCCTAGCTCTATCATTTGATAGTCCTGTGACATTGGGCAGATTTAAACTAATATCTCAAAAATTCAATTTCTCAAACTAAAATGGTAATACCTCAGATATGAACAATAAATGATAGGCATGCAAAATGCTTTTAGGTCAGTAGTCCTCAACTTCATTCTGGATTTATACACATTTGAGGCCCTATACCAGACTGAAGTAGAATCTTCAGGGAGTGGAGCCCAGGCATTTGTTGACAGTTAAAAACCAAAGTATCACATTTGTTGCTATGACCATGTTTAAGAGGCTATGGAAGTCATCCATATAAGAACCACTTGTTAACTGCTTCTATGTACTGGGCCAGCTGAAGTACTATATGACTTGTGGAGAGTAGATATAAAAAACTCACTGCCATGGGTTAAATTCCGCTCATCTTGACCCTATAGGACAGGTTAGAACTACACCTATGTGTTTCTGAGATTGTCAAGGAGTAGAAAGCCTCTTTTTCACTTGCAGGGATATTCTGTTTGTAAAGTTGCTTAAGCAAGCCACTATAGAGAATCCCCTCTATTTGCTTCTGTAACTCTTGTCTCGGTGTCACTGGCTGCTGAGCCTTTAGGAGATTTGAGACGAAAGCCTATGATTCCGGTGAGTAATTTGGTGAGACGGGGTGATGATGAAGAAGGCATCAAGGTGGGAAAAGCCACTTCTAGAATAGAGGGCAATTCTGCTTTCATTTATAGAGACTGGAAATAAGGTCAAAGAAGCAGGTTTTGTTGGGGAAGGAGGAAGAACACATAGATGAATTTTAGGATTTACAATTTGTGAAGTGCATACAATTAATACACGGGGTATTATCCAGTGGAGAGTTGGAAGAAGGTCTGGAATTCAGAAGAGCAGTTAGAGATGAGGGGAACTTTATGGGAATGAATAAAAGCATTCTGAGAAATGTGGCAAATGAGGAGGACCAAAGGCTAAATTCTGTAGGCAATTGGAATGAATGTATGACTGCATTCTTCAGGGATAGTTCGCCTTGCACGCCTCTCCACCATAGCAAGTCAAGTCCTCTGCCTTTCAGTCTTAGCTAGTCCACTGATCTCTTGCAAGTGACGTGATTCCTTTGTGTTTCATTTTTCTCATCTGTAGATGGAAATGAAAACACTACCTACCTAGGGTTGTTGTGAAGATTAAATGAGAATCTCTAAAGTACTTATAACCACTACTGGCACATAAAAAATGCTTCATGAGTTAATCATCTCTGTTAACAGGTTTGATATAAATTCAAGTTCTTGTAAGATCCAAATCACATTTCACTTGTAATCCATAAAATAGTCCTCAGTGATTTGAGCCTATATTAATGATCTTCCCTTAATTAAATCTTTGCCACTCACTTGAATAGACAGTTGTTTAAACTTGATTTTCATTGATCTTGCCTCTTCCATTGGAAAGTAAACTTCCCATAGAACCAGAAGCAAGTTTTACTTTGTTAAGAATAAGTTTAAAACTACTGTTACAAAATCATAAAAACCTTTACTAAACAAAAAAACCCCCATTAACGTGAAAATATTGCTTCTCAATATAGCCTCCATCTAGGTCTACCCATTTCTGACGGTGGTTCCAGCTAAGCCTTCCTGAGCAGTTCACTGCTCTTCGCTGTACACCACGTCCAAAAGGCAGTTCGGGCATCCTTGAAGGACTCTCATGGGCTTCCTTTACAATGTTTCTTGTGTTTGGGGCTGTGTGGTGGGTGGAGTAAGACTTCCCAGTGAAACTCTCATATGACAAACCTTGCTACTCTTGAAGCATGAGCAGGTGCATTGTCAAGATGGAAACAAATTCCTTGGCAAAGCTTTCCTGGCCTTTTAAGTCTCACCGTGTAACTTTCAATTTTCTTAAAACTAATGTATAATAAGTTCCCACGATCGTCCTCTATCTTTGGAGAAAATATGCCCGGTTTGCCTCTTTGTAATCTCAGAAAAGAGTTTTCATAACCTGAGTTGAAGTCTCTGTCTTGTATGTAACTAGCCCAGATGTCCTCAGAAACTACTGTTAGTATTCCATCTTGTTTTCTGGGTAAATCCAAGACTCCTCCTTCATTATGTTTTTGCTCATAAAATTATCATCATTAGCTTTAATTTTTGCTGAAACAGATGGAAAGAGCAACTCTGTGAGCTAGCTGATCTTTGCGTAATGGTTTTGCCGCACATTGAGCTGAAAGCTTGCTTGAGGTCAAGACGCTCACTTAAAAGTGAAAATCAAAACCATTTGAGATCCTAACTTCAGTAGAGACCACAGCAATGATAATTCTACAGGCCTCTTCCACCAATTTCTGGACGCCAGCCACGGAATCTTTATTGGTCAAGGCTGATGGTCTTCCCACTCTTGGCTCATATTTTGAGGTTTTCCCAACTCTCCTTAAAACACTTGATCTATCTTAAAAAGGTTTTTGTTTTTTTCATGTGAGGTAGTGTTCCTGTAAACCTGGTGCAAAACTTCAATGATCTAGAAGCATGTCCAATTTGTTTAAAAATTGATAGTAGCTCTGACATCAAAATGGTTTTTTACCATGGACCAGGGTTTTTTTAGAGCACCTAAGTTGACTGAGACAAGTGTATTACTGAGAGAGCTTGTCTGCAGCCATCCACTGATTGCAGAAACAGATTTAAACATGCTTTGTTTGGAATAAATATATGTACATTTGGGCTCGGATTCTAGTAGCAATACTTTTTCACTCAGGCCTCATATTCTCTAAAGCAAAAAGCCATATGTTTCAAGCAGTGTATTTCTCTCCATGAAGCAACTTAGAATAAATCCTAATGTTTTAGAACTATCTTGGATCGGAGTAGCAGCTCAATGATAGATGAGGGCATAAGTGAGTGAAAAACCTAATATTGCCTTAATATTTATTTCTCTGTACTAATTGTATGCTAGTAGTGTTCAGTGAGCTGTGCATTATGAAAGTCCTTATATATTATAATAATCTTAAAACTAAATGCTACATCATCTCCCCCAAAGAACTTAGTACATTTGTATCAAAATATTCAACACCTCATCAATTTTTCCTGGGTGTAAGCTCCAGAAACATCAACGTTTTCTAACCTTTGAAATCCTGTGAAAAATCATTTATGAATGGAAAAGTGATACTTGGCTGGAGAAATGACAAGCTCAGTATCTATTTAAAATGTTTGGTCTTTGATCATTACTAGTGTTAGAATGAGCTACCTAGCAGCCAGGGACTCATGTTTTAATGCTTTATTTTTCTCCTTTAATCACAGAATGATTTTTAAAAATGGATATAGAACTCAAGTTCCCATCTGGGAAATAGAACTCACGATACCTTGTTATTAATTGCGAGGTGAGGTTGGATATTGTAATTGAATCATAATGATTTGAGCGAGAGGGAGGGAAGGGGACAGGGTTTGTAATGTAAAGAAATGCATGAGTGTCTCTGGACTGTGCTTGTGTCAAAATTCTCATATTTCTAAGAGTCAAGGTCATTTCTGAGGAAAGGGAAAGTCTGTAAGGCTTTGATCAATATCATGAGTACAACATTTTCTGTGTGAATAATTATTAGCCACAATGTACAGATGAGACAGTGGCAGGTTTAATAACTTCTGGAACTTCACAGAGATGGTACATGGGAGAGTTGAGAATTGAACCTTGGCACTCTGATTCCAGTATTTGTGCTCATAATCTTAAAAAAGGGAGACTAAGGAAGTGGTGGAGTAGTCAGAAAAAAAAATTGGATTACCAAAATGGAACATGCAGCAACTCAAGAGTCAAGGGACATGTAAAGGGTAAGAAACAAGACTCGGGGGGCAGCCTTGCTGTGTTTCCAGCCCTCTCTCTCACTGTTCCTGGAACTCTGCCATCATATAGAGAAATTTATTGGTAAGTGATGGGGAAGGGGGGAGGAAGGTTCACGTTGGTATTACATTTGTACTTAATAGAACGATGATGATTAAAAGGAGAATTGCCACCGCGATTATTACAGTCCCTTTAAAGTATTTCCACCATATTCTTCTGGAAATCTTTCTTGTGTTTTGAAATTCTTTGTCCTGAAAAGAAAAACAAATCACAAATTTAATTTTTCTTTCCATGTATGAATTAATGAGCATACTTGCATATTGTACTACATGTCCGAGTTACTTGAAATAACAGATTTAGCTTAGCTTTGATCAATCTAAGAAAGTTTTCATAAGCATGAATAGTTTCTATAAAGTGATGCCCCAATGTTCCAGGCCCTTTGGTTCCTTCCAGGTCCAATTTAATTATATGGGACAAAGATGACCATGCCATCTCTTATGGGCTCTGTCCTGATGGTGACGTGGGGCGGGGGAGAGGGTGAAAGTGGCTTTTGGGTCATTAGACACTTACTGAATCAATATTATAAGAAAGTAAATTCAAGTGACATTAAGGAGATTTCATTCTCTAGGCAAAAAAATACAGCAAATATGCAGTTATCTTACAGCAAAGATAACTATGTTTTGATTTCACAGATTATTTGATCAATTCCTTGAATATTTGACAGAATCACTTTTGGATTTGATATACGTTTTGAGAGAAGCTTAAATTTTTAAAAAATTGTTGTGAATCCACAGTAGAACGAATACCAATCCGCTGCTTTCTGCACATACAATCCAGTGGCACTGATTGCACTCTCGCTGTGCATCCGCTCTCCGTCTCCTTTGCTGAGTTGTTTCTCTTTCAGGCACACAAACTCACTGCCCCCTAGGTTTCCCATAGAATCTTTCAACTTGCTGTTGTCAATTTGACCCCATCCACATACATCTTAAAAGAGTACAATAACTAATGTCAGTGAGTACAACAATGAAGAAAATGTTCTGAAATTGATTGTGGTGATGATTGGACAACCCTTTAATAGATTGTATTCTATGCTATATGAATTATATGCCAAGAACACTGTTTAAAAAATTAAAAGAGCACAATACTCAAGGAAGACTTCAAGGGATATTTTGATGCAAAATTTAATGTAAAAGATTATCTCTCTCAGGGCAGTAATTTTAGGAGTCTATCCAGCTTCCATGGTTCCAGGAAAATTTGATTCTATGAGGATTTTAAATTCTATTCTGCAGTCCCCACTTTTGATCAGGATTTTCCCATAGAATCTTTTATCAAAATATTCAGTAACAATAGCTGGGAATCATTTAGTTCTGGTCTCATTGCAAAGGAAGCAATTGTTCGTGGAGGTAATTAACCACACATTCCTTTTCTACCTGTTCCTGACTGTCCTTCTTCCTCTGTAGCTCAAGCCAAATGCAGACTAATTGCTGTGCCTTCCCAGGACCCCTGGTGGCATCTAGGACTACAGGCAGAAGTGGGATTCAGCCAATTCACACGGGTTTGCAGAACATACAGCTCATTTTTTGTTGAGTTTAGGAAACCAATTGTTAAAATGACACTTTCAATCAGGGTTCTCTTTAAAGCAGAGATCATATTATTTTTATTGATTCACTTACTGAGTCAATATTATAAGAAAGTAAATTCAAGTGACCAGTATTTTCATTAGAAGATTTCATTCTCTAGGTAAGAAAAGATACACATGTGGAAACCACAAATTTACATTTCTTACTTACTCTTTTTAAATGTTCAATTGTGCAACAGCTTATTTGAAGGACCCAAAGTAATGTTCATTCTGTCCATAGATATAAAAATTAGATGGAACTATGTTGGTAATATTTATTCATTTCATAAAACTTATTATACTTTAGAGGGAACTATGTTGGTAATATTTATTCATTTCATAAAATTTATTATACTTGTGAAATACTACATTTGTACTTTTAATGAAATACTACATTTTTATTCCCTTGCGTTTGTTATGTTAGTAAGCAAACATAAAAATGAGAAAAAGTGCCATATAATCAGAGGGTAACATGCTGTCATTCATTTCAACTATGTGTTATACCCCTGATTCCCACAAGATATGAGTGAATTATGTAATCACAGAAAATGTTCAAAAGGTAAAAATATTTTCAAAACAATTGCTGTAAGTTCAACAGAAGTAGAAAGGAGTTTTTCCAAGATGAATATAACATGTTCAGAGGAGAGAAGTGGCCTGTTTCAAATATATCAAACACAATAACTATTGTTGAATTGACCTACTTCTAACGGAATGGAGTTCTACTCCAGTGAAAAGATGGTTAAAAAACAAGTGATCTAAAATCGATGGTGAGGAGGGCGTAGGATGCCTGGTAGGGCTTGATCAAGGGTAATGTAACCCAGAGGAATTACTGAAACCCAAATGAAGGCTGAACATGATAGTGGCACAAGAGGAGAGTAAAAGGGAAATAGAGGAAAGAACTAGGAGGTAAAGGGCATTTATAGAGGTACAAATACAGGCAGGAACATATGTAAATATACCTATATATAATGGTAGGGAAATAGATCTATGTACATATATTGATATGTCAAGGTAGCAGATAGATACTGGGCCTCTACTCAAGTACTACCTCAATGCAAGAACGCTTTGTTTTAATAACCTGTGATTCCATGATGCTCACCTTCTTAACATGATTGCTGAAGACAAAATGGGTACACAGCAAGTGTGAAGAAAGCTGATGGTGCCTGGCTATCAAAAGATATAGAATCTGGGATCTTAAAGGCTTGAAGATAAACAATCAGCCATCTAGCTGAGAAGCAAGAAAGTCCACATGGAAGAAGCTCACTAGCCTGTGTGATGATGAGGTGTCGATGGGATCAGGTATCAGGCATCAAAGACCCAGAACAAAAGGTCATGTCATTGTGAATGAGGGGGAGTGCAGAGTGGAGACCCATAGGCCATCGGTAGACAATTGGACGTCCCCTTACAGAAGGGCCACAAGGAAGAGCCAAGCCAATCAGGGTGCAGTATACCACCGATAAAACATACAACTTTCCTCTAGTTCTTTAATGCCTCCTCCCTCCCCACTATTATCCAAAATCTATCTTAAAAATCTGGCTAGACCAGAGCATGTGCATGGGTACAGATAAGAGCTGGAAACACAGGGAATACAGGACAGACAACCCCCCTCAGGACCAATAATGAGAGTAATGATACCAGGAGAGTAAGGGGAAAATGGGGGAGAAAGGGGAAATGGTCTACATATAACTCCCTCCCTGTGGGATGGACAACAGAAAAGTAGGTGAAGGGAGACATGGTCAGTGTAAGACATGAAAAAAAAGTAAATTATCAAAGGTTAATGAGGGAGGGAACGTGAGGGAGGAAAAAATGAGTTGATGCCAAGGGCTCAAGTAGAAAGAAAATGTTTTGAAAATAATAGTGGCAATATATATACAAATGTGCTTGACACGATGGATGTATGGATTGTGATAAGAAGCCCTAATAAGGGATACAAATTTTAAAAAATGTGCTAAGGTCATCCCAATTCAACAGACACCAGAGTGATAAGCAAACCTTACAGGGAATTGAAATCAAGATGGGGAGAGGGGAACATTCATATCTCGGAGAAGGCAAGTATATTTCTATTGGTAGGGAAATGAGAAGGAGCAACTGCCTATGGGGAAAAATTGTTAACAATACTTATACAGAACCCAAGGGGAGAATATTCCTGTTTCTATCCATCCCTTGGTGACCCAGGCCATGTGTTAAAGACTACTGGAACTTTAGGCCCTGTTTTTTCAAGGTACACAATATCCTTCATAGGTCACAGCAGAAGGTACTGAATGTGGGATCCCCACTTCTTACAAAACATCATCATGTAAGAAGAAGCAGATGCCTGCTATACCAATTTGTCAGATTTTGGCTCAGATCTCTTGCTTTGAGGGTGCCCAATGAATGGTGGCCCGGGACTACCATATACTTACGATTTTAATGTCCTCCCTGCTTTATTAAGATATGTATTAATGTGGTAGGTCTGGTTTGGCTGCTGTCAATGAATATTATTGTTAAGTTTTGCTTTATCACCAACCATGATATTTTCAATCATTTCATATGCATGTGAAAATTGGACACTGAATAAGGAGGACCGAAGAAGAATCCATGAGTTTGAATTATGGTGCTGGTGAAGAATATTGAAAGTACCAGAGACTTCCAAAAGAACAAACAAGTCTGTCTTGGAAAAAGTACAGCCAGAATGCTCTTTAGAGGCAAGGATGTTGAGACTCTGTGTTATGTATTTTGCACATGTCTTATGTATTTTGGGCAGAGACCAGTCTCTGGAAAGGACATCATGCTTGGTAACTTACAGGGCCACTGAACAAAAGGAAGGCCTTTGAGAAGCTAGATTGGCACAGTGGCTGCAGCAGAAGCTCAAACAAAGACTAACTGTGAGGGTAGCCAGGGCTGAGTAGCGTTTCATTCTATTGGATGTTGTACATTGGGTCACCCTAAGTTCAAACTGACTTCAGGGAACCTAACAAAAACTTTGGTCTTCCCACATGGCCACGGTATTATTGGATGAGGTTTTATGAGGTTACGCAACATGAGGCTCCTCAAGTAGCGCATCTTGGTCTGATTAGCCCCCACTCATTGGTCTCAAAGGGAAGGCCAGCACTCGGGTACCAAGAACAAAGGCCAATTATTTGTATACGTCACAGAACAGCTAGTGCTGTTTTTACTCCTAAGACTTCTAGAACTCTGACATTTCAAACTGTGATCATACTATGTTAAAAATTAATATAAGGATGATATCAAATCCATTTATACCTTAATTAAAAGTGTCAGTGGCAGATAGAGCTATTGCTTGGAGATTTAGACAGGCCCTATTGGTGACTCACAGTGCAGACTCCCATGGATTCAGCCACCAGTGTATTCCCTCTGATCAGGAGGAGTCCAGGAATGTGACAAGCCTTGTTATCACACAGAGAGCCTTGTAAAGTCGATTATGGGAGATGTTATTTAGGGTAACATAATTTGATTTCCCCTTTGACCCATTTTAAAGTTGTTTGTTTTAATATTTCTTACTTTTTGATTGAGGTTTTCTCTGTATTGTTTTTGTGAAGCTTATGAGTAAAAACAGCACTATCCTGCCCTAGTCTGTAATTCTTAGGAGAGACCAGTCACTGGAAAAGGACATCATGCTTGGTAAAGAAGAGCGGCAGTAAAAGAAAAAGGCAGACTTTTGAGAGGACGGATTGACACAGTGGCTGCAACAATGCACTCAAACATGACAATTGTGAGTACAAGGCGCGGTGGTGGTTCATTTTGTTGAACCGAGGGTCACCATGAGGTGGAACAAGTGTGGTGGTGAGAGGATAAAACCCGATGCACACCTTTTCTGATGTTAAACTGCTGTGTTCCCTTGTTCTGGGCACTCAACTGCCTCCTAATCCATGTACAAATTCCAAAGGAACACAGTGAAGTGTTCTCAAGGCTATCTACATTTTAGTGTGGTCCACACAGTTGAATGCCTTTGCATAGTCAATGAAACAAGTAAACATCACTCTGGTATTCTCGGCTTTGAGTCAAGATCCATCTGACATCAGCAATGGTATCTCTTGTTCCAGCCATGTCCTCTCCTACATCTGGCCTAAACTTCTGGCAGCTCCCTGTCAATGTGTTGCTGCAACCGTTGTTGGATGATCTCAAGCAAAATTTTACTTGTATGTGATATTAAAGATATTTTTCTAGAATGTTAGTGTTTGTTGGGTCACATTTCTTCAGAAAACGAGAACAAGTATGGATCTCCTCTAGTCAGTTGGGCAGGAAGCTGTCTTCCAGATCTCCCGGCAGAGACAAGTGAGTGCTAGCAGTGCTTCTTCAGCTTGCGGAAACCTTCCAGTGGGCGTTCCATCAATTGCTGGAGCGTGGTGTTTGGCTAGTGCACTCAGTGCAGCTTGAACCTCTTCCTTGTGCACCACTGGTCCTTACTCCTGTGCTGCCTCCTGACGGTGGACTGTTCCGTTCCCTCTGGTGCAGCGACTCTGTGTGTCCTTTCCACCTTCTCTAGATGCCTCTTCCTGCATCGTTCAGTAACTTGCCTATAGAGTTTTTCAAATTGCAATTTGAGGTTTGGATTTTCTCTTTAGTTCTTTCCGTTTCAGATATGCTGAGTGTGTTCTTCCCTTTTGGCTTTCTAATTCTAGGACCTTGCACATTTTGTTATAATATTTTACTTTATCTTCTCAAGATGCCCTTTGAAAATTTCTATTTAGCTCCTTGAAGTCATCCTTTCTTCCATTTGTTTTAGCAAATTGATATAAAATAAGGAAGACTGTAGAAGAATAGATGCATTTGAATGGTGATCCTGGAGAAGAATACTTGAAAGTACCATCGTCTGCTAAAAGTATAACAGATGTGTATTGGAGTAAGAAAAGCAGAATGGCAAGACTGTCTTACAAAGTTGGGACAGTGTCAGGAGAGAGCAATCCCTAGAGAAGGACATATGTTTGGTAAAGTGCAGAGGCAGTGAGAAAGAGGAAGGCCCTTGATGAGATGGATTGACACAGTGGTTGCAACAATGGGCTCAGGCATAGGAACAACTGTGAAGATGGCTCAGGACTGCAGTATTTTGTTCTGTTATGCACAGGGTCGCTGTCGCTATGAGTCGGAGCCAACTCGATGGCACCTAACAACAACAGCAACCTTTATTACCCTTACAGAATAAGCAAATGCAACTCCTCCCCTCTGATGGCATTGTTAGTTTTCTTTAAATTTCTTTTAATTAATCCCCTGTGATTTCCCTCAATCCTTTGAGGAAATCTATCAAGATTATTCCATGGTAGTCCCCACCTAAAGTTTCCTTATCCTTCCGAGCTATTCTCTTTGCTTTGAATTGAACTGACCCAGCAGATCTCCAAAGAAGCGACTATTCTAATTGGACTTTTTTTTACCCCTTCAAGCCATCCAATTCAAACTATGACAAATGTATTGCTGAGGCAATGTGCCTGCAGTCATCCACTGATCACAGAGACATATTTAAATACATTTTGTTTGGAATTAACCTGTGTATGTGTGTTCGTCCAGGTAGATTAGAGAAACAAATCCAGAAACACTTATGTGTATAAGAGAGAGCTCTATATAAAAGAGTAATTGTATGTTAATAAAAACATCCCAGCCCAGTGCAGATCAAGTCCATAAGTCTGATACTAGCCCATATGTCCGATACCAATCTATAAAGTTCTCTTCAGACTCATGGCATCATTCGTTAATGACGCCAAATGCAGGATGATCACAGCACAGTAGGTAGAAAGTTTTTGGATCCAGTGGCATTGTAAACATTTCAGCACTGGCAGGGGTCTCTACATGGCTTCTCCGGCTTCAGAGGTCTGGTTGCATCAGGGCAGGTCCATGTGGCTTCTCCAGCTCAGGGCACTAGCGTAGTTCCATGTGTCTTGCCAGCTGCAATGTCTCCCAGGTAGTCAGCAGAGACAGAGAGAGAGAGAGAGAGAGAGAGAGAGAGAGAGAGAGAGAGAGAGAGAGAGAGAGAGAGAGAGAGAGAGAGAGAGAGGTGTCTTCCATCTCCAAGGAGAAAATACAGAATTTCCCAGAATTCTCAGGAGGTCATGCCCACACAGAGGCCTCATTGGTTATATCTTGATTGACAAGACAGACTCCACCCCTTCACTTGTAATGCTTTCAAAGTGACACCAGATTATGTAACTACCACAACCACATTGGCTGGTGTGCTTCTTCCATATGGGCTTTGTTGCTTTCCTGCTAGATGTCCACTTGTTTAACATCAAGCCTTTAAGACCACAGATGCTACATCTTTTAATTGCCAGGCACCATCAACTTTCTTCATCACATTTGCTTATGCACCCATTTTGTCTTCAGTGATTGTGTTGGGAAGGTATCATTCATTGTCACATTATTAGCATTGTTTCTTCTTTCTTATTTCAGAGACTTTCTTCAAATATATCTTGATCTATGTTGCTGATTTACTTTGGTGATGATTGGAAGTTCAATATGAATAAATGAAGCCTGCCATTGGTGAGTTTCACTGAGGGATAACCTATGTGGTGTAGATTTCACCATTTCATTAATATAATGCTTAAATGGCAGAATCTGAAAGTATTTTCTCTTCAGCTAGTCCTTTAAAGTCCTGCTGGGTGGGAGAGAAGTTGGGAAACTTTCACTATATTTAGAATACACACTTTCACTGAATCCATCTTATTTATCCTGGTCACTCAGCCCTCAATTACACCTGGTGTTTGAGTTTACAACCTTTTTGAACCATTGTATTTAGAGAATAAATGTTTTTGTTGGTTTTTCGGGTTAGGAAGGGGAATCCGCTTGGAAGAATAAAGTAGGAAAGAAACTCTATGGTTTGCATGTTTCTTTTACAGATTTTCCATCCAGTCTCTTATTTCTAACCTCTACTGTATGCCTACTTTTAGAATTACTATGGGTCTCCAATTTCTGAACCTTTCCAAGGTTCTATAGACTAGCTCAGTTTGATTCTTAATGATTTCTCCTGCTACAGGCATATGTTTCAGCATTTCTTTTCCACTGAGGCTAATAATGTACCTCCATCTAGTTTCCAAAATTGTTGACATTTCTTATCTGCTGTCTTTTCTCTTATTCTTTATCCTAGTAAATCATGGTTATACCTATTATTTTATTGTTGTTTAGGAAGTGAATAATAAGTTAAATTCATTTGTTTAATATTCCAAGTTTAACTGACAATCCATGGTCCATGCTTTTGTGTAGGAAAATTAGTTGAGAGATTTTTAACTTATTTTTGTTAGAAAAGAAAATCTGCTTTTTAAGAATATTCAGTAACGTCTTCTAACAAAAATCTCATAGGGAAAAAGAGATAAGAATGAATTCAGTTAGACAAAGATTAGAGCATTTAGTGAGCACAATTATATGATATGTGAAAACAAGCATGTGAAAAATTATAAAACACTATAGTCAAATTCTATCTTTTCCCGGCTATCAAAAGAGATAGCATCTGGGGTCTTAAAGGCTTGAAGGTAAACAAGGGGCCATCTAGCTGAGAAGCAACAAAGCCCACATGGAAGAAGCACACCAGCCTGTGCAATCACGAAGTGTCAAAGGGATCAGGTATAAGGCATCATCAGAACAACAAAAAAAATCTTATCAGAGTGAATGAATGGGGAAGTGCAGAGTGGAGACCCAAAGCCCATTTGTCAGTCACTGGAGATTCCCTTGCAGAGGGGTCTAGGGGAGGAGATGAGTCAGTCAGGGTGCGATGTAGCACTGATGAAGAATACAACTTTCCTCAAGTTCCTAAATGCTCCCTCCCGCCCCCTCTCCCCCCAACTATCATAATCTGAATTCTACCTTGCAAGTCTGGATAGAGTAGAGGATGTACACTGGTGCAGATGGGAGCTGGAGGCACAGGGAATCCAGGGCGGATGATACCTTCAGGACCAGAGGTGTGAGTGGTGATACTGGGAGGGTAGAGGGAGAGGGGGTTGGAAAGAGGGAACCAATTAACAAGGATCTACATGTGACCTCCTCCCTGGGGGATGGACAACAGAAAAAGGGGTGAAGGGAGACGTCGTACAGGGCAAGATATGACAAAATAATAATTTATAAATTATCAAAGGCTCATAAAGGAGGGGGGGAGTGTGGAGGGAGGGGGAAAAAAGAGGACCTGATGCAAAGGGCTTAAGTGGAAAGAAAATGCTTTGAAAATGATGAGGGCAAAGAATGTACAGATGTGCTTTACACAATTGATGTATGTATGGATTGTGATAAGAGTTGTATGAGCCCCTAATAAAATGTTTTTTAAAATTCCATCTTTTACTGAACAGTTTCTATTTAACTGGCTGCAAAGAGAAATGGACTTTTCTTCATGTGATCATGAAAATATGATGTATTCATGAAAGTGGCATTTGTCTAGAAGGTAAGAGAGCCAAGATTAAATAAAACATTTGGAAATATTTTTTGCCATAAGTTTTTAGGATTTAGATAATGACTCTTTTCCCATAAAACATATAATGAATACAGTGAAAAATATTAACATATAAGGTGATGAGGTGGACGAGGTGATCTCATAACCTCCCAGTCTAGGCCCGGAGCAGTGCATCATGGAAGCCTGAACAGTAGCACTAATGATGCACACCGGCTGGAGCTGGGAGAGTCTGAGCATGTTGGCCTCTGTTGTCAAATCTATGACTTTGGTGCACACAGGGTACAACAAAGAGGCCATGTGAAGAGTGGACTGGACCTGCACTGACACTTCACTCCCCACATAAATCCAGCCCAGTGCTTTGAAGCCTTGAATTTTCTCTCCTCCATGGCCAATCCATCAGCAACTTTAGTGAACTGTACCTTAAATATATATCCAGTATATATTCTCAAAAATAATAAAGTGTAAAAGAAAACGATATCTAGGATCCCAGCATTTCTCCAATAGCTGTGCTGCAATCAATATTCATTTAGAATCATCTGCATCTTTCATCATTTTCTTTGCTTATTTTTTCTTTCTGTGTGAAACTCAGGTATTTTCATCTTGGATTATTACCCCACTATTTTAGATACTGTCTTTAGAATCTCCCTTAGCGCAGCTGTGATCAAGGGAGTCTCTTTCCCCTAAAGACTTGAGTTCCACTTCTGTAGTAGAGAGATATTTCTGGCAAGTGATTCTCCAACAAGAGATCACATTTTTCAGGCATCACAGCACCTAACAGTTCATTCCTCCCTATCTTCTGCACTGTGGAAAACTTTGAGACTAGTTCTTACCAGTAGAATGTGAGAAGTGATGGCTATCATTTTTATGCTGTTGTAGCTAACAGACAAACGTGTGTTTCCTTCATTCTCTATAAACAACTGCTACCTGAAAGGAAACATTGAGACTCCAGGTGATGGTAGAGTTACAAAACCACTTGGACTTCCCATAGATCACCATATGGAAATCTACCCACAGAAAATCTATGTTAGGGAGCTAGGATTCTCAGTTAATACCTAGTAATCCCCTATGAGAAGGTCATTATACTTGGTAAAATGGAGGGGCAGCAAAGAAGGCCCTCAAAGAGATGAATCAATTTGGTGGCTACCACAGCAGACTCAAGCATAGAAAAACTGAGAGGATGGTGCAGGACCCGGCAGTGTTCTGTTCTGTTGTGCCTAGGGTCACTAAGGGTCAGAACTAACTCAATAGCACCTAACAATATCCCATGATATGAGCTAACATAATAGAGTCACCTCTATAATGGGATCTGCTATGAGCAGCGGATCAGTTGTGAAAAGATTAGGGTGGGATGAAATACTCAGATTACAGCCCTAATGTAAGCAATTGAAATAAGCATCCCCTGGGGGGTTGGGGGAAGGAGGTGTAACCTACTTCCAATATAAATGGACACTGTAGAAAAACTTTCTTGCTTTTTATTGAGTCTGAATCTTGCATCTGGCTCACTGACCTCTAATTCTTTGGATTTGAGGCAATGGTCATTATGTTTGTCTTTCCTAGGAGTTTGCCCTCTGACTTGCTGACCTTGTCTTCATTTTCCCTGAAGCCACCAGCCTGTTTTCTTCTTGCCAATCTTGAGTTCATCAGCTTTTGAAGCTAAGTGAGTCAGTAAAAGCCTCCAGCTTGACATTTGACCCATAGACTTGGAATCTGCTTGAACTTGGACTTGTCCACTTTTACAACTGTGCCATTTTCTTTACATAAATTTCTCTCTGTGGTTGCTCATAACAGATCCCATTATGGAGTTAATAACTTATGTTAGAGTACTATCATGGAAGAGGCCACAACTGCCAAATTACTGAGAATCTTGGCCCAGCCAAGTTGACACAAACCTAATCATCATACCCACTATCTATCCACACACTCTGTGGATCATAATGATGGCTAGCCTTGATAAAAAGGGGGGATTTCAGAACGCCTCTTTGTGCTCATGCATATCAAGGGGTAGTTGCGTGAACAGAACAAGGAAATACTGTATGGTTTATAGTCAGGAAAGGTGTGCATCAGGGTGTGTTTTCTCATCATGGTTGTTCAATCTGTATGCTGAGAAGATAATCAGAGAAGCTGGATTAAATGAAGAAGAATGTCTCATCAGGATTGGAGGAAGGCTTAGGAGCAACCAGCCATAAGTTCAACCTTGCTTACTGAAAGTGAGGAGGACTTGAAGCACTTGCTCATGAAGATGAAGGATTGCAGCCTTCAGTATGGATTATTATTCAATGTAAAGAGTACTAAAACTCCGCCTAACTGGACCAATAGATAACATCATGATAAATGGAAAAAGATTGAAGTTGCCAATGATTTCGTCTTGCTTGGATCCACAATCAACGTTAATGGAAGCAGCAGTCAAGAGATCAAGAGACATGTTGCATTGGGTAAGTCTGTTGCACAAGACCTCTTTTGAGTGTATAAAAGCAGGAGGTTACTTTGAGAACTAAGGTGCACCTGACCCAAGCCATGGTCTTTTCAATTGCTTCATATGCCTGTGAGAGTTGGACACTGAAGAAGAAGACCAAAGAAGAAGAAGGGATGCATTTGAATTGCGGTGCTGATGAAGAATATTGAAAGTACCATGGACTGCCAGAAGGACAAAATACCATGGACTGTCTTGGAAGAAGTATGACTCAAGTGTTCCTTAGAGGCAAGGATGCCTAGACTTTGTCTTGTAAACTTTGAACATGTTGTCAGGAGAGACCAATCTCTAGAGGAGGACAACATGCTAGGTAAAGCAGAGGGGCAGCAAAAAAGAGGAAGACCCTCAATGAGTTGGATTGACATAGATAGGCTCAAGCATAGGCACAATTGTGAAGATGGTGCGGGATCAGGCAGTATCTTATTCCGTTGTGCATAGGATCATTATGGACTAGAACCAAGCCTATCCAAGACCTTTTAATGTGTCCCCTTTCAGAGTTGATAGTGACAGCTGGACATCAGTCAGTTCTTGTGGTCTTAAGGTTCAGAGGCTGAGGTTTGAATGGTACATTTGATTTTCTTGACTCTTCTTTGCTTTGGATGGGGAGAGAACAATAACAGCACCATACATGGCTACTCACAAGCTTTAAAAACCCTAATTGTTACTCACTAAAGTAAGAGGTAGAAGATCTCCAGTGGCGGTCTTTGTGGACTAGTGATGCCACTTGATATTAGTGTCTCTGTGAATTCTATTTCTTTATCTGTAGAATAGGGGAATTTGATAGTAGCAGTGCTGCTCAATTATTACTGACAATAGAATCACCTGGGGAGCTTTTTAAAAATACAAACTTCCAGAGATTTATGATTAATTTAGTCTTAAGAGAGGTCTTTGGTTACATTTGAAGCTCCCAGGAGAGTCTTGTATGCAGCCAGGATTAGAAGCACTGCTTAGACCAATGTCTCTCAAATTGGAACATGTGTATAAGCCACGTGGAATCTTGTTACAATGCAGACTCCGATTCTGTAGGTCTCTATAGAACTTGGGATTGCATTGCTATTAGGCCCTTGGGTTGTGCTGATGATGCTGGTCACCAGACTATGCCTCGTGTATCAAAGACTTAGTTTGCCTATAACTCTTGTACCCCTTTCAATGTCTTCCTTTGGTTTTGGTTTTTTTCTTTTTTCTGACTTCCTCCTTAGGACATATTGTCTTCTCTTTAACCCAAGGTAGAAATGCGGGTGGTGTAGTGGTTGGGTTTTGTGCGTTGATCCGCATGGTTGACAGTTTGAAACCACCCACAGCTCCAAGGGAGAAAGACTGAGCTTTCTACCCCCATAAACACTCACAATCTCAGAAACCCCCAGGGCTGGCTATGAATCAGCATTGACTCAATGGCAATGAGTTGGGTTTAGTTACCAAAGTTAATATGTGTCTGCCCTCTACTTAGTAACTCCCTCCTGATTCTCCTCCCACACTGGTGGCAATCAAAGAATGTTTCTTTTTCAATTTTTGGAAAATGATGATGGCAACATATGTACAAATGTTTGATACAATTGTTGCATGGATTGTTCTTTTTTTTAAATCGTTTTATTAGGGGCTCATAAAACTCTTATCACAATCCATACATACATCAATTATGTAAAGCCTATCTGTACATTCATTGCCCTCATCATTCTCAAAACATTTGCTCTCCACTTAAGCCCCTGCATCAGGCCATTTCCCCTCTCCCTCCCCACTCCCTCACGAGCCCTTGATAATTTATAAATTATTATTCTGTCATATCTTGCCCTGTCCGACATCTCCCTTCACCCACTTTTCTGTTGTCTGTTCCCCAGGGAGGAGGTCACATGTATATCCTTGTAATTGGGTCCCCCCTTTCCAAACCACCCTCCCTCTAACCTGCCCGTATTCCCTGTGTTTCCAGTTCCTATCTGTACCAGTGTATATTTTCTGATCTAGTCAGACTTGCAAGGTGGAATTCAGATCATGATAGTGGGGGCAGGAGGAAGCATTTAGGAACTAGAAGAAAGTTGTATTTTTCATCGTTGCTACATTGCACCTTGACTGGCTCGTCTCCTCCCCTAGACCCTCTGCAAGGGGATCTCCAGTGGCCGACAAATGGGCTTTGGGTCTCCACTCTGCACCCCCGCCCCCTCATTCACTATGGTAAGATTTTTTTGTTCTGATGATGCCTGATACTTGATCCCTTCTACACCTCGTGATCACACAGGCTGGTGTGCTTCTTCCATGTGGGCTTCATTGCTTCTGAGCTAGATGGGCGCTTGTTTACCTTCAAGCCTTTAAGACCCCAGACGCTATACCTTTTGATAGCCGGGCACCATCAGCTTTCTTGGCCACATTTGCTTATGCACCCATTTGTCTTCAGCAATTGTATCATGGAGGTGTGCACCCAATGATATGATTTTTTTGTTCTTTGATATCTGATAATTGGTCCCTTCAGCACCTTGTGATCACATAGGCTGCTGTGTTCTTCCTTGAGGACTTTGTTGCTTCTGACTTAGATGGGCGCCTGTTTACCTTCAAGCTTTTAAGAGCCTAGATGCTCTATCTTTTGATAGCTGGTCACCATCAGCTTTCTTCACCACATTTGCTTCTTCACCCGCTTTGTCTTCAATGGTTGTTTCGGGAAGGTGAGCATCATGGAACGCCAATTTAATAGAAGAAAGTATTCTTGCATTGAGGGAGTACTTGAGTGGAGGGCCCTATGTCTTTCTGCTACCTTAATACTAAACCTATACATATAGGCACATAGATCTATCTCCCCTTCTTCATAAATAAATATATTTTCATATGTACATGTCTTTATCTAGACCTCTATAAATGCCCTTTGCCTTCCAGCTCTTTCCTCTATTTCCCCTGACTTTCCTCCTGTCCCACTATCATGTTCATTCCCCAGCTGTGTTTCAGCAATTCCTCTTGGTTACATTACCCTTGATCATGCCCTACCAGGCCTCCCACACCCACCTCACCACCAATTTGGATCACTTGTTGTTCCCTTGTCCTTGTGTTTGTTAACACCACTTCCTTTGCCTCCACCTCCCCTTATCCCATGGCATGGATTGTTCTAAGAGCTGTAAGAGGCCCCAATAAAATGATCTATTAATAATAAATAAGTTTTAAAAAGAATGTTTCTTTTTGTGTGAAAACCCTTTCGTGACTTTTTAAAATTGTGGTCTCATAAAACAGATGTCCTTGAAAGATCTGTCCCTGGACAAAAGAGAACATGCTTGTTAAAGTAGACATGCAGTGAAAAAGAGAAAGATCCTTGAAAAGATGGACTGATGCAGTAGTTATAACAATGAACTCAAACATAAGAACAATTGTGAGGATGGGGCAGGAGCAGATGGTGTTTCATTCTGTTGTACATAAGGTAACTGTGATTCAGAACTGACTGGATAGCACCTAAGAACAATTTCACTCAGCAAAGTGATCCTCCAGGTTCATCTATGTTAGGAGGTATCTCACAGATTTATTTTTCTTCAATATTGCATAGCATTTCATGGTGTGTATGTACTACAGTTTATCAATTCATCTGTTGATGGGCATTTGCGTTGTTTTTTTATCTTTTTGCTACAGTGAATAGTGCTGCAATAGATGTGCATATATCTATTCATTTCATGGCTCTTATTTCTCTGGGTTATATATCTAGGTGTGAGCTTGCTGGATCACATATTTCTATCTCCCAACTTTTATTTATTTAATCATTTTATTAGGGGCTCATACAACTCTTATCACAATCCATACATATATTAATTGTGTAAAGCACATTTGTACATTCATTGCCCTCATCATTCTCAAAACATTTGCTCTCCACCTAAGCCCCTGGCATCAGGTCCTCATTTTTCCCCTCCCTCCCCAGTCCCCCCTCTCTCCTTCATGAACCCTTGATAATTTATAAATTATTATTTTGTCATATCTTGCCCTTCAAACATCTCCCTTCACCCACATTTCTGTTGTCCATCCCCCGGGGAGGAGGTCACATGTAGATCCTTGTAATTGGTTCCCCCTTTCCAACCCACCCTCCATTTACCCTCCCAGTATTGCCACTCACACCACTGGTCCTGAAGGGATCATCCGCCCTGGATTCCCTGTGTTTCCAGTTCCTATCTGTACCAGTGTAAATCCTCTGGTCTAGCCAGATTGGCAAGGGAGAATTCGGATCATAATAGTGGTGGTGGTGGTGGGGTGTTAGAAGTATTTAGTAACTAGAGGAAAGTTTTATGTTTCATCGGTGCTACATCGCACCTTGACTGGCTCCTCTCCTCCCCTAGATCCCTCTTCAAGGGGATCTCCAGTGGCCAACAATTGGGCTTTGGGTCTCTACTCCGCACTCCCCACCTCATTCACTATGGTAAGATTTTTTTTTGTTCTGATGATGCCTGATACTTGATCTCTTCTATACCTCGTGATTGCACAGGCTGGTGTGCTTCTTCCATGTGGGTTTTGTTGCTTCTGAGCTAGATGGGCACTTATTTACCTTCAAGCCTTTAAGACCCCAGATGCTAAATCATTTGATAGCCGGGCACCATCAGCTTTCTTGGCCACATTTGCTTATGCACCCATTTGTCTTCAGTGATCATATCAGGGAGGTTAGCACACAATGATATGATTTTTTGTTCTTTGATGCCTGACAACTGATCCCTCTGGCACCTTGTGATCACACAAGCTGGTGTGCTTTTTCCATGCGGGCTTTGTTGCTTCTGAGCTAGATGGCCACTTGTTTACCCTCAAGCCTTTAAGACCCCAGATGCTATATCTTTTTTTAAAAAAACATTTTATTAGGGACTCATGCAACTCTTATCACAATCCATACACACATCAATTGTATAAAGCACATGTGTACATTCTTTGCCTTCATCATTTTCAAAGTATTTGCTCTCCACTTAAGCCCTTTGCACCAAGTCCTCTTTTTGCCCCTCCCTCCCCGCTCCCCCCTCCCTCACGAGCCCTTGCTAATTTATAAATTATTATTTTGTCATATCTTGCCCTGTCCGGCGTCTCCCTTCACCCTCTTTTCTGTTGTCCGTCCCCCAGGGAGGAAGTCACATGTAGATCCTTGTAATCGGTTCCCTCTTTCCAACCCTCTCACCCTCAACCTCCCCGTATTGCCCCTCACACCCCTGGTCCTGAAGGAATCATCTGCCCTGGATTCCCTGTGCCTCCAGCTCCTATCTGCCCTAGTGTACATCCTCTGCTCTATCCAGACTTTCTAGGTAGAATTCAGATCATGGTAATTGGGAGATGGGTCAGTCAGGGTGCGATGTAGCACCGATGAAGTATACAGCTTTCCCCCAGATCCCTGATCCCTTTGGCACCTTGTGATCATGCAGGCTAATGTGCTTCTTCCATGTGGGCTTTGTTGCTTCTGAGCTAGATGGCTGTTTGTTTACCCTCAAGCCTTTAAGACCCCAGATGCTATATCTTTTGATAGCCGGGCACCATCAGCTTTCTTCACCACATTTGCTCACTCACCTGCTTTGTCTTCAGTGGTTATGTCGGGAAATGAGCATCATAGAATGCCAATTTAATGGAAGAAAGTATTCTTGCATTGAGGGAGTACTTGAGTGGCTATCTCCAACTTTTAAAGGAAGCACCAGATTGCTTTCCACAGTAGTTGCACCATTTTACAATCCCAACAGCAGGGTATGAGAGTTCCAGTCTCTCCACACACTCATCAATATTTTCTTTTCTTTTTTTAATCCAAAGTGTATCTAAATAATTTATTTAAAGAGCCTTTAAAAAGGTACATTGACTACATCCCTACCTCATCTTGTTTTTGAAAGGTGTATCTGTTCCAGAAAAGATTTAAGATAACGAAGCTGTAACTCTTCTGGCACTGATGTAATTTTCAGACCTGGAAATAGGTCTTCACCAGAAAAGTTATTTTGTTCTCAAAATAGCAACAACATTGAGATTTTACAGATTAAGCTATTCAGGTGATTGTGGGCACACAAAGACACAGATGCTTGGTTCTCTTTCTGAATTAGCCCTGAGAAAGAAAACGGCATAATCACGAAATCGTTTTAAGGTCCACATATCTCTTGACTCCTTCCTGTGATTTGTGATACAACCACCTTCAGCACTAGGCAGGATTCAGGTAGCTGGTCCAGTAAGGTATTTCCCCATAATCATTGATGGATGCCATCATACTTGTTTTTTGGGGTTTTTTTAAGCAAAAAGTTCTTGTTTTTCTGATTAGTTTTAATTTCAGAAATTACATTAGACATTTCTTATTTTCAAATAAATCCTCTACAGAGAAGACAAGAAATTTCTGAAGTCCATCTTTGGGCTCTTTTGGGATTCTTGCTGACTGAGCAACATTTTTAGTTGAGAAAAGTGTTTCTTTGTTTTGCTCGTACTTCTTGAGGAAGAGAAAGTGGGTGTTGACTGTGCAGATGTAGGTGTTCTGAATATCCAGGCAGGGCTTTTGTCCTTGGATCTGGACTGCTCATGATTGCAGCTCACAGAACTCAGAGCCTTCCCCTTCGGCGTCCTCAGAGCGGGGTTAGCCGTAGCAGTGCCAAGACTGCTCTTCAGGGAGGAGAGAAAGCTTCTACTTTTACCTTGATGTTTAACTGTTCTGTTGCATGTCTTACAAGTAACCAACAATACACTTTTGGCATCTTTGTACTTTTCCACAATTTTTGCTTCTTTAAAACTGAGAGTGTAACTTTTTGCTTCTCGATTCAGAAGTTTCTGTATTTTGGGTGTCGGTTTGGGCTTTGGCTTGAGGCGCACTCGCGAGTTATCCAACACCAGCAACTGGAAACAGTATGGACAGGTTTCTTCAAAAGTGTTCTTATCATAGGAGGTAGCGGGCTTGGCCCGGGCAGCTAGCTTGTAGTTTCCGCGCCGCGGCCTCGAGGTAGTGCTTCTCTCTCATCGTGGTCGGCGAGAAAGACACGCCGGAAGCCCATCAATATTTTCTTTCTGTGTTTTTCTTTGTTTGTTTAACTTTGCTTTTAATGCTCGGGTGAGGTGATGTTATTGTAGTTTTGATTTGCACCTCTCTTTTGTGTCAACTGTGTGTATTCTAACAAACTATGGATAACATTGTGAAGATGGGAATTCCAGAACATTGTGCTTATGTGGAATTTGTACATGGATTAAGAGGCAGTTGTGGGAACAGAACAAGGGACTATTGATTGCATGGTTAAAAGCAGGAAAGGTGTGGATCAAAGTTGAATTCTTTCACTATACTTATAGAACCTATATGCTGAGCAAATAATCTGAGAAGCTGGATTATATGAAGAATGTGGCATCGGGACTGGAGGAAGGCTTCTTAAGAACCTATAGATGACACAAGCTTACCTGCTGAAAGTAAGAAAGACTTGAAGCACTTTCTGATGATTAAGAATGGCCATTTTCAATTTGGATTACAAGTTAAATATAAACAAAGCTCAAATCCTCACAACTGGACCAATAAATAACAACATGATAAATAGAGTAAAGACTGAAATTGTCAAGGATTTTGTCTTGCTTGGATCCACAATCAATGTTCTTGATAATAGAAGTCTAGAAGTCAAATTGTGTATTGCATTTGGTAAATTAGCTGCTTACAATCTCTTTAAAGTGTCGAAGAGCAATGATGTCACTTTGAGGATTAAGGTGAGACTGGCCCAATCCATGGTATTTTCAATTACCTCATAGTCATGGGAAAGTTGGACATTGAAAAAGGAAGACTGAAGAAGAATTGATGCCTTTGAATGTTGCCAGAGAAGAGTATTGAAAGTAGCATGGACTGCCAAAAGGACAAATGGGTATGTCTTGAAAGAAGTACAGCCAGAGTGTTCCCTAGAGTTGAGGCTGGGGAGACTTCATCTCATGTATTTTGGGTATGTTATCAGGAGAAATCAGTCCCTGGAAAATAACATCAGCCTTGATAATGTAGAGGGGCAGCAAAAAGAAGAACAGTCTTAGTGCAATGGATTGACATAGTGGTTCTACTAATGGGTTCAAAAGTAACAACACTTGTTCTAAGTTTGCAGATTTTTGGATCACAGATCTTCATGGTATTCTATTACTGTCCTTTATATTTCAGTTGGTTCTTTTGTGATGTCACTCATTTCATTTCTTATACATGCAATTTTTATTATAACTATTATTCCTTTCAAAAAAACAATGTCTAGCTTTGTCTATTCTTTCTGTGTCATTTGTTTATGTTCTAATATTTATTATTCTTTTTTCCCCTGAGACTGTAAGTTTATTCTTTTGCTTTTTACCTAGTTGTTGGACATGTGGGGAAAAGGCGTTGACTTTAGATATCTCTTCTTTTCTTTCTTCTATTAGCCAGTGTCTTAGTCCAGGTTGACTAGAGAAAACAGAAATTCGGAGACACTCCTATGTGTGTAAGAAAGACCCTTACATCAATGAGCATTTGTATATTGAGGAAACGTCCCCGCACAGTCCATATCAAGTCTATAATTCCGATATTAGGCCATATGTCCAATACTAGTCCATAAATTCTTCTTCAGACTAACTCAGCACATGCAATGATGCCAACTTCAGAAAGATCACAGGCCAGTGGGTGAAAACTCTTGTGGATCCAGTGGTGGTGGAAGCATTGCCAGGGCTCTGGCTGCCATCACCGTGGCTTCATATGGCTTGTCAACAGGAAGGGGAAGCAGAGAGAGAGTTTCTACCATCTCCAGGGAGGAAGAAGTTCCCAGAACCTCAAGAGAAGGCCATGCCCACACAGAGGCCTTATTGGCTATGACCTGATTGACAGGCTAGATTCTAACCCTTCGCTCAAGTTCACAGATTATGTAACTGCCACACATCTCTGTGTTTTAAAATGTATTGAGGCTTGCTTTCTGACCTAAAATACGGCCCATTTTGGAGAATATTCCATGTACAGTAGAAAATAATTGATACAGTGCTGTCGAGTGGAGTGTTCTGTATATGAGGGGGTACTCCCTCCCAAAACAACCAAAATGGGATTGCTGAAGGCAGAGTGGAGCTTTCGTAGAGGTCCACCAGCCTGTGCCCTATTCTATCTCGGCTTCATCATCCTATTTTCGGTTTATCAGCTTCCATGATTCAGAAGAATCCTGACTTTAACTGAGCAGGACTTTATCTATTTCTACAACCGTGCAAGCCATATCTTGATATAAATCTTTTTATAAACAGCACATACAAATGTCACTAGTTTTGTTTCTCTGGAGAATCTAACCGAACACAGTGGTATATTTAAGCAATTATTCCACAATAATTGTGGAATTACCTATTTCTCCAATTCTGTTAGAGTTTGCTTTATGTATGTTGAGGCTCTTTCACTGGGTGCACAGATATTTATTATGGCTATGTCTTCCTATTCAATCGATCTTTTATTAGTTATATAATATCCTTGCTTTTAATTTATGTTGTTTTTTGCTTTATGTCCATCTTACCAGAAATTAACATTGCTACCATTACTATAGGAGTCATCTTAATACCTAAAAATATGGGATGGCCACATGGAATTATTTCTTTGGACACCTAGTAAGATTTTATATTTGGAAACTTATCTTAATGGTAGCAATCCAGTAACTATTTTGGATAGTAAGACAGGTGAGAATCACTTACAGTTTTTTGGAGATGAATTGTTTTATTATTAGAGTTATTCAGTATTTCTTCTCTTTCCAAAATTGTATCAATAGTTTGTGTCATAATATTTGCTACATCATTCACTTGACCTCTCAGTGTAGAAATACTGTTTTCTCCTTGACTTTTATTGAACTTCATCTATTTGGAAGTAAAATATAATACAGATTTTATTTTCCATAAATGTAATATACTATGCTATATTGTACAAATGAGAATATACGTCTTAAGGGCACATTTTACATCTTTCATTATAAAGATCAACTAACACCCAAATTTTCCCATCCAAATTTTTCAAATTACCTTCTATGTTTTACTAAGGGAATACAGGAATATACTCATTCAAGAGTAGAGGGACTTTAAAAAAATCTGAATTATTAAAATAGATAATAGCTCAATTGCTTCTTGGCCTTTTGGCTAAGATCAAGTGATAATATATCCACATAATACCAAATTCAGAAGTTCCAAAAGAGTATACAGAGAGAAGTAGCTTTTTTCATAGATTTTTTATGCATTCATAAAAATGGCCAATATCAATATAGTTCAGCCTGGGACATTGATCCTTATTTCATTTTGACTACTTTGGTTTACTATGCGAGGAATGACAAATTCAAGAGAAACAGTGATGCATTCATCATCGAAAAGGACATTTCAAGTTCTATTGCGATAGAATATCCAATTTTTTACAAGGAAATTCAGTTCTATAGTAATTAAATTATTTAAATTTACCCACTATCCACTAATGGTAGTGATGAAGACATTGAAGAATTCTACCAAGTTCGTCAGTCTGAAATGGATCAAACATACAATCAAGGTGCGCTGGTCATTACTGGTGGTTGGCATGGGAAAGCTGGAAGCAAGAGTGACTTGAAGTACTTGCTGATGAAGAAGATCAAACCCTGCAGCCTTCATGATGGATTGTGATTCAGTGTAAAGAAAACCAGAACACTGACAACTGAACCACCAAACAATGTCATCCTAAGTGGAGAAAAGACTGACGCTGTCAAGGGGTTTTACTTGCAGTCACTGTCAGCCCCCCTCCTGGAAGGAGCAGGCAAGAGATCACACAATGTACTACATTGTGAAAAACAAACGAAAACCCCACCTCTGCCATTGAGTCATTCCAACTCAGTGACTCTACTGGAGAGGATAGACCTGCCCCTGTGGGTTTCCGAGAGTAGAACTGATTAAGAAAGTAGACAGCTTCATCTTTCTCTCGTAGAGAGCTGGTGGTTTTGAACTTTGGATCTTGTGCTTAGCAGGGTCGTATATATAACCCATATGCCACCAGGTGTCCTAGCCTTTTCATCTATAGGTTTTCCTTAATGGGTTTTCTCCTATGTGATTTATTTGTTAGAGAAATTGGTTCATTTGTCTTGCAGAGCTTCCTATATTCTGAATTTTGCTGATTGCTTCACTATGGTATATATTTAAAAAAATGGATTCTGCAAACTGGTGGTTAGATTTAAAGCCGTGGTCTTTGGGGCAACAATGCTTCAAATATGCTCTGATTATTACTAATTTTGTGGCAACCAGATGTACATAATGACTGATTGTTTCTCTTTTCATGATGTTAGGAATAACTAGTGGCCTAATGTTGGGAGCCAGCGAGACCCTAACAGCCTAAGGTACTTTGAGCCTGATCCATTCCTTGGAATTTCCTTATCCATTTTCATTTAATTTTTTTATCAGTGATTTATTTTATTTAGAAATTTTATTGGGGATTGAAAATGGTGGCACTTTAGTCCTCCTTCTTCATTTATTAAACAAAATAGTTTTACAAAGAAAATCACCTTTGTATTCAACTATTTGTTTACTCTGAGGGGTAGTTGGTGGTTTTGAACGGCTGACCCTGCTATACCACCAGGGTGCCTACTAACAATAAAGATAAAAACTGAACTCACTGCCATCGAGTTCGTTCTGACTCCTAACGACTCGCGGACAGGGTAGAACTGTCCCTGCGGGATGCTGAGGCTGCAAAGAGTTTCCGTGGAGCAGCTTGAGGTTGGCAACTGCTGGCTTTGTGATGGGCAGCCCAATGCGTCACTGCAGCGCCACCTAGGCCCCCTTCTACTAGCAATGAGGCTCATGGAAATGTTTTATGAATTGCAGTTTTTAACTTCATGTATGTTAACCAATTACTTAAAATTTTTTTTTAAAATTCAAGGATCGTTTGTTGGCCTTTAGGAGTGTTTTCCAGTCCACTCTGTTGGGGCACCACGCTCTGGCCCCAAAGTCCACCTTCAGCATTCCCTGGGGACCTTGCTGCTCCATTCCCTTGCTGTTCCGCTGCACTCCCCCAGTGCTTTGCCTCGGTGTGGTGGGATCAGGTCAGGTGCAATTCCCACACTGTGTCTCCGGTGCTGTCCCCTGTATCGCCCTTAGTCACTGAGGGGCATCATGTCTCATAGTAGGGCCAGCCATGTTGTTCTCTCTGTGGTCTGGCTGCTCTACTCAGGAACATCATCCTCACGGCCTGGTGGGCCAGGCTGTGTTCCACTCTCTCCTCCTGCCCCTTCATCTGCTCCTGTGTGCTCTGATCAGATATGTCCCTCTCCCTGAGCTGCAGAATCAATGTCGTCCTTTGAAACAAATTCTTCTCGGGGGATAACTAATTATTTTTAGCTTCTTTTCTGAATTAGATGACTTTCCCAGAGCTGATCAGTGCTGCCTTCAGTGTTCATACATATTTAGTTTCATGCAACGATTCAGACAGCTTTTCTTGCATTCCCCACTTCTTCCCCTTGTTTCCCATTTCCATCACTTGCAATGATTTTCACTATCTTTTAAAGCTATTACCTCATTATAAACAAAAACCCCAAACAATTATGTTTTGAATTTTAGAAATTAAAAACATATTTTAATTTGGAAGTAGAATTTAAAAGATGAGATAAATTCAGAAAGGTCCACTTCTATCCACATCCTTTCAACCTTACTTTATTCTTTACTTCCCTTGCATAAAGGAGCCCTGATGCCACTGCTGGGTACAGGTTAACTCGCTAACCGTAAGGTTGGTGGTTGAAACCTACAAGTTACTCCATGAGAGAAGGATGAAACGGTTTAGTCCTATGAACATTTACAGCTCTGGAAACCTTATAGAGCGTTGCTATGAGTTTGGACTGACTTGATGATAGTGAAATTGGATTTTCCCTTGCACAAATAACAATTCAAAATGTTTTTCATTTATTCTTCCCTTGGTTGAAATATTTTTAACCATAAACAAACAAATGCATATACTTGCATTTATTCCTTCTTTCTTAAATGGTTGCTTATAGGATGGCAGGTAACTGCATATAACATACATACTACATACTTCCTCTACCTGCTCTTTTCACTAGTCAAGAAGGATATTGTGCCCATCATTATGTAGAGATAATATCATTAATATGTACAGCTCTGAACTCTTAATTCCTGACTTGTCAGCTTTATTATAATGTTTAGGTGCTAAAATATGAGGTTACATACCATATATTTTCCTAATACTTGCTGAAAATCTGCAGCAACTGCATTTGAAGGAGAAAAATGTTCTTGTGACATCAAAGGATCTTGCAAAAAAGTATCACTAACCTGAGGAAATAAATGGAAATATTTAACATATATAGATAATTTCAACTGGAGATCTGAGGAACAGCTATTCATTCAAAATAAAGTCTGGCAGGAACCTGAAACTAAGCCATATTTCTTCTGTGCATACTTTCTATTTAAAGATTCCCTGTTTATGAAAAGAGTACTTACCCTAGTCTTATATATGGGTGCGCTATAGGATCACAGAGAGTGAAATTGTAAGTATTCCTTTGGCTCTTTGACATATCTGAGGACTCAACTGTACAAGCAGATGTCAACCTCTGGCAAGCAAGGCAGGATCGATGAAGTCCATGATGCGTTCTCGATAAGTACTTGACGCTAGCTTTCAAACCCTAGTTACAGGACATTTCAGAATCTCGAGAAGGAACTCTGAGAACGATTTCTACTTAATGTTATATGTCTTGGAAACAGTAGTAAAAATCAGTTGGCTAGCAATTTTGTGTCATCTGGTTTTGGAAAGGTAGTAGAGTTGGTATGTTTTCCATAATTAGTAGACAGGAAAAATATTCAGGTTAAGTGACTACCAGTGTTTGGCATCCAGATTTTAGCACTTGTCTAGAGTAACTGTCAAGTTAACTATAATATTTAGGCCTGACAATCTTCACTCCTGTGTGGTTTTCAAGGATAGTAAGATATAGTGTAGCTTTCAGAATATTTGGTTATACTTTGAGCTGTGTTAAAGAAACTAGTACATTCAACAGATAAAATGGATGCATGATTTGCGAATGTGATGGGAGAGTATTATTAACTTCAGTATGGTTAACTGATTTTTCCATCAATATTTTAACTATTTATCATAAATTATGTATTTGTGAACAAACAGATTAGTGTAATACACATTTTAAATTAAGAAATAAACATATTATATGGATTATAAATGATCAGAATCATGGCTTAGCCCTAGTCTGACCTTGTCCTTTAAGTGTATAGGTGGTATCCACAGTAATAGGTGCTATCTACTGTGAAAGTGAATTATGCAAAATAATAATTTATAAATTATCAAGGGTTCATGAGGGAAGGGGAAGCAGGGAGGGAGGGGCAAAAATGAGGACCTGATGCCAAGGGCTTAAGTGGAGAGTAAATGTTTTGAGAATGATGAGGGCAATGAATGTATAGATGTGCTTTACACAATTGATATATGTATGGATTGTGATAAGAGTTGTATGAGCGCCTAATAAAATGATTAAAAAAAGGAAAGTGAATTATGCTTAAGAAACTTATGAAAATGCATCCATCTGCATTAGCACACACATAGATATTCTACCTTTCATAAGTGGATATCTTAAAAAGTTTTGCTACTAGGGTTGCAGGTCATACACAGAGGTTTATTACAAACAAGCATGTTTAAACATGTCTTTGTGACATATTTTTTAATAATAAACTTGTATTAGGGTGCTTTTAAGAAAAGGAAGATACTTTTTGTGCCATGGGGAAAAACTAGTTTTGAAGTCAGGACTAATATCAAATTTTTAGCAAAACTCAAGTGTATATCTCAAATCATTGAAGCTATGCAATAATGTTTAATTGCTGTTTCACATAACAAGAGTTTTTAGATGGACCAAACCTTCTTAGGACAGGCAGGAATGCCTCAAAGACGTCCATCTTGATGAATGCAGAAACTGTGGCTGATGTGCAGAAACTGGTGGAAGAAGACTACAGAACTAGCATCGATGTGACAGCTACTGGAGCTTACATTTTTAATTATAAGTTACATCTTGACCTCAGCAAACTTTTGGATAGACGGGTGCCAAAATGTTGCTCAAACATTAGCCAGTCCAAAGACCTTATCTTTACATCATTCTTCTCAGCAAGATGGACACTAATAAAGATCATTTTATAGAATGACTTGTAACTGAGGATGAGTCTCAGATTTATCAGTACAACCCAGAGATCAATATCCAATCAAAACAGTGGATTCTGAGGGATCTGCTATGCAATTAAATTTAAGACAGTAATGTCAGATGTTTTTTAGGATTCCAAAGAGGTAGTCTTGATAGATTTTCTCAAATGATACAGATGATCACGTAGCCTTATTAACAAGAAGTTTTAAGAACACTAAAAATGGCATCGGTGAGAAAAAGACCAGGAAAGGTTTGATGTACACATTGAAGTGTGCAGAATTCTTTAAGGAAAGGTTACATAAATGGAAATGCCACCTTCAAAAGTGGATAGACGTAGATGAAAAACATACTTCATATTTTGGTAGTTTTATTTAGTAAAGAGTTCTAGAATGTGCAGCAATATTTTTTGACTTACCCTTATATTTTATATTTCTGGGAAATTTTCAGGTAAAATGTTCACAACGTATTGATTTTTAAAAATTTATTTGTTTATTTCATGTGTTGATCTTTAAAAATAAAGTATTTTAATCTAATTCTTATAATTGATCATTATCCTATGTCAAAAGTACTTTTAGGATAAGAGCATAGAAAATGTTGGTTATTTACCTCTTAATTTATATAACTAGTTGTGTATTATATACATATGCTAGTGAGAAATTATTAAACATTGATAACGGTTATTTTATCTCTTATTTTGCCAGAATAACACAAACATGTAGAAAGACTTTACCAGATCTGAGTGGATCATCACCCGCAGACCTTGCTTTAGAGCCGGGAACAGCAAGGAAGCAAGAGACAGACAGGAGGAAAGGCTCAGAAATTTCTGAAGATCATAAGTGACTTCTGATTGAAGATGAGTGATCTGCTTTTGGTTAGGGATACTATTACTTATAAACCATATGGGACATATCTCATAGTATTAGTAACTAAAAAAATTCCTTAAAGTGGTATAAGAAGTTACTTACTTTTTTAAGAAACATAGATGGTGCTATAGTATCCGATGCATTGTCTGTAGCACATAAGTAAGTGATTCCATCAATAAAGAGAGCATGATAGACATAGCTTTGAAAAGAATACATTCATTTACATGATAATATTGACAAAATGAAGTACTTGTTCAGTGAATTTTACTTTGTTTTTCATGCTGTCATTCATTGTATAAAGGCTACACAAACAACTTTTCATAACCAAAATGGAAAATCTCTTCATATATTTAAAAAATAAATTATGTTTAAATAAGAGTTTTACAAATAGTGACTATGCATTTAACATTACATCAGTAAGAAGAAATAAACAAACTCTGAATATATATATATTTAAAGGAGCTCTGAGGGGAGCCATTGACCTTGCAGGACTGAATCAAGTTTCTGATCAAACAGATAATATTTTGGTCACTCACTGATGTTTTAGCTTCCTGTTTGTAAGTAGACATATTTAATTTGGGCATTTCTTGTCTTTAGATTATGAATGATTATAATGTAAAAGTTGTAAACTGTTGATATGAAATATTCGGGAGAATGGGAAAATAAAATTCCCTTTTAGTGTGCTTCTTCAGACGATTCACGCCAACATCTAGCCCTCGCATGCCATCTCAGGATAGCTTACTAAGAGGTTAGCAGACTTTCAAAAGTACCTTCATCACTTACTACCCAACAGTCCAAAAAATTTGGGACTATGGCAATTAAAAAAAAGTTCTTAGCCTTGACTCTAGTCCTTTGGAACACTCTATATCCAAATGGTTAACAGGCAACAGACCTGGTCAAATGCTAGTTTAGAAAGCCATAAGAATGAGGACTCTCTGAAACAGAGAAGATCATTCCAGAGGGCTAAAATTTACTGTATGTGCTCCTTCAACATGGATCCTTCTTGTAATGCCAAGAACACAATATGTTCTAAATGTTTTTAATGATGGAATACACTCTTACTTCTACATTTGGAGGGGTCTTCACAGAACAAAGGCTGTTAATTCTATCGTACATATTAAAGCTTTATATGTGATTTGAAGCAAGTTGATATTGGAAGTGAAAATATGATCTTTTAAATCTATGCTTAGTATATGTTATTGGCTTAAGGATAGCAATGATTTTCCCCCCTAATTTGAATTTTTTTTCTAGCAATGATCATGAGGGTGACACAGAACCAGGCTGTGTTTTGTACTGTTGAACATAGGGCCGCTATGAGTCAGAACTGACTCCATAGCACCTGGCAATAACAATGTGCGATTACTAACATTCAGAAACTGTCTTTAAAAGTGAAAAAAAAGTTTGAATACTTGATATCCAAGATTTATTACTTACTAGGAAAAGTAGGGTGGAGAAAAGAGCAAACAATGTACTATCATTTATCTATCATTCTCATATGCTACCATATAAGGAAAACAAAATATATGCGTATGTTTTTTAAAGGAAAATATTGTTAAACTATAAACTTATTTAAAATGGTTATCCATATAAAGAATGAGAAAGATTAGGGTGAAGAAGAAAGGATTGAAAACTAGACTGATAGGAACTTTGTTTTGTAGATTTGACTTTATTAAATTAGATGTGAAAAGAAAAATCTTTAAAAACCAAAATGCTTTTAAAGAAATCCCTCTCCGGGTGTGAGGTAGTACCAATGAAGAACACAGCTTTCCTCCGGGTCCTGGATGCTTCCTCCCCACAACTACCATGATCCGAATTCTACCTTGCAGGGCTGGATAGGGCAGAGGTTGTACACTGGGGCATATGGGGCTGGAGGCACAGGGAATCCAGGGTGGATGATACCTTCAGGACCAAGGGTATGAGGGGTGATGCTGGGAGAGTGGAGGGTGAGTGTGTTGGAAATGGGGAACTGATTACAAGGATCCACGTGTGACCTCCTCACTGGGAGAGGGACGGCAGAGAAGAGGGCGGGGAGGGAGACTCCGGATAGGGCAAGATAGGACAAAATAACGATGTATAAATTACCAAGGGCACATTGGGAGGGGGGAGCGGGGAGGGAGGGAAAAAAAAAAAAAGAGGACCTGATGCAAAGGGCTTAAGTGGAGAGTGAATGCTTTGAGAATGATTAGGGCAGGGAATGTATAGATGTGCTTTATACAATTGATGTATGTATATGTATGGACTGTGATAAGAGTTGTATGAGCCCCTAAAAAATGTAAAAAAAGAAAAAAAAGAATGACGAGGGCAACAAATGTATAAGGGTGCTTTGCTCAATTGATGTATGTATGGATTGTCATAAGAGTTGTATGAGCCCCAATAAAAATATTGATTAATTAAAAAAAAAGAAGAAATCCCTCTCCAACCTGCTTAGCCTTGCATAGCTATAACTCCACAGCTTGCCCAAGGATCCTACCCTTAGGATAGAAGCGATGTTGACACGGATGTTGGAATATATGTATCTCATGTATTTCCCATAATCAGGTAGTACTTTCTTCCTAATAATCGTTCCTTTTGAGCCCATGCCTCCTGGGAAAGTCTCCCAATACAGCAAATACCTGTCGGTTATGAGCAGATCTTGTCCAGCAAACATGCATAGAAAGGGCAGTCACAACCTTCACTCACCCTAGAATGGAAGTACTTTGGTCAAGGAAGACATAGTCACCAAAAAGATGCCACCAGACCAACTTAAACATTTGATGTGAGAAGTCCGATAAGAAGCCATTTCCTACCAAGAATCACAAGCCATCCTAATGCATATTTATGACTCGTACTTGGAAATCCATTATTTTCATAATCTTCTCAATTTACTCCTTGGTATAAAACTGTACCAAGTCCCATTTATGCAAAGTTACCATGTATAAACCTGCAAGTCCCATTTATCCAAAGTTAGTCTTGGCAGTTCTAGTTCTGGCTTGCTCCTTTCTTGATCAACCAAAGCAAAGTTTTTTCATTTCACTGTTATACAGTCTCTTTGTTTTTCAGCCTTGCTGAGCAAGAACTGGGTTGGTAACAGGAAGAAATTTCACAAAAATGAACTTAACTGTGTATCAAGAAACCCAGGCAAGAGCTGATGGTGGCACTCACTCACTCACTCATTCACTCTCTCACTCACTCAGTCACTCACTCACTCACTCTCACTCACTCTCTCTCACTCACTCACTCACTCACTCACTCTCTCACTCACTCAACTCATTCACTCACTAAAAAAAAAAAAGAGCTGATGGTGGCTTGGTAACTATGGGAGTGGTGGAAGGGGTCCTATTTTGGATAAATGTGTACGGTCTAGACAACAGTCAAACATCCAAGCAGAGGTAAAATAGGCAGTTGGACATACACATCTGAAGTTTAGCAAAATATCCTCAAAAGATTCACATTAGAATGCACATCAGGATGCAAGCAGTAAACGAGCAAAGGGTCCTCTTTTGAAATCATTTCAGTTGATAAGTGAGACTAAAACTGTAATAGTAACATTGTGTAACTTCCAGTAAATGAAAGGATCTAGGGCCAGACAACGAGTAGCTACGGTTGTTAGCTTCTCAACAGGAACTGGAACCAGCCAGTATGCAGCACCTAACAAAACACACACAACCTAGAAAGGCCTCAGCCTTTGCATCTAGCTGGAGTTTTATGGAGATACAGAGATGGCAGGGAAACATGTTGAACAACATTTTTGGTACACCATCAGCAAAATCTGTGGGAGACTTTATAGGTCACATGGCCTTGGCTATGCCACAATAAACTGTAAGGGAAAGAAAGAGGTGTGAGGAGACTATTTAGATTAAGAAAGGCTTACAAGACATATTAAAGATGCCCCAGACTGGGCTGTCATGTTTGAGGACATGTATTTGGATGCTGTGGTAATGAAGAAACAGGGCAGAGACTGCTATAGAAGTTGGAATGGTGATTGGTTCTACAGGGAGGGAGGAGGTAGTGGCTGATACAGGTTATGTTGTGGGGAGTGGTACTGGGGTGGGTGGCAGGATTGAGTGTTTTGGTTGGTCTAGGTGGGGGTTACAGTTGGTTGGAACGTTCTTTGGAAATAATTCACATTTGTTTGATGTGGCATTTTGTGTCTGTTTTAAGTTATAATAAAAAGGTTAAAACAAACTTAATCCAAGAAAGAAAGAAGGAAGGAAAGAAGAAATAAAGTAAGAAGAGCCAAAAATTGATTATAAAAAACAAACTTTCTTCCACTTATTCCTTTTTTTTCTCTTTCTCTGCCTAGTTTTTTAAAAATTGTTTTATTAGGGGCGCATACAACTCTTATCACAATCCACACCTACATCACTTGTGTAAAGCACATTTGTACATTCATTGCCCTCATCATTCTCAAAACATTTGCTCTCTACTTAAACCCTTGTCATCAGGTCCTCATTTTTTCCCGTTCCTTCCTGCTGCCCCCTCCCTCATGAGCCCTTGATAATTTATAAATTATTATTTTGTCATATCTTGCCCTGTCCGACGTCTCCCTTCACCCCCTTTTCTGTTGTCCATCCCCCAGGGAGGAGGTCACATGTAGATCCTTGTAATCGGTTCCCTCTTTCCAACCCACTCACCCTTTACCCTCCCAATATCACCACTCACACCACTGATCCTGAAGGTATCATCCGCCCTGGATTCCCTGTGTTTCCAGTTCCTGTCTGTACCAGTGTAAATCCTCTGGTCTAGCCAGATTGGCAAGGGAGAATTCGGATCGTGATAGTGGTGGTGGTGGTGGTGGTGGTGTTGGAAGCATTTAGGAACTAGAGGAAAGTTGTATGTTTCATTGGTGCTACATCGAACCTTGACTGGCTCGTCTCCTCCCCTAGACCCCTCTGCAAGGGGATCTCCAGTGGCCCACAAATGGGCTTTGGGCCTCCACTCCGCACTCCCCCCTCATTCACTATGGTGAGATTTTTTGTTCTGATGATGCCTGATACCTGATCCCTTCGACACCTCGTGATCGCACAGGCTGGTGTGCTTCTTCCATGTGGGCTTTGTTGCTTCTGAGCTAGATGGCCGCTTGTTTACCTTCAAGCCCTTAAGACCCCAGATGCTATACCTTTTGATAGCCGGGCATCACCAGCTTTCTTCACCACATTTGCTTATGCACCTATTTGTCTTCAGTGATCGTATCATGGAGGTATGCACCCAATGATATGATTTTTTTGTTCTTTGATGCCTTATAACTGATGCCTTCGGCACCGCGTGGTCACACAGGCTGGTGTGCTTCTTCCATGTGGGCTTTGTTGCTTCTGAGCAAGATGGCTGCTTGTTCACCCTCAAGCTTTTAAGGCCCCAGACGCTATATCTTTTGATAGGCGGGCACCATTGGCTTTCTTGACCACATTTGCGTATTCACCCACTTCCCACTTGTTCTTTTCTTAAAGCAACATGTTTTGAAGGGTTTTTAAGCCATATCATGTAATGTTCCATGTACAATTTGGAGTCTGCATGACAATTATTCTTGGTCTCATATTCAAAGCAGAAACTTTATTATTATTTTTTTGTTAATGAATAGCTTGAGTATACAAAAAAGTATGGAGTGTAGGATAACAAGAACTTGTATATACCTATCATCAGTTCAAATGTTAAAGATTCAATAAAAATTCCCTGTATAAGATAACCCCCCTCAGGGTCTATAATGAGAGTAGTGATACCCTGAGGGTAGGGGAAAGGTGGGGGGAGAAGGGGGAACTGATTGTAATGATTGACATAAAAGCCCACCCCCCTGCCGTCTCAAGGGTGAGGAATAACAGAAACATGGGTGAAGGGAGTGGAGAGTGTAATATATGAAAATAAAAATAATTTATAAATTATCAAGGGTTCATGTGGGTGGGAGGGTGGGGGAGAGGGGAAAAGAGGAGCTGATACCAAGGGTTCAAGTAGAAAGAAAATGTTTTAGAAATGATGATGACAACACATGCACAAATGTGCTTGATACAACTGATGTATGGATTGTTATAAGAGCTGTAAGAGCCCCCAATAAAATGATTTATTAAAGTTAATTTAAAAAGAAAAAAAATCTCCTATATAGTCAATTTCACTTTTCTTTCTTTCCTTGTGGAGTAACCACTCTCTTGAATTTGGTGTTTATTTTTCACATTCATGATTTTATACTTTTATATACATAAGTTATTTTTTTTTCAGATGTTCTTTCTGAGGGCTTAGTCAGTATTATGTACGACTAGGATTTTCCCTCATTTGCTTTTCATTAGAACTGCCAGATGGTAATTATTAAAATTTCAGAGTTGATAGAGGCCCTGTAGGACAGAGTGGAACTGTTCCACAGGATTTCGAAGGCTGTAATCTTCATGGAAGCAGGCTGCCACTTCTTTCTTCCACAGAGCTGCTTGTGGATTTGAGCTGTCTACCTTTCCATTGGCAATTGTGTGCTTTAAACGCTATGTCACGTGAGTCGGAATTGATTTGACGACAGTGGCCCAATTGCTAAGATGTAAACTTACAGAAGACACAGCATTAGAAAATAGCTTACCTTCCAATTTTAGTTATGATCCTTGGTTCAGCACTAAGAAGAACTAGTCTGAGCACTGTTGCCACTGCCTCCTGAAAAGAAATTGTCAGTACTTTAGAGAACATTATAGTCTTTTTTCATTATTCTCCAATTAAGTCAATAACCCCCAGTAGCTTATTAAAACTATTTACCAAGAAGACTAATGGGCAGATTCATAATATGTGGTAAGAGGCAAGTAGTATTAAGTATTTGTACTAATCTGAAGGAAAATATGATAATATTTAAATAAACATATACAGTAGTTAACATACACATAAGAATACCAACATAGGTTGTACTAGATTAGCGGCTTTCAACCTGTGGAAAGTGACCCCTTTAAGGGTCGAATGACCCTTTCACAGGGGTCGCCTAAGACCATCAGAAAACACATATTTCCGATTGTCTTAGGATCCAAGACACCGCTCCTCTGTCTGTCTCCAGGCGGGTCTGCCCACATGCAGAAATACCCTCTATGAGAACCGGGCATGAAGACTGGTACCCACGCTACACCAAGCTTCAAGACAAAATTTCATTTATTTGTCATTAGAAATAAATATTTCATAATATATGACATATTGTTTTTGCGATTAATCACTATGCTTTAATTATGTTCAATTTGTAACAATGAAAATACATCCTGCATATCAGATGTTTACATGACAGTTCATAACAGTAGCAAACTTACAGTTATGAAGTAGATTGACAAAAGTGTTATGGTTGGGGGTGACCCCAACATGAGGAATTGTATGAAAGGGCCGTGGTGTGAGGAAGGTGGAGAACCACTGTACTAGAGAATCGTATTTTACAGCCAGATCTTATGTACAACTTCCTGGCTGAAAAAAAATCATCGAATTAAATCTTTTCAGTGACCATTAGTTATTGAAAATGATATAAAATGTATGGATTAAAGGTATTTGGCTTTTATTCTTTGTATACCCTACAAAATACCCCTGAGTTAGCCATATTGAAAAACTAATCTTCAAATTTACTATTTTTTTTCTAAAGTAAATTGCCAATACCTGTTCTCCCTCCCCTCCAAAAAAATCTTTTTATTGGGAGTTAATACAGATATATCATTCCATAGTTCAATCACATCAAGCAGTATTGTACAGTTGCTACCACAGTTTCAAAACATTCTCCTTGTTCTTGAGCAACTTAATACCACCATTGGACTCCTCTTTACCACCCACCCTTCCCCACTGTACCCCCAGGAACCCTTATTCTACTTGCTGTCTCAAGGTTCATCAATCCTGGGTTCCACATACCATAAAAAAGAAAAAAAGCATATAGCAAAAATTCAAGAGAGCTATCCCCAGTGAAAGAATACATCAGAGCTAAACCCCAATATGAAGAGAAAAAGAGAAAGCCCACATAAAATGTTGAAAACCATATCAGGTCCAACATGTATGGGAGGGATCAACTGACCAGGTTTTAACTGTTCAACTCAGGTCTATCATTCTGACCTCTTACAGTCATCTTTCCAGTGCACTGTTTTGTAACTAGTTTATTCCCATCCCTCATGATGTATAGAGGGAAAGCACCGGAGGCTTATTTCCTGTATAGGTTTCACAAATGCATCGTGAGCTCCCACAGCCTCCTTACAAACTAGAATCTCACAATTTGGGATCTGATACTATTTCCTCCATCAGTTTCAGATTATGTGATTTGCATTCCTTTGGTCACCACTGATGTTGGTGTGCTTCTTCCACGTGGCCTCAGTTGACATCTCACTTAACTGGCTGCTTGTTTGGAAACAAGCCTTTAAGACCCCAGATTCTATTTTATCTGATAGCCGGGCACCATGTAATTTCTTCACCATACTTTGCTATAATACCCACATCTTCTGTGTTCCCTTACTTAGGGCGAGTATTAAGTAGTCATACCTGTTCTTAAAGGTTTATTCTTTGGGAGAAATTTTTTTTTTTGCTGTTCTTTTTTTTTTTAAACAATTTATTAGGGGCTCATACAACTCTTATCACAGTCCATACATATACATACATCAATTGTATAAAGCACATCTGTACATTCTTTGCCCTAATCATTTTTTTCTTTTCTTTTTTTACATTTTATTAGGGGCTCATACAACTCTTATCACAATCCATACATATACATACATCAATTGTGTAAAGCACATCCATACATTCCCTGCCCCAATCATTCTCAAAGCATTTGCTCTCCACTTAAGCCCTTTGCATCAGGTCCTCTTTTTTTTTTTTCCCCTCCCTCCCTTCTCCCCCCTCCCTCATGTACCCTTGGTAATTTATACATCGTTATTTTATCATATATTGCCCTCTCCGGAGTCTCCCCTCCCCCCCTTCTCTGCTGCCCCTCTCTTTGGGAGAAATTTTATATAATGTTATGATTATCCAAAATATCCAATATTAGCTAATTTTATGGAATCTCATGAATTTAGAAGTAGATTGGAAATTTGATTGGAACCTTGAATACCACACTACTAAGTAGCTTTTTATTTTCATGAAGTGATACCTGAAATAGAAACTTTGTTGTTAGGTGTCAAGTTGGCTCCGATCCACAGCGACCCTATGCACAACCGAAGGAAACACTGTATGGTCCTGTGCCAACCTCACACTTGTTCCTGTGCCTGAGCCCACTGATGCAGTATTGTGCAAATCCATCTCACTGAAGGCTCTCCTCCTTCGCTGCCCCTCTACTTTACCAAGCATGGTGTCCTTTTCAGGGACCATTTCCTCCCGAAGTTATACCCAAAGCACATGGAGACAAAGTCTTGCCCACCCCACTTCTGATGTTTTATATCAATTTGGCTGGACTAGGATTCTCAGTAGTGTGGTAGTAAGGCCTCTCTCATAAGATGCAGGTCAGTCTAATGATGTCTCTTTGGGGTGGTTGGGAGGGGCCCTTTCATATCTATAAATAGACTGTGGAGACCTGGCTTTTTTCTTTCTCTCCTGCTAGCTGGGATCTTGTGTCAAGCATGCATGCTGGCAGCCTGCATTACTGCCTGTCAAAGCTGAGAGCTCTCTGTGATCTCCCATAACAGCTGATGTGTCCATTTGACTCTATGTACACTGGCCTCTGATCTTCCAACTTCCCAGTCCCAGATGTGAGTTAGGAAAAGCTTCCAATGTAAGGCCTGACAAACAAGTTTAACGCAAACTGGACTTAACCGCTTCTACAACTCTGTGAGCTATTTTTCTTGATATAAACAATTCTCTTTAAGTAATCCGTAAGGGTCCCTGGTTTTGCTGCTTCTAAGAGCATTCTACCTGGACTTCATCCAAGCACTTCTATTAACTTCAACTGCAGTTTTGAGTGTTAGACCAAAATACTCATCATCTGTTGAAAACTTTCCTGACTTAAAACTTTTTGGAAATATGGTAGAGGAATAGATTAGCCATTTCCAACAGGCAATAGAATCCAACATGTTCCAAAATGAACACTCCTTTTCTCCTCTTCCTTTGACTTCCTCTACTACTCCTACTCTGCCTATATATTCTATCTTACTTAATGTCACCTGAGGGAAAAAATTGACTCACCTTAGGTATTGGTCTGTCCTTTATCTCAAATACTTAAACTGTCACAAAACCTAAGGTTTAGTTTACAAAGTTTCTAGGATCTGTCCTCTCCTTTCTATCTGCACCTTCATTACTCAGTTGAGGGCTGCACATTTCCTACCCAAAGCAAAAGAACACCATCTTAACTGGTTCTCTCTTCTTTGATCCATGTGTTAGTCCGGGATGACTAGAAAAACAAATCCAGAAGACATTCATATGTGTGTCAGAGAGAGTTTTATATTAAAGAGTAATCATATATTAAGAAAACATCCCAGCCCAGTTCAGATCAAGCCCCTAAGTCCAAAATTAGCCCATATGTGCAATTCCAGTCTATAAACTCTTCTTCAGCCTCCTGCATCACATGCCAAGATGCCGAACGCAGGAAGATGACAGGGCTGTGGGTGGAAAGTCTTGTGGATCCAGTGGTGTGGAAGCATCTCCAGTGCTCTGGCTGCCATCAGTGTGGTTCCATGTGGCTTGTCAACAAGAATGTAAAGCAGAGGGAGAGCGGGTCTGGCCTCCAGTTAGTATTTATCTCCATCACACCTCCAAATGAGGTCATCAAACTGTAACCTAACTAACAGCCTAAACTCTACCCCTTCACTACCCACAAGTTGACAGATTATGTAAGTACCACAATCCACTTTCCATATTGTAACCAGACTGAATTTTCCAGAAGGTGGCTAAGATCTTGCTTTTCTTTCATTTACAAATCTTCAATTCTCTCCTACCTTCTTTTATAGCAAAGAAACAATCTAGACGAATATAAAACCCAAATCATTGCCACCTAGTCGATTCTGACTCACACAACTCAAACTCACTGCCATCAAGTAGATTCTAAACCATAAGAATTGCCCCGTTTGGTTTCTGAGACTTTAAATCTTTAAGGATGTAGATTCTCTTCTGCAGGGCAGCTGGTGGGTGGTAACTGGAAACCTTGTGGTTAGCAGGTTTGGAGCTCCACGCTTAACCCACTATGTCATCAGGACTCCTTCTAGTAGGGTTAGGGATGCTTTAGTAACAAAACTTTGTTTCCGGTTCAGCTTCTACACACTGCAACTGCGTGATCTACTTCTTGGGAGTCCCCAGATGTTTCCTCGCATGGCTTTCCAATCATCTTGCCTTTGAAGTTTAGGATTTACTCTACGTACAAAGCCTGTCTTTTGTGGTAACAGGAAGCCGCCCAATTTAATTGCTGCGGGAGAAATCTCCACTTACTCCTCTCGATTACTTTTTACACTAGAAGGCAACTGTAGTGGCTCCTCTTGGATAGCCAAGGGATGAGGTGCTCATTAACGGGCAGTGCCAGACACCATCTGCTTTTCATCGCTGCATCCCTCACTAGGTGGCGCTGAGTCAGAATATCAACTGGATGGCAGTGGGTTTGGCTTTGGTTATCCTTCACATCCTTTATGCGGAAATGTTGCAACAAACAGGAGGTCACATCAATGTATCGACTCATAGCCACCCTATGCACAACAGAATGGAAATCGCCGCGCCAGCCTCGCAGTTGCTAGTCCTGCACCCATTGTTGCAGCCACTGTGTAACTCTCCATTTCGGGCCGAAAGGAGAAAACAATGTATAGCGGTGCGGGTGGTGGAAAAAGCCCTCAACACCGCCAAACCAGGCGCGTGCAGTACCAGGCACCGCCCCTAGGCGGCGCACAGGAGCCCCGCAGTTCCGGGCGCGCCAGCCGCTTCCGCTTGGGGTTTTCGGCGAGCGCGCGAGGTGAGACACGGAACGCCCACAACCTGCCCCGGGTCGCCGCAGCGTGGGGCAGGCCCAGCGGACGCCGCCTCCTGGAGTGGACCCCACGGAGGCTGAGGCACCGCCCTGGGGATACCTGATAGGAGCCGCCTGTCAGGGCCAGCTCTGCTAGGATGGTTCGGCCATTAGCAATGCAGCTGTAGGTAACCGTCATAGTGGGCGGGCTGGGGAAGGAAGGCTCCGGCCAGCCTTAACCGCCCCCTTCAGCCTCAGCGCGGCAGCCTGGGCGGGGCTACGGGGAGGGTGACGCTTGCGCAGGCGCACTGAGCGATTGATTGGCGGGAGGGAGGAGGGATCAGGGATGGGCCCGGTGGGACGACTCCGCATGGAGCTCCGGAAAAGCCTTCGCGGGTTGGGGGCCCTCTTCTGCGCGCAGTGAAAGCAATAGTTGGGAGCTGGTGGGGTGTAGTGGTTGCGTGTTGGGCTGCGATCTTTATGAGTGACGTAGCTCCGCGGGACTTTCTCCTCCGGTGAACAGCCCCAGGCTCGGAAGCTCACAGGGGTCACCTTGAGCCCTTATTGACTCGATGACCCGGAGTTTGGTTTTGTTTTGAGTTTGCTTCACTGTGCTTGCCCGCTTTTGATGCCTTTGTATTCTAGGCCCTATGAAGTATAGAGCTGGATTTAATACGAAATTCTTCATTAATTCAACAAGCTTCTGTTGCACTCCTAATGTGTGTGTGGAGCATTAGGCCTGATTAGGACCGATTTATGCTAGATTTACGTCAAAGCACCCAGGCCTTTAATGTAGTCCTAACCCAACCTCCCTCCCCGGAGTGATCCCAACTCCGCAACTCAATGTAAGCTTTCCATGACGGCAGGATACCCTTTAAGGGGGGCAGACAGCATCATCTTTCGCCCTCACAGGAACTGGTGGGTTTGAACCCCCAACCATCCTTTTACATCTCAACACCCAATCCACAGTGTCACCAGGGCTCGTAAAAAAAATCTACTTGTTTACTTCTGTTATCTGTCGAAAGTTGATGTTTTGGGGCTTATATTTCTCAGAGAAAAACTTAAGTTTCTCCTGAACGGTGTGCTACCACAGAGGAAGTGGCACCACAAGACATCAAGACTAGATAGTACTGGACTGTACACAGAGCAAAGGTTGACTAAGGAAAGCATGCTTCAATCACAAAGCAGGTTGCTTCCCGATTACAGGAAGCCGGCGACTAGGGCTATGACAGTGGGTTGTATAGAAGTTGGGTGGCAGGACCTCTATCCTGCTCCCTGTTGGGGTGAGTCATCTGGATCTGATCAGTGGTCTGAATTCTATGAGGCAATTTGGGAAGGGTCATCCAGTTGTTTCGCTTACTCTGACACTTTCAAATAACAAATTAGTGTAATAATATAATAATGATAATTATAATGCAATGCTGGACTGCTAACCTGAAGGTTGGTAGTTTGAACTCACCCAGTGGTTCTATTGAAATGTCTTGGTTTCTGTAAAGATTATAACCCGGAAACCCTTATGGGGTCATTAAAGGCCTCAGGGGGGTCACCTGAGGCAGAAGCAAGTGGAAGGGAATGACTTTGTTTCTTTCTTTGCAAAGGGCCCCTCCTGTGCTGCGCTGAAAACAACCTTCAGCACCCTAATAAACCAATGGCATATTAGAAATTGAGTATTTCCATAGTGGTAAGAACAGCAACTGTCTGAGCTGTTTTTACCTGGCGCTGCTCCAATCGCCATAGTTCCCTTGAATGTGATGTAGAACACAGCACAGAAAACCCCAAACCGTAATCATAGTGTATCTTAGATACACTATCAAAAGGATAAGCCATTAAAATATAAATTGGACTTCATAAAAAATAAAAGCATTTGTGATTCAAAAGACATTGTCATGAAAATAACAAGAATTCAAAGTTCGAGAGAACATAGTTGAAAATCATATGTGTGATCAAGGACCAGTATCCAGACTTTGTAGCGAATTGTTACAGCTCAATGATAGGCAAACATTATCCAACAAAAAGATGGACAAGAGATTTAAATAAGTGTTATATCCTAGAAGATAGATGAGTGGTCAAAGAGCAATGGAAAGATGTCAACATTATTCATTCTTACTACCACGGAGCCAATTCTGACTCTTATTGACCTGCTAGAACAGGGTAGAACTGTCCCTATGGGTTTCCAAGACCAATACTTTACAGGAGTAGAAAGCCTCAACTTTCTCCAGAGGAATGGCTAGTGGTTTCAAACTGTTGACGTTATGGTTAGCAACCCAATGTCCAACATGTAACCCCTACACTACCAGGGGTCCTTATTATTCATTAGGGGAAATGCAAATGAGTACCAAATCACACCAACAAAATGGTATGTGTAAAAAAGATGGACAATAGCAAGTGTTGGTCAGGATATGGAGTAATTATTCTACTTCAGACTGTCAGACACTGCTGGTGGGAATGTAGAATGGTGCAGACTCTAGGAGAACAGTCTAATTATCCCTCAAATGGCTAACCATAGATATTGTACAGACCAGGAATTCCACCTAGGCATAAATCAAGAGGAAGGAAAATATATGTCCATACAAAAAATTATTGGTAACATTATTCATAGTAGCCACAAAATGGAAACATCCTAAATGCCCATTAACTGAGAACAAAATGTAGACTTATAGAGGAAATGTAGTCTGATAAGACTTCAGCCATAAGAAGGAATGATGTACTGATAGATGCTACAGCATGGACGAGCCTTCCATATGTGAGTCTAAGTGAAAGGAGCCCGTCACCAACGAGTCTAGAGACAGAAAGAAGATTACTGGCTACCTGGGGCTGAGGGTGGGAATGGAGATGGATTGGCATGAGGGCCGTTTTTTTGAAGTTTTGGGAATGTTATAAAGTGTTGGGAATGTTATAAATGGTCAGAAGTGATGAGAAGGAATTCAGAGTGATTCTGTGATTTCAATAAGGCAAAGGAAGACAGTATATATATACACACACTCTCTCTCTTCAGACCACAGAAGTCTGGTGGTTGTTGAGTGATCCTTGGATATTGCTGGGCTTGCCTGCCCCCCCTCTTGCCCCCTCTCTCATTGGCAGATCGGCTGGGGTTTGAGGTCAGAATGTCCAAGCCAACTCCCAGCTTTATCTACCCTCCCATTGTTGCCAAACTATGCTTTATGTTGACTTTTCATGGGCAGCATGACCAGATAATGGTTTGCAAAGATAAACATTTTGAGACAGGCTTGCCTCTGATGCTGAAAAGGTTAGTTGCTATGGTTTTCAGGGTACATCGGTTGATTAGTTGAAGTCTGTATTTCTTGTAGCTGGAGAACTGAAATGAGGCTGTCTTTGGTGGTGGATGCCCATATTCTCCACGCCTCACCATCTCTACCCTTCTCCTCATGGTCACAGTACTTATCACCCCATCACTCCCATCACCACTGTGACCGCCCACAGCAAGCATTGTGCTCTGCCCTATGTTGCTGAATCACACAGCTGGGCAAGCTTCTGTGCTGTCCCTGAAGACTCAGCTCTTGCTGTCCATCTGCTGAAGGGCCCGTAGTGCTGACTTGTCTTGATGGGGCTTCCTCTGTGACTCTTACGTGCTCTTCACAGCTTCTTTTCATGTCTCCCTGGCCTGGTCTGGAGCCTTGAAAGACCAGAGAGATGGGGTTAATGTTAGACCAACCAGGCGTACCCTCGAGCTGGCATTCTGTGGGAGGAGCAGATACCAGATATATGAATGTCCCCGGGATGCCACAATAAAGTAGCACAAACTGGGTTGCTTATAAGGACAGAAATGCAGTGTCTTATGGTTCTGGGGCCAGAAATACCAATTCAGAAGGTTGGTAGGGTTGATTTCATTCTGAGGGTTCAGAGGGAGAATCTGTTTCATGTCTCCCTCCAGCTTCTGGTGGCATCTGGCTATCCTAGGTGTCCCATGGCTGATGGCCACCTCACTGCAATCTCTGCCTCTGTCCTGACCATCTCCTCTGTCTCTTCTCTTATTGCAAGGTCACCACTCACAGAGGATGAGGACCCACCTTCCTCTAATATGACTTCATGCTAACTGATAACATCTTCAAAGACCCTGTTTCCAATCAAGGTCATATTCACAAACACCAAGATTCAGCTTGGGATATATTTGGGGACACAGTTGAACCCATAATAACAGACAAAGCTGGGGTTCTGAATGGAGGGAGAGAGTGGCCACTGGGTCAGCTCCAGAAGCCCTCTTGGGCTCTGGATTCAGACACAGAAGACAAGTATTATAAGATCCTAATTATGTGGAATATCTAGAGTAGGCAAATGCTTAGAAAAGCTTCTTGGTGGTTGCTAGAGGCTGAGGGGAAGGGGAAAAGGAGTGTTGCTGAAGGAGGAGTGAGTTTCTGAGGTGATGAAAATGTTTTGGAAATGGTGAATATAATTAATGTCATTGAATTGTGCGCTTAAAAAGGTTAAAAGTGGAAGAATTTTAGTTATATTTTAGTACAATAAAATACATTATAAATGCATGAAAAGATATAGCTTTGTAAAAGTTCAAACACGTGAGGAAACTGTTAGAAAAACAAGGTTGAAAATCAAATGAAACAGTTTCTCTGCTTAAGTTCAAAATTTCCACGCCTCTTCCAGAAACCATTCAGAGCAGTACCAAAACCGAACCCACTGCCATTAAGTCAATTCCGACTCAGAGTAACCTTACAGGACAGAATAGAACTCCTCTCTAGCGTTTCCGAGGTTGTAGATCTTGGTGGAAGCAGAAAGTTTTGGCTTTCTCCTGAGGACAGCTGGTGGTTTTGAACTGCAGACCCAGTGCTTAGCAGCTCAACAGGTAACCCACTGTGCCCTCATGGCCCTAGAGCAGTACTCACTGTCATCAGCGCAGTGGGTGGCCCACATTTCAGTTTAGTTTTCGATGAAGCTGCTTGGAATTTGCCTTGTACATTTGTGTTATAGGGTCATCCTGAGATTTGGGTAGAGTTTGTGCATAGCCCTTGGGCTCTCTTCTTTAAGGGTTTCCTTTCACATTCCAGCCACTGTAATTTCCCTCACCTTTGTCCTCTGGTTCTTCAATTTTATTTTTAAAAAGAACTTTATCGACTCCACTAGTGAAAACAATACACACGGAAAAGACCTCCAGGACCATATCCTCCTTTTCAGTTCCTCCTTGAAGTAGTTGCTTACTTTTGGTTACTCTTGAGTGTTCACAGATAGTTGTTTTTCTGTTGTCTCCAGAATTAACACTTGTTACCTGAGGAAGATGGAGGAAAGCCTTCCTGATAGTCTGTTAAGATTACAGCAACAAAAACCCTATGGAGCAGTTCTACTGTATAAAACGGGTTGTTGCCATGAGTCAGAACTGACTTGACCCTACTGGGTTTACCCAGGGACAGGTTGGTCTGTTAGGTGCTAGTGGGCTATGATGGACTGGAAACAAATCCACATCCAGTAAAGGAACTGCACTTCACAAGGCCAACAGAAGAGGGCACTCGTGAACTAAGAAATGGCACAAGTCACCAAAATTTCTTACACGACACACAGGGAAAGGTTTGCTATTGCTGTCCCAGGGAAAGGTCACAATTTATTGTGGTCGGAAAAAGGCACTGTCATCTCAACTGAGTCACTATAAAGAGAAAACCGAATATGAGTGTCTTAAATGGGGTTGACTAACCCACACCCTACATTGGATTCACCGAGGATTGCTCTCCCCTGAGTGTTGTCCCCAGATCAGGGATGGAATTGGTAGAGGGCTGGCTACTCCCATGGACGTTGAAAAACGCTGTAGCGCATGGAATCAGCCGATGGGGATGCCTGTGCCACAGGAAAGCTTCATACGATTTCCCTGGCTGGAATCTTCACAGAGGCTATTTGCCAGGCTTTTTTTCTGTCATGTTGCTGCGTAGGACCAACCTTTTGACCTTTAAGTTTCATCCTGTTTGTGATGCCCGGAACAGTTTTAGACTTGACTGCCATCGACACCTTTAGCAGACTCCGGCACACAGGCTCTACTATTATTAACGTATCACAGTAGTATGCTACATTTGCCACAACTAATCAAGCAATGAGAGCGACCCTATAGGACAGAGTAGTGGGTTTCTCAGACTGTAACTCTAATGGCAGTAGAGTGCCTCGTCTTTCTCCCTTGGAGGATCTGGTGGTTTTACGCTGCTGACGTTGTGGTTAGCAGCCCAACATGTAACCATTATGACTGGCAGTGAGGTTTTGCTTGTTTGTTTAATAAACCAATATCAATGCACCATTACTAGTGAGAGTTTATACTATATTTAAAGAGGCCGGGTAAGACCATGGGTTAGATGTTGGACTGCTAGGTCAGTGGTTCAAATCCATCAGTCCACAGGAGAAAGGTGAGACTTTCTCTTCCTGTAAAGATTTATAGTCTTGGAAACCCTGTATAGGGTGACTGAGAATTAGAATTGATTAAATGACGGTAGGTGTACTGTATCCAACGCTCCTTATTTTTGTTGCTGAACATTTTTTTTCACTTTTAGGTGAAAGTTGAGATGACCAATTAGTTTTCCATTCAGCAATTTTTACATAACTTATTGTTGTGAGAGCAGGCCTAGTGGCACAGTGGTTACATATTGGGCTGGCATTTCAAAACCATCAGCCACTCTTTGGGTGAAAGTTAGGGGTTTCTACTCCTGAAAAGAGTTACAGTCTCAGAAACCCACAGGGGCGGCTCTACCCTGTCCTGTAGGGTCACTGTGAGCCAGTACGGACTCGATGGCAGTTTTGGTTTTCTTTGGTTATTCTGCGATATTGGCTGCTATCCTTACAATGTTAGCACTCTCATTTCCACCCTGTTTTTGTCTCTCTAGTTCCCCGCTGCACTGATTGTTCTAAGGAGCACTGCTTCTGGGTGTTATTGCTTGTAGTGCAGGCCAATTTGTTATTTGGCTAAGAGCTGACTTTGGGGAGTGGATCCAGTCCAGTTTAAAAGGGTCTTTGTGCAATAGTCTCGGGTTTCTCCAGTTTCCATTGGTCTAAGTAAGCCTGATCTTTTCATGACTTTAAGTTTTGTTCTACGTTTTCCTCCCTTTTTACCCAGGACCTTCTATTGTGCCCCTGTGGTTGTTAGTGGTAGCCCAGTACCATCTAGTTTTTCTGGTTTGAGGCTAGAGGTGGCTGTTGTTTGTGTGGACCATTAGACCTGAGCTCTAATTGTTTCCTTGAGTTTGTTCCTCTCCATTGTTCCTGATCAATAGTTATATCTCAGGTGAGATTTCCTGATGGTGCTAGCATTTATAAGATTATGTTTGATCTCATTGAAATATGGATTATTACAATATGTCTAAGAGCTCCCAATAAAATGATTAAAATTTTTTTAAAAAAAGTTAAATATTCACTTTTGATGACATTCAACTTATACATTTTTCCATTGGTTGCTTGTACTTTTGATATCAGATCTAAGAAACCATCTCAATCCATGATCATAAGGATTTACACGTTTTCTTTTCTTTTTTAAAAAAATTTTTTAATTTTAACAATTTATTGGGGCTCATACAATTCTTTTCACAGTTCATATATATACATACATCAATTGTATAAAGCACATCTGTACAGTCTTTGCCCTAATCATTTTTTTCTCTTTTCTTCTTTTACATTTTATTAGGGACTCATACAACTCTTACCACAATCCATACATATACATACATCAATTGTATAAAGCACATCCATACATTCCCTGCCCCAATCATTCTCAAGGCATTTGCTCTCCACTTAAGCCCCTTGCATCAGGTCCTCTTTTTTTTCCCCTCCTCCCTCCCCCTTCCCCCCTCCCTCATATGCCCTTGGTAATTTATACATCGTTGTTTTGTCATATCTTGCCCTATCCGGAGTCTCCCTTCCCCCCTTCTCTGCTGTCCCTCTCCCAGGGAAGAGGTCACATGTGGATCCTTGTAATCAGTTCCCCCTTTCCAACCCACTCACCCTCCACTCTCCCAGCATCGTCCCTCACACCCTTGGTCCTGAAGGTATCATCCACCCTGGATTCCCTGTACCTCCAACCCTCATATGCACCAGTGTACAGCCTCTGTCCTATCCAGCCCTGCAAGGTAGAATTCGGATCATAGTAGTTGGGGGGAGGAAGCATCCAGGATCCGGGGGAAAGCTGTGTTCTTCATCGATACTACCTCACACCCTAATTAACCCATCTCCTCTCCTAAACCCCTCTATGAGGGGATCTCCATTGGTCGACACTTGGGCCTTGGGTCTCCACTCTGCACTTCCCCCTTCATTTAATATGATATATATATACATATATATACATACATATATACATATACACATATACACACATACATACACACACTTATATCTTTTTTTTTTTTTTGCATGATGCCTTATACCTGGTCCCTTGGGCACCTCGTGATCGCACTGGCCGGTGTGCTTCTTCCATGTGGGCTTATTTGCTTCTGAGCTAGATGGCCGCTTGTTCACCTTCAAGCCTTTAAGACCCCAGACACTATCTCTTTTGATAGCCGGGCACCATCAGCTTTCTTCACCACATTTGCTTATGCACCCATTTGTCTTCAGCGATCCTATCATGGAGGTGTGCAGTCAATGATATGATTTTTTGTTCTTTGATGCCTGGTAACTGATCCCTTTGGGACCACTCGCTCACTCAGGCTGGTGTGTTCTTCCATGTGGACTTTGTTGCTTCTGAGCTAGATGGCCGCTTGTTTATCTTCAAGCCTTTAAGACCCCAGTCACTATCTCTTTTGATAGCCGGGCACCATCAGCTTTCTTCACCACATTTACTTGTTCACACACTTTGGCTCCAGCCATTGTGTCGGGAGAGTGAGCATCATAGAGTTCCAATTTAATAAAAGAAGGTATTCATGCATTGAGGGAGTGTTTGAGTAGAGGCCCAAGGTCCTTCCGCCACCTTAATACTTGACCTATAAATATAGACACATAGATCTATTTCCCCATCCTCCTATATATATTTGCATGTACATGTCTTTGTCTAGACCTCCATGAATGCCCTTTGACTCCTAGCTCTTTCCTCCATCTCCCTTGACTTTCCTCCTGCCCTACTACCATGCTTCATCGCCACCTGGGCTAGAGTATACCTCTTCTCTAAGCAACCTTACCCTTGATCATTTCCCAGCAGGCCTGCCACTCCCACTTCTCTACCATTTGGGGTCCCATGTTTTTCCCTTGTCCCTGGGTTTGTTAACACCACTTCCTTACCCCCCCACCCCCCCACCCCAAGTCCCCCCAAAACTGTCGGTCCCGTTGTTTTTCCTCAAGATAGTTCATCCAGCCTGTCCTATTCAGACAGACCTGTGGAGTCACTAACATGCACGAAAACTAGACAGAGGAAAACAAAGCAACAGTATACAACCAGACAACAAAACAACAAAAACAAACCACTGACAAAGAACAGAATAAAACAGTTCACAAGAGAAAAGCTTGTAGTTAGTTCAGGGATCGTTTGCTGGCCCTTAGGAGCGTTTTCCAGTCCAGTCTGTTGGGGCACCACGCCCTGGCCCCGAAGTCCACTTTCAGCATTCCCTGGGGACCTTGCCACTCCATTCCCTTGCTGTTCCGCTGCACTCCCCCAGTGATTTGCCTCGGTGTGGTGGGATCAGGTCAGGTGCAATTCCCACACTGTGTCTCCGGTGCTGTCCCCTGTATCGCCCTTAGTCACTGAGGGGCATCATGTCTCATAGTGGGGCCAGCCATGTTGTTCTCTCTGTGGACTGGCTGCTCTACTCAGGAACATCATCATCACGGCCTGGTGGGCCAGGCTGTGCTCCACTCTCTCCTCCTGCCCCTTCATCTGCTCCCGTGTGCTCTGATCAAATATGTCCATCTCCCAGAGCTGCAGAGTCAATGTCGTCCTTTGGAAAAAATTCTTTTCGGGGGAGGGGCAGGAATCCACTTAATTTATGGTGCTGGGGCCAGCCTCCCAGACCTCTCCACCGGTTCCCTCCTCCACACCGGGATATTGCGTTCACACCTTGCGACACTGGGTTGAAGTCTGGTCCCACTTTCCCTGTGGAGATATAAACAATACCCTCCCCTTGGGTGGATTAATGCCCTATGACCCCACTACCCTTTTCTTCCTTGTATTCATCCTTTTGTTTTCCTTTCCCCACCTCCTCCACCATTGTCTACCATGTACATCCCTGGTTTTGGTCTGGTCTCTTCCATACTACCCCGTCTTCACCCCTAAAATGTTTGTATACAGTAGCTTTTTTCCCTGTGCCACTTTTGCTTTTTAAAAAAAAAAATTTTTTTTAAATTCTTACCTCAGCGGACTCATGTTGTACTTGTCCTTTTGTGCCTGACTTACTTCGCTTAGCATGATTTCCTCCAGTTCTTCCCATGCCCCTATGTGCCTCATACGTTCATCACTGCTCTTTAGTGATGCGTAGTATTCCATTGTATGTATATACCACAGTTTTTTAATCCAATCGTCAGTTGATGGAAATTTGGGTTGCTTCCAACTCCTTGCAATTGTGAACTGTGCCGCAATGAACATTGGAGCACAGATGTCTGGTCTTGGTTTGTTTCTTGCCTCTTCTGGGTATATGCCCAGTAGGGGGATTGCTGGGTCATATGGTAACTCTATTTCCATCTGTTTTAGGTATCGCCAGATTGATTTCCATAGTGGCTGTACGTACTTACAGTCCCACCAGCAGTGGATGAGAGTTCCTGTCTCCCCACAGCCCCTCCAACACTTGTTGCTTTCTGATTTTTTGAATTGGGCTACCTTTGAGGGTGTCAGGTGGTACCTCATTGTTGTTTTAATTTGCATTTCTCTAATGGCTAAAGATCGGGAACATTTTCTCATATGTTTGTTGGCCATTCGGATTTCTGCCCCTGTGAAACTTCTGTTTAAGTCCTTTGCCCACCTTTCAAGTGGGCTATTGGTTTTTTTCTTTTTGGAAGCTAGCAGAGTACTGTAGATTTTAGTAATAAGGCCTTTGTCTGATGTGTCATTGCTAAAGATGTTTTCCCAGTCTGTGGACTCTCTTATTACTCTCTTGGTGAATTCTTTAGATGTACACAAGTGTTTTATCTTCAGTATATCCCATTTGTCGATTTGTGCCTCCTCTGTGTTTGTGTCCTTCCCTATTTCTGATAGCCTGTGTATTCCCTGCGCCAAAGTTCTCAAGTTGGTCCCAATTCCCTCATTGATGGCCCTAATAGTTTGGGGTTTAACTTCAAGGTCTGTGATCCACCTTGAGTTTATTCTTGTGCATGGAGTGAGATAAGGGTCTTGCTTCATTTTTCTGCATGTTGATATCCATTTTTTCCAGCACCACTTGTTAAAGAGGGCATCTGCTTCCCATTTGATCTTTTTGGGGCCCTTGTCAAAGATCAGCTGTGTGTATGCTGATGCTTTTATTTCTGGGTTTTCAGTTCTTTTCCATTGGTCTGAGTATCTGTCATTGTACCAATACCATGCAGTTTTGAGAACTGTGGCTGTATAGTATGTGCCAAAGTCAGGTAAAGCAAGCCCTCCCACGGTGTCCTTCTTCTTGAGGAGTTCTCTGCTAATTCTGGGCTTCTTCCCTCTCCATATGAAGTTGGTAATCAGTTTTTCCATTTCTTTGAAGAAAGATGATGGTAATTGTATCGGGATAGCATTAAACTTATATAGTGCCTTTGGCAGAACTGACATCTTAACTATATTAAGTCTCCCAATCCAAGAGCACGGAATATTCTTCCATTTGTTGAGGTCGCTCTTGGTTTCTTGTAATAGTGTTCTATAGTTTTCCCTATATAGATCTTTTGTTTTTTCAGTCAAGTGTATCCCTAGATATTTCAGTTTGTGTTTGGCTATTGTGAAGGGTACCACCTTTTTGATCTCTTCTTCTGTGGTCTTATCTCATGTGTATAACAGTCCGATGGACTTCTGTTTGTTGATCTTGTATCCTGCGACTCTGCCAAACTCCTCTATTGCTTCCAGTACTCCCCTTGTGGAACTTTTGGGATTTTCCATATATAAAATCATATCATCTGCAAATAACGATAGTTTCACCTCTTCCTTCCCCAGACGAATACCTTTGATGTCACTTCTTTGCCTTATGCTGTTAGCTAAAACCTCCAGCACGATATTAAATAGGAGTGGAGACAAGGGGCATCCTTGTCTGGTTCCCTTTTTCAGTGGGATTGTGTTAGTCTTTTCTCCATTGACTACCACTTTGGCTGTTGGTTTTTCATATATAGCTTGTATTGTCTTGAGGAACTTTCCTTCCATTCCTATCTTCGCTAGTGTCTTAAACAGGAATTGGTGTTGGATGTTGTCGAATGCTTTTTCTGCGTCTATTGATATTATCATGTGATTCTTATACTTTTTCATGTCAATGTGACGAATAATACTAATGGTCTTTCGTATGTTGAACCATCCCTGCATCCCTGGTATGAATCCCACTTGGTCATGGTGAATTATTTGTTTTATATACTTTTGTATTCTGTTGGCTAGTATTTTGTTAAGGATTTTTGCATCAATGTTCATTAGGGATATCGGTCTGTAGTTCTCGATTCTTGTGGGATCCTTGCCCGGTTTGGGTATCAGAGTTATACTAGCTTCATAGAAGGAGTTTGGGAGTTTGCCATCTTTTTCTATGTTCTGGAAAAGTTTGTGTAGGATTGGTATTAGTTCTTCCCTGAATGCTTGGTAGAATTCTCCAGTGTATCCATCTGGTCCAGGGGATTTTTTTGTTGGTAATCCCTTGATAACCTTTTCTATTTCTTCTATTGCGATGGGTCTGTTGAGATTTTTGATGTCCACTGAGGATAGTCTAGGGAGGGATTGTTTTTCCAGGAATTTGTCCATGTCTTCCAAATTGTTGAATTCATTGGTGTACAATCCTTCATAGTATTGTGTAACTATCCTTTTGATTTCATTAGGGTCTGTTGTAATGACCCCTCTTTCATCCCTTATTCTTGCTATTGAGATTTGTTCCCTCCTTTCTTTGGTTAGGTTTGCCAATGGTCTATCGATCCTGTTTATCTTTTCAAAGAACCAACTTTTAGCGATATTAATTTTTTCCAAAGTTTTTAAATTTTCCCTCTCCTGAATCTCAGCCCTGATTTTTATAATTTCTTTTCTTTTGCTATTAGTAGGGTTGTCCTGCTGACTCAGCTCTAGTTTTTGTAAATTTTGTGTCAGCGTATCCGTCATGAGTCTCTCTTCCTTTCTCAGGTGTGCTTGTATTGCTATGAACCTTCCTCTGATGACTGCCTTTGCTGTGTCCCATAAGTTTTGGTACGTCGTGTGCTCATTTTCGTTGGTTTCGAGAAATTTCCTGATTTCGTCTCGGATCTGCACCAGTATGCACTCCTTTTGCAGTAGAGAGTTATTCATCCTCCAATTATTTGCTCTTATTTTCTTTGTCTTCCTTTTGTTGGTTTCCAGTCTTATGGCACAGTGGTCAGAGAGAGAGGTCTGTATTATTTCAATGTGCTTAAATTTATGTCGATTTGCCTTATGCCCCAGCATGTGGTCTATCTTCGAATATGTGCCATGAGGACTTGAAAAGAATGTGAAATTTTTTGTATTTGGATGAAAAGCTCTGTAAATATCTATTAGGTCAAATTGTCTAATTGTGGAGTTTAGCTCTCTAGTCTCCTTGTTGAGTTTCTTTCCCTGTGATCTATCTTTCTCAGTGAGTGGTGTGTTGAAGTCACCCACTATAATTGTCGAGTCTGTGATTTCTTTCTTAATCTTTTGGAGTGTTTGGTTGACGTATTGAGCTGGTCTCTCATTCGGGGAATATATGTTTACAATGCTTAGTGGTTCATTGTCTATGATTCCCTTGAGCATTATATAGTGTCCCTCCTTATCTCTTTTTATGGTTTGCACTTTGAGGTCAATTTTATCCGAGATAAGGATTGCAACCCCTGCTTTTTTTGTGTTGCTGTTTGCTTGGTAGGTCCTTCTCCAGCCTTTGATTCTCAGCCTATTTTTGTCTGTAGCCTTGAGGTGTGTCTCCTGTAGGCAGCAAATTGATGGGTTGTGTTTTCTAAGCCATTCTGCAAGTCTCAGTCTTTTAATGCCTGAGTTCAGGCCATTGATATTCAGGGTTATTATCTCCATGTGCGGACTCTGTGATGCCATTTTATACTTTTTGTGTTGGGAGTTTTCCTACTTTCCTTTCTCATTAGTGTGTGTTTTGTGTGTGTATCATTCTTGACTTCTTTCCATCCTTAAGTCATTGCTATCTTGGGGTCTGTTTTCTCTTTGTTGTGCTCTGGGTGAAGTTGTTCTATGTGCTGGTGTCTTATTTGTGCTTGGTGAGTGTTCTTCTGCCCATACTGAGTCGGCGAGGATCTTTTGTAATGCTGGGTTTGTTGTAACATATTTTTTGAGTTTTTCCTTGTCTGGGAAGACTTTTACTTCTCCATCGATCTTGATCGATAATTTGGCTGGATAGAGTATTCTTGGATTTGCGTTGTTTTCTTTCAATTTTTGGAATATGTTACTCCACTCTCTCCTTTTTTTCATAGTTTCTGCTGATAGGTCTGAGCATATCCTTATGTGGGAACCTTTATATGTGATTGCTTGCTTTTCCCTAGCTGCTCTCATGATTTTCTCCTTTTCCTCAAAGTTTGAAAGTTTAACTATTATGTGCCTTGGTGATTTCTTCTTGGGGTCCCGTCGTGCTGGTGTTCTTTCAGCCTCCTGGATGGTTGCTTGATTTTCATTCATTAGGCTGGGGAAGTTTTCCTCCAAGAATTCTCTCGCTATTATTGCAGATGACTTCTTTGTTGTGTCTTCCTCTGGTAGGCCAATAATTCTAATGTTGTTCCGCTTCATAGCATCAGACATAGCTCTTAGGTTTTCTTCGGCTTCTCTGATGCTCTTATTAGATTTTTGTTCACGTTTATTAAAGTCTGCTTGGCTGTCCTCCACGCCACTGATGTGGTTCTCTGATTCCTCCAATCGATTCTCAAGGAACATGATTCTGCTATTGTGTTTCATTACCTGCTCCTCAAGCTCCTGTATTTTCCTTTGGTATGTGTCTTTTATATCCTCTATCATTTCATCCTTTTTCTGTAGTGTTTCCCTCATATTCTGCATCGCTCCAAGCACCATTCTGAGAGCTTCTTTGTATGGCATCTCAATGTCTGCTTCTTCTATGTATGTTGTTATGTTCAGGACATCTTCTTCCTTTGCCTTTTGTTTCTCTTGTTTTTTCGTTGAGGTCATTGGGGGTGATGGCTGTTTGCGTTGAGTTGTTTTTGAGGGACCAGGTGCCATTTTCTAGTCTCTCTCTGGAAGACTTATAGGAATTCTTCTTCGATCTGCCTACAGCTGATTTTGCTATGGGATTAACCTACCACTTTATCTTCTGTGGCTTCCCTATTAGGGGAGTGCCCCAGATGGCAGATCAACTGCCTGCACCAGTGTTGCAGAGGCTGGGCTGAAGTTCCCGCTATTGGTTTGAATATTGATAAGTGTTGGCTGAGCTGCCTTATGTCCCCAGGTACACAGGCAGGAACTCCCTGGTGAGAAGTCTGAGGAGTATCCCCTGGAGAGCAAGCAGGCCTTACCCTAGCCTTGGGCTATCTATGCAGGGTGGAGCTCACCTAGCTGGGCGTGACCCAGGCGCAAATGCCCTAGGGCAATGGGAGTGCCCGTAAGTCCGCAATGGAGTGTGAGAGAGCAGGGCAGGAACAAGGGGGGTGAGAAAAATCAAAAAGTGAGACTAGACTGTGCAGGGGTACAGGGAAGCGAGGGAAGCAAAAGAAACTATGTAGCTGAGTCCCACTCCCTGCCTGTGGATCTACAAGGGCTTACTCCCTGCCCCAAGCCCCAGCGGTAGTTTGCAGCTGAGCCCCAAGAAGGGTCGCAAGAAAACTGCCGAGCCGCCCCCAGAGAGCAGAGAGGGGGGACAGAGAGCAGAGATGTTAACAGACGCCGCCGTGTAGCTGAAGCTTGATCCCTGCCTATGAAGCTGTGGGGGTTTGGGTTTATTCCCTGCTCAGACCACGCGGCGCGGCTGCGGCTGCGGCTGTGCCTTGAAAAAGCCCCTGCGCAGCCCTCCAAGGCTGTGTGGGAATATAAAGCAGAGACGCAAACAGAAGCAACAATGTAGATGAACCCCGATCCCTGCCGGTGGAGCCGCAAGAGTCCTGTTCCTGCCCTGAGGCAGATAGGGAAAAACTGTGGCTGTGCTGAGACCAAGCCCTGCTACAGGCTCCAAATGGTCCCGGCTTGGGCAGATCCGGCAACTGGACTAGGGTCGAGCCCCAGCCGGCTTCCACTGAGGTAAGCCAAAAGCCCCCAGCCCCTCAAAACCCCGTGGATCTGTGCCTACTTATCTTTATGATGCACCTCCTGCGATCCAGTGGCGTTGAATTTCACTCTGAGCAACTCTCCTGGGCTGGATTCTGCGGAGTCCCTCTGGTGTGTGTCACTCCGTCGCCATCTTCCCGGAAGTCCCCCTTACACGTTTTCTTCTAAGAGTTTTATAGTTTGGATTTTAAGTTAGGTCTTTGGTTTGTTTTGAATTTATTGTTGTATGTGGAGTGAGGTAGGGGTCCAATTTCATTCTTTTGCATTTGAAGATCCAATTGTTTCAACACCATTTGTTGAAAAGGCAACTGCTTTCCCATTAAATTGTCTCTGTCACCTGTGTTTCTGGGAGTAGTTTGACTTGTGGTTCCTTGGGATTGTTACACCCCTCCCCTGTCGATGTGGAATTTCACACTCTGTGTGTGTGGCTAGGTTCTCAAGGGGACAGCCCTTGAGGTTTCTGGAGCTCTGCCTTTGCTGAGCTGCTCTCCTTGTCCTATACAGTTTAGTCATCTCAGACACTGCCACGTCCAACATTTGTCTCCTGAGCTCAGCATGCACTCTCCGCTCTGTGTGTTCCCAGCCCTGAGCATGTGTTGAAATCTCCTCCAGGCTTTACACACAGTGACAACAGCTGCTCTTCTGTGTCTTTCTCAGAGACTATAGCCTTTTGATGCTCTTTGTCCAAATGTGTGAAAACAACCATTTCACATCTTTTGACCAGTTTTCTCTTTGTAAGAGTATGTTTCCCTGTTCCTCTTTCCCCCTATGGCTGGTTAGATGTCTCTATCCCATGTAGTCTTTTCTTGATTGATTTCTCTGCTTCTTTCTTTCCCTCCTAAAATCTTAAAAAAAAAATTTAAAAGAACTAATTAGAGGTTTAAAACCATTTAAAACAGTTTTAATAGCATAATATACAATACATGTATCATACAATTCAATGTTGAAACATATTACAGAATTGTACAATTATTACCATAATCAATTTCAGATAAAGGTTTTTTTTTTTTTTTTTTTTGGTGAAGCTGCTTTGGAAGAGTTTGGCAGTTCCTTACAAATCTAAAATCAGCTTACCATATGATCCATCAATCGTGTTCCTAGGTATTTACCCAAATGAGATGAGAGCATTTGTCTATATAAAAATCAGCACATGCATGTCTAAAGCAGTTTTATTCATAAACACCCAATATTGGAACTACAAAGCTGTCCTCCAGTAGGTGAATGGACAGACAACTTTGTACATAGATGTGTTAGTCTGGTTTGACGAGAGAAACAAATCCAGGACACTCATGTGTAAGAAAGAGCTTCCTATCAAACAGTAATTGTACATTAAGAAAACATCCCAGCCCAGTCCAGATCAAGTCCATAAGTCCAATATTAGCCCATATGTCCAATAGCAGTTTATAATTTCCTCTTCAGACTCATGAAACACAAACACAGGCAATGACACCAAATGCAGCAAGATCACAGGCCAGTGGGTGGAAAGTCTTGTGGATGCAGTGGTGGTGGAAGCATCTCAGCACTGGTGTGAGTCTCCATGTAGCTCCTCCAGTTCCAGGGCTCTGTTTCCATCAGGGGTCTCCATGTGGCTTGTCAGCAGGAAGACAAGCAGAGCGTGTGTGTCCCACCTCCAGGGAGGAAAACAGGAGTTCTCAGAATTCTCAGGATAAGACCATCCCATACAGAGGTTTCATTGGTTATGACCTGATTGACAGGCTAGACTCCACCCCTTTACAAGTAGACCGATTATGTAACTGCCACAGTACATATAATGGAAGGTTATTCAGTGATAATGAGAAATGAGCTGTCAAACCATGAAAAGACATGGAGGAAGCTTAACTACATTGCGGATTGAAAGAAGCCAGTCCGAAGAAGCTTTGTGCTATGATTCCACCTCTGACATTCTGAGGAAGGCAAGATTATGTTATTGCTCTTGTTGTTAGGTGCCATCCATTCGGTTCTAACTTACAGCACCCCTATGTACAACACTGCTCAGTCCTGCTGGTCCATTTTCAAGGCCATTGTTGTAGCCAATGTGTCATTCCATCTTGCCAACAGCTTTCCTCTTTTTCACTGCCACTCTACTTTTCCAAGCCATGGTGTCCTTATTTAGGGACTGTTCTCTCCTGTTAACATGTCCCAAGTGTGTGAGGCAAACTCCCACCATCTTTACTTCTAAGGAGCATACCGCCCACAACAACGATCTGTTTGTTACGGGTTTGAAAGGAGTGAGGATAAATGAACAGGTGGTACGCAGGGCATTTTTAAGGCAGTCAAACTAGTCTATATGACATTATGTACTTGCCCAAACCCATAGAAGAAGCGTACACAAAAATGAACCTAATGAAAGCCAGGGACTTTAGTTACTAATAATTTATCACTACATAGACCACAGCTAGTTGTATCAGATGCACCACACAAATACATAATGGCAACAGCAGGAAGGGTGTGCAGTGGGGAGAGAGACGCCCTGGTGACTCTCTTGGGTAAGTATTGGATTGCTAAATACAAGGTTTTTGAAACCTACCAACCACGCTGCTGGAGAGAGTTGAAGCTGTCCCCTCATGGGCGACTGTTGTGCCGCTGTGTCACGCTCTTTTCTCTCTTTATGTTTCTAGAACATTCCAAGCTCTCTCTCCTCAAGGCTTGGGCTTTTCTTCCACCTGGAATCTTGATTATTTCCTGGCTCACTTCCTTCCATACCTTTAATTATGCGTTCAGCCATAATTTTCCTGATGAGGAAGAGTGTTCTATTCAAACAAACCCTCATATTCCATTGCTCCTGTTCTATGTTGTTTTTTCCCTCATAGCACTTATTACTTTACAAAATAATATATCATTATATGAATTGATGTTCAATCAGTTTGCAGAAGCCACATGGTAAATTGAACAGGGATAATTTACATAAGGAATAATTAGCTTTAAAGGTCACATAAGTTGATAAAACCCTTCAATTTCTTTACCTTTGGCTTTATTGGTTGACACATAATTTTGAATAATAGATGTATTAACTGGTCTTCCTTATAGGTATATGGATATTACCTTATCACGGACAGCGTTGTACTTCTGCAGTCTGACATTGATCAAACATGCAAACAAGACACATCAATAATTACTGGTGATTAGAAAGTTGGAAACAAAGAGAAAGTTTGGGTCGTTGCAAATATGCTCTTGGAGAAAGAAAAGACACAGGAGATCGTATGATAGAATTTTGGAAGACCAATGACTTATTCGTTGGAAATGCCATTTTTTCAACAACATAAGTGGTGTCTATACATGTGGTCCAAGCCAGATAGAATACGGAAGAATCAAATCAATTACATTGGTGGAAAAAGAAGATGGTTAAAGTCATTATCACGAGCCAGAACAAGGCCAGGGGCTGACCGCATAACAGACCATCAATTAAACGCAAGTTGAAGCTCAAGAAAATTAAAATAAGTCCTTAAGACCCAAAGGAAAGCACTGAATATACGCCACCAGAACATAGTAGCCTCCTCAATAGACGTGAAGCCCCACCCACTCCCCGCCCCCTGCGTCACAGGCTCCGCCCACGGACTCGCCGGGAGCCTCTCCCCGCCATGATGAACAAATGAGCTCGGGTGAGGGCATGGACTTGAAGTTCCAGTCAGGAGAGAGAGTGCTGTGCTTCGAGCCTGACCCCACCAAGGCTCGAGTACTGTACGATGCCAAGGTTATCGATGTTATTGTTGGCAACGATGGAAAAGGCAGAAGGATCCCGGAATACCTGATCCATTTTAATGGTTGGAACCGAAGCTGGGACAGGTGGGCAGCTGAGGATCACGTGCTCCGAGATACCGAGGAGAACCGCAGACTACAGCGGAAATTGGCGAGAAAAGCTCAAGCTCGCCTGAGCAAAGGAAGAAAGACGAAACCCTGCAGGCCTCCAGGCGTGGACTTGCTGAGGAAAAGCCCCGCCGTGGACGAGGAGGAGCAAAACGCTGGGAACGCCGCCAGCAGCGCCTCGGATTTCAGCGGTGAGGAGGCCGAGGCGGAGCTCCATGAGGGAAGCGGCGCCGAGGAAAGGGCTGCCGGGAAAGAAGCAGCGGCGCACCGCAAGAGGGCAATGGAAGACCGGGCGATCACGATAGACATTCCCGAAGTTCTGAGGAAGAAGCTGGAGGATGATTGCTACTACATTAATCGGAGGAAGCGGCTCGTGAAGCTTCCATGCCGGACCAACGTCATCACCATCTTGGAATCGTACGTGAAGCATTTTGCTGTCAACGCCGCCCTTTCAGCCAACGAGAGGCCTCGTCACCACCATGCCCTGCCACACGCCAACATGAATGCACCTTATGTCCCCGCCGAAAAGAATGTGGACCTGTGCAAGGAGATGGTTGACGGACTCCGGATCACGTTTGATTACACACTGCCGTTGCTCTTGCTCTATCCATGCGAGCAAGCGCAGTATAAGAAGGCGACTTCGTCCCTTTCCTTCCCTGCAGTTCAGGACAGCGCCATGCTCGTGCCCCGGAACCCGGCTCCGAGCCCGCCCTCCTGGCACCCGCCCGCCCTGCAGCCCGTCGTCGAGAGCCCGACTGCCACCCCCAAACGGCGCAAAACCGAGCCCGAGGGCTCGCAGTCGCTGCGGCGCTCCGCGCGCCACAGCTCCACCTCCGAGCAGCTCTCCGAGCGGGGCGCTTCGGCGTCTCCTCCGCTGCAGCCGCGACCCCCGGACGCGGCCGCCATCCCGCCTAAGCTACTCCTGCACGCGGGCAAGACGACGCCTGTGCACAGCGGGTCCTCCTCCCCCGTGTCGGGCACCCCAAGCCAGGAAGCCAGCGCGACGTTTGCTGGCTTTGAGGGAAGATGGAACAGCGAAATGACTGAGGTCCTCGCCTGGAAGCTCGTCCCGGACAATTTTCCCGCCGGAGACCAGCCGCCGCCGCCTTCCTGCATTTATGGCGCACAGCATTTGCTGCGCTTGTTTGTAAAACTTCCAGAAATCTTGGGGAGCATGTCTTTTTCCGAGAAGAATTTGAAGGCTTTACTGAAGCACTTCGATCTCTTTCTGAGGTTTCTGGCGGAGTATCACGACGACTTCTTCCCCGAGTCTGCCTATTTTGCTGCCTGCGAGGCACCCCACAGCGCCAAGAGCCCCGGAGCCAGGTGCTGAAGCGGGGGCGGCGGCCTCCCAGGCTCCCTGCTCCCTGTTCCCTGCTCCCGGCTCTAGGTCCAGGCCCAGGTTCCAAGCCCCAGGCCCCAGGCTCTCCGCTCCAGGCTCCAGGTAGGACCCAGACTCCTGGCTCCAGGCTTCCTGCTCCCTGCTCCTGGCTCCAGGCTCCCGGCTCCCAGCTCCCTGCTTCAAGCTCCCAGCTCCAGGTTCTCCGCTCCAGGCTTCCTGCTCCCGGCTCCATGCTTCAGGCTCCCAGCTCCAGGTTCCCGGCTCCAGGCTTCCTGCTCCCTGCTCCCGACTCCTGGCTCCATGCTTCAGGCTCCCAGCTCCAGGTTCCTGGCTCCAGGCTCCCTGCTCCCGGCTTCATGCTCTAGGCACCCGGCTCCGGCTCTTGGCTCCAGGCTCCAGGGCCCTGGCTCCCGGCTCTCGGCTCCTAGCTCCAGCCTCCAGTCTCCAGGTAGGGTCCAGGCTCCCGGCCCCCGGCTCCCGGTTCCAGGCAGGGCCCAAGGACCCTGGTAAGGCTTTTGCCACTCTGCCGCCTGCACCGAGAGCTGTGGCAACGGCCCATGCTGTGCTTTGGCGGGTCTCGCCAATGAATGATTGCCCTGGGGCCTGGGTACTTGCTACAGCGCATGTCACCCGACAGCAGCCATGTCTGCGGAGCAGCGCCAGGGCTTCTGCAGCGTTAACCTGATGTAGAGAACAATTAGGATTTGCAGTTTTTGGTTAGAAATTAACTTTAAAAAAATTCATAATAGCTTTGCAAACTTCCATTTTGTGAACAAGATTGGACACTTCACTCTGTCCAACAAACTTGAGTTTGTTGAGCCACAATGTCGTCTCAGGCTCCATGTGTAAACTCGAAAATGTACTGATGGCAACAAGAACATGTACAGCTAGTCATTGGCCTCTTAATGCTGCTTTTCTGTAAAACATCATTTTTGGTGATATAAATAAAGTGTTTTGTATTTTGTTGGATATGAATAATGTTCCCACGAGAGCTTTTGCGCTGTCCCTGTCTCTCCGTCCTCCTCTCCTCTCTTCCCCCAACCCCCAACACACACATACTCATGCTGGACTTGTGCACAGCACCTGGCTTGCTTTCTATTTGTTACTTTTTGTTTTACCTTAGTGTCTTTGTTGTTAAGATCTTTTGTTTTCTTACCTTTGTCTGATTTGGAGCTGCTGTCCCCTCCTCCTTTGTCAGCCACCCTTTGGGTAGTTCTGGGGCCAGTGCCAGTGGAGCCTCCTCCTTCATAGTCAGCTGACTGGCCTGGAAGTGACCCTTTCGATCCCCAATGTTCTGCTGCCTCCACTGCCTCCATCCACTGCAGGCCTGATGTCAGTATTTCACAATGAGAGGTAATCTGGTGTGTCTGCAGTGTGCTTTCAATTGTGGGGAAAGTTTTGACAATAATCACTGTTTGAAGAAAAATGATGCCCTTTTGTTTTATTTTTAATCATTATTGGGGGCTCATACAGCTCTTACCACAATACATCCATCTATTGTGTTAAGTACATTTATTCATTTGTTGCCATCATCATTTTCAAAACATTTTCTTTCTACTTGAGCCCTTGGTATCAGCTCCTCATTTTGCCTCTCCCTCCCCCATGAACCCTTCATAATTTATAAATTATTATTTTTTCATGTCTTACACTGAATAATGTCTCCCTTTACCCACTTTTCTGTTGTCCTTTCCTCAGGGAGGGGATTATATATAGATCATTGTGATCGGTTCCCCCAATCTCCCCCCACCATCCCCTTCCCCTCCTGAGTGTTACTCTCATTTCTGGTCCTGAGGAGTTTATCTGCCCTAGATTCCCTGTGCTTCCAGCTTTTATGTGTACTGTGTACATGCTCTGGTCTAGCCGGATTTGTAAGGTAGAATTGGGATTATGATAAGGGGCAGTGGGGTGTGGGGGGATGAAGCATTAAAGAACTAGAGAAAAGTTGTATGTTTCAATGGTGCTATACTACACCCTGACTGGTTGGTCTCTTCCTTGTGACCCTTCCATAAGGGGATGTCCAGTTGTCTACAGGTGGGCTTTGGGACTCCACAACCCCCTCATTCATGATGATATGATTATTTGTTCTGGGTCTTTGATCCTATTGATACCTCATGATCACACAGGGTGGTGTTGCCTCTTCCATGTGGACTTTGTTGCTTCTCAGCTGGATGGCCGATTGTTTATCTACAAGCCTTTAAGACCCAAGACAATATATCATTTGATAGCTGGGCAACATGAGTTTTTTTTTTTTTTACCACATTTGCTTATGCACCCATTTTGTCTTCAGCGATCATTTTGGGAAGGTGAGCATCATGGAATGGCAGGTTATTAAAGCAAAGTGTTCTTGCATTGAGGCAGTACTTGAGTAGAGGCCCAATGTCCATCTGCTACCTTAATACTGAACCTATAAATATATATATAGATCTATTTCTCTATTGTCACATGTAAATATATTTACATATGTACATTGCCTTATATTTAGCCTTCTATAAATGCCCTTTGCCTTCTAGTTCTTTCCCCTATTTCCTTTTACTTTCCTCTTGTCCCACTATCATGCTCAGCCTTCATTTGGGTTTCAGTAATTCCTCTTGGTTACATTGCCCTTATTCAAGCCCTACCAGGCATGATGCCCTTTTAAAGAACCCATTTGTTCAATGTCTCCAGTGAAATGTGCCCTATCTCTCTGAACAGTTCTGCTGTTGTAACCTTTGGCATTAAAACATTCATTTTTATTAAAAGGAATACATTTGATACATTAGAAATTGATGACTGAGGGACCAGATGAATTGTGGGATATGATAGATAAAGAAAACAAAAGGCCATTAAAGAGACAGGAATGAGAGATAAGACCAAAACATGTGTTAGAACAGACTTAAATTTGCTCTTGAACTGGACAAAGGGAGACAGCGGATGGTGTAAGATATGAAAATAATTTATCAAGGGGTCACGAGAGTGGGAGAGTGGGGGAAGGACGGAAATAAGTGGAGCTGATACCAAGGGCTCAAGTAGAAAGAAATATTTTGAAAATGATGATCACAATATATGTACAAATGTGCTTGATAACAATGTATGAATTGTTGTAAGAGCTGGAAGAGCGAGCCCCCAATAAAATGAATTATTTTTTAAAAAATCACAAAAATAAATTAGATTTCTAATGAACAAACTAACTTGCCGTTGAACTTAGAGTAAAGTCCAAATTCAACTGCCATTGAGTTGTCTGACTCATAGTGACCATACAAGACAGAGTAGAAATGTCCCTTTGGACTTCTGAGGTTGTAAATCTTTAGAGGAGGCTGTAAATCTTTATCTTGTGAATTGGAAGATGGATTGACTGTTGGGTTTTGAACTACTGCCCTTGGGGTTGACAGCCCAAAGCATAACCCAAAGTTCCTTGAACATAGAGTAATTGGAGCAAATGGAAGCAATGAAGAAGTAAAAGAGCTGAACAGAAGATATCAAAGTGCTACTCAAGAAAGCAAAGAATGATGAGATGTGCAAGGACTTACAGTTGAGAAAAACAAAAGGAAAGAACACACTCGGCATTTTGCAACCTGAAAGAACATAAGAAAAAAATCCAAGCCTTGAGTTGAAATATTGAAGAATTTTATTGGTTGAAAATAGAGAATACCAGAAAGATGTTTATTTGTGTGTTACTGAGTATGCAAAGGCATTTGACCCTGTGGATCATAAACTATGGATGGCCTTGAGAAGAATAGGAATTCGGAACATTTCATTGTGCTCCTGCAGAACTTGTACATGGGTCAATAGGCAGTTGTGTAAACAGAACAAGGGAATACTGCATGGTTTAAAATCAGGAAGGATGTGTATCAGGGTTGTCTTCCTTCGCCATACTTATTCAATCTGTTTGCTGAGCAAATAATCATAGAAGTTGGAGTCTATGAAGAATATGGCATCAGGATTTGAAGAAGACTAAAAACCTTTGATGTGCAGACGGTACACAAGTTTGCTTGCTGAAGGTGAGGAGGACTTAAAGCCCTTGCTAATGAAGATCAAGGATTGTAGCCTTCAGTGTGGATTACAACTCAGTCTCAAGAAGACCAGAATCTTCACAACTAGACTAGCAGGTAATACCATGACAAATGGAGAAAAGATTGAAGTTGTCAAGGATTTTGTCTCCCTTGGTTCCACAGTCAGTGCTCATGGGAAGAACAATGATCAAGATTAAATGATACATTGCATTGGGTAAATCTGCTGCTGTACAAGACCTCAGTAAAGTGTTGAAAAGAAAGGGTGTTATTTTGAGGACTAAGATGTGCCTGACCCAAGCCATGGGATTTCCATCCACATCATTTGCATGTGAAAGTTGGGCATTGAATAAGGAAGACCAAAGCAGAATCGTAGTACTTGAGTTGCGCTGGTGAAGAACAATGAAAGTAGTACCTTGGACTGCCAAAAGAACAAGCAAATCTGTTTTGGAAAAAGTACAGCTAGAATGCTCCTTCGAGGCAAGGTTGGCAAGACTTTGTCTTATATACTTAGAGCATTTTGTCAGGAGCGACCAGTCCCTGGAGAAAGACATCATGTTTGGAAAGTAGAGGGGCAGCAAAAACGAGGAAGGCTGACTCGGTGGCAGCAACAATGGGCTCAAACATAAGAACAGTTGTTGAGGATGGAGCAGTGTTCTGTCCTGCTGTACATAGGTTTACTGTGTGTTGATGACACCTAACAACAACATGGGAAAGTAAGGAATGATGAAGCATTGAAAAGATGGAAGGAATACAGAGAGTCACTGTACCAAAAAGATTCGGTTGATGTTCAACCATTTTAGTATATGGTCAAGAATTGGTGGTATATCAGGGAAAGCTCAATCTTTCAAGGTAGGCTCGCCGGAGAAACTAATGGAACACCGGGCTCTTACTTTCCTATGATTGACCGCGCTCCTACGTGGAAGTCTTCCTGTGCCCACTCAGAACCTTTCTATTACTAAGCTGGCCGTGGATCTGCTTTTCCAAAGATGAACTCCTTGCCATACACAGCAGAGTTGGGAAATTGCCACCTATCAGTTTTGTGTCTTGTGAATGTCACTTCACTTTTCTGAGGTCTAGTTTGCTTCCTGAGGAGTGGGAAGTGAAGAGGGTCAATAACCCTGCTAAGGTTATTGTCAGAACCACACTCGACAAGTCATGGAAAGTGGGTTCCTAAATATGCGTAAAAGTTGCCTGGAGGGACAAGGAATGTTCACATTTATCACTTTCTTCTCTTCCATGAGGAAGCACGGTACCTCACCCTTCACTGACTGCATGTCCTTGAGCAAACCCATTTCTCATTTGTAAAGAGGGTTGGAAATTTCATCTAAGGTAGTGTTTCCTGAATTGGGTGATACCACCCCCTGGGGGGTGCTGGAAGGATTCAGGAGGCTGCAAAAGCAGATGTCTACACATTCTGCTAGATTATGGCTAGAGGACAAAAGTATTAAATTTTTTTATTGGGGCCTCTTAAGCTCTCATAACAATCCATACATCAATTATATCAAGCACATTTGTACATATGTCACCATCATCAAGTTTTTACTTGCCAGGGAGCTGAGTATTTTTTTCCTGAAAAGGGGGTATAGGCCAAGAAAGTTTGGAAGCCTGTGATCTGGGTATGGCAGCTCCTCCTTGTAGCAAGAATAGGAATGCTTTGGAGCCAGCAGAGGGCATCAGTTCCACTCATATATCCGGAAATGTATTGGTTGTGTTTGTGTATTAGTATTATCCAGTGAATAAAGTAGACCAGAACTACTGCCCTCTTGGGCCTCATTCTAGTTGAGTCAGACAGGGGCACTAGTTATGTAGTGGACATGTAGTGTCCACAGCATAATGAGACCTGACACCCTAAAGCCTCCTGTAGATATGGAAGCTTCCCCCATTCTGATGGGGATGGCTAGACAGCACTAGCTGAGTGGGTGGACTTTGGATCAAGAAGGAGAGGCTTCTGACTCTACAGGTGAGTAGAGTTGTCGGGTGATCTGCCTGGACTGGGGTTGAGAAGACCTTGAGTTCCATGTATTTAGATTTCCCCAGGAAAAATGAATCGGGGCTTGCCCTGCAGGAGGACACCCTTTAAAGAAGGTGGGAGCAGAGCCCAGGTGTCCTGAGTTCAGAGGAAAGGTTGGCGGCTAATAGAGGCGTTTGAGAGAATTGACCTCTTTGTGCATCCCTGATCCAGAAATATGCTGCTGCATCTGCTGAACCACAGCTGTGGGGGTTTAGCCCAATGTGATGCGTCTGCCCTTCAGGATAACAGTGGAAGTGAGAGAGGGGACACTCAGGTCACTGGAGACATGGGTTCTTTCTAACCACTACAGGGGTACTCCATATTCTCACAGCCCTGCTGTTTACAAGCCCTTGCAAAACCAGGGACAGACTTCATCTACTGAACACCATTTTTCACGGTAATGAGAACGATCTATCTGAGCCCCCAGAAAATACACAAGCTACCAAATCTATGAGTTCAGACTCCTGGGGATTTGGTCTGGTGCGAGGGATGTATTCCAGAACAGAGATTGAACTACTAATACGGTCTTTTCATCAGTTGTGTTCTGAAAGTATCAGAGACTCTTTCCAGATGACTAACTTATGCACCATACTGTCTCATTCACAAGATGCCCAGGCCCCATTTAAAGGTGAATCATTTTTTAAAAAACATTTTATTAGGGGCTCGTACAACTAATCACAATCCATAATATACATACATCAATTGTATAAAGCACATCTGTACATTCTTTGCCCTAATCATTTTCTTTCTTTTTTTCTTTTCTTTTTTTACATTTTATTAGGGGCTCATACAACTCTTATCACATTCCATACATATACATACATCAATTGTATAAAGCACATCCGCACATTCCCTGCCCCAATCATTCTCAAAGCATTTGCTCTCCACTTAAGCCCTTTGCATCAGGTCCTCTTTTTTTCCCCCTCCCTCGCCCCTCCCTCATGTGCCCTTGGTAATTTATACATTGTTATTTTGTCATATCTTGCCCTATCCGGAGTCTCCCTCCCCCACCTTCTCTGCCGTCCATCTCCCAGGGAGGAGGTCACATGTAGATCCTTGTAATCAGTTCCCCCTCCACTCACCCTCCACTCTCCCAGTATCGCCCCTCACACCCTTGGTCCTGAAGGTATCATCCACCCTGGATTCCCTGTGCCTCCAGCCCTCATATGTACCAGTGTACAACCTCTGCCCTATCCAGCCCTGCAAGGTAGAATTCGGATCATGGTAGTTGGGGAGAGGAAGCATCCAGGATCTGGGGGAAAGCTGTGTTCTTCATCGGTACTACCTCGCACCCTGACTGACCCATCTCCTCTCCTAAACTCCTCTATGAGGGGATCTCCAGTGGCCGACACTTGGGCCTTGGGTCTCCACTCTGCACTTTCCCCTTCATTCAATATGGGGTATATATATATATATATATATACATAAATTTACACACACACACACACATATATACACATACATATCTATTTTTTTTGTTGTTGCATGGTGCCTTATACCTGGTCCCTTTGGCACCTCATGATCGCACTGGCTGGTGTGCTTCTTCCATGTGGGCTTTTTTGCTTGTGAGCTAGATGGCCGATTGTTTACCTTCAAGCCTTTAAGACCCCAGACACTATCTCTTTTGATAGCCGGGGAAGGTGAATCATTCTTATGGGCTTCCAGGATGGATTTTATTTCTTTTCACATACCATAATATTAAGCTTTTTCATGTCTATAACTTCATGAATTTTAGTAAATTCACCAGGTGGTTCAAATATTACTAATTTCAGAATATTTTTGTCACCTTAAAAATAAACCGTATACTCATTAGCAGTGAATTAGGCTGGGTACTCTAGAGGAGCAAGTCCAGGATTGTGGGAATCTGTAAGTGTATTGAGAGAGATTCACACCCTGTCATAGAAACGGTAAGTCCAGTCTGACTCAAGTCTGGGTCAAATGTAACCTGGAGGCTTCTCCTGACACATGTAGCTGCAGGGGCTAATGAGCAGAAGGCAGGAAGATGAAGCAGGGAGACCACAGGCTGGATGCAGAGCTGAATGATTCCCTGGTTGGCAGCCTGCTGATGGCTCCTGGGATCAGCAGGATCTAATAGGAGGTCATTGAGCCAGGTGCAGGATCCAGATCCTGCAGTAGAAATGAGCTAGTGTCTGCACACTGTCAGTTCATACCAAGAGTTGGCCACACCCTGAGTGAAACCTCCCTCAATTGTATAAGGACTGTGACCAGTATCAAGACCTCCAGATTAAGGGGTCACCCTTCATTTTTCTTCATAACAGCTTGGCTGCTTCACAGAAGATCTCGTCAAAAGTTGACTAAAATATGCTACATCATCTCATAGGAGGATCCTGCCTACCCAACGTAACATAAAACCTCTCACAAGCAATCACTCCCTAGTTTCCCTGAACCCGTTCTCGCAGCTCCTATTGTGTTAGGTTCTACCTAGTTGGTTCCCACCCATTATATCCCCATGCACAACAGAACTAAACATTGCCCAGGCCTGCACCATCCTCACGATTGTGTTTGTGCTTGAGCCTATTGTTGCAGCCACTTCGTCAATCCATTGTTGAGGGCCTTCCTTTATCACTGCCCCTTTCCCAAGCTTGATGTCCTTCTCCAGGGACTGGCTTCTCCTGACGTGTCCTAAGTACGTAAGACAAAGTCTTGCCATCATTGTCTCTAAGGAGCACTCTGGCCATACTTCTTTTTTTTTTTTCCTTACACACGGAACAATTTGATTTGGTCTGGGAGGGGAGGCTGGGACGGGCAGGGCTAGTGCCCACCAGCGGGGGCTTTCCCGGACATCAGGTGTTCCTCCATTCGGGTTTAGAAGAAGTACCCTCATTGATGAAGTCCCCACGCAAGGCAGGCAGCGTAGTGCCTGCCAGGCAGCCTGCGGGAGGCCGGTGCGCCCTAGGCACTGCGGGGCCCCTTGGAGAGCAGGGCCTGGAGGTCCGGCTCCAGGTGGATGGTGGGGAAGCGGCGGCTGTACCTGCGCACAGGCACACCATCGCGGCCCACCAGGAACTTCTCGAAGTTCCAGGAGATGTCGTTGCGGCACACAGGCGACCAGGTGATAAACATGGGGTCGGTCATGAGAGAGGTGGCATCGTCGCTGGGTGCCGGCAGGGCCTCCCGGAGGAAGGCAAAGAGCGGGTGTGCATTGGCGCCGTTCACCTCGCACTTCTCAAAACAGGCAGAAGTTGGGCTCAAACCCGTCTCCAGGTCGGACGTGCTTGAGGGAATTCAGAATCTCTTCATTCTTGGCGTTCCCCTGATGCCCAAACTGGTTGCACGGGAAACCTAGCACGACCGGGCCCGTGGGGCCGAGGCGCTGCTGCAGGTCGTTCATCTGGGTGTAGTCCCGGACCGTGGTGCCTCAGAGCGACGCCACGTTCTCGATGAGCAGCACCTGGCCCTGCAGCGAGGCCAGGCTCACGGGCTCCCCGCCGGCCAGCGGGCGCGCGGAGAAGGCGTACATGGAGCGCGCGGCGGCGGCCGTGAGTGGAGCGGCACACACGACGCCGGGACCGGAGGCGCGGGAGCGAGAGACGGACAGAGGTCGGCAAGAACTGGCCATACTTCTTCCAAGACAGATTTGTTTGTTCTTTTTGCAAGCCCAGGGTACTTTCAATATTCTTCTCCAGCACTATAATTCAAATGCTCAAATTCTTCATTGGTCGCCCTTATTCAGTGTCCAGCATTCACATGCATATGAGGTCACTGAAAATACTATGACTTGGGTCAGGCACACCTTAGTCCTCAAAGTAATATTCTTTCTTTCCAACACTAAAGAGGTCTAGTGCAACAGATTTGCCTAACTCTCAGCAGCCATAAATCTTCTTTTTAGGGATCTGCTTTGTCTGGATATTGATAAGTAGAGTCCTGCAGGGTTTGGTCATTTATGTTTGACTTTTTTTAATCAGCATAATGTTTTCATGGTCTATCCACATGTAGCGTGTCAGGACCTTTTGCCCAACTCACTAAATGCAACAGGAAGGTAAGCGAGGCCTTAGCAATTTCTGGGGATCTGGGGTCACTCCTAACTGTCTGGGCGATGTCTTGAAGAGGGGTGGTCAGCTCACAGGAAACAACAGTGATAATGATGTTCATAATTCACCCATATGAGGTGGCTACAAAAACCCCATGGAATAATAGAATGAAAAAGAATGGAATTTTCCCACAAACTAAAAAATAGTATTTTCTAAAAAATTTTTTTTTTCTAAAAAAATGAATTAGGAGTAAGGCTACATTTTAGATCAACGTGGTCTTCAACAGTTTAAATTATTTCTCATCATTGTCCCCAAAGTTTACCCTTCACCAGCTCCTTGATGACTCTTCGCCCTCCTGGGGCTTACTGTCATCACGACACCAGAGTTAAGCATACCCACCCCTCTCCAGTCCATCATTTACTTGTGCCCCCTTGCTCTTCCCACCCTGGGCATTCTCCAGAGCCTTTTCCCTTTTGTCTCCATGTCTTTCTCTTTGTTTTTAATACATATAGTTCACTTACAATCTTATATTTGCTCATTTGTGACTGAGTAATTTCACATAGCACGATATTCTCCAGGTCCATTCATTTCATGTTTTTTAGTAATGTACATTCTTCCATCACTCCATGAACATTTTGAAGCCTACCTGGAATTACATGTGTACCTTCTGCCAGCCTCCAGTGTATTAGATAGATTCCCAGGAACTTCCAGAAGGAAACAAGTGAAGGGTGTTCTGTTTCTGAAATCCTGGAAGCATAGGTGTGACTTTATGATGGGTCAGCCCTGGTATTCCCATCTTTACAATGCATAGGACTCCTTTCTTGGCCTAGAAATGCATGAAACTGAACCTGGACCCCAGAAAAAAAAATCCCTTATACTAGGTCCCTCAGCGATTTTCTTTCTGCACCTGGTTCCCACTTTCTGGCTCATGATGAGCAACCCAGTGAGAAATTACCATTAGCAGACATGTGAGGCTTCCAGACAAGATGGGGTGTGACTATTACCTTTCATGCATGTAGGCACTTTCAGGGCCAGAGAGCCAAAGACCAGGGCCACCACCCATTGTCTTTGTCCCACACACCTTCCATTGTCTTCACTTTCTAGAATCACCAGCAGTTCCTAATCCTCCGATTTCCCTCTTCCACGCATATTTGTTGTGGCCTTCCGTAGCATGGTCATACTAGGTTATCAAAATCCACCACTTCCTTACTGCCCACAACTTGGCATTCTCCTGGCCTTTCTACTGTTTCACTTCCCTTACTGGCTTTACTCAGGGCCTCACATTTCCTCATTTCCAGTACTGGAACTTCCAATACCACTCCCTTTCCCCACACGTTCTAATCCTGCTCCGCTAGTCCTGCCATAGCCCACAACTTGGTGTCCTCCTGCTCTCCTGTGCACTCTCTCATATTTGGCTTTCTGCTGGCCCTTCTTACAGCTCATATCTTGGCCTGCTCTTCTGCTGACCGCCCCACCAGCAGCCATCCACGCCTTGCACCAGATGCCATCACTCCTTCGGTTGCCTCACTTTGGTTTTATCACAGCCTGTGTCAGGTAGGGAACCCTGATGGCATGGTGTTCGGCTGTGCTCTGCATGTTCCATATTTTGAAACCACCAGCTGCTATATGGGAGAAAGATGGGGCTTTCTATTCCCATACACAGTTACAGTCTTGGAAACTCATAGGGCTAGTTCTACCTTGTCCCTTAGGGTCACAATGTCAGTGAGTTTGTTTTTTGGTTTGAGTGGCAGTTAGATTTTATGTCAATTTAGACTTGGGTAGCGTGGAGTACAGCCTTGTCACTCAGGTCCTGATGATGCCTCCTGGGAAGTGTTGCCTTTTTGTAAGAGAAACACACTAGGGACTCTCTCCCCCCCCCCCCCCCATCTCTGGTGCCTCACCTTCCTGTGTGCTGGGACTCTATGCCTGACTCTAGCGGCTGCCCCATGTGGGCCATCTGACCCTGAGGGCTATGCTCTGCCAGGTTCTCCTGACCTTAGATCCACATAACTCTGCACCTACTGGTTGGTGATTTCTCTGCATCCCGATTCATCTTTCTGTGTCATCGGCCTGTAGCTATGGGGGTTTGAAGAGGGCCTTGGCTAACACCAGACTTGTGGACTTGAGTTGGATTGGCCTAGGATGCCTTCTTGATATACAATTCTTACATATACTTATATGGATGCACTGGTCTTGTTTCTCTAGACAGCCCAGCCTAACACACAGCCCCTCATGTGACTTCACTACTCAAATTGGGAGTCTTCATTCCGAGTGCACATCCTGATTCCCACACTTGTGCTTTCTACTGCTCCTGCCACCTACCTGCCTCATGACTCCACAGTAGCTTCCTGAGCCCTTACACCTGCTCATTGGCCATGCCTATGCACCCACTGACACCTCTTTTCTAATGTATCCCACACCTGCGACTTCTTTGAGCCGTCCCTTCTCTAGCCCCTGTAACTTCATCATTACCACACCTGGAGTTGGTGCTCTGGTCCCTCCCACCTGGTCCCTCTTATGGTCCACTCTGGGTCTTATTCCTCCCTTATCCTCACTTATCACATCAGTGGAGCCTCCTGATGCCTCCTGTCCTATTTTTACTTCACATCTCCTAATATTGATCTAGACAGGTCCCCCAAATGAAGGAAATGGCACTGGGGGGATAGTGAAGAGCAGGGTCAGCGGACTGGTTTTTCCATATTTCCTTTGTATAGCATCCCTGTAAGAGGCTGAGTCCCTCTGCCTGTCTCTGACCTTCAAGTGGCCAGCCACACCATGCCTCACCCAAATTCACTCTCCTAGCAATGGTAGGCCTAGTTAGTCATTGATCATGGTGGTCACACACAGCCTCAGTGTTATGGAACTCCAGACCAATTTGCCTTATCAAGAAGCCTGCTGTACTTCTTTGTCGCCAACACCCCCCCCCCCCCGCTACTCTCCTTCTCAACTCATTGCAAAGAAAACACCATAGCACACCCACCATAGCACACCCACCATAGCACACCCACCATAGCACACTCACCATAGCACACCCACCATAGCACACCCACCATAGCACACCCACCATAGCACACCCACGATAGCACACCCACCATAGCACACTCACCATAGCACACACATGGCGCGCTTGCTTACTACATCAAGCATCTGTTTGATGAGGGACATACGGAATCCATTCTTCTGCCTCAACCTGACCAGGCCCATGGGCCTCCATGGCATGTGTGCCAGCATGCTGCATGATTTTCTGTTTGTATGTCAGGGTCTTCTCCCACTGCCATTGTTCTTCCCAAAGACAGTGGCCCCGTATGTAGATAATCCATACAATTTGGGCTCAGTCGATCTGGGAGCAGGCTTCTCATCATGCTTTCAGGCACAGATGGGGGAGTGACAAGCAGAGCTTTGAAGGGCCTGTGGGAGGATGAGTTCTCTCGGAGGCAGAGGCCTAGTCATGGACAGCCCCAGGTTCTCAACCATGCCTCTGTGCCCCCAGCACAGTCTGGGGAGGGCTTTCCTCCTGCAGGGGGGGTTCCTGACTAATTCTTCTAGATGTGGGAGGCCCAGATCTCCGAATGGGAGGAAACAGTTATAACCATATCTTAATAATTAATATGTGAAATACATGAAGTATGAATTTAAGAAAATTTGAAGTCATCCAAAATGAAATAAAATGCATAAACATTGACATCCTGGGCATTGATGAGCTAAAATGGACCGTATTGGCCATTTTGAATGAAATAATCATATGGGTTACTATGCTGTGAATGAAAAATTCAAGAGGAATTTATTGTCAGAAAGAACATTGCAAGTTCTATCTTAAAGCACAATGCTATCTTTGAAAGATAATATCTAAATACCTACAAGGAAGACCAGTTATCAAAATTATTATTCAAATTTGTGTATCAACCACTAAAGCTAGTGATGCAGCAATTGAAGAATTCTATCAACTTCTTCGGTCTGAAATTGATCACACATGAAATCAAGATGCATTGATGGCAAAATCTAGAAGCAATGAAAAGAATCAGAAGTTGGAAAATATGGCGTTGATGGTAGAAAAGAAGCTGTAGATCGAATGATAGAACTTCACAAGACCAATGACTTCTTCGTTGAAAATGCTTTTCTCCAGCAACATAAACAGTGACCATTTGCTTGAACCTGAGCAGATGGAATACACAGGAATCAAATGGGCTACTCTTGTGGGAAAAGGTGAGAGAGAACCTCCAAATCATCAGCCAAAAAAAGGCTAGGGGCCAACTGTGGAACAGTCCATCAATTGCTCGTATGCAAGTTCAGGATGAAGGTGAAGAAAAGTAAAACAAGTCCACGAGAGTCAACATGTAACCTGGAGTATATACCACCTAAATTTAGAGGCTGTCTCAGGAGCATGTTTGACACACTGAACAATATGGACTGACGACCAAATGAGTTGTGGAATAACAAGAACACTACATCTGAAGAAGGCAGAATGTCATTAAAAGTCAAGAAAGAAAGAAAGCTCCAAAACCCAAAAGGGACTCTGAAACTTGTTCTTGAGCATCGAGAAAACAATATAAATCTGCTTCTGATATTGCTCAAAATGTGAACAAAAGTCAGAGGAGGTGAGAACAGAAAAGTGGTGAGGTAGAAGGGAAGGATGGTGGTTGATTCATTTTGGGGGTGGGGATGAGACTGAGGGTTATATGGGAGGGAAAACCTGCAAGGGACCTAAGGGTTGATGAGCCTGGTCTCCAGAACCCTCTCTGAACATCTTGGAGTCCTCAGTCACTCAGCGCCTCTGGCAGATATTCCTGGCCACATTCTTGGGGTTGATTGCATGTGTGATGCCATTCCCTGGCTCCTTTTGGATCTGATGTATAAGGTTCTGCAGAAAGTGACAGCCACTGGCCCAAAAGGCATCAAGGGCCCTTTTACAAGTCTATCTCTGGAATGTGGGTACCCGATTCCCAGAATTCTATATTCTTTTGTGTTCTGTGGCCAAAAGCAAGTCTACAGGAATTGATAAATACCCAAGGAAATGTTTCAGAAAGCTGAGAAAGCACTGGAAACGCTCACTTGTGGTAGTTACATAATCTGGTGTCAAATTGCAAAGGGGTGGAGTCTAGCCTGTTAATCAGGTGGCAGCTTGATGACCTCCTTTGGAGTCACCAAGGAGATAAATAGCTGACCGGAGGCCAGATACGCACAGACACTCTGCTTGTATTCCTGTTGATAAGCCACATGGGACACATTGATAGAGCCAGAGCCCTGGTGCTGGAGGAGCAATGTGGAGACCAGCCAGTGCTGAGATGCTTCCACTGCCACTGGATCCACTGGCAAGTGATCTACCTGCATTTGGCATCATTCCATGGCTGTGTGAGTCTAAAGAGGAATTTATGGACCAGTATCAACATATGGGGTAATATTGCACTTATAAACTTGATCTGGACTGGGCTGGCATGTTTTACTAATGTACATTTAGGATATAAAGTTTGATATAAAGTTCTTTCTTATTTACATATGAGTCTCCCTGGATTTGCTTCTCTAGTCAATCCAGACTAATACACTTGTCTATGCTAGGAAATTTGGAAGATAGCTACATGGCCAACTGACTAGAGGAGATCCATATTTGTGCCCATTCCAAAGAAAGATGACTCAACAGAATGCTCAAACTATAGAACGATGTCACTGATATCACACGCAAGTAAAATTTGACTTAAGATCATCCACCAGTTGCAAAAGCACATTGATAGTAACTGCCAGAAGTTCAGACTGAATGCAGAAGAGGATATGGAATAAGGGATATCATTGCTGATGTCAGATGAATCTTGGCTAAAAGCAGAGAACACCAGAAAGATGTTTACTTGTGTTTCATTGACTATGTGTAGGCATTCAACTGTGTGGACCATGATAAACTGTGGATAACCTTGAGAAAAATGAGAATTCCAGGACACTTTGTTGTTCTCATTTGGAACTGTACATAGATCAAAGGCAGTCGTGCGAACAGAGCAAGGGAATGCCCTATGGTTTGAAATCAGGAAAGGTGTGCATCCGGGTTGTATCCTGTCACCATACCTGTTCAATCTGTATGCTGATCAAATAATCAGGGAAGCTGGATTATGTGAAGAATTGGAGGACAGTACCAGGATTGGAGGACAGCTTTTAACAACTTGTGGTACTCAGATTTCACAACCTTGCTTGCTGAAAGTGAGGAGGAATTGAAGCACTTGCTGATGAAGTTCAAGGATTGTCACCTTCAGTGTGGATTACAACTCAATGTAAGGAATAACACAATCCTCACAAATGGACCAATAGATAACATCATGATAAATGGAGAAAAGGTTAAAGTTGTCAAGAATTTTGTTTTACTTGAATCCACAATCAATGCTCATGGGAGCAGCAATCAAGAGATCAAAAGATGTATTGCATTATATAAATCTGCTGCACAAGACCTCTTTAGAATATTAAAGAGCAAAGATGTTACATTGAGGACTAAGGCGCACCTGACCCAAGCTTTGGTAGTCTCCATTGCATCATATGCACGTGAAAGTTGGACATTGATTAAGGAAGACTCAGTGCATTTGAATCGGGGTGCTAGAGAAGACTACTGCAAGTCCTGTGGACTTCTAAAAGGACAGACAGATTTGTATTGGAAGAAGTAAGGCCAGATGAGCCTTAGGAGGCAAGAATGGCAAGCTTTTGTCTTACCTACTTTGGACTTATTGTGAGGAGAGACCAGTCTCCGGAGAAGGATCTCATGTTTGGTAAAGTGGAGGGCAGCACAAAGGAGGAACATCCTAGATGAGGTGAATTGACACAGTAGCTCCATCAGTGGGTTCAGGCATAGGAACAATTTTGAGGCTGGCCCAGTCAGTGCAGTGATTCATTCTGTTGTGCATAGGGTCCCTATGGGTGGAAGCCAACTTCAGTGTACCTAACAACAACAACAACATGTTCTTTTGTCTTGTGTGGTCAAGGAAGTGAGATTGTATCTGCTAACCTGGGTCCAGGTGACAGATAAGACTGCCCCAATGTTCTCTCTGAGCTGCTGAATGCTACCTTTTGCTGATAAACATATTCAAACCTGCACACACTCACACCAACAAAGCCCTCCCCACAGGAACCAGGGAAGGCACCTAGAACCCCCGCCAGGAGAAGACAGAGCCTGGTTGAGAAACAGCTTGCCTCTCTTAACCAGCTTGTGAACGGAATCAGCCACTAAGCCTATCCAGGCCTCCAAGTCTCCTCACTTGCACAAGGGGATTATTTAGGATATAAATGTTTGGGAAATGTTAGGTTCCAAATCATAGTGACCCTATGTACAACAGAACGAAACAATCCTGATCCTGCGCCACCTTCCTCACAGCATTCTTATGCTTGAGCCGATTGTTGCAGCCATTGGGTCAGTCCATCTTGTCGAGGCGCTTCCTTCTTTTTGCTGTTCCTCTACTCTAGCAAGCATGGTGTCCTTTTCCAGGGACTGGTCTCCCTTGATAACATGTCCAATATACATGAGACCAAGTCTCACCATCCTTGCTTCTAAGGAGCGTTCTGGCTGTACTTATTTCAAGACATATTTGTTTGTTTTGGCAGCCCAAGGTACTTTCAACATTTCATCACTGGTCAGTTTGTGATACTCTGGTGGCTTGTGTGTTTCTGGAAGCTATATCACTGGTATTCTAAATATCATCAGGGTCACCAAAATTGAACAGGTTTCAGCAGAGCTTCCAGGGTTCTTAGACCAGTCTAAGAACAAACTAAGTAGAAGCAATAAGCTATCCACGTTTGAGAATTAGCCACTGAAGACATTATTAATGGTAGTAGAAAATTCTGAGACACTAAACACTTTATGAATAGTAGTAGCACTGGCAGATACAGTGCCAGAAGATGAACCCCTCGGGCTGGGAGACACTCAAATTACGACTGAAGAAGAGCTGCCTTCTCAAAGTAGATTTTGAGAGATAAGACTTCTAAAATCCATGGCTTATTGTCCCATGTAACTAATCTACAAAAGGGAGAGGAAGGAATTTCAAAAAAAGGGTGGGAAGCAGTTCAAGGAATATGTCAAACAGGACTGGCCTCTAATGGTGAGATCTGCCCTCGGTTTGGTTTTTTACTCTGCATCATCTGGCAGTGGAATTAAATGAAAATCAGATGTTGGTATCCTGTGACATAAAACTCTCACTTAGCTTCCATTATGTTTGGAATCAGCATCAAGTGCTTTCTCTTTCACGTGGAAGTGGGCAGCCTGCACAATGGGTCCCCACCATCCCCACTCCCGGTCTGCATATTCTGTGTCATCCCCTCCCCTGAGTGTGGATTGCACTTAGGGACTGGCTCTTAAGGACTAGGGTAGGTCAATGGCATCGCGGCTGTCTCTTCTGCTCGTTCTCTCAGCCACTCTGTCTTTGTTCCTGTCTCTGTCTCATATTCTTCCCCTGAGAAGCAGCTGTGTTGTACATCCTGCTCTCTGACGATGTCCGCAAGCCTGAGATCAACAGACAAAGTGGAACTGAGGTCCCTAGTTGAGTCTTCCCAGTTGAGTCTGTTGAGGCCATAATAACCCCAACTTCCTTAGATCTTTGAGGAAGAAGCCTCCCACTAAGCTCTGCCTGGAATCCTGGTCCCCAGAGAGTATGAGGTGCATCCACATGCAGTGTGAGCCACTACGTTTTAGAGTGATGATGTCTCAGGGGAGTAGATAACTCATTATGCTCACTTAGCCTTGAGATCGGGCCTGCCGCCTGACTCCATTTCTTCCTCTTCTGCTTCCAAGTTTGTTTCAGCAGGACTAGCTGCCTATCTAACCTTCCCTCTTTACCAACTCCTATCTGTCTCTGAATCTCTGCATCAGGCATGCCTTCTCCCTGGCACTGTGAATAGACAAATATATGTGTATAACAATGTAGCACCGATGAAGAATACAGCTTTCCTCCAGTTCCTAAATGCTCCACCCCCCAACTATCATCTATCATGATCCGAATTCTACCTTGCAAGTCTGGATAGAGCAGAGGATGTACACTGGTGCAGATAGGAGCTGGAGACACAGGGAATCCAGGGTGGATGATACCTTCAGGACCAGAGGTGTGAGGGGCGATACTGGGAGGGTAGAAGGTGAGTGGGTTGGAAAGAGGGAACCGATTATAAGGATCTACATGTGACCTCCTCCCTGGGGGGTGGACAACAGAAATAGGGGTGAAAGGAGATGGATAGGGCAAGATATGACAAAATAATTTATAAATTATCAAGGGCTCATGAGGGAGGGGGGAGTGGGGACGGAGGGGAAAAAAAGAGGACCTGATACAAAGGGCTTAAGTGGAGAGCAAATGCTTTGAAAATGATGAGGGCAAAGAATGTACAGATGTGCTTTACACAATTGATGTATGTATGGATTGTCATAAGCGTTGTATGAGCCCCTAATAAAATGTTTTAAAAAAAACAACAAACGACAACAAAAACCAATGTTTTAAAAGGGTATTGTCTGCTTCCACCCTGGACTAAAGTAAGCATTGATCACCTGACCTCAGGTCAATATTTCTTTGAGGGTGGAACTGCCCATCACAATCTCAGCATTGCCATACAGTAGCTGGCCCTGTAGTACCCCATGGCCTGATAAAAATAGTGCTCCCAGGATCAAACCGAGTGGGTCCAGAGGGCACAAGTCAGATGATCCAATAGGTGTCCTTGAACCATATTATTCCTCTTGTACGCACCAGTGGGCCTTCCTTCCTCAGTTTTAACCTGTAGCTTCATAAGACTCACCTTTACTAGGTGGAAGGAGAGCCTCTGGTTTGACTTCCCATCCATACCTTAGCCTACACCCAGAAGTAGGTCCAGGAGGAGAGAGGCATATGAAGAGGGGCAGAGGTTCATTTAGCCGGACAGTAAATGGCCTCTTTGAGGACCACCAGTTATCTTGCCCTAGCAGCATTGCCTGAGAGGAGCAGGCCTATTTGGACATGCCTATTTGAGACTGCCCTGGTTCTATGGTGGACTGTCCCTTCCCCCCAGATCTATTGCAATGATAAGGGGATCCTCGGGGGCTGGCTGAGCTCAGCTCTGTGTTTACAGCCCAAGTTCAAGTGCTGTTCTGGAGCCTGGCGGGTTTGGGGGAGGTTGTGCTGGCTGGGAGCACTGGGAAAACCACAGCTGCCTCAGTGCTGTGTTGTGCAATCGGTGGTAGGCAAAGGGTTGATAGCATGCCGCCCTTCACCACTTTTACAAGGCCTATTTGAAATGGAGCCAGTCAGCGCATGCCCCAGGACTCCACAGATCCTCAGTCGGGGCAGATGCCTTGATCCCAACCCCTGTCAGCAGCCCTGGTGCTATCCCTTCCTTCTTGCCCTTCATCTGAGGCCTCCAGAACCACATTCACAGCTTCAGCCACGACCCTCCGCTGCCCCCGGTGAGCTGAGATCCTCAAACTTTCAGGTCTGTGTAGGTGAGTCCTAATGCTGAGCCACCTGGGTGGGGACTCCAAGCAGCAACACTACCCCGACGACATCTCCAGGTGTCTGCCTGGTCCCGCATGTGCCGTGGGCACAGCAGCTGCTCTGAAGAATCTGCCTTCCCATGGGGCCCAGTGCCTCCCTCTCAACCTCCCACACTTGTTCATGACCTTCTCATGGTTGGCCGCCCCACCTCCCCCGCAGCAAATCACCAACAAAGCTAGCACAAGTTCTTAGACTGGCAGAGCCAAGAGAGATGCTGATGATTTTTATTGAACTTAGAAGTAGCCCAACGGGGAGGACTTAGAGGATGGTGAATAGAGCCCGGGCATGAAGGTCCCGGTTCCAGTTCTGGGTCACTCAGCAAGGCAGGGCTCCCTGGTAGGACAGCTGGAGCAACTGGTGGGGTCAGGAGAGGAGACATCAGTTGGGACACCGGAGTGCATGGGGGCACAGGGCAGATGACAGGCTTAGAAAGCCTCTCAGAAAGCCTCCATACTGGCTCTGGTGGCAAAGGTAGACTTAAAGAGAGAATTGATCTTCATGTTTTTAACACAACCCCTCCAACAACTAAACTGCTGTCGTGGATGTATTTGTGTCCCCCAAGATGGGCTAAGGTCTCCCCGGGGTAGCGTGGGTCCTAATACCATTGCCTTCTGAATGACATCTTATAAAACAGGCAAACAAAAGCAGTCAGACACTGGGGGAAATGCCCGTTACAGCCCATCTACAAAGAAGGGGAGCCAGAAGCTACTACACTAGAGAGACACGGAGCCGGGCCTCAGAGCCTCAGATGGACGGAGGCCACTGCTGACTCCCTGATGGGGACCTGCAGCCTCCAGAAACGCAAGCACCGTCTTTGTGGTCATTCGATAGACAACCCTGGGACACTAAAGAGCAGGTGACTGGAGATCTTATAAGAGGTGCTATGACTGTGTGTGTTGGGGTGTTGGGTGGCAGGAGAGAGGGTTTGACCCAGCAACACCCGCTTAGCCCCAACATCAAGGGGCACCAGTGCTGAGGAGGGCAGTGAGGACACCCAGAGGGGGAGTCAAGTGCTCAGAAGGAGCCTGGTCCCACTGCCCAGGATGATGGAGTGTGGTGGGTCCACTGAGGGCAAAGTAAGTATGTTGACTGTGTACGACCAAGTGCTGACAAGACAGGTAAGGCTGGGGTGCCCCCTGCTGGGACCGGAGCTGTTCTACTTGTTTGGGGTGTGTGACCCCAGAACACAGGGCTCCTGAGCCCTCAGGGCCCCACAGGATTCTGGTGACCCGGAACATTCTTCAGACATGCTCACTCACCCTATGGACTTTCAGGAGTACATCTCTCTGTGGGGACAAAGAAAACGTGAGTGGGAAAGTGCCTAGACGCGGCAGGGCCCCACCTGTCACTGCCCTCTCTCAGGGACGCCTACGAGCAGGCTCAGCAGAGCACACATCCGCATTGCTCTGGCTAAAAGGCGGGGCTACCCTCACCTTGCTGGGCTGGGATGACGACGGGCTTCTGTTGGAACCCTCTCTGCTGAATGCGTTTGCTAAATTCTTCCAAGGCTTCCGGGTTCATCTCTGGGGTCCTGCCTGAAGGTGACACAGGTGGGAGACCCAGATTTGGGGGTTTCAGCAAAGCCAGTCCCAAGGTAGAGGACTGAGAGAGACCCCAGGGCCAGAGATCACCCCAAAAGGAGCCCAGAGCGGGGGAGAGATGGAGCATAAGACAGCAGATGATGACTTAGGGAGGAGGCAAAGGCTGCAAACCACAGAGTGGGTCCCAAAGCCAACACTGGGGGTCCTAGTTGTGACCTGGAAGACCAGTTCCTCAGAGGAGAGGTCCTACTACTGCTCCCCCTCCTGCCGTACCCCTCCGCCCCATCCTGTATGATCCAAAATGACCCAAAGTGGGGTTCTCTCCCCCAAGAAGTGTTCAGCAGTAGGCCTTACCTCAGGCCCTGAAATGGCCAAGCACCAAGTTCCTGCCTCCCCCCAAATCCCCACCCCTCCCCCACCCCACTCTCCCACACCACAATTCCTGTAGCCCTGCAGGTAACTCAAGCTGAGACGGCCATGGTCCTCAGGTACTGTGAGCTGAGACTTTGCTGGGCCGCATTCCGGGTAGCAGCCATGGCTGCCCCTGGGCTGCCCCGTGAGGGCGCAGAGGTCTCGGAATCACAGCCACTCACCCAAGAGCTTTGCTTTCCGGAGGGATTTGCCATTGCGCTCGCTTTCGCAGAAAACAATAACGTGGTCCCTCCCAGGCAGCTCAAGGAAAGTAATCTGCTTTTTACCCCCAACTGTAAACAAAGACAGGAGTTTTCATTAGGAGAGAAAACACATGGAACTACTTACATTACAGGTTCCAGTCAGGCCATATATATTTAAAAAGTTCAGGCCTTCCAGCTCCCCAACCTGGCTGGAGTCAGTGGTCCTGTTCTCCCAAACCGTGTGCCCCAAGAACTGGGTGAGAGCAGCCTGCTGGGGAAGGTCCCAACCCACCCATGGAGGCAAGAGAGGGGTTTCAGGATGAAGTTAGAGGTGACCCAACCCCAAATACACGCCCATGTCCCCTGAGTCTGTGAGAGCCTGGTCTCAGGCAGATGAACAGCTAGAAGAACCAGAAAGGGAGGGTAATTCACCCATCCTGGTACGCCCTCACATTGGCTACACCTAGTGCATGACATCTGGTGATTGTATCCTGGGCCAGCAAGACGCCGGATGGGGGGTTGGGCATTTCCTGGTGGTTGGACAGGAGAGGAAAGCTGCCCTGAGGGGGATTGTCCCAGGCTGTGGCTGGGCCTCCGTGGGAAGTGGGGACTCACAGGCACTGAATTTTCCAGGCTCCCCTGTGTTCTCCATCAAGATTTTCTTCTCACGACACTGGCCATTCTTTCTGGAAACACAAGGGCGCACACTTGAGTCTTAGCCCACTCACCTCCCCAGGTGTTTCTCTCTCAAGTGTCCTCACAATTTCACTCCACCCCCTTCGGGCCTTAGGGTGTCTCCTAGACCCTTCTTCAAAGATGACTATTTTACCAAGAGGCAAAAGTGGAAATACACTGTAACCAGAGGAGCACCAGGTGAGACTCTTTAGGGAGACGGGGTAGAGACTCACAGAGAGGTGATTGAGATTTCCAGGTCACCATGATCGAGGGCAGTCACTATCAGAGGAGACCGGGACAGTGTTCTCTCTCTCAAATCTCTGTCCTTGTTATTTACCATGGCCTTTATGTACCAGGTCCCTGTGATCTGGACAGAGAGAAAGTGCACAGGGGCAGGTGTGAGCCAACATCGGAACATCTCCGAAACAGGACGCCAACCACACAGAGCAAGGCTGCCCTAGCAGGACCCCTCGCTCTGACTGGAGTGCTCAGAAGCTGCTGGGCTCTCATGTGCACAGCCATTGCTCATGGCGCACAGCACAGCCCCAGCCCCTCACAGAGACCTGGGCAATCTGGGCCATCCCAGTTACCGTCCATCAGTGCTCAAACCAGAGCACACTGAAATGCCTTGGGAGGGAGTGCAAGGGTGTCAGGGCAAAGAGGTCTCTAGCCCACTATGGCCCCTTCCCCAAGGAGGCCAGGTTTGGAGGTCCACAGCTGAGTGGTCCTGTGCCCTCCCATCCCCTACCCAGAACCCATGGCCCTTAATGGAATCTGCTCTCAGCCTTCAATCGGCAGCTCCTACAGTGCCACTGCACCCACCACAAAGTTAAACACAGACTTATCCTTAGGATCCAGCAATCTCAGCCCTGCCTAGGGGCCCCAAGGGCCTGAGAGCAGCGACTCAAATTGGAACTTGCCCACCAACATTCGTAAGAGTGCTACTCTCGACAGCCCCAAGGGGGACTCAACCCACGGTTCCGACGATGGATGGATGGATGGATGGATGGATGGATGGATGGATGGATGGATGGATGGATGAATAAAGAAAATGCGGTCCAGCTGCAGGACGGGTGCAGACCCCTCATCAGAAGGACGTGCTGCTCTGTTACCACCTGCACGAGTCTTTGGAAACGGTCCTGCGCAGAGGGAGCCCTGTGCCTCAAGCAAGATTGGGGAAGCCCGCCCGCACACATCATGGGGAAAGGGCGCATGCACTGAGACAGAAAGTGCATCAGTGGTTGGCAGGGGCTGGAGCACCAGGTCAACAGAGAGGTAATCAGTCAGTGCTGCAGTAGGACCCCTGCCCGGGGCTGCACTCAAGGCCGTTCGCCACCACCCTGGCCCCCGGTCTGTGCCTCACAGTTGCTTCCTCCATGGCAGAGGAGTGGGGCTCCTGGGCCTGCAGGGTGCCCAGCAGGCTGAGCATGGTCAGGACGAGGGTCTGCATCTTCAGAGGTCGGGCTCACAGTGTCCTCGCTGCTCACCAGGGGCGTTGCTGAGGCTGCAGGGCTCCCCGCATGGGCGCCCTTTATACTCCTCAGCCACTGAATCTTTGAGCACCTGGCACGGAAGACTGATCACACCCTACGCCCCCTCGCACCCTCGGGTGGTGGACAAGCCTCCTTTAGGAAAGGTTGAATGTCGTTATTGTTGGAATCTGATGAATACTGACTAAATACCACCTTTAGGACCAAGCGTGCAAAATGCTGCCAATGGGTGCACCACCCACATGTGCCCAGTCACCAACAAGCCTGTCCGGAGGGAGAGCATTAGCAGCATGGGCGTTTGGGTCCTTGGACTCAGAGTCACGGAGGAAGAGGGAAGGGCTCAGTGACATTCCTTGCCCTGCCTTTGCTCACTCTGACTTTGCTTGTCCGCCCTGCACATCCTCACAGCCACGGGCCTCACACTTCTACTCGCCAAGGAAGGGGGAGTGGGGGAGGGTCTAGTCAGCTGAATCCTGCTTCCAGCATCTGTTTATTGACCTGTGAAAGTTAGAGGTAGGGCCCAAAGAGCTCAGCTTCTGAAGGCCCTCTCACCCTCTTGTACCCTCCCTGCGCCTGGGAAACGCCACCGAGATCTTCCCGTGGAGTCAGGGTGTTATGCCGTGCCTGAAGCTCATAGAGAACCCTTACCAGATAATGCCTACCGGTGCCATCATCTGCCTTGCCTCACTTCACTCTCTATGAGTGAGCCTCGTTTTCACCCTGGTCATCTTGCATTAGTTAATACGATCATGTCTTATTTACCACTTTAATAAGGTAGTTTGGATTGATTTTTAAATTTTGAACTAACCTTGCATTTTTGGAATAAATTCTACTTGGCCATGGCATGTAATTCTTTTTATGTGTTTCTAAATTATATTTCCTAATATTTTCAAAGGTGGCCCAATATGAGTAATATTGGTTTGTAATATTCTTATATCATCTTTGTCTGGTTTTGTTATCAAAGTAATTTAAATACTTGCATTATAAAATGAATTGGGAAAACAGAATCTTCTGTTTTCTGGAAGAGATGATGTAGAATTGGAGTTAATGCTTCTTTAATTGCTTGGAAATAAAATCATGTGGAGCTGAAGTTTGGGTAGGGGGAAGGAGTTTTAAATATTGTGATAAAATTTCTTCAATAGTTCTTTTTAAAAATCTAAAAACCAAATCCACAACTGTGGGGTTGATTCCAACTTAAAGCAATACAATAGGATAAAGGAGTGTCGCTCCCTATGATTTCTGTGACTATAAGTCTTTATGGAAGTCAGCAGCCTTATCTTTCTCTCACGGAGTGGCTGGTAGGTGTGAACAGCTGACTTTATGGACAGAAGCTCATAGCGTACACCATTGCACCACCTGGACTTCTAGAAGAGTTATAGGATGATTCAAATGATCTTTTTCATATTGATGAGCTATGATAGCTTTTAGTTTTTAAAAGTTTGTCCTTTCATTCCCTACAGAAGGGTCTCAGGGAGGAGACAAGCCAGTCGGGGTGCACTGTAGCAATGATGAAACATACAACTTTCCTCTAGTTCCTAAATTCTTCCTCCTCCCCCATTATCATGATCCCAATTCTACTTTACAAGTCTGGCTAGACCAAAGGATGCACACTGGTACAGATAGGAACTGGAAACAACAGGGAATCCAGGGTGGATGATCCCTTCAGGACCAGCGGTGAGAGTGGCGATACTGGGAGGGTAGAAGAAGGGTGGGTTGGAAAGAGGGAAGAGATTACAGGGATCTAAATGTGACCTCCTCCCTGGGGGATGGACAACATAAAAGTGGGTGAAGGGAGACATTGGACAGGGCAAGATATGACAAAATAATTTATAAATTATCAAGGGTTCATGAGGGAGTGGGGAGCGGGGCGGGAAGGGTAAAAGTGAGGAGCTGATGCCAGGGGCTTAAGTGTGGAGAGCAAATGTTTTGAGAATGATGAGGGCAATGAATGTACAAATGTGCCCTACACAATTGATGTATGTATGGATTGTGATAAGAGTTGTATGAGCCCCTAATAAAACAATTTTTAAAAGTTTGTCCTTCTTTGGGCCTCTGGTCATACCCTTTCTCAATACAAGAACACCTTGTTCTAACCAATCGGTAGTCTAACAATCACTGAAGATAAAACAGATGCATAAGCAAATGTGAAGAGGGTGGATAGTGCCTAGTTATTAAATGATATAGCATCTGGGGTCTTAAAGACTTGTAGTTACACAAGCTGCCATTCAGGAGTGAAGCAACAAGTCCACATGGAAGAAGCACACCACTGGTGCGATCATAAGGAGTCATAGGGACCGAATAATAGGCATCAACAGACACATAACAAACAAAAACATCGTTGAGATCAGAAATCAAAAGCCCATCTGTAGACAGTGGAACAATCTCCCCACAGAGGGGCCACAGGAAGGGAATGAGTCACCAAGGTTCATTAAAGCATCAATGAAACACTCTATATTCCTCTGGCTCCTTGAGGCTTCCTCACCTCCCACAACCGTGACCCCAGTGCTGCTTCCCAGTTCAGACTAGACCGGAACATGAACACAGGTATAGACAAGAGATGGGAGCTCACGGCGCACAGAATCCAGGCACAGGAGTGGGAATGGTGATGCTGGAAGGGGAGGGAGAGGAGGGAGAGTGGAAGAGAGAAAGGGGGAACCTATCACAATGATCAATGCATAGCCATACACCCCGCTACAGGGGGAAGAACAACAGAAAACCTGGGGGAAGGGAGCCAGCGGTCGGTGTGAGATGAAGATAATAACAATGTAATCTACTGGGGTGTTTGAGGGTGGTGGTGGGGAAAGGGAAGAAAAAAATAAAAGCTGGTACTGAGGGCGCAAGAGAAAGTAAATGTCTAAAGGCATGTACATATGTAAATATTTTTATACATGAGGATGGGGAAATAGATTTATGTGCATATATTGATAGGTTTAGTATTAAGGTAGCAGAAGGGCATTGTGCTTCCACTCAAGTCCTCCCTCAGTGCAAGAACACTTTGTTCTACTAAACTGGCATTCCATGATGCTCACCTTCCCGACATTGTTGAAGGCCACTAAGACTCAGCCTTGAAACGGCCGAGAAGTCTCATGACCTAAGTGATTGCTGATTTCTTCTGTGACTTTACGCTTTGAACAGACTGGCAAGGACAAGAAAGCAAGTAAGGTCTGGGAAAAACAGGTGGTTTAATTTTCTCAAGGATGTCTGGTTTGGCAGAAGACAGAGTTGCTCTGTGTATCAAATGTACTTGCTTAACAAAGAGATAATTAACCCCGGGTTGTTTCTGCATGGATATAAGGAGTGTGTAGAATAAACTTGGGTGCTTCAGTCCATCAGACTGCTGCCCTCCCAATACTTTCTGTCTCTCTTTTTTTCCTCAATCCTCACTCCCCCTTTCAGGACTGTTCGACTCGTGAGCTGGCTCTGACACTACACGATCGCTGAAGACAATGCGGGTGCATAAGCAAATGTGGTGAAGAAAGCTGATAGTGCCCAGCTGTCAAAAGATATAGCACTTGGGCTCTTAAAGACTTGAAGGTAAACAAGCAGCCATCTATCTCAGAAGCAACACACCCACATGGAATAAACACACCAACTTGTGTGATCACAAGGTGCCAAAGGGATCAGTTATTAGGCCCAAAGAACAAAAAATCATATTGTGTGTTTACCTCCCCCAAAAGATCACTGAAGACAAATGGGTGCACAAGCAAATGTGGTGAAGAAATCTGATTGTGCCCAGCTATCAAAAGATATAGCATCTGGGGTTTTAAAGGCTTGAAGGTAAACATGCAGCCATCTAGCTCAGAAGCAACAAAAGCCCACATGGAATAAACACACCAGTCTGTGTGACCACGAGGTGTCTAAGGGATGAGGGATCTGGCATCAAAGAAAAAAAAAATCAGCATTGTGAATGAAGGGGAGTGTGGGAGTGGGGACCCAAAGTCCATTTGTAGGCCACTGGACACTCCCTTACGGAAGGGTCTCGGGGAGGAGCCAGTCATGGGTGCAGAGTAGCAATGATGAAACATACAACTTTCCTCGAGTTCTTAAATGCTTCCTCCCCACCCACTATCATGATCCCAATTCTACCTTACAATTCTGGCTAGATCATCAGACGTACACTGGTACAGATAAGAACTGGAAACAGGGTATCCAGGACGAATAATCCCTTCAGGACCAGTGGTGAGAGTGGCGATACCGGGAGGGTGGAGGGAGGGTGGGTGGAAAGGGGGAACCAATTACAAGGATCTACATGTGACCTCCTCCCTGGGGGACGGACAACAGAAAAGTGGGTGAAGGGAGATGTCAGGCAGTGTAAGATATGACAAAATAATAATTTATAAATTATCAAGGGTTCATGAGGGAGGGGAGTGGGGAGGGAGGGGGCAAAACTGAGCTGATGCCAGGGGCTTAAGTGGAGAGCAAATGTTTTGAGAATGATGAGGGTAACGAATGTACAAATGTGCTTTATACAATTGATGTATGTATAGACTGATAAGAGTTGTGATAAGAGTTTAATAAAATGATTTTAAAAAGAAAGTAAATAGAAGAGAATGAGGGCAACATATGTACAAACATGCCCCATTCAATTGATGTATGCATGTGTTAGTTGTACAAGCCCCCAATAAAATGATGTTTTAAAAAAAGTTTGTCCTTTAATCAAAGTTGTCAGATTTGGGGGTATTTAGTCCCTTATTAAACATTGAAGTCAAAGAGTCCATTTCATTTGTATCCACAATTAATGCTCATGGAAGGAGAACTTAATAAATCAAAAACTATGTTGCAGTAGGAACCTCTGCTTCCTAAGAGCCAAGGTGTCGCATGACAGGCTGAACTGCACACAAACATGGTACTTTTAACCTCCTCATGCATCTAAAAACTGTACAAGGAAAAGGGAAACCTGCAGAATAACTGATGTATTTTAATTATGTTTTAATATCGGAAATGCCATGGAATTCCAGAACCAATCTGCCTTAAGTCAGTCAGAATGGTCCTTAGAAATAAAGATAGTGAGCCTTCACATCGAATATGTGGGGCAGGTGATCAGGAGCCCAGTCCCTGGAAAAGCACATCATGCTTGGTAAGGTAGCGGTCCGAAGAAAACCTGGAAGACCTTCACGAGAAGCTTCGACACAGTAGCTACAACACCGGGCTCAAATATCACAGGTGTGAGGCTGACTTGGGACTGGCAGGTTCTTTCTGCTGTACATGAGCGAGGTTTATGTGAGTCGGAACCAACTTTCTAGAACACAACAACAACATTCCCTTATTCTTTTGACATACGTCTATCTATAATAAGAGATTTCATTACTACCACAGCCTTTGTCAGGCTTGTTAGATGTGTTTTCGTTTTATGAAGATTCCCAAATATCCAGCTCTTTATCAATTAATTTTGTGCTTTCTGTTCTTACCTTTGACTTATTTTTTTTTTACTTTTAGTTTCTTTTGATCTTTTTCTAAATTCTTGAGATGTTCAAGTATTAATTTGGGACATAACTTCTTTTCTCATTTGTGCATTTCTAGTTGTTAGGAACTGGTCAGTTGGTTCTGACACATAGCAGCCCCTGTACAACAGAGCAAAACCCAGATCCTGCACTATCCTCGCATTGTTATGTATGAGCTAATCCTTGCAGTCACTTCATCAATCGATGTCGAGCAATGGTGCTGACACATGCATTTCCGGGACTGGAGTATCCTGATAATATCTCCAAGGAGCGGACCCCGTATCTGTGTTTATGCATTTAGTGATATCACGTTCCCTCAAAGCGCTGTGTTAGTGGTGCCACTCAGTTCCAGGTGGCATTTTCATTTCTATGGGGTTCATTGTTTGCTCAATGTTGTTCTGCCTTTTCCCAGTATTGAGTCACATGGAGCAATAACATAAGGTGCTTAGATCAGTGATTCATATTACAGGTGAAATACAAGCTCTCTGAGGTACAGTTCACAAAACCTTTGTCCTAGAGGCAAGAGCACAGGAACAACTTTGTCGCCTTTATTTATCTGAACCTGAAAGGGCACTAGTCTTCCCTTGTGCACCTAGTGTGGGCAGGACTCTCTGCTCAGGAGAACTTTCCAAGCTGACAGTTAGTTCCTGGATCAAACTAGCACCTTCAGGATGATCTACCAGAGTTCATTAAAGAGGGCGGATTATTATACTTCACAGTAAGCTCACCGGCGCCCACAGAGGCACAAAGATTTATTGTGAGGCCTCCAGCCTGGTAGAGCCCTGCCCTGGTAGAGCAGATGATCCAAGGTCAGAAAGTTCAGGGGTCACTGAGGGAAACCTTGCTTAGAAGGCAGCTGGAGTCAGGCAAACAGAGCTCATGGGCCAGCTCCTAGCTTCTTTGCACATTTGTGAAAGGGGACTAAGATGCAAGGTCTACTTGCAGGGGGACTACACAGGCAGTCAAGGGATGATAGAGGTGAGAGCGCTCTGGGGAGTTGGGGTGATAGAGGTAAGAGAGGGGAAGGGAGTAGCACACTTATGTGTTGATGACACAGCACTGAAGGAGCCTGGTCCCTAAGGCCCATCCCAGGCAGCAGGTATGGTAGAAAGCCCATGCGTGTTGAGCCTCCTCGGTGGCAGGGAATGCTGCAGACTTCAAATGTTATCTCCACGTCTCCAAAGTAACGCTCCTGATGTCATCTCGCTGGATATTCACAGTAGTCCAAGCAGCTGAGTGTACTATACCCCTTGATAGAGAGGAACCATCAGAGCTTCTAGGGACGAAGGTTTCACTTACGCCTGTAGTCTCTAAGGACGTGCTGGTCCTTGACATGTGCCTGGAGTTCTTCCTCATAGTGGGGGTGGACTCGCGAGCCCTTGGACTCCACTACTCCCTTGTGAGGAGTCTTGGTTCTGACAAGGAAGCTGGTCCATGGACACAGGGCCAAAGACAGAAAAAGATGACCAGGGTGAAAATGATGCTCACTCATAGAGAGTGAAGTGAGGCGAGGCAGATGATGGCACCGGTAGGCATTATCTGGTGAGGGTGCTCTATGAGCTTCAGGCATGGCATAACACCCTGACTCCACGGGAAGATCTCGGTGGCGTTTCCCAGGCGCAGGGAGGGTACAAGAGGGTGAGAGGGCCTTCAGAAGCTGAGCTCTTTGGGCCCTACCTCTAACTTTCACAGGTCAATAAACAGATGCTGGATGCAGGATTCAGCTGACTAGACCCTCCCCCACTCCCCCTTCCTTGGCGAGTAGAAGTGTGAGGCCCGTGGCTGTGAGGATGTGCAGGGCGGACAAGCAAAGTCAGAGTGAGCAAAGGCAGGGCAAGGAATGTCACTGAGCCCTTCCCTCTTCCTCCGTGACTCTGAGTCCAAGGACCCAAACGCCCATGCTGCTAACGCTCTCCCTCCGGACAGGCTTGTTGGTGACTGGGCACATGTGGGTGGTGCACCCATTGGCAGCATTTTGCACGCTTGGTCCTAAAGGTGGTATTTAGTCGGTATTCATCAGATTCCAACAATAACGACATTCAACCTTTCCTAAAGGAGGCTTGTCCACCACCCGAGGGTGCGAGGGGGCGTAGGGTGTGATCAGTCTTCCGTGCCAGGTGCTCAAAGATTCAGTGGCTGAGGAGTATAAAGGGCACCCATGCGGGGAGCCCTGCAGCCTCAGCGACGCCCCTGGTGAGCAGCGAGGACACTGTGAGCCCGACCTCTGAAGATGCAGACCCTTGTCCTGACCATGCTCAGCCTGCTGGGCACCCTGCAGGCCCAGGAGCCCCACTCCTCTGCCATGGAGGAAGCAACTGTGAGGCACAGACCGGGGGCCAGGGTGGTGGCGAACGGCCTTGAGTGCAGCCCCGGGCAGGGGTCCTGCTGCAGCGCTGACTGATTACCTCTCTGTTGACCTGGTGCTCCAGCCCCTGCCAACCACTGATGCACTTTCTGTCTCAGTGCATGCGCCCTTTCCCCGTAATGCGTGCGGGCGGGCTTCCCCAATCTTGCTTGAGGCTCAGGGCTCCCTCTGCGCAGGACCATTTCCAAAGACTCGTGCAGGTGGTGACAGAGCAGCACTTCCTTCTGATGAGGGGTCTGCACCCGTCCTGCAGCTGGACCGCATTTTCTTTATTCATCCATCCATCCATCCATCCATCCATCGTCGGAACCGTGGGTTGAGTCCCCCTTGGGGCTGTCGAGAGTAGCACTCTTACGAATGTTGGTGGGCAAGTTCCAATTTGAGTCGCTGCTCTCAGGCCCTTGGGGCCCCTAGGCAGGGCTGAGATTGCTGGATCCTAAGGATAAGTCTGTGTTTAACTTTGTGGTGGGCGCAGTGGCACTGTAGGAGCTGCCGATTGAAGGCTGAGAGCAGATTCCATTAAGGGCCATGGGTTCTGGGTAGGGGGTGGGAGGGCACAGGACCACTCAGCTGTGGACCTCCAAACCTGGCCTCCTTGGGGAAGGGGCCATAGTGGGCTAGAGACCTCTTTGCCCTGACACCCTTGCACTCCCTCCCAAGGCATTTCAGTGTGCTCTGGTTTGAGCACTGATGGACGGTAACTGGGATGGCCCAGATTGCCCAGGCCTCTGTGAGGGGCTGGGGCTGTGCTGTGCGCCATGAGCAATGGCTGTGCACATGAGAGCCCAGCAGCTTCTGAGCACTCCAGTCAGAGTGAGGGGTCCTGCTAGGGCAGCCTTGCTCTGTGTGGTTGGCGTCCTGTTTCGGAGATGTTCCGATGTTGGCTCACACCTGCCCCTGTGCACTTTCTCTCTGTCAAGATCACAGGGACCTGGTACATAAAGGCCATGGTGAAAAACGGGGAGAGAGATTTGAAAGAGAGAACACTGTCCCGGTCTCCCCTGATAGTGACTGCCCTCGATCATGGTGACCTGGAAATCTCAATCACCTCCCTGTGAGTCTCCACCCCTGGGATAGACCTGCTCACTCCCCTCCTCGTCCCCTCTCTCCCTAAAGAGTCTCACCTGGTGCTCCTCTGGCTATGGTGTATTTCCACTTTTGCCTCTTGGTAAAATAATCAGTCATCTTTGAAGAAGGGTCTAGGGGACACCCAAAGGCCCGAAGGGGCTGGAGGGAAATTTTGAGGTACCTGAGAGAGAAACACCTGGGGAGGTGAGTGGGCTAAGACTCAAGTGTGCGCCCTTGTGTTTCCAGAAAGAATGGCCAGTGTCGTGAGAAGAAAATCTTGATGGAGAACACGGGGGAGCCTGGAAAATTCAGTGCCTGTGAGTCCCCACTTCCCATGGAGGCCCAGCCGCAGCCTGGGACAATCTCCCTCAGGGCAGCTTTCCTCTCCTGTCCAACCACCAGGACATGCCCATCCCCCGTTCAGCGTCTTGCTGGCCCAGGATACAATCACCAGACGTCACGCACTAGGTGTAGCCAGTGTGAGGGCGTACCAGGATGCTGAATTACCCTCCCTCTCTGGTTCTTCTAGCTGTTCATCTGCCTCTCAGTATGTGCTCACAGATCCAGGGGACATGGGTGTAGATCTGGTGGTGGGCTATGTTCAGGTGCCCAAAGATGGTTTGGCCCATCACCGATCCCTTTGTCTGGAAGTCGCTGTCTTATTTCCATGTGTGTTTAGGGACCTTCCCAACTGCTCTCATCAGTTCTTGGGGCACAGTTTTGGGGAACAGCTCTAGCAAGGTTGGGCAGCTTGAAGGACTGAATTTTTTATTTTAAAAAAACAACACCTTTCATTGGGAATTCTTACATCTCATCACTATCCATACATTCCTTCAATATGTCAAGCACATTTGCACATATGCCACCATCATTTTCAAAATATTCTCTTCTCCCTTGAGCCCCTGCTCCCCATTTCATCTCCTTCCCTCCCCCGTGGCCCTCCCCTCCCGAACACTTGGTAAGTTATAAATTTTTCTATAATCATCATCCTCCGTCACCCCTCACCCACTTTTCCATTATTCATCCCTGTGGGAGGGGTTTTTTGATTGATCCTTATGATTCCCCTTTTCTCCCCCCACCCTCCCTAATCTTCCTGGTATCTCTACTCTCTTTGTTGGCTCTGAGGGGTTTATCTATCCTGGATTCCCTATGTTGAGGGCTCTTATCTGTAGCAGTGTGCATGCTCTGGTCTAATCTGATTTGTAAGGTAGAATTGAGGTCATGATCATCAGGTGAAGGAAGCACCAAAGAATTAGAGGAAAGTTGTGTGTTTCATGGGTGCTATACTGCACCCTGACTGGCTCATCTCTTCCTTGTGACCCATCTATAGGGGGATGTCCAATTGTCTACAGATGGACATTGGGTCTCCACTCCATGTCCCCCACCCCCCATTTACTTTGGGAATGGTTTTGTTCTGTGTTTTAATGCCTAATACCTGATCCCATCTGATGACACAGGATGGTGAGCTTCTTCCATGTGGGCTTTGTTGCTTCTCAGCTAGATGTCCGTTTGTTTAACTTCAAGCCTTTGATACCTCAGACTCTATATCTTTTGATAGCTGGGCACCATCAGCTTTCTTTACCACTTTTGCTTATGCACCCATTTTAGGACTGAACTTTTTAAACAGGCTGTCTGGAATCTGGAATGTAAGTGCGCCACGTGTTTTCTCTCAGAATGAAAACTTTTTTTTTTTTTTTTGGTTTGTTTACAGTTGGGGACAAGTTGAAATTAACTCTCCATGAGCTGCCTGTGAAGGACCACTTTATTATCTTCTGCAAATTCGAGCACAATGGCAAATCGTTCCGCCATGCAGAACTCATGGGTGAGAAGCTCTGATTCTTAGACCCTTTGTGGCCATTACAGTGGTGGACAGAAGGGCTCTTGATATACCCTTCTTGCAGGAGAGACCATCACTTTGGGTCAATTCGGATCATACAGGATGGGGCGGGAGATGGGGTGGAGGGGTGCGGCAGGAGGGGGAGCAGTGGTAGGACCTCTCCTCTGAGGAGCTGGTCTTTCAGGTCACAACCCAGTGTTGGCTTTGGGACCCGCTCTCTGCTTCGCAGCATTTATCTCCTCCCTAAGCCATCATCTGCTGTCTCATGCTCCGTTTCTCCCTCGCTCTGGGCTCCCTTTGGGGATGATCTCTGGCCTTGGAGTCTCTCCCTGTCCTCTGCCCTGGGTCTGGCTTTGCTGAAACTCTTAAGTATGGGTCTCCCACTGTGTCACCTTCAGGTAAGACCCCAGAGATGAACCCAGAAGCCTTGGAAGAATTTAGAAAACACGTTCAGCAGAGAGGGTTCCAACGGGAGCACATCATCATCCCAGCCCAGCAAGGTGAGGGTGGCCCTGCCCTTTTGCCAGAGTTACACAGATGTGTGCTCTGCCGAGCCTGTTCCTGGGTGTCCCTGAGAGAGGGCAGTGGCAGGGGGGGCCCTGCCGCGTCTAGGCACTTTCCCACTCACGTTTTCTTTGTCCCCACAGAGAGATGTACTCCTGAAAGTCCATAGGGTGAGTGAGCATGTCTGAAGAATGTTCTGAATCACCAGAATCCTGGGGGGCCCTGGGGAGTCAGGAGCCCTGTGTTCTGGGGTCGCACACCCCAAACAAGTAGAACAGCTCCGGTCCCAGCAGGGGGCACCCCGGCCTTACCTGTCTTGTCAGCACTTGGTCGTACACAGTCAACATACTTGCTTTGCCCTCAGTGGACCCACCACACTCCATCATCCTGGGCAGTGGGGCCAGGCTCCTTCTGAGCACTTGACTCCCCCTCTGGGTGACCTCACTGCCCTCCTCAGCACCGTTGCCCCTTGGTGTTGGGGCTAAGCGGGTGTTGCTGGGTCAAACCCTCTCACCTACCACCCAGCACCCCAACACACACAGTCATAGCACCTCTTTTTTGACATTTATTCATTTATTTTAACTTTAAAAAAAAACATTTTATTAGGGGCTCATACAACTCTTATCACAATCCATACTTATACATACATCAATTATATAAAGCACATCTGTACATTCTTTGCCCTAATCCCTAATCATTTTCAAAGCATTTGCTCTCCACTTAAGCCCTTTGCATCAGGTTCTCTTTTTTCCCCCTCCCTCCCTGCATCCCCCTCCCTCATGAGCCCTTGATAATTTATAGATTGTTATTTTGTCATATCTTGCCCTATCGGGAGTCTCCCTTCTCCCCTTCTCTGCCGTCCATCTCCCAGGGAGGAGGTCACATGTGGATCCTTGTAATCAGTTCCCCCTTTCCAACCCACTCACCCTCTACTCTCCCAGTATCGCCCCTCACACCCCTGGTCCTGAAGGTATCATCCACCCTGGATTCCCTGTGCCTCCAGCTCCCCTATGCACCAGTGTACAAACTCTGCCCTATCCAGTCCTGCAAGGTAGAATTCGGATCATGGTAGTTGGGGGGAGGAAGCATCCAGGATCTGGGGGAAAGCTGTATTCTTTATCGGTACTACATCGCACCCTGACTGACCCATCTCCTCTCCTAAACCCCTTTGTGGGGGGAATCTCCAGTGCTGACAAATGGGCTTTGGGTCTCCACTCTGCACTTCCCCCTTCATTCACAATGGTATTTATATATGTTTTTTTTTTTTGGTATGATGCCTTATACCCGGTCCCTTAGGCACCTCGTGATCGCACAGGCTGGTGTACTTCTTCCATGTGGGCTTTGTTGCTTCTGAGCTAGATGGCCGCTTGTTCACCTTCAAGCCTTCAAGACCCCAGACACTGTCTCTTTTGATAGCCGGCACCATCAGCTTTCTTCGCCACATTTGCTTATGCACCCGTTTGTCTTCAGCTATCGTATCATGGAGGTGTGCAGTCAATGATATGATTTTTTGTTCTTTGATGCCTGATAACTGATCCCTTCAGGACCACGTGACCACACAGGCTGGTGTGTTCTTCAATGCTGGCTTTGTTGCTTCTGAGCTAGATGGCTGCTTGTTTATCTTCAAGACTTTAAGACCCCAGTCACTATCTCTTTTGATAGCCGGGCACCATCAGCTTTCTTCACCACATTTACTTGTTCACCCGCTTTGGCTTCAGCAGTTGTGTCGGGAGGGTGAGCATCGTAGAGTGCCAATTTAATAAAAGAAAGTATTCATGCATTGAGGGAGTCATAGCACCTCTTATAAGATCTCCAGTCACCTGCTCTTTAGTGTCCCAGGGTTGTCTATCGAATGACCACAAAGACGGTGCTTGCGTTTCTGGAGGCTGCAGGTCCCCATCAGGGAGTCAGCAGTGGCCTCCGTCCATCTGAGGCTCTGAAGCTTGGCTCCGTGTCTCTCTAGTGTAATAGCTTCTGGCTCCCCTTCTTTGTAGATGGGCTGTAGCGGGCATTTCCCCCAGTGTCTGACTGCTTTTGTTTGCCTGTTTTATAAGATGTCATTCAGAAGGCAATGGTATTAGGACCCACGCTACCCCGGGGAGACCTTAGCCCATCTTGGGGGGACACAAATACATCCACAACAGCAATTTAGTTGTTGGAGTGGTTGTGTTAAAAGCATGAAGATCAATTCTCTCTTTAGGTCTACCTTTGCCACCGGAGCCAGCACGGAGGCTTTCTCAGCCTGTCATCTGCCCTGTGCCCCCATGCACTCCGGTGGCCCAACTGATGTCTCCTCTCCTGACCCCACCAGTTGCTCCAGCTGTCCTACCAGGGAGCCCTGCCTTGCTGCGTGACCCAGAACTGGAACCGGGACCTTCATGCCCGGGCTCTGTTCACCACCCTCTAAGTCCTCCCTGTTGGGCTACTTCTAGATTCAATAAAAATCATCAGCATCTCTCTTGGCTCTGCCTGTCTTTTAGGGAACCTGTGGTAGCTCTGTTTGTGATTTGCTGTGGGGAGTGAGCGGGGTGCGGGAGGACAACTGTGAGATGAAGGGCAAAAGGGCATACACCAGTGTGGGAGGGGAGAGGAAGGCACTGGCCCCCATGGGAAGGCAGATTCTTCAGAGCAGCTGCTGTATCTGGGGCACATGCGGGACCTGGAGACATCGTTGGGGTAGTGTTTTTGCTTGGAGTCCCCACCCAGGTGGCTCAGCATCAGGACTCACCTGCTGATCTGAAGGATTGATGATCTCAGCTCACCTGGGGGCAGCAGAAGGTCTTGGCTGAAGCTGTGAATGTGGCTCTGGAGGCCTCAGATGAAGGCAGGGAGCTGTGGTGCGTATGGGGTCAGAACTGCTGACAGGTTGGGCTCCAGGCATTTGCCCCAATTGAGGATCCTTGGGAACACATTGAGTGGCCCCATTTCAAACAGGCTACAAAACAAGAGTGGCGATAGGTTTGTAGCATTTCCTCTGCTTTTACCCCCAGCACAACACACAGTCCCTCATTACCAACTACCATAACGCCCACCCCACCCCGACCTGCCCAGATTCTGGAACAGCAGTGCAACTGGGGCTTCAGAGGTAGGGCAGATGTTGCCCTGCCATGGGGGTGGGGGGTCTTATTATCATTGGATGTAGACACAGGGGGAAGGGAATGTCCACCGTGGGACCAGGGCAGTCTCAAGAACTGCTCTTCTCAAGAAATGCTCAATGGACAAGATAAAGGGCTCCTCTCCAAGAGACCATTTTGTTTCCAGCTAATTGACTCCCGGCCCCAGATCCTATGCCTCTTTCCACTTAGATCAACCTCGGGGTACAGCCCAAGGGGAAGCTGCGATATCAAACCAGTGGATTTTCCTCCACCTTCATCTGGTGACATTGCGAGTCGCTGTGAGGCCATTTGTTTACATAAACTGAGGGAAACTTACTAGTGCATCGGATGGGGAAGGATGTGGTCCCAGAGTACCTGCTGGCTTCATTTACTGTGCCCTGTCAACCCTCTGGGTCTGATGGTGGGCGAGCCATTTCTGTCAGGCTACTCCTGGGACAGCCCCCTTAGGGCAACACTCAGATTGTGTGGGACAGCTCCCACCTCAAAGAAACAGTGTCCTGAGATCATGTGCTCAGTGTTTAGGGTCACGCAGGGAGATGGTCAAACCCAAATAGCAACAACAACAGAAACCACATGAAGATCAATTCTTCATGAAGCATCTCCCTTGTCTTTGTCTTGTGTTTGATTCTGACACATAGCTTCTGTATACCTATTTCTAAGTCTGTGAATCTACCTTTAAGGAGCAGACAGCCTCATCTTCCTCCTGCAGAGGCTCTGGTGGTTTGAACATCCTCCACTGTGGTCAATAGTGCTTCACTTACCTGGCGGCTCCATCAAGGCTTCTGAGGAGGAAGGCAGATAGTCCTTTAAGAAAAACCCACACAAAGAAAAAACATTATTCTATATGAATGTTAACTATATATTCAGTGTAGCAAGGTGCAGAAATTCAGAGAGTTTTCCCCAAATAGCAAGCTTGGTAAACAGCTGAAGGGAGAGGGAGTGTGGGAGAAAAGGTCAGATCTCAGGCTGAGTGAACAGGATTAAGTTATCTACTCCCCTGAGACATCATCCCTCTAAAACGTAGTGGCTCACACTGCATGTGGATGCACCTCATACTCTCTGGGGACCAGGATTCCAGGCAGAGCTTAGTGGGAGGCTTCTTCCTCAAAGTATCTAAGGAAGTTGGGGTTATTATGGCCTCAACAGACTCAACTGGGAAGACTCAACTAGGGACCTCAGTTCTGCTTTGTTGATCTCAGGCTTGCAGACCTCGTCAGAGAGCAGGATGCACAACACAGCTGCTTCTCGGGGGAGGAATATGAGACAGAGACAGGAACAAAGACAGAGTGGCTGAGAGAACGAGCAGAAGAGACAGCCGCGATGCCATTGACCTACCCTAGTCCTTAAGAGCCAGTCCCTAAGTGCAAGCCACACTCAGGGGAGGGGATGACACAGAATGTGCAGACCGGGAGTGGGGATGGTGGGGACCCATTGTGCAGGCTGCCCACCTCCACGTGAAAGAGAAGGCACTTGATGCTGATTCCAAACATAATGGAAGCTATGTGAGGGCTTTATGTCAGAGGATACCAACATCTGATTTTCATTTAATTCCACCGCCAGATGATGCAGAGTAAGAAACCAAACCAAGGGCAGATCTCACCATTAGAGCCCAGTCCTGATAAGAGCTGTAAGAGCCCCCAGATTTACATTCTGGAGACAGTGCAATTGAGTACATACACTGACATGGGAGCATGGTTCTCTGCGAAATCCAGACATTCAACCCTTTTCCAGCAGTTTGACCCTCTTTATCAAGCCCCACTTCCCTAAGACTCTGATTACTTTCCAAAAAGAATGCAGAGTAACCGAGGAGAGCTCTGGGCTGCAAATCCAGGCTAGATCACCATGGCAGTCCCACCTGGGCAGCCTCTCTCCTGCTCTCAGGCCATACCGCCCCCAGCCCCTTGGAGACGTTTATGCCAAGGGGTCCTTCCTGACAGGAGTCAGGAAGAAACTAAGGAAAGAACTCCTAGTCAGAAAGCTATTGGGACACAGCAGAGCGCATTTATTTGGGGACAGGCATGGGTGTGGCTGGGGAAGGAGATGTGGTTTTGTGCTTTGCGGAGAACTGGAGGGGGAGGTGCTGCTGCTGCTTCATGACTGCTAACACTGAGGGCCCAGCCCTAGGCTGTCTCCATCACCTCTCATCAGCACTGGGTCTATGGACTGGTATCTGACCTGGGGTATTGATAGCTATGTCTACTAATCACGTGGAGTACTTTGGAGGCTTGTGGCTGGGTTGGCACAGTGCGGGAACCGAATTATATCCTTGTCCCCACCCCCCTGGCAAGATAGGATGCTGAGCTCTTAGACCCTCCTCCGAGGCCCCAGTTTAGATCTATGGCTTCAGGAACTCATCTCTGCTGAACCAGCACGTTCACCTGGTCTCGTCTGAGCTCCAGGTTGCTCTAGGTGGGCCCTTCATGCCCTGCCCTGGCTGTGAGCATTTACTGGGTCTGTGATAATCCTCTGCTGGCCAAGTTCCTGGCAGATCCTCCTGTCATTCCCAGGGGTCAATATGTTCATCCCTATATCCGAGACCCTTCCTCTCATTGCAATCTCTCCTCTTCCCAGCGTTAGGGGAAGGTGACGGAGACTAGGGAACACAGGGTTGACAGGACTCTATGATCTTGTCTGTGGCTTCTTGGGATAGCCCCTCCTGCCCAACTAGAAGATTTGCTGCCTCATCTACAAGTCCTTTCCTTTCTGCTAGAGGACCAGAGGCTCAGCCAGAGAAAAGCATATTCTTTGCTTAGCCAAGGCCTCCGGCTTTTTGTGTTCACTTGACTGCCAGCTGTTCAGAAGAAACCCCAGACTGTCTTGACACTTGTCCCCATCACATGGTGACAGAGAAGGAACTCTGAGCTCCTTTGATGCTCAGTCCTGCTCCAGAGCTTGAGGGGCAGAAAGGGAAGTAATTTGGCTTTGGAAGGAATTTGGCCAGGAGGCTTGATGCCTCCTGGGCCAGTGGCTGATACTGTCTCTGTGGAGCTTCGCACAGAAGACATAAGAGAAGGAGGAGGAAGGCAACCTGTACTGAGCTCATCCCGAGAAAAGTGACTGGGAAGAGTGGGTGAGGCTCTAGCGAGGCTAAGAGAGTGGGCACCAAGGCTTTCAGATGTTCAGCAAGGGCTCTGGGGACCAGGTTTGCTTGTAGACTCCCAAACGCCTCCCGGGGCTTCTCCCAGCAACAGCTCTGTTCCCTCCCAATGGAATCAGCCATCACCCTTCCCTTCTCCCCCAGCCCTCTTCTGCCCTCTCACCTGCTCTGGCCAGGTGAAATGTCACTGCTCCGCCCATCTTTCTTATTTGTAGTAATATCAGACACCTTTAAAATGTTTTTCAGTTCTTGCTAGTCCATGCGTATATATTTTTTAATCTTGCTACTTTTTCGTGTTTAGCTCCCCATGGTAGTTACTCATTGAGCTGCTAACCCTGACGTCAGCACGTCTTTCTCCCACCAGCTGCTTCTTGGGAGAAAGACAGGGCCTTCTACTCCCATAAACAGTCGCAGTCTCAGAAAACCACAGGGTCGCTATTTACCCATTTATCAACATAGACTCAATGCAGAGAGAGATAGCAATAAAGATAGAGAAAGAGAGCTAGCGGGAGCCTGTTGTAGAGTAGGCCAAGACCGGGGAATTAAAATAGTTTCATCGTCACACAGAGAGCTATGGGCTAACAGATTCCAAGTAAGGGGTTTGTTCCTTATTTCACATTTAGCCTCTCTGGGACATAAAAGAATGAGAGTGCACGGGAGAGCTGACTTTTTGCCTATGGGTGTTCTCCTTCCATACTTTCTCCTGGCCTCACACATATTCATTCATTCATTTTTAAAAAGTCACTTTATGGGGGACTTGTACAGTTCTTATCACAATACATCCACCCATTGTGTCAAGCACATTTGTTGCCATCATCATTTTCAAAACATTTTCTTTCTACTTGAGCCCATGGTATCAGCTCCTCATTTTTCTCCCCCTTTCCCCCCCCCTGCCACATATTAATTCTCACTAAGCTTCTTTTACCCAGAAATGGTAGGGCTCATGCTAGGATACACTGTTTTAGGTAAATTGCATTCTCATGAAACCGATCCCCGGTGGACATCCCACCTACCCCCAAACACACACACACACACACACACACACACACACACACACACACACACACTTCCAGGTATCTCAACTCAGCTGTAGCAAGGAGACCAGTTTCCATAGTGACTGAACCTTTACCACTGGTGGCTCTGGTTGTGATTCCTTCTTGTTTTCTTTGCCTGACGGCTCTTCACTCTTTCAATCAACATAACATTTCCTACACACCGCATTCTCAGAAATGTAGGAGAAGCTCAAGCAAGAGTTGTATTAGTTTACGAAGGCTACAGATGACACATTACCACACACTGGCTGACTTAAAATGACAGAAATCTCTCACAATCCCGAAGGCTCATTGCCTGAAATCCAGATGATCAGGAAGGTTGCTTTCTCCCAGAATGCTGAGGGAGACTCTGTTCTCTGCCACTTCAGAGTTTCTGGTGGTTGTGTGTCGTCCACGGTGTCCCTGCACCTCTCCCCCCTTGCGCTCTTCCTCACAGCTGTTCTGATGCTGTGTCTTTGGTGTCCCCGTATCTTCACGTGACCATCTTGTAAGGGCACCCGCCACTGGACTTAGGGCCCTCCTCAGCCAGTATGACTTCACCTTAACTGGATTACATGTGCAAAATCCCCTTTTTCCAAATGAGCTCACAGTCATAGATACCAAGATTGGAATTACTACAGATGATGGCTTCAAGTTCAAGGAAAAATGAAATGAAAAGATAATGGAATTTCCCCATAAAAATTTTTTTTCTTCTCAGCTGGGTGGTTTCCTCTTTATTGATGTGCCTATTTCCCCCATACAATTTTAGTTCCTTCCATCTACCCTCCAAAGAGAAGGCAATGAAAGGCAATATTGGGGTTCTGGGCCCCTTGGGTAGTTAGAAAGGGAACAGAAACCGAAAACAATCACTGGATGTAAGACTGACAACCAAGAAGTCTGAAGTGGAGTGGGAGGTGGCAGAGAAAGGTGCAGAGGAGGAAAGAAAAGGAGAGCTACTCGGGGCCGTTTCCACCATTCCTGAGCCTGCTAGCAAGGGCTGGGGAGAAAGCCGCAGACAGTAGGTAGTGCAGGTCCTGCAGAAGGGAGGTGGTACTTGAGCCTGAAGGAGGGACGGGTCAAGAAAGGGGGGCCACCTTTCTCTTTGCAGAATGGAACACCCCAGCTCCAGGGCAGCAGCTTCACAGACCGTAGACACTTTCATCGCTGTGGGCAATGTATAGAAAGAAGTCTTCTTCGTGGTGTTCCTGGTACAGCTGACCCATTGTGGCACTGGTGGGCGGAAGGACATTGCTGACAAAGAAAAACAAGGCATCTTCAGCTCGGAGATGAATCCGCTTCTGGATCAAGAAGTAGAATTGACCAACTGTGAGATCAGACGGTACCAGGTATTTCTTTTTGTCCAGGTCACCTATCCGAGCTTTGGGCACCTTTTCTACTATCACCAGGACCCAGTCCGGGTATTTTTTTCGGATCTTCTTGCCCTCAGAGCCTCCCATAAAATTTTTAAAAGCCTCCCTCATAAATTCAACACTTAGCAATACAACCCAGAGCAGAGCCTTATACAGTAGCTGGCAAGGCAGAAAATCATTAAGACCAGAAACTCGAGTTCAGTCGGTACAGTACCAGTTCTGGGATTCTAGGAAATTACTTTTCTGCCCATGGAACAGAAAGAGGGTTATTCGAAGCATTAAGTGAGGGAAGGTAAGTAATTGCTGTAGAAGTGTTAGTCATTTCATGGTCATTATTGAATATCATGACCCAGTCACCATGTTTCACTGCGTACAAATAACTCATGCATAAAACCTCCCAAAACCTGAGTGGCAGGTGAGTGACCCTAAACATATCCATTCATGCCAGGTGTGCTCTTCCAAATCATAAGCAATGAGATTAGTGTGTGGATTGATAGCTAATTTCCTAGTTATTCATACTTTCAGTGGTGGAACAGTATGGCTTGAAATTACCTGCTGAAATTTTCAAGTTGCGTATGATTTATTTTGTGTCTTCTGTTTGTTTGACTTGAACTTGCTAGTCACTAAAATACCTCAAGTCCATTTCGATTTTACTTTTCCTCTCTCCTTTTTAAGGCGCTCAGATCACTGTTTAGGTTTGAGAGATAAAGAAACTGGAGGTATTTGGAGGGGGTTAAAGAGACATACTATATATATTGCCAAACCCTTCTTAGGTAATAAAATCAACAATATCGTATTAAACCCTTCATACATGTGGCTTTTTTGGTGTCCCCCGCCCGTATCCTTGTTCCCGCTCCCATCCCTGGCCTCTTTGTAGTCATCAAAGTCTTGTCTATTGGAGTATCAACCGGAACCAAGTTTCTTCTTTGCTTTTTACCATCAGTGGTGATATTAAACATTCATCGTTGTAAAATTGAGTTTGCTAAGCATAATGTTTTCTAGTTTTGTTCATGTCTTATAGTGTTGAGTTGTTGTTGCTTTTTATTGATGCACAAAATGCCATCGTGCGAATGTACTAGTGCTTGTTGATCCATTCCTCTCTGGTTGGGGCTTTGGGTTGTTTGCATGATTTTTTTCCATTTTAGAAATGGCTGCAATACATATAGGTGCTCATATGCCTGTTCATGTTGTATTCTCGACTTCTTTAGGGTAGACACCGAGTAGAGAGATTGCTGGCTCATAAGGTGCTTGTATTTGCTTTTGCTTAAGGCAGTGTCAGAGTGATGATTCCACAGTGGCTGCACAATTCCACAGTCCACCTCGAAAAGTGCTCCGGCCTCTCCAGCATTTATTGTTTTCTGTTTTATTGAATTCTGTTTTATTGAATTTTGCCAAAAGTGCGGGTATGAGGTTATATCTAAGTGTGGTTTTAACTTGGATTTCTCTTATTGCTGCTGATTGTGAACATTTCTTCATATGGTTGCTGGTAAATTGTCAATCTGTGCCTTGTGCCCATTAAAAAACTGGGTTATTTGTATTCTCTTATTAAGATGCTATAGCTTCTGGTTACCAAACAGAGTGCATTGGAGAGATGCCTGGAGGAGACCAAATGATAAGCTTGACTTGAACAGTTACTACTTGAGAGTTGATCCCCCCCTCTGATGAATGTTGGGTCTGATCTAGTTTCCCACATTTTATGTTTTGTTTTTTTTATATATCGGGGTTTCTTTTGTCATTGTATTTTATCAGATGCATTTTGTCATTGGGAGTAACCCCCTTGAATTATTGTTATATGCTTTTCTGCTTTTCAATATATGACACTCAGGGTTGATAAAACTTTGCGACAGCAGAATAAAGGCTCTTGAGGGGTATAGTAGGGGAAGGGTGTAAAGGGGATCTGACATGAAGGAGTTCAAGAAGAAGAGAATGTTTTGAACCTGTGGTAGCAATTGTACCCTACTGCTTGATGGGATTGAACTGTGGAGTGATATGTTATCTGTATTAGCTCCCAATAAAATGGTTTTGCGAAAAAGAAGATGTTGTTTTCTATAGATATTGGAGATTAGCCCTTTATTTAATGTATTATTACTAAATATTCCCCCCAATCTGTGGGTTTTCTGTTTACTCTTTTAATGAAGTCTTTTGATGTGCATAAATGTGCTTTTAGTAGATCCCAGTTTTTGTCTTCTAATTTTGTGGGTACTTTTATGTTTGGTACTGTGTCTATGGCGTGTATTAGCGTCCTTAGGTTTGTCCCTATTTTCTGTTGACGATCTTCATAACTGTGATTTTTATTTAGGTCATTGTCCATCTGGAGTGTGCTTTTGTCTATGGTATGAAGTGTGGGTCTTCACTCATTCTTTTGCAGATGAAGATCCCACTCTTCTAGCACTGATGGTCAAAAAGGATATTTCTTATCTTTATTAAACAATTAGGTATCTACAGGCACTTGGTTGTTTATTTCTGGGCTCTCCCTTCCAATCATTAGTCTTCACATCTATTGCTGTACCAGGACCGGATTACCATGGCTATAGAGTACGTTTCAAGGTCTGCAAGTGAGAGGCCTCTTACCATATATACTCGTGTATAAGCCAGGGTTTCCCAGCACATTTTAAATGCAGTTTTTATGGTAAAATTAGGTGCCTTGGCTGATATTTGGGTTGGCTTATACTCTAGTATATATGGTACTTTGTTTTTATTTTGTAGTAGCAGTTTATCATGAATTTCTTTCCTTTCTATTTAAAGTTGGTAGTTTTCATTTCTTTGAAAAATTGTGGTGGGATTGGAATTGCCGGTACATTGAATTTGTAATGTATTTTTGCAATGATATTTTCACTATGCTTAGTCTGCCTATTCAGGAACATGAAAACTTGTTCCATCTGTGTAAGTTTCTTTTGGTTCTTGAAGGAGTACTTTTAGTTTTCTTTGTATAAGTCTTTTGTTTTTCTGTTAAGATTTTTTCCTAAGCATTTTATCTTTTGTGTAGTTATTGCAAATGGTATTGTTCTTATATAAATCTCAGTATCATCATTCTTTAGATACAAGAATTCAGCTGATGTTGATCTTACAGCTTGCTGTGCTGCCCAATTTTTCAATTAGTTTGAGTAACTGTTTAATTGGCTATTTTGGTTTTCTATATATAGGATTATGTCATCTGCAAAAAAAGAGGTTTTTCTTTCCTCTGTGCCTGTGTGGATACCTTCAGTGTATATTTGGTGTCTTATGACTGTAGCTAAAACTTTCAGAACTATGTTAAATAAAAAAGTGGCAATAAATGGAAATCTTGTCTAGTTCTAGTGCGAAGAGATGATGATTTCAATTTCTCTCTAATGAGATGCAGGATATTGGTTTTGCATAAAATGGATTTTATTATGTTGAGAAATTTCCCTTCTACACCTATTTTGTTGAGTGTTTTTTTAATAAGGAATAGATGTTAAATTTTATTAAATGACTTTCCTGCATTGATTGATATAATCCTATGGTTCTTTATTTTGTATGTGTCATCAATTACATTGATTGTTTTCCAATACAAAACCATCTTTGCATATTTGTTATGAATCCCATTGATCATAATGTATTATTTTTTTGAAGCTTAGTTGTGATTCATTTCTGCTTCCCTCTCAGTAGAGGTGCAGACAAAACTTACCTATTTTTAATAGACTGGTTAAACCAAACTCACTGCCACTGAGTCAATCCGACTTACAGAGATCCTCTGGGAGAAGGGAGAACTACCTTTGTGTGTTTCCAAGGCTGAAAATAGTTATGGGAGCAGAAAACTCCCACAGACCAGCTGTTTGAACTGCTGATCTTGTGGTTAGCAACCCAACTCATAACCCACTATGCCACCAGAACTCCTGGGGGCAAGAATATACACATTTAGAGTAGGATGACTAGAGCTAGAAACCATTTCAAAACATTGCAGCAGGTAGGAATCCCCCAGAAGTTTGTGATGGTGATTGGGTCCAAGCATCATGCGAGCCCCCGTGCTACTCTTAAACATTTTCCCCCCCAAAACCATTTTATTGGGAGCTAATACAGATATCATTTCATCCCATAGTTCAATCACGTCAGGCAGTATTGTACAATTGCTACCACAGTCAGTTTCCAAACATTCTCGTCCTTCTTGACCTCCCTGATCTCAGCCCCCGTGTCCCTCTCCCCGCACCGTGCCCCTCAGGAACCCTTATTCTCTTTGCTGTCTCTAAAAGTTCATCAGCCCTGCGTTTTATTTACCGAAAACACAGAAAGGCATATAACCAAACTTCAAGAGGACTAACCCCAAAGATAAAATACAACAGAACTAAACCTCAATATGAAGGAAAATGATAAAAAAAAGAAGAAAACCCCCATATAATGTTGAAAACCATATCAGGTCCAACGTGTGTGGGAGGGATCAACTGACAAGGTTTTAACTGTTCAAGTCAGGTTTATCAGTTTGATATCCTGCAGTCATCTCTCCAAGGCACTCTCTTTGGTAACCAATTTTTTCCACATCCCTCTATTATGGATAGATGGAAATCACCAGAGGCTTATTTCCTGTGTAGATCCCACAAATGTATCTCGGGCTTTCACGGTCATCCATAGCCTTCTGCAAACCAGAATCTCAATTTAGGCTCTGATATTATTCCCTCTGTCCTTTGGCTTTGGATTATTTGATTTACAATCCTTCAGTCATGGATATTGGTGTGCTTCTTCCATGTGAATTTAGTTATCTCTCTTGGATGGCTGCTTGTTTGAAAACAAGCCTTCAAAATCCCAGATGCTATTTTATCTGATAGCTGGGCACCATCTACTTTCTTCACCACACTTTGATATTGCACCCACATCTTCTCTATTCCTGAGGGCAAGTATCTAGCAGGGCCATGATGTAAGAACTAATTGTTCTTTTATAGGAACTAGAATTTAGTACAAGCCCCAAACCCTTTATTGTTTTTAATTTTTTTTTTCAGGGCGATGCGAGGCAGCTGCCTTTATTGGGGACTGTGGTCCAGGGACACAGCTGCTTCACTCAAGGGCTACACACTTGATCTGGAAGTTGCCATCGGCCTCCAGGAAGTTGCTCGTCTCCAGGTTGAGGCGGTTGGGGAACTTGAATGTGTGTCCGCTGGCAGCTTGATGCTCAGGTCGGCTTGGTCGAAGGAGAAGCACACTTCAGCGACACTGCCCACCTGGAAGGGGAAGTTGATCTCCCGGTGCTCGGCGCCCCAGGCCCCGGCGTCCTTGCTGTTACACACGATGGTGTTGGTGTCACCGTGGGCGTCGAAGCGAGGGTTGAAGTGCAAACACAGGTTGTTGTTGTCTTTGCCCAAGTTCAGCACGAAGCATTTGGCGTCGGGGGCCACCTGGTCCCGCACCCGGAGGCAGGTCCCGGGCTTGAGGTTCAGGTTGCTGGCCACCAGACCGCAGGCCATGGCTAAGTGCAAGGTGATCTGGGCAGGCGATCTACCAGCTGTCCCAAGACTCCACCGAGAGGAGAGATCTATTGTTTTTAATTTTAATTTGTTAAAATTTGTCTGGCTCCCTTTAGAGATTTCTTTGTTAATTTATGGTAGAGTCTTATTGATTATCTTCCTGGGAAATAAAGATCTTCCACTGATGTTGTCATTGATAACCCTGGCTACTAATTTTTTTTTTCTTCTTTTACATTTTATTAGGGACTCATACAACTCTTACCACAATCCATACATATACATACATCAATTGTATAAAGCACATCCATACATTCCCTGCCCCAATCATTCTCAAGGCATTTGCTCTCCACTTAAGCCCCTTGCATCAGGTCCTCTTTTTTTTCCCCTCCTCCCTCCCCGATCCCCCCTCCCTCATATGCCCTTGGTAATTTATACATCGTTGTTTTGTCATATCTTGCCCTATCCGGAGTCTCCCTTCCCCCCTTCTCTGCTGTCCCTCTCCCAGGGAAGAGGTCACATGTGGATCCTTGTAATCAGTTCCCCCTTTCCAACCCACTCACCCTCCCCTCTCCCAGCATCGTCCCTCACACCCTTGGTCCTGAAGGTATCATCCACCCTGGATTCCCTGTACCTGGCTACTAATTTTTAAAACACTGTTGCAAGAGTGATTTGGGGCCAATATAGGCTAACTCCATATTGCTTTACCTGAATTATTCATTTGTACAGAACTAATCTTTTTGTAACCGGAAACTATTTATACAAACTTGGAGGTGCTTGTCAGGGAAAATTTACAATAATATTCACTGAGAATGTCAGTCACAGGTTTGTCAGAATAATAGAAATCTTATTACAGTGTATAGGACATTGACGTAGTAAGTCAATGTAATAAGTCTGCCTACGGACAACTTGATACTCTTGGTATAGCTGTTTTCTGCTTCTTCAAACACCATGAATTTTCAGTCATAAGTCCTCAGGTTACAAGTGTGTTTGAGGCAGAGCCAAGTTCACCTAGTGGACTTTCCCCATTGGTTATCTCTGGTTTGGCTTTTGGAGTGTGTCATGTGCCTTGAAGATCCAGGATTCAATGTCCCAATGTTGTATAGCACTTGACCTGGTTCCCCAGGGTGTGTCCAGAAACTTGGGCCAGTCTGTGGCTTATTTGGTGCATAATACTACTAGGCATACTCCACCCCCACCCCTGTTTACTCCTTAAAAGTATTTTTACTCATCCCACCCTCCACCCCACTTGGAGGTCTGGTTCTCCTGGCCTTTCTGCCAACAGACATGCACTTGTATTTTCCCAGATGTGTCTGTTCCCTTTTCCCTCTCCATCAGTAGCCCTCAGCTCTGATAGGGATGTCTTTCTGTCCAGGGGGACCTCATCATAACATTGGATGTCAGCTGCGAAATGGCCAACATTCCCTCCTCGCTTCCTTGACAATTTGATCCCAATTGATGTGGGATCTCTAGGTTTAGAGATACACCTAGAGAGGATGGTGTATAGTTAATTGGCACCAGTCAGGTTCTCTACAGGCTGTCTGGCCACCCTGACCAGCAGACAGGATGCCCTGCAAGCCTGAGCTTGTGCCCGTCCTGTTGCTTGTCTCGATAGCATGGACGGACTCAGTCAGTATTTGTCCTTTAAAAATGGACTAAATTCACTCAGCATAATGTTTGTCAGATTTCTCCATGTCATGAAGTGCTTAATGGTTTCATTGCTGGTTTATAGGGATGCATATTATTCCATTGTGTGCATATACCAGAGGGTTTTTTAAATATCAGTTGGGATTTAATACATATATATCATTCCAAATTTTGATCATGTCAATTAGAATATACAATTGTTACCACAATCAGTTTTCAAACATTCCTTTCTATATGCATGCCTTGACATTGTCTCCCCTTTTACTACCCCTCCACCCCCAACCTTCCCTCATCACTGTCCCCACCTCTTCCCAAACTCCATATTCTACTTGCTGTCCCTCTAGTTTCATTGATCTTGGGCTTCATATACCGAAAAACAGAAAAGCATACAACACAGCTTCAAGAGGGTGACTTACTACAACACACCTCTGAAATACACTCTAATATGAACAAACAAAAATGGAAGACAATGCAAACAAACCAAAAATACAGACACATTCAGAATGAAACCAGACCAGGTCCAGCCCACATCATAGGAGGGATCTGCTGACAAAGTTTTAACTGTTCAGGTCAGATTGATGCCTTTTATCTTCTCTACTCCTCTCTCCCCAGCACTCTGCTCAGTGACCACTTTCTTCCCTTCCCTTAATTTTAGATCAGGGAGTTCTTCATCGGTTTCTTTCTTAAGTAGTTCCAGAAATGAATTTTGGGCTCCCACTGTCATCCCTTGTTTTCCGCACCCCAGATTCTCACAATTTAGGCTCTGGTACTGTGTTAGTTTGAGTTGACTAGAGAAAAAAAATCCAGGGCACTTATATCGATGTAAGAGATAGCTTTATATAAAAGAGTAAATGTATATTAAAAAAATGTCCTCGCCCAGTCCAGATCAAGTCCGATATTAGCCCATGTGTCCAATACCAATCTATAAAGTCCTCTTCACACTCACGAAATACATGCAATGACACTGAATGCTGGAAGATCACAGGCCAGTGGGTTGGAAGTCTTCTGGATCCAATGGTGCTGTAAGCATCTCAGCACTGGCAGGGGTCTCCATGTGGCTCCTCCAGTTTCCAGGGAATGGGGTCTATCAGCATGGTGCCATGTGTCTTGTCAGTAGAGCATCTCCAAGGGAGGAGAGAGAGAGAGAGAGAGAGAGAGAGAGAGAGAGAGAGAGAGAGAGAGAGAGAGAGAGAGAGAGAGAGAGAGAGAGAGGTCTCCTGCCTCCAAGGAGGAAGATACAGGAGTTCTCAGAAATTTCAGGAGAAGGCCATGCCCACAAAGAGGCCTCATTGGCTATATCCTGATTGACAGGCTAGACCCCACCCCTTCACTCTTAATCCTCTCAAGTCCCAAAGTGACACCAGATTATGTAACTACCACAGATACTGATCCTTTCTTCGACTTTGGATTACATGATTCCAATCCATCAGTGACTGATGATGGTGTGCTTCTTCTTTGTGGCTTAGTTGACATCTCATTTAGATGGCTGCTTGTTTGGAGACAAGCCTTTAAGACCCCAGACACTATTTTATCAAAGTTTTAAAATCCAATTGTCCACTGATGGGAATTTAGACAGTTTCCAACTTCTTGCTATTGTGAACTGTGCTGCACCAAACACGAGGAAGCATATGTCTGTTCATGGTCTGTTTCATATTTCTTTGGGGTATATGCCCATTCATGGTATTGTTGGATCAGAGGGTATTTCTATTGCTGTCTCTTTTAGTAACCACTTTATTGCTTTCCACAGTGGTTGTACATCCACCAGCAGTGAATAAAAGGGTTCCAATCTCTCCACACCCTCTCTAGCATTTGTTGTTCTCAGTTTTTAAAATGGGCTAGTGTTTTGGGTGTTAGATGGTATCTCATGGTTGCTTTGACTTGTATCTCCCAGATGGCTCGGGAATGAAAGCATTTCCTCATGTGTTTATTAGCCATTTGGGTATCATCATTTGTGAATCGTCGGTTCTGGTCCTTTGCCCACCTTCTCAGAGGATTATTTTTTTTCTTGTAGGGTTGTAGTATATTGTAGATTTCAATAGTTAGTTCTTTGTCCGTTATGGCATTGCTAAATATCTTTTCTCAATCCGTGGGCGATTTGTCAAATGCTTTTTCTGCATCAATTGATGTGATCATATGATTCTGACCCTCTTCTTGTTATGTGGTGGATTACATTAATTGTTTTTCGAATGTTGAACCATTCTTGCATCCCTGGTATGAATCTCACTTGGTCATGATATATATTTTTTTATTCTATTGGAAAGGATTTTGTTGAGGATTTTTGCATCTATGTTCATGGAGGGATATTGGTCTGTTGTTTTCTATCTTTGTGGGGTCTTTTTCTGATTTTGTTATCAGAGTTATGCTGGGCTTTGTAGAATGAGTTTGGGAGTTTGCTGCCCCTTTCTATGTTCTGGAAGAGTTTGTGTAGGATTGGTGTCAGCTCTTCTCTGAATACTTGGTAGAATTCTCCTGTGAAGCCATCTGGACCGGGGATTTTTTAAGTTGGAACTTTGATGACTTTGTCTATTTCTTCTTTTGCTGTGGTCTGTTCAACTTCTTAATGTCCATATGCGTTCGTTTGGGAAGAGCATACTTTTCTAGGTATATTATCGAATTTGTTGGAATACAGATTTCCTAATATTGTGTTATTATTCTTTTTATTTCATTTGGATCTGTGGTGATGCCACCAGCTTCATTCCTAATTCTGGATATTCTCTTTTTCTTTTTAAAGTTTGATAGCAGTTGTCAATTTTGTTGAGCCTTTCAAAGAAGCAACTTCTTGCTTTGTTTGCTTTTTACATTGGTTTTCTGTTTTCCAGCTCATTTATTTCTGCACTAACTTTTATGTTTTCTTTTCTTTTGCTGTTGGAGGGTTTATGCTGTTGACTATGTTCTAATTGTTGGAGGTGTTGGCTTAAGGTGGTTGAACATGATTCTCTTTTTTCACGTGTGAATGAATTAATCTCTGATAACCTGTTTTGCTGTGTCCCATAGGGTTTAAAAAATACTTTATTGGGAGCTCTTACATCTCTTATCACAATCCATACATTCCTCCAATGTGTCAAGCACATTTGCACATATGCCACCATCATCATTTCCAAAGTATTCTCTTCCCACTTGAGCCCCTGATATCAGCTTCCCATTTCTTCCCCCTCCTCCCTGGCCCACCGACCCTTCCTCACGAACCTCCCATAGGTTTTGTTATGTTGTTATCCTTCTCATTTGTTTCTAGGAATGTCCTAATTTCATCTTCTATTTAGGCTAGTACCCAGGCTTTTGAGTAGTGGGTTGTTTAGTCTTCATGTATTTGTCTTTGTTTCTTTATTCTATTGATTTCCAGTTTTATGGTACTGTGGTCTGAGAAGATATTTTGAATTATCTTTATGTGTTTGAATTTGTTAAGGCTTGCTTTATGGCCTAGTGTGTGGTCTATTTCAGACTATGAACCATGTGTGTTGGAGAATAATGTGTGTGTGTGTGTGTGTGTGTATATATATATATATATATATATATATATATATATATATATATATATATATATATATATATATATTTGCTGTTGGTTAGAGAACTCTGTAAATATCTAGGAGGTTGAGTTGTTCAGCTCTTCAGTCTATTGAGTTTCTTCCCTGTTGATCTAGCTTTCTTTAAGAGTGGTATAATCAAGTATCCTACTATTATTGTTGATTTGGTAATTTCTCTTTTCATCTCTTCCAGGATTAGCTGGTGAATTTCAAGAGTCTTTCACTGAGTGCATATATGTTTATTATGATCACGTGTTCTTGGTCTACTGATCTCTTGAGCATTATGTAAGAAACATTCTTGTCTCTCGCTATGTCATGCACTTTGAAAGTCTATTTTGTAGGAGCTTAGGATTGTTGCCCTGCTTTTTAAAAGACTGCCAGTTAGCTTGGTAAAATTTTCACCATCTGTTGACTCTCAGCCTACTTTTGTATATGAGTTTGAGGTGTGTCTCTGGAAGACAGCATATTGATAGATCCTGTTTCCTATTCTAGTCTGTTACACTTTCTTTTGATACATGCATTTAGTCTATTGACATTCAGTGTTATTAATTCTAAATGTAGATTAGTCACTGTCATCCCTTATTATTTGTGCTTGCTACTTTCCTACCTCAGTACATGTGTGGTAAGTTTATTTGTGACTTCTTTTCCCCAGTAGATATTCATTGTTTTGGGTACTGTTTACAGTCTGTTGGTTTCTGGGTGATGTTTCACCCTGTGGTGGTCTCATGTTTGAGGGCTGCTGTTGTTAGTTTTCTGAACATATAGAACTGGATAGTATTTTTTTGTAATGCTGGTTTTTTTCCCCACAAATTCTCTAAATATTACCTTGTTTGAGAATACTTTTATTTCTCCTTCAAATTTTATGGACAGCTTTGCTGGATATAGGATTCTTGGTTGGAAATTTTTGTCTTTCAACTTTGGAAAGATGTTGCTTCAATTTCTTCTTTCCTGCATGGTTTCTATGGAGAGGTCTGAACTTATTCTGATCTGTTTACCTTTGCATGTGCCTGTTGTTTTCTCTCTCTAGCTGTTCCCAGGATATTTCTTCGTGGATAGTCATTGTCTTCTTTGTGATTGTATTGGACAGGGTTCTCTAGAGAGACAAACCAAATTGCTAGTAATTTATATATAAATATATTTATAAAGATAGATATATAATACAAGAAATGAACCATTAAATTATATACAGATAGATAATACAAGAAATTAACAGTTAAATTATAAAGCAGTGAGACACTAGCAGTCCTTTAAGGCTTGAGAGCCGCCAGTTGCCAGTCCCCTTCTATAGAGAGAGCTGGGCTATGTATATCCAGGCAGCAAACAGCAAGGCAGGTCCCCAACTGTCCACTTATGAGAGGCACCTGCATATCGTGCAGAGCCATCCGTAAACCAAGCATGACTTTTTTGGTCTTCACTTAAAGTATGGTAAGGAACTCCCCAGGAGGCCATAGGTGCAGACTGGGAGAAAGGAGGAAATGTGACAGGAGTGGAGACTGTGGGCATTTGGGCCACTTCTTCATGCAGCTTACTTGTTCCTTCAGGTCCTGCTTTGACCCAATCTCGTATATACCACTTCCATTTAACAATGAAGTGTTGCTGCGCACATCCAACTTTATGATTACGTGGGTCAGACCATACCCAGTTCATGATAGGTAATTCAGGCCTCATGGTGACTTGGTGGCCCATGGTGAGGCGTTCAGTCTCCACCAAGGCCCAGTAATAGGCCAACAGCTGTTTTTCAAAGGGGGAGTTGTTGTTTGCAGAGAATGGCAAGACTTTACTCCAAAATCCCAATGGTCTACGCTATGATTCACCAATAGGGGTCTGCCAAAGACTCCACACTGCATCTTTTATCTACAACTGACACCTCTAGCACCATTGTGTCAGCTGGATCATATGGTCCCAGTGGCAAAGCAGCTTGCACGGCAGCCTGAACTTGTTGAAGAGCCTTTTCTTGTTCTGGGCCCCACTCAAAAATGGAGGCTTTTCATGTCACTTGATAAATAGGTCGAAGTAGAACACCCAAGTGAGGAATATGTTGCCTCCAAAATCCGAAGAGGCCCACTAGGCATTGTGCCTCTTTGTTAGTCGTTGGGGGAGCTAAATGTAATAGCTTATCCTTCACTTTAGTAGGAATATCTCGACATGCCCCACACCACTGGACCCCTAGAAATTTTACTGATGTGGAGGATACCTGAATCTTTGTTGGGTTAATTTCCCAACCCCTTGTACGCAGATATTGTACCAATGAATTTAGTCTTTGATACATCCTCCTTAGTGGGTCCAATCAGCATAATGTCATCAATATAATGGACCAGTATGACATTTTGTGGAATTGACAGGTGGTCAAGGTCCCTTCGGACTAAATTATGGAACAGGGCAGAAGAGTTGATGTACCCCTGGGGGAGAGTTGTGAAAGTATATTGTTGCCCCTGCCAGGTGAAGGCAAATTGCTTCTGGTGGTCCTTTGAGACTGGTATTGAGAAGAAGGCATTAGCCAGATCAATAGCTGCATACCATGTACCAGGAGAAGTATTAATTTGCTCAAGCAATGTAATCACATCTGGGACAGCAGCTGCAATTGAAGTCACCACCTGGTTAAGTTTACGATAATCCACTGTCATTCTCCTGGATCCAGCTGTCCTCTTTACAGGCCAAATTGGTGAATTAAATGGGGATGTAGTAGGAATCACCACCCCTGCATCTTTCAAGTCTTTGATGGTGGCACTGATCTCTGCAATCCCTCCAGGAATGCGGTATTGCTTTTGGTTTACTATTTTCCTAGGTAATGGCAATTCTAATGGTGTCCACTTGGCCTTTCCTACCATGATAGCCCTTATTCCACATTTTAGGGATCCGGTATGGGGGTTCTGCCAGTTACTAAGTATGTCTATTCCAATGATGCATTCTGGAACTGGGGAAATAACCACAGGATGGGTCCGGGGGCCCACTGGACCCACACTGAGGCGTACTTGAGCTAAAACTCCATTGATAACTTGACCTCCATAAGCCCCCACTCTGATTGGTGGGCCTTCGAAACATTTTGGGTCTCCTGGAATTAGTGTCAGTTCTGAGCTGGTGTCTAGTAATCCCCGAAAAGTTTGATTATTTCCTTTCCCCCAATGAACAGTCACTCTTGTGAAAGGCCGCAGGTCCCTTTGGGGAAGGCTAGAAGAAAGACTAACAGTATAAACCTTCAGTGATGTAGCAGGGTCCTCCTTACAAGGGACCCGGCCTCCCCTTCATTCAAGGGGTTGTGGGTCTGTAAACTGGCTCAGGTCTGGGAATTGATTGAGCGATCGTGACTGTCTATTCTGCTGTTCACCTGATCTACCATTCTTTTGCCTGTACAGATCACGTAAATATTTAGTAGGCTTCCTATCTATTTCATTCCTAGGGACACTGTGGCTAAGTAGCCAATGCCATAATTCCACACGAGACAGGTTGCTTTGATTATTATTGAAAACTTGTTGTCTATTATAACCACGCCCACCCTGTCTCTGTTGATTCATTGCTGACACCTGCCCTCTACCATCACGGGGACCAATCAGCCCCATTGTGGGCAAATGTTGGAGTTCGCTTAGGGCAGTGCCCACTGTTAATCCTGGTGCACATAAAATAGCAATTACAGGAGTCTTAAGAGATGCTGGGGCCCACTTCTCAAACTTGTTCCTTATGGTTGTGGTAAAGGGTATGTCCTCAGGACACCCCCTTTTTGGGAATATCTTGATAGATCCATTCTAACATACCAATTTCTCTAAGCTTTTGGATGCCTTCCTCTACAGTGTACCAAGGTAGGTCAGGTACTTCAAGTTGGTCTAATCTAGGCCATCTGGCAGTCCATGCTTCATTGAACCAACCAAATACTTAGATCTTTTTTTAGCCTGTCTCACAGAGACATTGAAAGAAGAGTCTGTGCTAGGGGTCCCATATCCAGAAACTCAGACTGGTCTAAAATTACATTTTGTACACCAGTATCTCACACCCTTAGTAACCATTCCCAGGGATATTCTCCAGGCTTTTGCTTGTACGTATTTGAGAACTCGAGCATGTCTTTATGTGTGTAGCGCGCTTCTTCTTGGATGATCATCTCAACCTCACCGTTAGGAGGTTTCTGAGACTTAACTTTAGTGACAGGTCTAGCGGAAATAATGGGTGGTGAGGGTGTTTCCTGGGTGCTCTCAGCAATGTCTTGTAAGGCATCTCCCTCAGGCAATGCTACTGATACAGCCCCACCTGGCATATCAACTTGAATAGTTTGGCTAATCTGCTCAGGTGTTCTAAGGGCTCAATATCCTCTTCTTCTGGATCATCAGCCCATATGTTCCCATCCCATGTTTCAGGGTCCCAACTTTTCCCAATTAATGCCCTTACTTTGGTTTCAGACACTACTCTAGATCTGCAATTCAGCTGCCATTGTAATTCAGCCACTCGTATAATGAGACTCTGGACCTGGTTCTCAGCAATGTCAGCTCTTTCACTAGAGGAGAGAAGGCTCTCCTTTGTAGCACAGATGGAAGTTTTCAAATCTGTTAGTCTGCACCTGAGGCGTGCTTTTGAGGCTCTGAGATCACCACCCCTCTCCTTAATCACACTTTCCATTGTACGAAGGACCAGCCAACTTGTCATTATCACAAAACTCCTGGAAAATATCAAATATACGATTGCCTCGAGCATCTCCTTTATCCAGCACGTCATCTACTTTAGGTGTTACTTTAGGTATTATCTTTGCTATTTCACACCATGGATTAGTACGGGTAGCAGACGTATCCCCGTCAAGACTAAATAGGTTGGAAAGCCAATTTAAGAAATCCATACTTATAGTTTATTTCTCTAGAAGCACTCCTGGTACCAAAATGTGTTGGACAGGGCTCTCTAGAGAGACAAACCAGATTGCTAGTAATTATATATATAAAAATATTTATAAAGATATATAGTACAAGAAATCAACTGTTAAATTATATACAGATAGATAATACAAGAAATTAACAGTTCAATTATAAAGCAGTGAGACACTAGCAGTCCTTTAAGTCTTGAGAGCCACCAGTTGCCAGTCCCCTTCTATAGAGAGAGCTGGGCTATATATATCCAGGCAGCAAACAGCAAGGGTGATACTGGGGATATTTTGTTCCAAGAATTCCCTTCTGATTTTATCTGTTTGTTTCCTCCTGCTTGAGCACCCCACTAAGTCTAGTATTGCTTCTCTTCACGGTGTCCTGCATCATCTTCAGGCTTCCTTCAGCTTCCTTTGCTCTTTTGTTTCTCTCATTTGCTGACGTCTGCTTGGTTGTCTTTGAGTTCACTTGTTTCATTTCCCTTTTGTTCCATTCTATTGCTCAGATCTTGTATCAAGTTTTTTATTTTTGCTAACTCATTACTTAATTTCTGATATTTTGGGGAGTGTGAGGCTTTAGCATCTTTATTCTTTTGTTTTCAGAATTGATCCCCAGATCTCTTCTATGGCCCTAAACACCATTCTCCTGTATCCTCTTTCTGAAAGTTCAAGCACTTATTTTTTCCGTGTATTCTATTGGGCTTGGGTAATCTTTAGTTGTTGACTTTTGTTTCTGCTGATTTTTTGTGGTAGCTGCTGACAGCTGTTGTTTTCTCAGCATAGTGGTCCAGCTTAGAAGATGTGTAGAATTCTAGGTTGTGTAGCAGGGGTAGGGACAGTTTGCCTTTTGGGTTAGAGGAGGAGGATTGATTAGATAGAAGCTGGAAATCATATTTTGTGCAGATGATGAGAGAGTGATATTTGAGTGCTTAAGATGAATAGGAAGCCAGGTGCTTGAGAGTCTTAAGTGGTGATATTAATCACAGGAAGGCTTCTTGTTAAATATAGTAATTTTGGACAAATTGAGAAAGGGGATTATTAGAGGTGTGTTCTTACCTGGTAGATTATAAAACTGTGGCTCATTGAGGTGGTGGTGGGGGAGTGGGTTCTGGAGGTAATGGTGGTTGGGCTAAGTAAGGGTAGGGTATATTAAGAAAACCACCCGAGTCACTTGTCAACCCTGTATACAATACAGGGAGAGTGCAGCCAGCCTGCTATATTGTGTTTATAGCAGAAGGCCTTTATTTCCATGGCACACTGTTCCCCTCTTCTCAAGGAGGAACTGCCAAGACAAACTGGCAGTTCTTCTGGCAGGAAAAGAGTTTTGTGTTTCTTTCTTTCAAAAGAAAATAGTAAAAAAAATCTAAGATACTCTTGAAGGGCTCAGAGATTCAAGTTGCGCCCCTGGGTTACCGGGGTGGGGTCCCTGGTAGAGTTGGCTGGCAGTTTCTATCTGGTGCCCATAACTGCTAAAGTCTTGCATGGAGCTGGGGAAAGAGGATGAGGGAAGGGACTGGAACTGTGAGGGCTGTGTTCCCTCGATCAGTGAGCTCCAGCCTCCAGGGCTCCCATGAGGGGGTGAGGGCTGCAGATGAAATTGGGGCTCCACTGGGGGTGGGGCAGTTTGACTTGGGAGATTTCCCATGCTGGTGGGTCACTGAGCTAGAGGAGAGGGCATCACACATGCCCACCACTGTGGCAAGCTCAGCTGTGTTCTCTGGGGGGTGAAAAATTGGAGAGGGAGGTCCAAAGTATTTCTGGAGTGCCCAGGAGCCCAGCCACATGTATGAATTCTCAGAATTGGCCTCCTCACATGTCCATCTCTGTACCATGCCAGGGGAGTTCTATCCTGGTGCCATTTCCCAGAATTCTCTCTATACTTCCCCCCCCTCTCCAAACTCATGTCAGCGTGGCTAGTGGAACAGTGGTATCACTTAGATGTGTGGCTTTCCCCTGAGAAGATTAGACATCATTTACTTGACAGGCTAATTGGGAGTCATTCTCCCTGAGTGGTATCTGTTTGTGATTGCGTCCTTTTCACCCCAAGGATCTCCAGAACTTAGCCCTTTACTGAATCTGGGGCCAGCATAGCTTCAGGTTGTCAAAAATCCCCTTAATGTAAAGAAAGAAATATGTGTGTCTGTCCTGTGGTCAAGGAGGATCTCCTAGTGTTTGCTCTGTGCCACGTCTCCAACTGGGGAAGCACTGCGCTTGTACGACAGCCGCCTTCTCATGGAAGGCCTCAAGTAGCACAGTGGGGACTTCACTCCACCTGGCCGTGGGGCTTTCTGGTTTTTGATCTTGTGACTTGGAGCTGCCGCTTGACATTGCCAAGCCTTTGTTTTCTTATCTCCAGAATGGGGATGTTTGTGAGGTGAGAGTTCATTAGGATAATGCTGTGAGTATAGAGAGATACCAAAATGACTAGAGGTTCCTACATGCCAAATTCTCTTGAATACTGAGGATCTTTTTTTGTTGTTGTTGTTGCTTGTAGCCCACTTTCCTCCAGAGCCCTAGAGAACCTGGGAACCTTGGTGGGAGGTCAGGCCTCCGACCCACCTTGGAGTTCAGTGTGAAGTTTATCTCTATGTCCCTTCTCTATCTCCTGTGTCCCAGTTTGTCCATGAGTAGGTCCCCAAACTGGATGATGACCTGGTGGTTGAAACTATGAAGGCAGGCTTCCAGGCGAACCTGGCAGAGTGCCTTTTTCCTGCATCCTTGGAGAGTGACTTCTACATATTAATCTTTCGATGCACACACAAACCCTTCACTACCACCCAGAACGTCCCGGGCCTGCTTTTTCAGAGCACTCTGCCCTTCACAGAACATCAGGATAAAACCACCTATCCTGTGAGTCTTGTGAATATAATTTCACTTTGCTTCTTGGCAAAGTGGGAAGTGAAGAGGATCAACCTGCTAGGGTTAAGTCATGGAAACTGGGTACCCAGAGTCTGGTTATGCAGACATATTTGCTGGGTGGGAGGGAGATAGTCACATTTACTCTTTTTCTCTTCCCCGTGAAGAAGTTCTGTGTCCCACACTCACTGATTTCATGTCCTTGAGCAAACCCGTTATTATTTCTTTTTGTAAAAGTTCCTTACAGGGGGTCCTCCTCCTGGCTGTAGCAATAAGAGGAACCCCAGGACCATTCAGATACTAGGAAAGGTGCTGGGAATGTTCATTCATTCAACAAATATTGAATAGATGGTCCCAAGTGTTGACGACATGTTAATTCTTCTTCAGTCTTCCTTATTCAATATCCAACTTTCACATGCATATGAGGCAACTGAAAATATCATGGCTTGGGTCAGGCACATTTTAGTCCTCAAAGTAACATACTTCCTCTTCAATACTCTGAAGAGTCTTGTGCAGCAGATTTACTCAATGCAATGCATGTTTTGATCTCCCGACCATGCGTCTATGAACACTAATTGTGGATCCAAGCAAGATAAAATCCTTGACAGCTTCAGTCTTTTCTCCACTTATCATGACAATACCTGTGGTTTTAAGGATTTTGTTCTCCTTTACACTGAGTTGTAATTCACATCAAAGAACGGATGCATTTGCATTTCACTGCTGGTGAAGAATATTGAAAGTACCATGGCTGCTTAAAAGAATAAACAAATCTGCCTTGGAATAAATGTAGCCAGAGTGCTCCCTAGAGGCAAAGATGGAGAATCTTTGTCTATCTCATGTACATTGGACATGTTGTCAGGAGAGGCCAGCCCCTGGAGAAGGACATCATGCTTGGCAAAATGGAGGGGGAGGGAAAGAGAGGAAGGCCCTCTATCGATGGGTTGCTCATGCGATGGATTGACATAGTGGCTGAAGCAATGGCTTCATGTATCGGAACAATTGTGAGGATGGCACAGGACAGGGCAGTGTTACTTTCTGTTGTGCAGAGGGCCACTCTCAGTGAAAGCCAACTCTACGGCACCTAACAACCTCAGTGTGCAGGATGGAGAGCCCTGGTGGCAGAGTGGTAATGTGACTGACTGCTAACCACAAGGTCACCAGTTTGAAGCTACCAGCCAATTCCATTGGAGAAACATGAGCCTTTCTATTTCCAACACACAACATACCTCTAGTTTTATAATGCTTCCTCCCGGCCTACCCCTGCGGCAGTCCCCACTTGCCCCCATGCATACCTTACAAATCCGGCTAGATCAGAGCATGTACTGTGGTGCAGATAAAGAGTTTTCAACACATGGAATCCAGGACAGATAAACCCCTCAGGAACAATAATGGGAGTAGTGATGTCATGAGGGTGGGGAGAAGGGGAAAGAGAGGGGCACCCGATTGCAATGATCGATGTTTAACACCCCCACCCTGACCCCCCTGACACCCTGAGGGGTATGAACAGAAATGTGGGTGGAGGGAAACAGTGGATGGTGTAAGATATGAAAATAAATTTATATATAATTTATCAAGGGTTCATGAGGGTCAGAGATGGGGAAGGAGATGGGGAGCTGATAGCCAGGGTTCAAGTAGAAAGAAAATGTTTTGAAAATGATGGCAACATGCACAAATGTGCTTGATACAATGGATGTATGGATTGTTCAAAGAGCTATAAAAGCTCAATAAAATTATTTTTTTTTAAAAAAGAGTTACAGTCTCCAATCTTACAAGGGCAATTCTACGCTGCCCTACAGGGTCGCTATGAGTCGACAGACATCAACTTGCTGGTGGTGAGTTACTGGAGAGTGTTGAGAACACGATTCTAGGAACTTAGAAGCATTCCGTGAATAAACCAGGCCCACACCACTGCCCTGGTTGACCTTAGTCTAGTGGAGAAGCCAGACAAGGATGCTAGTCATTGTAAGATGTGACACCTTTATGATCCATCTAGCTATGAGAGCAACCGCCTGCCTTCTGATGAAGACGGGAGACCCCGAGCAATTGCTGAGTTATCAGTGGGTTTTGGGAGATGAAGGAAAGGCTCCTGACTCCACATATTAATAGGGCTATTGTCGGGGAGGTGTCCCATGCCTGGACTGGGGCTGGGCAGACCCTGAGTCCCATATTTCTAGATTTCTCCTGGATGACTGGGTCAGGGACTTGCCCTGCAGGGGGAAGTCCTTCAAAGAACGTGGGGACAGCGATTGGGTGTGTCCTTGGTTCAGAGGGAAAGCTGAGGGCCAATAGTGGCTTCTGAGAGAGTCACTCTACCCAGTCTCTGGAGAGCTCTTTGTCCCTGACCTGGACCCCTGGTGTGGTACCAAACCTGGTCTTGTATTATCTGCTGAGCCTCATGGGGGGCTCCTGCCCTTCTAGAAAACAGCAGCAATGGAGAAGAGACCCTTACATGCATGCCGAGCATCAGTAAGCAGGCTGGCACTCAAGCTTCAGGTTTAGGATCCTCAAGGAGCTGGGCAGAGTGGGGCAAGATAGTGGACTCTATGTCCGTCATCTGTCCCTCATCCATGGAACACTAATGGTGCCAATGCGATGGAGTGAACACACACCCCGCCGTGCTGTGAGGTATTTTCTTTGCAATGGGGCTGGAGCTAGAGGGCAGGCTGGGAAAAATGTCAGGCATCTTCAAGAAGGAGAATTGGTCAGACCCTTGTTCCATGGAAATGAAACACTGCTGCCCACCCTTCGCCTGTGACCAGGCCTGCCCGTGTCAAGAGGGTTGAGTTGGGGTGTGGTGCAGGTGATTTAGTCTCTGGAAGAACAAGAGCAGGCAGAGACATCCAGCCTCTTAGAGGGCTGCTGTGGGAGGATGGTATGGTAGGAAGAGCCAACTTTCTGACCCCGCTCGTCACCATCCGCTCCAACTGCCATGTCCTTTTTATTCAGGCCGCCTGGCCAGATGAGTACTCAAAGGATTTCTCTCGGTCCCCAGAGTTTACCTGCCTCAAGCTCCTGGTAATGTACATGTAGGTGAACATAACTAGCTTGGACTTAGAGCATCATGCCCATAAGCTACTTGCCCAGTTAATCACTTGAAGCCCACACAGGTGCAACATAGTAGGCAAGTAGACTGAGTGGGAGCCTAGGGGGATCTGCATAAGACGAGACCACAAAGGGAGGATGCTCCTTTGTGTGGTTATTTTATTTAAATTAAATTAATTTCCTTTGTATGTGTTCATTTTAGAGCTCAGAGGAATCTCAGACCCATCCTCTGGTAGTCTGCAGTGTGGGAAGACTTCCTGGGGTGACTTCTTAGGCTTGGTCTTCCCATGCTGGCGGTGGGACCTTGTCTGCCATTGGACAGGCACAAGGAAAAAGCGGTCATGCTGGTGACCTGGCCACCAGCAACTCCAACATCAGGGTCAGTGGCAGGTCTCAAAGGAACTCCAGATCCAACCCCTCCTTTTCGAAGAAGTTCCAGTACCACCAGTGGAAGCAGAACTGGCTTCTCCACCAAACCAGAGCCACATCTCTCAGTAGCGATTTCATTATCCGTCGCAGCACCACTACTACCAGTGGTAGAAGCGGATAGAGGGCAGAATCACATCAACTACTGCCTCCAGAAGTAGCTCCAGCACCACCAGTTGAGGGAGAGCAGAAATTTGAATGCACCCTGTTGTGCAGCCTCCGTAGGACCCGCCTTGGAGCCACATTGAAATCGAGGGCCGCCTCCAGCATTCTCTCCAGGACCGCCAGTTCTGGTAGAGCCCACTCCTACATGAACACGAGAGTCTGCTGTATCAGCAGCCATTTCATCAACAGCTTCAGTACCACCATTAGCGGCAGAGCCTGATGATGGAGGGACAGAATCACATCAAGTGCTGCCTCCAGAAACCGTCACCTCCAGTTGTGGTAGAGCTGGATATGAAGCAACACCGAAACTAGGTGCAGCATCAGCTAGTCCATCCCCAGCTCCAGCAGGGCAGCCTGGTGTCGAACGAGCTCCACGTCGTGTCATCTGCAGAAGGAACTCAGTTCCACCGGTTGAAGTAAATGCAGCGATTGCACCAACGCTGAAGTGGGAGGTCGTCCTAGCTGCTCAGGCAGGAGTCCCAGTGCAGGTGTCAAAGCCGGAGGCAATTTCAGTACCACCTTCACACTAGCTCCTGGGTCCCACCCAGTGTTGCCGCCATCGTGAGAATAATCCTGCCCCTTCCTTGACAGGGCATCTGCTTGACATTATCGTTGTAGCCCCTTCCCCCTCCCTCATTCCACACCTTTATTTTAGCTTTGTAGGATACACACACTGAGTAATACAGTAAGGTTTGCATTCCCAGACTTGTCCTTTCATGTTCATAGTATTCCTATGGGCATCCACAATAACCCCAAACTATAAACCCTTTCACCCATTGAATGGGCAGGGAAAAATGTATGTCCATAGAATTTAAGATTATTAGCCATTAAAAAGGAATGAAATTTTGAGGTGACGCATCATGATTATACCCCGAGTGAAAGAGGTCAGACACAATGATCCCCATCCTATAGGATTCCATTTATATGGCATGTCCAGAGTAGGCAAGTCCATAGAGACAGAAAGCAGACTTGTGGATGTGAGGGCCTGGGGAAGGTGTGGCGGGAACGTCAGGAGTGATTGATTACTCATGAGAGCAGCGGTTCTGTTTTGGCTGATGAACATGTTCTGGAATTGGATGGTGGTGATGTTTGAACCCCTTGGTGAATTTGCTAAAATCCATGGAGTTGTAGAGATGAAGAGGTTGAATTTTCTGGTATGCGAATGACAACTGAAGAATCAAAATAAAGAAGTGCATCCATCCTGGAAGCCCATAAAAATGGTTTGCCTTTAAATGGAGTCTGGGGATTTGGTGAACGAGGGAAATCCTATGTGTTAATGTGTAAATGGCCTGGAAAGAATCGCAGGTACTTTCAGAGCACAATTAATGGGACCAGGTTAGCTAGCAGTCAGTCTTTGGATACATCTCCCTTTGGATGCATATCCCTCCTCCCACCTAAACATGTCTTCTCCCGCCTCGGATCAAATGATTGGCAGTTTGTCTATTTCAGGGAGGCTCAGATAGAGTCTCCTCATTACCCTTTGAAAAATTGATTGAAAAAGCAACTCTCTCTTGGGCAAGAAAAATGGCTTTACAGGAAATTGGATGCAGCTGAGTCATGTGACTATGAAGTAGCCCAGGCTTGGTTGGTAGTGACCTCTGCATCGAGTGACCCGAGTGCCACCTCATGCACTCTGGACCTCGTCCTTGAACTCCAGAAACGCCATTGAGCGGGCACAACAAGGGGCTGCTAGGGCATGGCCATGACGGCCTAGGGACCCCAGCCCTGCCTCCGGGACCTGTCTGTGAGGATGGATCAGCATCAGATATTGGACCTGTCACTAAATACCCGACTGCCCATAGCCTCATCCAGACTTAGAAAGGAGTCGGGTTGGAATACCTCATTTTAGGGAAGCCGCAGACTGCTCAAGGATACTTTCTTCTTTTCCTATTTTGATTTTTTGTCCCATTTGAATTCATTCTCCAATTTGACCTTACAGGCCCTGCGACTTATGTGTGGGACTCTCGTCCAGTTCCTCAGGCAACTTTACAAAATGTTTCTCAAAGGGCCTGTTGATGATCCTTACAACCAGGGCTTTTCAGGTGCCAGGTCAGCCAGATGATGGGTTGAGGACTTGGTTCACAAAGTTGAGCCTGAAAGGCTCCTTAGAAGAAATCAAAGAGGCACATGAGTGCAAACGAGGTCTCTAGTGAATGTACTTGAACTTGTTCTCTTTCCTTAAAGCCCATTCTTCTCTCCTTTGTTAAATAGACAAAAGAGTGGGTCCTGAGAGAATATCAGTGGGTTGCGATTGGTTGTTGTGGAGCCTGGAAACCTAGCCAGAACGTGGCAACTTGGGTGATAGGAACACGATCCTTCATTATTCCCTGTTGGTTCTGGCTTGTCCTTATCAGAGTTTGCTCCTCCTTGCTTCCTTGAAGGGAAGGGGAGGCCATTGTGTACTTGGGGAACCAGGAACATGTTTTCCTGTTGTTTCATCTCCTCCCTTGGCAATCCCAGTATTTCAACTCTGTTCCAGGTTTTCAGCCACTCTTCCGGCCCCTGCCTTCTAAGACTGTGGGCATTTCCCCGTAAGAAAACAAAGGTAATATAGGGATGCCGTAGGTTGCTAATCCAAGCCAGGCTATCACTGTGATCCCACCTGAGTAGCTGTACACTGACTGTCTCAGGTCATACCAGTGCCCAATCCATGCTAGGCGTGAAACACAGGGTGTTTTTTAGTAACAGAATCAAGGAAGAAAGGAAGGCTATGGCAGAAACTGGTAAGGCAGAAAGGTTGTTGATGTGGCAGCATGCATTTGCCGGCAGGCATGGAGAAGGACATCCAGTTATGTGCTTTTGGGAAGTATGGGAGGGGAGAGGCGATGATGGTGAAGAATGGTGCTGTTGCTGAAGCAGCCTGATCATCTTTTACTGAGTCCTCACCCAGACTTCATCCGCTTGACCCCTCATCATCATCCCTGGGTCCACAGGCTAGTAGCATAATGTCTGAGGTTGTCACAATTCAGTGAACTTGAGTAGGGCCAGTTGGTGCAGCTCTGAGGCTGCTTTGTCCAACTGGTGGGAGTATTGTCCTTTCAGCAAGAGCCTCTCCTTTGTCAGGGAATCCAGGGGTTAGATAGGAAAACTTCGATTCCTCTGCTTGCCAAGGCCATGTGGTCTTTGGACCCTCAGCTGTCAGCCGTGACTCTAGAACTGTCTCATAACCTTCCTGTCCCCATCCTGTGAGGGCAGATGGGGAGCGGTGAGCTCTCTCTCAGTTCTTCCAAAGGGCCAGAAGGGACAGAAAGGGAAGCCATGGTGCCTCTGGGGCCACAGGTTGGCACTGTTTTTGGGGAACTTCACTCAAGAGATACATAAAGAGGAGGAGGATGGTACCATGCACTCATTTGACCCCTCGAGAAAGTGACCAGTATTGTCTGATACTTTTTTCTGGCACTTCATGGGGGAGGGTCTCCAGCTGGCCAGAGATGGCTCTGGGTACACCAGGCATGCTTTGTCATCCTCGAGTCTCCCTCAGGATTGCCTCAATGGAAGGACCCCAGTTTCTTTGCAAAGGAACCATTCACCACCCTTCCCTTCTCTCTCACTCTTGCTTCTCTCCCTCTCCCTTTCCTGGTGAGGTGCAAAATCACTTTTCTATATCTGTATCAAGAGCAGAAGCTTAAAGAAAACTAAAAAATATATTGCTAGATATTCTTATCAACCCATGCGAATTTTCTCTTCTTTTTGTATTTAACTCTTGGCCCTAGGACCTCTGGGATGAGATTTTCCCTCCACGTGGTCTCTACCAAATGTGAGAAGAGATTAACTTGTCATATACCCTCTTTGGGGTGGACAAGCAATGGTGCTAAAAAGAACACATGGGATATTTATATTTTTAAAAAGAGAGAGCATCAGGATAGTTGTAGACATGCACGACTCTATTACTGCACAAGCTCCTGTGGGCCAGAAGCCTTCTATAGCTCAATCTAATGCTACCAAAAACCCAGCCTGTGCCCCCTGGCACCAACATGATCACCTTGGCGTGTTAAATTGCCTCCTACTGTCTCATCCTGGAGTTTCTGTTCTCCTGTCGTTTGCTTAGGGGTCGATTTGACAGGGGCCATGGAATTGTTTCTTGTCACACAGAGAGTTATAGGCTAACAGATCCCAAGAAAGGGAATTCAGCTTTACTTTCTACCTTTTGGCTCCAAGGAAGGCACTTAAGGACTTGTTTAAAACACTTTCTTTTAAAAGAGAGAGAAACTTGATCTTCCACCCATGGATATGGTTCTGCCCCACTTCCCCCAGCTTCCCACTCCTTCACTTTGACTAAGCTTCTCTCACCTAGAAATGGTAGGGCTCATGCTAGGATAGTGTTTTGGGCAAATTGGATTCTCATAAAACACACCTCCAGTGAATGTCTGGGTCAGAAGCTGTGTTCTGACTCAGCCAAAGAAATATTCCAGAAAGGAGCCCACTTACCATATGAATTAGGTAAGGTTTATTGTAGCAACCTGACCGATAAGCACAGGAGGGGTGGAGAGATAAATGCCTCGGTGGGCCTCGCCTTTCTAGTTCTTGGGTTGCTTGCTTTCTGATAGTCGGACCAGGGTGCAGCTGCCTTAACCAGCTCCCTGCTTCAGCTGGCAAGGCCCACTTCTTGCAAGACATCCCATCCCTTAGGAGAAGTCACATGGACCTACCCCGATGCAGCCCTGGGTGCTGGAGCAGCCACGTGGAGACCACATGCCAGTGCTGAGATGCTTACACGTTCACTGATTTGACTTTCCTCCTGTAGTCGGCATCATTGTGTGCGTTTTGTGAGATTGAGGAGGACTTCTAAGATCAGTGTCGGACATATGGGCCAATGTTGAACTTATGGGCTTGGGCAGCACTGGGTTGGGATGCTTTCTTATTTATTTTTAAAACATTTTATTAGGGACTCATACAACTCTTATCACAATCCATACATACATCAATTGTATAAAGCACATCTGTACACTCTTTGCCCTCATTATTTTCAAAGCATTTGCTCTCCACTTAAGCCCTTTGCATCAAGTCCTCTTTTTTCCTCTCCCTCCCCACTCCCCCGCCCTCATGAGCCCTTGATAATTTATAAATTATTATTTTGTCATATCTTGCCGAGATGCTTTCTTAATGTACACTTACCCTTTACATAAAACTCTCTCTTATACACATGCGTTTCTGTGGATTTGTTTCTCTAATGTACCCAGACTAACACACCATAGTATAGAGAGATACCAACACGACTTGAGCTTCCTAATCATTTTAATCATCCCCATGCCAAATTCAACTTTGAATGCTGAGCAGCATTTTCTGCTGCAGACACTCTTGTCCCAGCCTCCATCCTAAAGTCCATGAGCACCTGGGAATCCCAGTCTGAGGTAACCCACACTGGGGTTCATATAACTCTTTGCCTCTCGGTTCCTACCCCAAATGCATCCATGGATCAGCTCCAAACTTGGGTGAGACCTGTGTAATACAAACTGTGAAAACAGGCTCATTGGCCTCAGCTGGTTGAGCACCTACTACAAGCACATATGGAGTGACCTCTCCTCTGCGGACATCTTCCTGTGCACCCACACAGCCTTCATTACCATTCAGCAAATCCTGGACATCTCCTTTGCCACAGACGAGCTCCCTACCCTCCACACAACACAGGGGATGGCCAGTGCCACCTCTCAGCTCTTGGGGCTTGTGAAGGTCACGCGTCACTTCTCTGACAGTTTTTCTTCCCTTGCAGAACTGAGAAGTCAGAGAGTCAACCTGCTAGGGTTGTTGGCATGACCGCTCGGGATGCACTATGGAAGGTGTGCTTTCTAAGGTTGACTCTAGAAGAGTTTGCTGCTGGGGCAGCGGATGTCTCACTTTGTTGCTCTCCTCGGCCACAAGGAGAAGCTCTGGGCTGGTGGTCCTCACTCATGGCCTGCCTTTGAGCACACCTGACTTCATTCTGCACAGTTAGGGAGGGCTTGAGGTTCTAGCTAAAATGAAACAGGAATCCTTCAGAGTCACCGCTGGGCCCCAGGTCCCCGTAGATATCGGAAGGAGCTGCTTGTGTTCATTCAATCAACAAAGACACGAGCAGCGCCTAATGTTGCAGACAATGTTCTAGATAGTCATCACCGTTCAATGTCTAAAGCATTTCACTGGAGTCACTGCCCTCCTTGGTTTTCCGTCTCATTGATGAGTTACACAAGGACACTAGTCGGGTCAAGCAAGAAGTGTTCACCTTCATGAGATGTGACCCCCCACTGCCTCCTTTAGATATGGAAGTTGCTGTCTCCATTCTGATGGGGATGGCAGGTGGGCCTAAGAATAAACTGAAAGAAAGAGCGGACTTCATGGTAGGTTTGAAGATTTATTGTCCTTACAACTTAGTGGGACTCCTGTCCCATTGGATTGACCTGGGGAGACTTGGGGTCCCCACACATTTAGATTGCCCCCTCATTTACCGAGAGGCGAGGAAGGAGCCAGAGGGGCCTGAGGAGCAGCGGGATCAATGTGGACGGAGAGGCCTCTGAGAGGAGTCCATCCCCCTCCCCCTGGAGAGCTCTGCTCGTCTCTCCAAGATGAGGGTGCAGGTCACAGCCTGAGTGCTGAAACTCAATGGTCTGGGCTTAAGCTGAGGGCTCTCCCTTTGGGAGAATTGTGGCAGCGAGGGAAAAGCCCTTCCTTGACTGACAGAAAATCTGGCAGCAAGCAGGCGCACACCCTCCAGTGTCAGTGGCCCTGAGGGCCTAGGCAGGCTGGAGATGCCAAGCCCACGTGGGAAACACGCAGAGACACCCATCTCTGCTGTAGCAGTGTTCCCTTTGCAGTGGGGAAGGGCCTGCGGACAGACAGGGCAGCATGCCAGGCTTCCTGACACAGGGAGTCGACTGCTCCAGCACTTGGTCTGTAACCGAGACTCTGTGTTATACCTCTGCTCAGGGACCAGACGGCCTCTTCCAGGGCAGCCAGGTGGGAGGGAGAAGGACGGGGCAGACTCTGGTCCCGAGCCCCTTGTAGGGATGCTGTGATGAAGGACCAGGCCCACACTGACCTTGCTCTTCCTCACCCACTCCTGTGCCATCTCCTTCATCCTGGGAAGTTGGCTGGCTGGGTGCTCAGAGGACTTCTTCAAGTCCCACACTTTGCTTGACTCGAGCAGGGGAACCCCACCCTGGCTCGGCCCTGGAGCGCCATTCCTACCAGCTCCTCGCCTAGCCAGGGAACTTGTAGCCCCCAGAGGCCGAGTCCCGGCTGAGAGGAGCCCGCATGTGTTCTGTGAGCTTGTGAGAAGGCATAGGGCATCATCTAGCCTGCTGGGCAGACCCAGAAAGGAGCCGCGTGGGTTATGCCTCATGGCAGGGAAGCCTCAGACTGCTCAAAGGCCCTTCTGCCACTTTGATTTTATATTCACTTGCAATCTCTTCTTTCGTGTGACTGCACCAGGCCTGTGCATAAGTATGTGGGGCCTCTGCAGTGCTCTAAGGGCTTTACAAGATGCTTCCTAAAGGACCTGTGCGATCGTCCCTCTGACCCATTCGCAGGCTTTTATCCCCACTTCACAGATGAAGGCATTCGAGGCTAGAGAGCTAGCTTCTTTCTGTGAGGTGCCCAGGCCAGGCAGCTGTGGGCAGGAAGCGTGGATTCTGGAATCGAGCTAGAAGAAACAGAAGAATGTTGCCTCTCAGGTACGTGAGTCTGAATGAGGCTCAAGTGTCATTTACTTGGCCTTCTTCTCCCTTCCATAAAGTTCAGTCTTCTCTTTGGTTAAGTAAACAAAGCTTTCCCAAGCCATTGCGGGTCTTGAGTGGATCCTCGTGAGACTATCAAGAGGCTGTCTTGGAAGTTGGCAATCTAACTATGCCACGGCAGCTTGGGTGACAGGCACAAAATTCTTAACATAGAGCACGTCATCATCCCCTGCTGCCTAAAGGGGTTCTGGCTAATTTTTTTTTTTTCTTTCTCAATCAGCTTAGGCTCCTGCCTACTTCCTGGCTGTGCAGAGTGGTTCTTTGTAGAACGTGAACCGAGAGGGCCCTGAATGCCTGGGGAACCAGGAATATGTTTTCTTGTCTTCCCTCGTCCCTTGGTAATTCCAGAAGTTCAGCTCTAGTCCAGAGTTTCCAGTTATTTTTTTTTAGCCCCCTACCCATGAAGACATTGGTCATTAAAAAAATTAATATAAAATAAAAAAGCAAAGGTAACATAGGCGAGCCCTGGGCTGCCAGTCCAGGTCTGGCTATCACTGTGATCCCATCTGGGGAGTCCTGCACTACCTACACCTCAAGCCAAATAAGCTCCCACACCTGGTAGCCATTAGCCTCAAGAGCTCTTGGTAATGGGAGCAAGGAGGAAATGAAGAGAGCTTGATAAGGCAGAAACTTTTTGGTATGATGGGGCACAAAGGGGGTCAGTCATGTGCTCTTGGGAGCCATGGAAGGGGAGAGGTAAAGATGAAGCTGATGAAAATGGTGTAGCTGCTGCTGCAACTGCTTCATGATGGTCACTCGGTGACAGCTTGCCTCCAACTTCCTATCTATGGCCTCTCATTATCACTGTTGTCCAGTGAAATGATGGGTGGTCCTACTAAGCAGTTTGAGTACGTGCAGTCGCACAGACTGCTGGGACCCCTTAGCCCCATGTCAGTCACACGGCTGTCGGGAGGGAAGGGTCAGAAATTCACAGGCGGAACCAGCATTTCCACTTGACCTTCTTTGACTCCAGAAGGGCAATCACCCTTTTCTTCTCATTTTTCAGGCATTTTCTAGACTTGGGATGACCTGTGATGGCCTTGCTCCTCCTCAGATCCTGGCATAGCTCTCCAAGGTCAATATCTGTACCCAGCACCCGAAGACCCCTCATTTCTCTTATAGTTTGTCTTCTTCCCTGGACACAGTCTAGGGGTGCAGTGCTTCAGTGGCCTGACCAGCTGGAAAAATCATTGTCTCCTCTAGAAGGGCTTTTCCTTGTTGTCAATGAACCAGGGTGTCAGCCAGAGGTAACCTATTTTCTCTCCCAGCCTATGTCCCATTCTTTTTGGGGTCTTTGGACCCCCAGCTGTTAGCCATTACCCCAGCACTGTCATGTTGCCTATTTGCCTCCACCAGGTGGTAAGGCTGGGGAATGGTCAGAGCCTCTGATGCTCACTCCTGAACAAGGGTCTAAAGGAGCGGAAAGGGAAGGAATAGGCCTTGGAGGAAAGGACCTTGTGTCTCCTACATCACTGCCTAGCACTCTCTCTGCAGAGCTCCACACGGGACATCTACCTCGACAAAGCCTGGCAAAGATTCGGGATGTCTGAGGGGCACAAGGTCTCCATGCCGGGTTCTTAAAGACCCGAGAGGGCTCTGGAGACTAGGCATGTCTTGTAGAGCCTGTATTTCCTCGCCAGGACTTTATTCTGGAATGGCCCCCAGACTTTTCCCCATGTAATCTTCTCTTGCTGCCCTTTCCCAAAAGAATCAGCTACCACCCTTCCCTCCTAAGCCTCCCTTGTTTTGGGCAGTGCAAAGTCACTTTTCCCATAGTTGTACCAATATCAGAATCATGTTGTATATTGCTTGCTTGCCCACGAGTACTTTTGCATTTTGCTAGTGTGTGTGTGTGTGTGTGTGTGTGTGTGTGTGTGTGTGTGAATTCCCCACTCTAGGAGACTTGGCAGAAGTTAGGAGGGGTGGGTCTTCCTTCATATGGTCCATAGTGGATGTGAGAAAGATATAAACTAGTTTTATCCCCCACCCATGGGTGGACAAGCTAGAAAAGTAAATAGGGCATGTAAGTACCAGAGAGTGAGAGGGAGGGAGGGAGGGAGGGAGGGAGGGAGAGAGAGAGAGAGAGAGAGAGAGAGAGAGAGAGAGAGAGAGAGAGAGAGAGAGAGAGAGATGCAGATGCCTGTTTCCGCACGAGGCGGACAGAAAGCATTCCACAGGTCAGCCCAGTGCCACTAAGCCGACAGCTCTGTGCTTCTCCCATGCCAGGGTGGTTGCCCTGGCATGTTGAATTGCCCCTGACTGCTTCCTCCTGAAATTTTATTCTCTTGCTGATTTCTCTGAGCAGGCCAACATCGGGGTCTGAGAATTCTATCGTCCCACACAGAGAAGTAGAGGGTAACAGACTCCAAGAGATTTCATCCTTCCAGTTTACCATTAGGCTCCCAAGGAGGCACTGCAAGAGCTGAAAAAAGAAACCACACCGAGGAGAAGAAAAGGCTGGCTTTTTCTTTTCTTGGAAATGCCAGGAGGTGTTGTCCTTCCCCCAACCCTGCACACTTTCACTCTTGACCAGCCTCTCGTGCCATGATCCAGTGTTTTAGGCAAATTGGATGCTCATGAAAACCATCGAAGTGACGCCTCTAAGTCAGAAGTTGTGTCCTGACTCAGCTGTAGAATGTTCCAGAAAGGAGGCCAGTTTCCACAGTGATTGATTGTCTCACTGCTGTTGGTCCTGGCCGTGATTCCTTTTCTGCTACCCTTGCAGTAGAGGTGCAGGGGATACACGTCTGTGGATCCACCTAGACTGGCCCCCATCCAGGCTCAACTCCTAGCAGTGGCATCCCTGGGTGGAAAGATAGTCGAGGAGCTCTGTGCCCACCAGCAGTGTGTGATGGCGATTGTCTCAGGGCCATGCCAGGCCAGTGTGTTACTGTTTACAAACAAACAAAATATATGTATATATATTTAGCTAAACTGTTCTCCAGGGTGCCTTTCATGGGTGATGACCCAACTCCCTGCCTTTCTCCCTCGCTCTCTCCCATCCCCCACCCCCACTACCCCCCTCCCCCGCGGCAGCAAGTGGCAGAACCTCCTGGCATTTGTTTATTGGCGATTTGTATTTACTCCCCCTGAGTAGGCTGCTTAGATTCTTCTTCCCATGCATGCCTTTTCCCCCACGTGCCCAAGATCACCTGCCCTCAGACCCTGAGCTAGATCTGAGGCCACCATAGCCGCAGCATCTCAACATTTCCTGGCTCAAAGAAAGCCTCATCTGCACCTTTCCTGCAGCCAAAGGGGATCTTACAGTGTGAGTCCACTTTCTGCAGTGTCTCCGATTGGGGAAGGCATGAGCTTGCAAACCAACTTTCTTCTCGTGTCAGGCCGCATGCTGCCTAGTGTTGGAGGGTTCACATTCTGCTCATAAAGCTTAGAACAGTCTCTTGACATTGCTAAGCCTTTGTCTTCTCATCTCTATAGTGTGGATGTTTTATGAGTGCTTCCTGGGGCATGCTCTGATTATAGAGAGCTGCCTAAATGACATGAGTCTCCTAATACGTTTAACCGCATCCCCATGTCAAATTCTACTATGAAAGCCGACACCCATTTTTGGCTGGAGCCACTCACGTCCCACACTTTCCTGCACAAATCCCTGAGTGCTTGGGAATCCTGGTCTGAGTTAAGGCCTCTGGTCCCCCATGGGGTTCACTGTGCTTTTTCTGACTCTCCAGCCCCCCTCCCTCTCTGTCCCATCCCAGTGCTTGTGGTGATCAGCAGGCTTCTCGAGGAACCGCTGGAGTCCTCGTTCTGCCTTCCGGGAGAAGTGCCTTCTCCAACATGCACATCCTTCCATGCACACCCACAACCTTCCTCCCCACTCAGCAAATCTTGGATCTGCTGTGCTAGAGAAAAGGACCTTGCCTTCCACAGGACCTTAGGGACCCAGTCCCCTGCTAGTCACAAGCCTTGTGAAGGTCACTTCACTTCTCTGAGGGTCAGTTTTTGGCCTGGGTGAATGAGAAATTTCAGAGAATGCACCTGGCAGGGGGAATTGTCATGCCCACGTGGGCTGCGCCGTGGAGTGTGTGCTCTCAAAGGCTGCCTCTGTAGAAACGTTCTGTCCTCAGCTCTCACCGATTGAACAGCTTTGAGCAAACCTATTTTTCTTTTGTAAAGGGACTTGAGGCTCCACCTAAAAGGTTCTTGTACGCAGAAAAGTAATCCTCGAGAGTCACAGCTGGGCCTCAGGGACTCTCAAATGTCACAGAGAGTGCCATTTGTGTTCATTCATTCAACAAAGGTCTGGTCCAGTCCCTAGTGTTGCGGGCACGGTTCTCGAGCCTTACCCTTTAACGTCTAACGTGCACTGGGCCGCTGTCCTCCTGGGTTGCCTCCTAGTTGAGGCGTCAGGCAGAGACAGGGAGTGTCCACGGTGCATCAGAGTGAGGGGACTTTGGGTCGAGAAGGAGAGCCTTTTGTCTCTACAGAGGAGTAGCCATGGTGGGGGTTCCTTTACCTGATTTGGGCTGTGGAAACTCTGGGCCCCACAAATTTAGATTCCCTCAGGAAGAGTGAATCAGGGGCTCCACCAGCAGGAAAAATACCGCAACCCAACCCTTCAGAATGTGGTTGGAAAGGAGTCCCAGTGTCCTGAGGAGCAGAGTGAGCAGAGCGTGGCCACAGCAAGGCTACTGAGAGGATCGCTCCCCCCACAGTCTCGCAGTAGTTGGGGTACAGGTCAGAAGATATGGTGAGAAACCTGCTCCCCAATCTGCTGAACCCACCCTGTATGGGCTCAGCTGAACCTTTTCCCTTCTGGAGGACAGTGGGAGTGGGAGAAGAGGCTTTCACGAACGTGAAGTGAGTCCATTAGAAAGTTGGAACACAAGCTCTGATTTTAGGGCCATGAGGGCCTGGTCAGGTTGGGGCAGCGGGATGGAGTCTGTGTGTCCCTCATCCATCAGACGCTACTGTGTGCCCAAGCCATGTTGTGAACAACATCCAGACACACCCCTCTTTAGTGGTGCTTACTTAGCAGTGGGGAGGGGGCTAGGAACAGACAGGGAAGTAGGTCAGGCTTCCTGATAAGGTAAGTTGGTCAGATGATTGGTCCAGAGCTCCACTGAATGGAAGCTTACAGCTGTCCTTTCGCCTGGTGACCAGACGTGCCTGTGCCAGGACAGCCATCTGTGGTGGGGACAGGGTGTGGCCAACCTCTGGGAAGACAGGGGCAGTCTGTATTATCAGGCTCCTTAGAAAAGGACTGTATGGTGGGAAAGGGTCCACCCCCATCCTCCTCTTCACCATGCATGCAGTGCTAGCTCCTTCATCCTGGCAACCTGGCTGCATAAGTGTTTCTCTAAATCCTCGGCTTTGCTTGTCTCAACTTCCTGGTAGAGTACATGCATGTGAACATGACCAGTTCAGACCTGGAACACCATGACCCCATTTGACACGTTGAAGACGAATGCGGCAGAGCCAGAGGGTGAGGGGGACCGAGCTTGTGTCACCGGAGCCCTTGGGAAAGGGCAATCAGTAGGACTACTTAGGGAGGAGCCTCCCCTGGGTGGTATTGCATCAGAGCTCAGGGTAACCTTGAACCTATTCTCTGGCAGACTGCATCTGGGGAAACTTCCTGAGATGGGTATTGGGATTAGGTTTCTCTCAGTGTCAGGGGTATGTTTTCTGTCCTCAGACAGGCACAAGAAAACGTAGTCATGTTGGTGAACTCTCTCCCCTTGGAGCTCCTGGGCCAGGGCCAGTGGCAAGTCCAAAAGGAGTTCACCATCTAATGTCACCTCCAGAAATAGCTTTAGTACCGCTAGTTGAGACAGAGCTGGAGCCTACACCAACCGCAGAGTCTTATTTATCGGCAGCTATCCCATCATGAGCTCTGGCACCAAGAGCAGTGGTAGGCCCTGATGTAGGGCCACAACCACAGCCATTCTGGCACCCAGAACCAGCTCCAGCACCACGACTTGATGTAGATCAGGCTCCGCAACAACACCTGAACCAACTCTAACAGCAGGTAGTCAATCACCAGCTCCAATGGTGGAGCTGACTTTGAAACTCGATCTGTATCTTGTGCCACCTGCACCGAGTGTTACCAAACTAACCCTGGATCTGGCTCCAGCAGCAGCTAAACAGTCCATCATCTGCCCCAGCACGAGCAGTCCTGGCAAAGCCGGACGCAGGCACAGAGTCACACCTGCAGGAACGTCTCCACTCCCTGTGGTTGAGGTCGAGCTGGATCCTGAAGCACCTCTGGCACTCTCTAGAACAGCTGTTACTCAGTCGTCACCAGCTGGTGGGGACCTGCTTTGAGCGCAAGCTCCCTCCATGCAGCACCACGGTCAGGAGGAGCTCCAGCCCGGCACCATCATTTGAGGGACCCGCAGCTCTGGCCCATCTCTGAAACGCTGAACTCCATCACGCACGCGCTCTCACTTGGGGACCTCCTCCACATAGCTCCCGCACAACATCCAATTCTGGCTGCAACCCAGAGCCCCACGGCTCCTCCCCAGAGTGGGGGGTCTGCTTGGTTTTATTATAGTCTTATTTGGTCTGGTTTTACATCCTTTTGCGTTTAGTCTATTTGAAAGGTTAGGTTTCAAATATAAAGTTTTGTATATTTTTTACACTTTGTAATTTAGTGACTTTGTACACTTATCTAGTGGGATTTCACCATCCTTAGTACCCACTCCCACCCCCGCCATGAAGCAGTTTATTTGAAAAATTTATTTCATGTTAAACCCTCCATTTCTACCCCATACCCCCACCCTGGTGCCCCATCCCACCCCTGCCCCTGGCCTCATCCTCCTCATCAAATCTTATCTTTTGGGGGATAAACTACCTTTCTTCTTCTTTGTGTTTGCTAACAGCCACTTGTAGAACATTGCCATCGCCACCGACAGAAAGCTCTGTGCCTATTAAGCAGCCGCCATTCCTCTGCCTTCTCCCTCCGCTAGGGGAGTCCATAACTGGCTGCGTGTGGCTGTGCATTTGCCTCCTCTGAATGTTTTCTGTAAATTGAAATGGATTCATGTCTTCCACTTATCTTAGGTTCTGGGGGTCCATCTGAGTCACAGCACATGCCAGTATCCAAATTTGTGTTCGTAAAGGCTCAGTGTTAACCCATTCTATGGATGGACCATACTCTTTTTGTCCACTGACCTGCCGGTGGACATTGGCATTGTTTCTCCTCTGCCCTTTTAAACTAGTATGTCACACTGGTGCTATAAGCATTTGTGCACAGCAGTTACTGGGCGGGCTGTCGTCGGGATAAATCCCCGGAGTCCGCGAAGATAGAGGGGGCACAATCCAGAGGTGGGGGGCAAAGTTGGGAGGGATCAGAAGGCAGGCAAGCTGTGGAGGTGACAAGGTGGAAGAAGCCTGGAGAACGCCCATTCATGGGCAGAAAGGAGACAGACAAGGATAATAGGGGTGTGGTGAGTGACAAGATGGGAGACAGAAGCCCAAGCATGGACAATGACGGGGGCAGGAGGGATCAGGACCACTCTCGTCAGCTATGGTAGTGCTTGGGTCAAGTGGGGGTGCTCAGAGGGTAGCCCAGTACTGGTACGTGAGGAGGGTGTTGGGATTGAGGAGGAAGCACATCCCAAGGAAGTCACACATGCAGGCAGATGTAGAAGGAGGGTGTCAGCGGGGGCACTGTGTGGCCAGTGCGGACCAGGAAACCACCAGGGGGATCAGGAGGAAGGCGGGAGGTGGCGAATCTTAGAGCCCTCAACACAGAGTAAAGCTCAGTATCAACACAGTATGGAAGAACACAGTGTAATACGGATGCTGATTACCATAATACTTCTTTTGGTAAACGGAAATTTTTTTTTTGGAGAGTAAAGCTCATAATTTATATTAGTATTATGGTCATTCGGGAAAACTTAAAGGTACAAAAATGCTCAATCATTTCATTCGATGAATGAGTAAATGAAATGTAGATATATATCCATTCAGTTATGATTATCAGCCATAAAGAGGAACGAGTTTCTGAGGAATGCTACACCACCGACCTATCTGGAAAATATAATTCTGCTGAGTGAAAGAGGTAGGATACCAATGGTCACACACTATAGAATCTCCTTTGTAGGAAATGCCCCGCTTAGGCCAATCCATAGAGGCAGGAAGGAGATTTCGCCTGCTAGGGTCTGGGAGAAGGGGCTCAGGTAACAGAGAGTACTTGCTGATGAGTAAAGGGGGTTCTTTATAGGTTGCCCCATGTGTTCTGGAACTAGATCGTGGTGACGTTTGAACCACCTCCTGGATTTACTAAAAAGCAAAGTGGCAGGCATGAAAAGGTTGAATTTTCTGGTATGTGAATCATATCTCAAGAAGGAAAGTAAATGGAGCCCGTTCCGGAGGGCCACAGGAAAGGTTTCCCTTTAAATGCCATCTGGGTGTCTTGTGACTGAGAGACCCTAGTGTGTGTGTTCACCAGGGCCTGGAAGGGAAGCTCAGCTACTTTGGTTCCAGGGGAATGCTCTGATCACTCTTTCCCACCCAACCTCTGTCCAAATCCCCACCAGTCTGGACTCGGAATTGCCAGCGCCTGCACTTCCTTGGGGCTCATATAGATTCTCCTCCTTACCCTGGAAAATGGTGTTTTGATAGAGGAAGCGTTTCATAGGTGAGACAATGGCCTTTCAGGGCCTTGTAAGCAGCAGGGGTGTGGAGATACTGGCGCTACCCTGTGGTGGTCCCTCCTTCGAGGGACTTAAGTGCCACCTCAGACACCCTAGCCTTGCCCCGTGGCAGTGGCAGTGTCCTGACACCGAAGGGGATAATGCCACATGGCAGAGACTCCAGGGCCCTGACTGTCTTGATTTTTCCAAGTCAGACATTGGGACCGTCACTGGGGTCTTTGGCTACTTTAATTTTCCATTCTTGGAATAATTCTCTCATCTGACCCTCATAGTCCAATGAGTAAATAGGTGGAACCCTGCTCTTTCTCTCCAGAAGTTATTTATAAGATGTTTCTGAAAGGACCTCTCGGATCTGAGTATAGGGTTTCCCCCTCATTTCACAGATGAAGAGACCGGAGGCCAGGGAGGTGTCAGAGGCAGCCGGTGACGGGGGGGAGGGGCTGTTTCAGGAAGTCGAGCTTGTCCAGCTCCTATGTAGAAAGAGAACAGGGTTGCTACCAGGTTTGGGCATCAAAGTAAGGTCTGAATTTACTTGGTCTCCTCCATCCTTAAAGTCCATTCTCCTCTCCCCTGTCACAGGGCTATTACTAGACATCACAGGGCCCTACAGACGACATGGCCTGTAGTGAGCACACCCAGACGTTATCGATGTACTGTCTTGCATTACCTGTATGTATGTAACCCAAACACAACATGGAAACTTATGTGACAGAAACAAGATCCCTAATACATGCTCCTTCATTGCTCCCTACTGGTGACTGGGCTTCTGGATTTTCCTGCTCAGGGCAGGCCCCTCCTTGCTTCCTAGAGGTGGGCAGTGTGTGGTGTTTGCTTGGAGAAAGGGAGAGTAGTGTGCCTGGGAGGGGGAGGGGAGCAACTTTTGTTGATGGGAAGAAAAGACAGTTTTCCTGTGGGACGGCAGTGGATGTAGGGGCCCTCTGCAGTAGAGTCAGCCCCTGATGCTCAAGAAAGCCTACTGGGGCAAGAAGAGGAACTATTAGAAGCATTGTAGCACAGTATTTCAGTCTAACTCCACCCTTGGTCACGTCTGATGGTCATGTGTCAGAGGTGGGTTATTTATGTACCCAGAGTGAAGGGAAATCCCACCCCTCAAAAGAGTTCGCCTGTGACTCCTTCCCAAGCAGTAGGAGTGCTCCTGGCCATGTCAACACCTGGTAATCACAAGGACCTGCTCAGTGGGTTCGCCTATCACCCTGTGCAGTTTAGCTAGCCCTTCCCCACTGAGCAGGCATGAGGGTCAAGCATTCTTGTAGGAATGAATGTGTTACATGGAGGGCACTTCAAAGAATGCCAGTTCCACCGAACACAGAGAATATGGCAACACGTAAATATGACCATGTAAACATCAGACTCCCCAACAAACATGCCTGAAGTGCACCAAGGACCACCAAACAACAAATAGATTTGTCTCCATTCTTGTTCATCAGATACCTGGGGGGCAAGAGTCTATTTTCCTTTGGGGTTGCCTATTGAGGTGAAGCAAATGTGAAGCCACATTAGTGTCTAGAACATGTCCACAAACTTCTGAGTTTATTAGAGGTATATTTAAAGTCATTCTCTTTGCCAGAAGGAATTTTCACCAATGCTCTAACTTTAGATATGGTTTTAGAAGCCTCCTTTAAGTTTCCACAAATTCTTAACACGCACATGCACATACAAAGACGAGGCTGGAGGTACCAAGGACCCCAGGAAGAGGCAGTAGAACAAACTCGTTTGTGAGATGTAGACTTTGTGTTCTCACAGCCCAAGTCGTGAAACCAAGGATGGAGCCTCGATCCACACACCAGAGAAAATAGGCATTGTGGGTGCAAGCTCCTTGGCCCTTTCCACCCCCCAGCCCCACACAACAGACCCCGGGGCCCAGTTCATTTTACAGAGGCTGAAACCAGGCCCAGCACTGAGACGCTCTTCAAGAGCACACAGGAAACCAGAGGCAGAGGCAGCGTAAGAGGTGGAACCTCTCTTGACTATGTTTACTGAGTTTGCCCTGCGAAGGCATTGGAGAGTTTTAACTGGGACTCAAACCTGACCTAATTTGCGTGGTTACAAATTCATTCTATGGAGAACGGATTATCGAGGATTAAAGAGGAGAGAGTCCAGAGCTCAGCAAGTTTCCTCCTTGCCTGGAAGACCATGCAGAGACAGCACTTCAGACTGCTGTACTCCTGGACCAGGTGAGAGATGATGTCCAAGATGAGAATGGAGAGTCAAGATTCGGAGCAAGAGTGGACCTGGGACCCACGCATTGAACAAAATCACATGGACAGAGAGACAGGGCCCACTTGGGTCCTAGTTGGACATACTGATCTAGTTTATCATAAGCCGTTGGTTTCACCCAGGGCATGAACCAGTAGAGACTGACGGCTGAACTCCCTGAGGTTGTATCTAAGCTAGTTACAGTCCTTCCCTCAGGGAGGGACGGGGACAGGGAGACTGAAGGGCCCCTCTGAAGTCAGGCAGTAGGTAAGTGGTGGGTCCATATTGCTCCAGGCCCCAGTCCTTTCGTTACCAAAGAGGGTTTATGGTTCCTGAGTTTCTACCTCAGCTCTCCCAGCGTCCTGGCATATTGAATCTCAGGGGTGCGTGCGAGCAGTGCCCTAAGGTGGCCCCTGAGATTGTGAGGTACCAGAGCAGTGACCTGCGGTTAATAGCTCAGGGGACCATTTCTGAGGGAGAGCGTTATTCTCTTCTAGTTGGGGGAGGGGGGTGGACAGAAGGGAGGCGGGCAGTTGTACTCCGAGGGAGGGAATTAGATGGGGGATTAGAGGCCCTTGGCAGACAACCCTCCCTGAACTCCCATCTTCCCTTTCAGTTCCTGGGGAGTCTAGTCCTACTGGACGGTGAGGGTGAAAACCTCTTTCTGGAGGGGGGCAGCTGCTTCTAAGCACGGAGAGCAGGCAGGCGAAGGAAGGGCGTGAAGTGGGCGGCAGTCCCATGAAAGCAAAGACCAAGCGTCTGCCCCCCTCCCCGCTGTTCCCATCCACACCTTCACCAGCACCCCCCCCCCCCCCAACACTGCCTTCCCATAGCCCAGGGATGGGAGGTGCGTGCTGAGATCCAGCGGCTGTGGTCAGCCCGGACAGCGGGACAAAGGGCAACGACAGGACTGGCCCCGGTCCACGAAAGGGCTCCAGGTGGCTGACTGGTGAGGGCAGGGAAGGAGATGCGCCTTCCCCCCCCCCCCCCTCCGGGTCCCCGAGAGCAGATCCCGCCCTGCAGCCCAGCGCACAGCGGCTTCGCTGGTGACAGTTGGCGGTGGGTGCTCGGAGCCCGTGGGGGAGGGGAGCACACAGTCAGTTGGCGGGAGGAAATCCGTTGGGGACACGTGGAGAGGCGTGGTCGGCAGCTCGCGCTGCCTGGAGGCTCCCGCAGGCCCGGGGCGTGCGTGCGTGCGTGCGTGCGTGCGTGCGTGCGGCGGGTTGTGCACCTGGACGCACCTGGACTCTCCTGGCGCCCCCGCCCGCCCCCGACGTGCGCTCGCTCCCAGCGGGGCTCCTGGAGGAGCGCGCGGTGGCCGTGGCCTTGGCCGCGCTAAACCTGCATTTTCTGCTTGGAAACCCGAGCCCCCGGGCTGTGCTTTGGGAGTGATACCCCCCCACCCCCGAGGTCGAGCCCCCAGAGAGAGGCCCAGCTGCAGAGCAGAGCGCGGACAATCCCGAGCCCATCTTCTAGCTGACTGCGCTGCGACAGCAGCTCAAAAGCGGAAGCCAAACTGGCCGCACGGCAGGGACGCGGCTGCACCGGCCTTGCAGTTGCGGGAGGAGAGTGCGGATGACGCGCTGGGAGTCCCGTGGCTGTGCTCTAGCTACGGTGGGCTCCGGGGAGCAGAGCACACAGTCCGCCTTGACCCCGGGCAGTGCTCAGGCAAGCTTTGCTTTCAACTTGCTGAAGGAGCGCCCTCAGCTGGCGACTAAACGGATGTAGAATGGAAACCTTTGAGCGGTGCCCTCCGCAAAGCAGCCCCCAAGGCGGGTGCTGAACAAGCCTTCTCTTAGTGTGGCCTGGTGTACACACAACACACACGCATTCACACACACATACGTGTATACATACAAGAACGCATACATGTAGTGCACACACATATATACACAAACACATAAAACACACACATAGACAACACACACATGCACACGCATATATACACACAGCACACACAACCATATACACATGCGCACAACACATACAGAACACACAAACACACTTATACATACAAGCACACACATGTATACACACAACATATACCCACTCATACCCATACACACAACACATATAAGCACATACATACTCAAACATATACACAAACACACACCACACACATATACACACTCAAACATACAAACACAACACATAACACACCATACACATTCACACAAACATATACATGCATATACAAACACATACATATATACACACAAACACACATGCATACTCACATCCACATCCACACAACATACACGAACACATAGACACACATACACATATGTGCTCTGACTTCTCAGATGGAGCCATGAGGGTGGGATCAGAGGAAAGAGTCATCATCAAGCAGCTGAGAAGGGGAAAGACGGAAATTGGAGGCAGCGCTGCCCTGGGGCATCCCAAGTCCTAGCCACACAGGGGCGGAGAGAGATACCAGCATGCAGGGCTAGGGATCGTAAGGTCCCCAGAGATCTGCTTAGGTCTTGACCAGTCAGTCATTCCCTGGCCACTTTGAGAGGACAGGGCCTGGCCCTGCAGTCACTAGAATCACCCCTCCTAGAGTGCACGGGGCTCTGGAAGGGACGCCTTGGTCTCTTGTCCTGCACATTGAATGGTGCTTCCATGTGGTTAGTCCCTGGACTTGCAAGGCTTGTGGGATTGTCTAGTGGCCTTGACCCAGTGCATTCCGAAGCACCAGGGACGTGCTTTTGACTCCCTGGAATAGAATATTTTCCCAGCAAGAAGACTAGAATGTGACGACAGGGACTTGATGTCAGGCAGAGTTAGGCAGAACCCTGACTACAAGCTTGGAGCAGCCAGAGCAGCCACGATTTCTCCTTGGGCTGAGGCCCTAAGTAGACCCCTCCCAAATGTCATGGGCCACTACCCCGCCCTTCTCCTGGACCTCTTCTTGGTCCTGGCCGGGTGCGAAGCCACTTCCCTCATCTCTGGAGCAATGCTGGAAGCCCCATTTCCATTGTTCTAGTTCTTGCTACCCAGGAGTGTCTATAGTTGTCAGCCAGCCCCCCCATGTTGCCCCCTGGCCCCCACCATGTGGTGACAGGCAGGGGATTGTGAGAGCCCCTCTTTTATGCTCAACCTGGCACAGCAGAGGTGTGGTGAACAAACCCTGTGTCTTCTAGACTGGCCCCCAACCAGGTCAGACTAGGAGCTGCAGGCCCTTCCTGCCTGTGATCGTCTCTGCAGAACTTCACACATGAGATCCAAGACGAGAACGAGGACAGCATCATCTATTCTGTTCAGCCCTAGGCAGGGGTCAGGTCGACTGCCACAGGATTGGGGTGAGTTGCAGGCTGTCAACACCCAGGGGCCCGATATGGCTGGAAAAGGCTCGGGATCAGACACGTCTTGTGGATCCCCTCCTCTCAGAGCTCCTCCTCTGGAGTGAGCTCTAGCCCCCTCCCCAAGTTTGGGGCCACCACCCTTCCCTCTCCCCCACCTCTCCGGCTCTCCTTGGTCCTGGCTGGGCACAAAGCCACTTCCCTCCTTTTTGTAGTGCAATCAGAAGTATCATGTATCTGGTTTTACATTTTAATATTCCACTCACAGCCCGAGGTCCCTGGGTAGGAATCAACTAGATGGTCCTTGCACACGGTCTCCCAGTTTCACACATTCTCTACTTACTAAGCTTCTTTTTGCCCAGAATGTCAGGGTTCATGCTCCTTAAAGAGCATTTTGTGCAACATGGCATCTCACCAAACACAGCTTGTTGTCTCCTCCAGGCCAGGAGTCTGGATTGGGCACTTGATTGGGTTGCTTGTCCTGATTGGGCTGCAAAATGTTCTAGAAAGGAGGCTAGTTACCACAGTGCTGGGATCTTTCACTATTGGTGGCCCTGGTCACAATTCCTTTCAGCTGCTTTTTCAGCAGAGGTGTGGTGAACAAAACCTGTGTCTTCTAGACTGGCCCCCAACCAGGTCAGACTAGGAGGAGTGGGATCGCCTGGGTGGGAGAATATCCAGTTAGGATCCCTGGGGCCAGGTTCCTTTCCCAGCCAACTTCAGCAGTTCTGTGCCCAACGGCAGTCTGTGGAGGTGGCCGTGCCCCAGCACCAGGCCAGACTCTGGTGTTCTTTTCAGTTTGTGCAAAACTTGGAATGTCAGTGGGATGACACAGTATGTGGTTGGTATGTGGTTGTTCCCTGAGAAACGAGGCCACCATTCAGTTGTCTGCAGACTGATTGGGCTCGCTCTTCTTGAGTCATCTCAGATGACTTATTCTCAGGTTCTCAGATCCTTATTCGTGTGGGGTCTTTGCTCTCATCCTCACCTCCGCCAGATCGCCACACTTTAAACTCTTAGCTACGGCAGCATATCTTCAGGTTCTCGAAACTCCCTTTCACACAGAGAGAACAATCCTGAAGTCAAGGGGGAGGGATCTCATAGAGTGTGTCTCCTCTGTGCAGTGTCCCCCCCCTGGAGAAGACATGAACTCACCAGGTTTTATTTTTTTGTCATGTCTGGTCTCAGATAGCATGACCATGTAACATTGAGCATCTTCACACCACCAAGGCTCTATCTACTTTTGTTCCTCCGGAATGGGCATGTTTAGTGATCGTTAACTGGATAATGCTTTTGGTATAGGGAGATGCCAGAATGACTTGAGATCCCTAATACTTTTAATAATTCCCCACCTGACATTGCACTTTGTAGCTGAGAACCATCCTCTGCTGGAGACAATATGGTAAGCCTCTTATCACCTGGGTTTCTGATTTGAGCTTCCAATCTGCCCGGGGTGTTGAGGACGCCGCCCCTAAGTCCGCATCCAGTTCTCTGTCACCCAGTGTGTTTGTTGGTTGGCCCTAGACCTGTATGAGACTTGTGTGATGCAGGCCATCAAAGCAGGCTCCTTAGAGAAGCTGGTGAAGCATGCTTGCCTTCCACAATGCTGACTCCTCCTTCACGGACATCTTCCTGTGTACATACAGAGACTTGTGTTACCACTCAGCATGTCGTGGATCTGCTTTTTAAAAGGTGAGTACTCTGCCATTCACAGCACAGTGGGGACACTGAGGGCTAGCAGCTCTGAATCTTGTTAATGTCCCTGAGTGAATCCTTGAGGATTAACTTGCCAGGGTTATTGTCACGACCACCTGAGATGAGCCATTGGGGAACTGTGTACTCAGAGTCTGACTTTATGGCCAAGACCTGCTGCAGGGCCTGGTGCTCCCGTTCATTGCCTTCCTCCTTCCGGTGCAGAAGCTCTGGATTTCACCTCCCATCGACCACGTGTCCTTGAGCAAATCGATTTCATATTTGTAAAGTGGAGTTTGGCGATTCTGCTGAGTCTGCCTCATGGGAGGCAGAAAGGGGAGGCCTGGGATCCAGCAGACAGGCCCCAGGCTCACTCAGCTTCTGGAAAGGTGCTGGTTGTGTTCATTCATTAAAAAAGAAAAGATATATACAGACCCTAGAGTTGGAGCCATTATCTGGGCACCCAGCATCCCTCCATGAACAAAGCACACCAGAAGCACTGCCCAGCGGGGGCAAGGCAGGCACTCTGGACAGAGTAGCAGGCAGTGTCTAAGCTGCCTTAGAGACTGCCCTCATGCTTCCTCTAGATATGGCGGGACCTTGCCTTCCCTTGGTGGATGAGGATGGCATGGGGGACTTCAGGGTCAGCTGAGAGAATGAGCGGGCTTAGGGTTGAAGGAGAGAGGGCTGCGTCTCCAAGAAGAGTGGCGCTTGTGGGGATCCTGGGCCTGGATTGGGCCTGGGCAGATCCTGAGACTCACACCTCCAGGTGCTTCCTAGGGGGAGTGGGTCAGAGTCATGCCGGAGGGAAGCCTTCACAGAGAGGTGAAGATGGAGCGGGGTATCCTCGGCCATAGAAAGCCAACTGGGGTGCGGAGAGTTTGTGAGAGATGTCGATGTCCCATCAAGGGCTGCTTGAGACCCAGCTGAGGGAGCGCCTGCTCGGACATCAACACCAGGATTAACCGTAGCTCTTCCCTCGGCAGGTCCCCTGGAAGAGGCTGCTGTTCAGCCAGATGTGCGTTCAGTGGCACTGCCAGCTGAGGCAGACCCGGCGCCTCAATCGACCTTGGAGGTCAATGTCTCAGCCGATGCTTCATTCAGCAGTTCCATCACATTGCCCCAGAGACTGAGCAAGGGTGAGCACCTGCCCAGAACCGCTCCTAGCCCTCCAACCTCCCGTTTCTCAAGCACCAGAGCCTGCCTGCTGCTCTCCTGAGAGGGCATCTCAGGTTTTAGTGTAATATGTATCTCTATTTATTTCTATCTATCTGTCTGTCTATCTATCTATCTAATTTTACACCCCCTTTCATTTAGTCTCTTGTAACATTTAGTGCTCCTAGCTAATAAAATGTCAATGTAATAGATTTGAAGTGTGTAATTCAGTGGCTTTGTCTCTTCCTGATGCAATTCCGCCATCATCATGACTAACTTCCAGATCACCCCAAACCGAAAACCCTACCCCCTCTGTGTCACTCACATGGTCTGACCTAGTAGCCTGCAATAGCACCTCCCCACCTGCCCCCAACCCCCCTACACAAACCCACTGCTATTGCAGGACTTCCAACCCACAGAAAACCCTATGTGGGGCAGACTCGACCTGCTCTTAAGCATCGCGAGACTGTACATCCTTGTGGGAGCAGACAGCCTCATCCCTCTCACGTGAAGTAGCTGGGGGCCTCGAACTGCCGATCTTGCACATAGCCAACAAACAGCCTACATTGCCACCTGGCCTGGAGGGTCAGTGTGGACCCACTCTGGATTTTGTCCCCCAGCAAATGGACACACTTTGCCTTTTTTTTGCCTTGTGTCTTTCACTAAGCTTCATATTAATGAGGACCCACCCCTTTGTGGCTCATTTTAATGTCTCAGCCAAAGGCTCAGGGTGAACCCACTGTGTGGACGGACCATGGCTTGTTGGTCCATCAGTGTGCTGGGAGATGCTTGGCTTCTTCCCCGCTGTGGACCGAAGGGAGGAAGCGCTGTCGTGAGTGCTGGCTGACAGCATTTGCTCCACTGTCTTCGTGATAGGGACCCCAGGGTGTGTACGACACGATGGGAAGGGGAAGGACATAGCCCAGCTGTGCGGAGGAGGGGTGAAGGGGCAGACCAATTGGGTGAGGTGACAAGGTGGGAGAGGGCTGAGAAGCCCCAGAAGTAAGATGAGGAGACAGGAGTGGGTAGAAACCCATGGTTAGCATCTATCTAGAGCAGGTTCTAGTGTAATTGAATCAAGGGACAAACAGGAGCAAAGGGTAGGTGTGATCCAGGGGCAGCGGGGGGTTCCCCAGTACCGTTGCAAGATACACATGGAAGTGGCGCTTGGCTGGGCCTCTGGGGCTTTGCCGTGTGTGGTGAGGGCTCTGGACGCAGTCAGTGAGTGGGTGGGATAAACTCTGATAGCGCTTGTCTCGGGTCGGAATCCTTGGATCAGTGTCACGTTGTCAACAAGAGCTGCGGCATTTTATTAGGGCCCCTGGGCCCTAGTGTGTCACGTGGAGCGTCCTTGGTTGTCCTGGAGCTTGACAGAGTATCTCAGGTCTCTGTCTCCGGCTTGCCCTTGCGGTGGATCAAGGGTCCTGGTGTGGCCCTCTGAGAAGAGCCGGCCTCTTACTTCCACGCAGGCAGGAGAGGACAGGGGCCGGTGTCTCTTCCCTTGGAATCCCAGGACATAGTACAAATACCAGCAAGGACATGTGTGTTGATTGTAACGATACGTTTATTTTGTAAACTTATTTTATTTTTGTAAGCCATAGGGGGGAACCATAGTTAGGTGCTCAGCTAACGGAAAGGCCGGTAGTTGTCACGCATGAGCTAATCAGAGGGAGAGAGTTTCAGTGGGCTGCTTCTGTACAGATTACAGACGACATGATTCCAACTCAAGTCGATTCCAACTCACGCCCACCTCACAGGACAGAGTTGACCTGCTCGTTAAGGCTTCTGAGGCTGTGAATCTTCATGGGAGCAGAAAGCCTCATTGTTCTCTCTTGGGCTGGGAGGTGGGTTTGAACTTTGTGGTTAGCAACCCCGTTGCTTCACTCACCATTCCCCAGGCTCCTTTCTGTAATGGTGACAGCTTTGGCTGTCATCAACCAACCCAACAGGGCAAGGATACTCTGTTGTGTCGAGTTGCTAGGAGTCAGAATTGGGCTTGGTTTTGGTTTGAAGGCTCATAAAAATAAGGAGTCACCCATCCCCCACCTTGAAGGTCAGTATGAAAGTATTTATGTAAGATAATAATTTAGAAACCTTTTATCTAAAAAGTTGTGTTTGAATACTCATAGTAGCATTATGAATATTCATTATCACCCAAGTACAAACCACCCAAATGTTCTTCAATCGATTAATGGATCAGCAACATGTGCAATCATACAATTTAAGACCATCAGCTCCAACAAATGTGCATGACCCAATGGATGGGTGGATAAGAGTTTTACAAGCCCCCAATAAAATGATTTAAAATTACAAACAAACAAGACCATCAGCTCTCCCCATGGCCCGCTGGCATATAGTTGAACCCCATTCATGGTGACTCTCAGTGGGGAGAAGAGCACCTTCTCTGGTTTCTAGGGCTGGGCACATCCCCAGCAGCACACAACTTCAGCTTTCACCTGAGGGCTAGCTGGTGGATTCTCACTGCTGACTCTGAGGTTTGCAGCCCAATTCACAGCCCACTACCCACCAGGGTAGTCCCTTAAAGAGGAATTCATTTACAAATGAATACATTCCTGACAAATGGTACGCCATGTATATATCTTGAAAACATGCTGCAAGAGAGAAGTCAGACACTAGCAATCACGTACTGTAGGATGCATCCATATGAAATGTCTAGCCTCAAAAAACCCACAGACAGTAGATTTGTAGCTACCAGAGGCTGGGAGAAGGCGTCAAAGCCATGGAGCATTTCTTTTAAAGGTGACAAAATTGGAAGTTAAAAAAAAAGATGGAAAGCATCGATATCTTAGGCACTGCTGCCGTATGTTATTAGGGGCCATCGAGTCGGCTCTGACTCATAGTGCCCCTGTGCCCAATAGAAGGAAATGTTGCCTGGTCCTGCACCATCCCCGCCAGGACTTCCATGCGTGAGCCCATGGTTGCAGCCACTGGCAATCCATCTCCTTGAGGGCCTTCCTCGTTTTCGCTGCAGCTCTACTTTATCATGCCCTTCTCCAAGCACTGGTGTCTCTTGACAACATGGCCAAAGTGTATGTGAGACAAAGTCTCCCCATCCTTGCCTCTGGAGCAGTCCGACTGTACTTCTTTCAAGACAGACATGTGTCCTTTTTGCAGCCCTGTATTTCACATGCAGCGATTCCTCTTTAGTCATCCTTATTCAATGTCCAACTTTCACATGCATATGAGACAATTGAAAATACCGTGGTTTGGGCCAGAAGTCCCTTCATCCTCAAAATAGCATCCTTGCTTTTCTTTCTTTCTTTTTAAAAAATCATTTTATTGGGGGCTTGTACAACTCTTATTACAATCCATAGATCCATCCATGTTAAGCATCCATCCATCCATGCTAAGCACATTTGTACATTTGTTGCCATCATTTTCTTCTTTAAAAAATCATCTTATTAGGGGCTCATACAACTCTTATCACAATTCATACATACATCAATTGTGTAAAGCACATTTGTACATTCATTGCCCTCATCATTCTCAAAACATTTGTTCTCCACTTAAGCCCCTGGCATCAGCTCCTCATTCCCTCCCCTTCCCTGCTTCCCCCCCCACAAGAACCCTTGATAATTTATAACTTATTATTTTGTCATATCTTAAACTGTCCGACATCTCCCTTCACCCACTTTTCTGTTGTCTGTCCCCCAGGGAGGAGGTTATATGTAGATTCATGCAATCGGTTCCCCCTTTCCACCCCACCCTCCTTCTACCCTCCCAGTATCACCACTCTCACCACTGGTCTTGAAGGGATCATCCACTCTGGATTCCCTGTGTTTCCAGTTCCTATCTGTGTCAGTGTACATCCTCTGGTCTAGCCATATTCGTAAGGTAGAATTAGGATCATGATAGTGGGGGAGAGAGGAAGCATTTAGGAACTAGAGAAAGCTGTATATTTCATCGTTGCTACACTGCACCCTGACTGGCTCTTCTACTCCCCGTGACCCTTCTGTAAGACGATTCAGTTGCCTACAGATGGGCTTTTCAACACGTTCAAGAGGTCTTGTGGAGCAAATTTACCCGATGCAACGTGTCATTTGAGCCCCTGTCTGCTGCTTCCATGAGGATTGCCTGTGTAATGAATCCTGGTGGTGCCGTCACCGAACCATTGGATTGCCAAGTGGAAGGCTGTAGAGCTTGATAGCTTTGGAAAAGCTATCTAGGGTCCCTAGGATGGCATTGGGATTCCGTAGTATGACACGTCCTCATGTATGTAACCAATTATTACCTCCTTAAACATTTTTTCTCTAGTATAAAAAGTTGGAATTTACCACCTTTTCCAGGGAGTGTACCCGAGTTTAAGAGGATATCTTATGGACATTTGTCTAAGTGTATTCAAGTTTAAGAGGATATCTTACCGCAAACCCCACTGAGGGTCACATAAATGCAGGTAACGCAGGACACGTTTAAGCCCAGCGCCAGCAGAGGGCGCACTAACCACAGTTTTGGCCACGCAGCGCTTTTAAACCGTGGCTGTTCCGGCGAGGGAGGCGGTCCCGCGCCTAACCGAACCGGCACCAGCCTCACAGTTCTTGCTATGTCGAGCCCATTGTTGCAGCCACTGTGTCAGCCCTTCTTTAATTTAGCGTCTTCCTCTCTCTTTTGTTCTTTTTTGCAGCTCTTGTACTTTGCCAAGCATGCTGGCCTTCTCAGGGCTTTTTTGGAAGAAGGAAATGAGAGGGGAAGAAGGTCATTCCTCCCTTTCCTTCAGGCCGGCCGGCATCCAGTTTTTCGTTTGTCTCTTGCTCCTGGGGCTTTCCCAGAAAGGCTGCAGGTGCGTCTGGTCTCCAGGAGAGGGCTTCTCTCCCGTCCCGCTCTGTCCTCAGCTCAGAGCACGTGCACGGCTACAGACCACAGCTGGAGACAGGCAATCCAGGGCCCGTGTTGACGAGGACCCCAGAAAAGCACAGGGAAAACCCTGGCACGTTCACGCACCCTCCCCACTGAACCAGCTCTTTGTGGGGACCCTAAGGGCGGGAGAGAAAGCTGGGGCTGGTTTCGTGTGCGTGAAGAATGGAGGAAACGAGGGAGAGCCCACCAGGGACGAATCGGGCGCGTGGAGGGGCTGCTCGGGCGGCTGCCTTGTCTGGCACGGGTATACACATGGTAGGCATAGAAGTGCATGTGGCCTGTCTCCAGCCTCATCAACCCTAAGAGAAGCTGTTCGTTTCCAAGGCTTTCCATGGCATCCTAGGATGGTAACAGGTATCAGGTGGGCATAATATCTGATCAAATACATGTGTGGAAACTCTAGTTTAAAGAAGTGAAATAATGTGGGAGTTTTCAAGTCCTTTAATATGCTTCTAATCGACATGATTGGTGAATCTCTGATAGAAGAGGATTGCTATGTTAAATTGGATTTCTCCAATTGAATTGGACTGACTCTTTTATGGGATGAGTATTGTGCAAACTAAAGGCGGCCCCTAGGATATGCATGAGACCTACATGTTTGGTAGGTAAGAACTCGTAGATTAGGTGGAATGGGTGCAAATACTAGTTATGTAACCTTACTTTTAGTGGTTTTTTTTTTAAGTCCCCAAAACCTTTCCATAGCCTGACAGTTGTACTTGGCAGTAAGTGGAGTTGATTGTGAGGAATAATTTGTTGCAAGTTAGGGTTTATTCAACTGTTCCAAATTAGGGGAAATTTACATAGTTTTAAAGGGCAAGGCAGCGTTGTCCTTTGTAATCCAGGGGCTACCATGTGGTTTTCTTGGACAGTGCTGAACTGGGCTTTGTCTCCAGGTCCACTATCATTCAGAGCTGCTTGGACAGTAGAGAACAAAGCAGCAAACATGTTTAGCAAGTTATTTAATCAATCCATGAAATACAGCTGTGACGTACTCGGTTTCAAAAGGGCAGTGTTTTCTTCAAAGATCTCCTAGGCTTTGCGATTCCCGTCAAGGAAAGTGTGGAGGAAGGAGCCTGCACAGGTAGGCATATCCAGACTCTAAGGGGGGACTCTTTCAATTACACCTGTCTATCACCAGCCTTTCCTGAGACTCTGGTACTCTTCTCTCCACCATGTCTTTATATTTGAGGGTCTCTTGAGCAGTGGGCATTGATGTTTTAGCATGCCCTGGTCTCATATTCATTTTGCAGCCATGCCGTAGCCTCAAAATATAACAGCCCACCTTCCTGGAGCAGCTTGGTAGCTCCCAGAGGGTGGAAACTTGAGCCTGGTGTCCTTTCAAAGTCTTGTTTCTAAAGCAATGCCATTTGCTGGCCAGGCCGGTGGTTCCCTGAAAGACTGACTTATAAGACCCTCTCTGAGCTTGCTCAATGCCCAAAGTCTTCTCTCTCCAGTGAGGAGGAATATTGTCACATCCTACAGAGGACTGTTATAACTTTTCAGGCTAGAGGTTGAAGTTAACAATTAGAATAAAAATAGACTAATAAAATCTTAAAAGGAAAAGATGAGGAATGCAGTATTCACAGGAGCTTTGAGAAACAATGGCAGAGTCCTAAGAGTCAAGAAGGTCGTGCACATGTGTGTGCTCTATCGGCATACTTAGGAAAGGTCTGAGAAAACCCCAGCTCTCACTTCTGACCGACCCTGAGACTGTACAAAAACAGGAAGTGAAGGCAAAGGTAGAACTACCAATTGCCCGCTGAGTGCTTCAGGCGCGCTCCAGTAGACACATAGAAATACAAATGCACACAGCAAAGCTCGGCAGCGGGTGGGAGATCTACGGGTTCACGCTGTTGAAGGCAGTACTTATCCGGTCCTCAGCTGACCAGTGAGCTAACCAAGTGAAGACTTCGGTAGCCACCCACAACAGAAACTAGTTCAGAAAAGTCACTGGACAAACCATTTCTAAGAAGTCACTCAACTTCTAAGTGGCAACCACACCAGACTCTAAGGTGAGGGAGGAAGCTGTTTGTGAGAGCTGCTAGTTGATAGTATGCTGTGTCATGTGCTATATGACATTATTATATAAAAGGTCCAGTTTTCAACATGTGAGGCATGCAAACAAGAACAACACAATAGTAACAACAACAAACACAACCCCACCACCACTGCCACCACTGAAAAGACAAAACCAAGAAAATACGGTCTGTAGACATGAAACAAAAATCAACCAATAGAAACATTCACTGTGGGACTCCAGCCATTGGACTTATTAGAAAAAGACTTTAAGTCAACTATTTAAAATGCTTTCAAAAGGCTCAAGGAGACCATGTCTATAAAAGTGAAGTGGGAGAGTGCTATATCATCAAATAGAGGAGATCAACAAAACTCCTCAGAGAAACCCATCGTCATCTAGGGAATCTCAGCTCCCAGCAACCCGATGGGCTCTTCGTGGCAGTAATCGATTTAAAAGCATATCCCCAGGTCATCTCTGTGCAACACTGCGGAGTGGGTTGCCTCCCAACTTTTCAGTAAGTAGCTTATGCTACCAGTGAAGAGACAGAAACGAGAAAAAGGAAACAAATAGAAATTATGGAATTGAGACACAATCGCAGAAATGAAATATTCACCAGATCATCTAAACAATATAGTGAGTCGGCAGAAAGACAGTCCAGTGAACTTGAAGAAAAAGAAATTGTTATTCAGTCTGGGGAATGAAAAGGAAAACTATGAATAATAAAAAATGAAGCAAATGTAATGCTTATGAACACATTGATGGTCCCAGAAGGAGAGAAGAGGGAGAAGGGGCATAATATTTAAAGAAATGGGAAGAAATTCTCCAAATTTGGTGAAAAATTTTTTAATATACGCATCCAAGAAGTTAAACAAACTACAACTGAACTAAAATAAAAGCAATCTACCTGTGGTAAATATATAATCATTGATCAATTTGAGTATTAAAAGTATAGGGGTGGAGTCTAGATTGTCAATCAGATCATAGCCAATGAGGCCTCTGTGTGGGCATGGCCTTGTCCTGAGAATTCTGGGAAATTGGTTACTTCCTCCTTGGAGGCAGGAGACACTTCTTTCTCTTACACTTTCTGGGAGACATTGCAGCTGACAAGACAGATGGACCCACCCTGATTCAGAGACTCCTGCCAGCGCTGAGATGTTTCCAATGCCACTGGATCCAAACACTTTCTACCCATTGGCCTGTGATCTTCTACATTTGGCATCATTGTATGTGTTTCATGAGTGAAGAGGACTTTATAGATTGGTATTAGACATGTGGGCTAATATTGGACTTATGGACTTGGTCTGGACTGGGCTGGGGTGTTTTCTCAATGTTCAATTGCTCTTGTATATAAAACTCTTTCTTATACACATATGTGTTGTTGGGAGCCATCCCAGCCATGCTGTCTAGCAAAGCTCCAGCCTGATGGAAGAAGCTTCTGCAGAGCAGAGCTTCCCAGGGAGGGATTCCAACATCCCTCAGACATTTGCTGTTGTTAAATGCATTCTTGAGAATTCTGTGCATTGTCATGTTTATCGCACCTGGAGCGGATGTGAGGGCAGTCTTGAGAAGTACAAATGAAACCAGATCTAAAACTTGCTTCACTATGATGGGGCTTTCCTTAACTGAGGCATTGAGAGGCTTAGACAGCGAGATATCTTTGGAAATTTTAAGAAGGATATGTGGGAATTGAGTGAGGAAGAAACCCCAAAGTTGAGTTCAGAGGAGAAAATGAAACCCACCGAAAAACCCCAGATTCCATTCAGATTAGGTAGTGGGGGAGTCTTTGGCCTCCCCAATATAGAGGACCTTATAGACTGCCTCCCCCAACTGACACCCCTTTACCTTGGACAGGGGCTTACATAGAAGGAGAGAGAATGGTTAACACTAATAGAAAACACGTAAAAGGGGAAAGATTGAGTCTTTGGCAAAGAATCAGACGGTTTGACTTCCCATGGTGCCTCAGGAGTACAAAACATAAAAGAGCCATAGGTAGACAATGGGTCAGTTATCATGGGAGAGTTTGTAAAGGAAAATATTTCACTCTGGGAAGCATTTAACGCTGCTTGTAGCTATTTGGCTTTGAAGTAGCACATGAGGTAGTTTCATTATGTTAAGTTAGTCAACCAGGAAAGAAGCATTGTGAGCAAAAACTAGGGCAGTGAGTAGGATATGAGTCTAACAAAAATTTCTGAACACCTCAATCAAGAATAGTATGTGACGCATAAGACCAGGGGTCCTCAAACTTTTTAAACCGGGGGCCAGTTCACTGTCCCTCAGACCTGTTGGAGGGCCGGACTATAGTTTTTAAAAAAAATTTAAAATCAAATTCCTATGCACACTGCACATATCTTATTATTTTTTTGAGAGGTGAAGGCAACGAGGAGTTTATTTAGACCCCCATCCAGAGTGGTGCTTACTCACAAAGCAACACCGAACCCAACGCCAGGGGTGCATTCGGACTCACTGTGACCCCACATAAGGTCCTGAGACGCTCTGTATGGGAAGATGGCCTCACTCTTCCCCGCTCTCTCGGCGGTAGACCTACATTACTTAGACTCGTGGAAACAGGGTGAGATCACACAGGCTGAGTTTTTCATTCAAAATGAGAATGCCGACAATGCCCAGGCCAGGCCAGGCTGCTTGCACCCACCCGACTGGTGCCTTCTTTCCTTGCAGACGGTAGGGGGTGGGGGTGGGGGCGAAGCCAGGATTTTCTGGAGACGTGGGTCAGAACCTAAGAAACAACAAAAGCCTCCCACGGAGGCATGCTTCTGAAATGTGGCTGGACCTGGCGCCGAGCTGGCCTCGCTGAAAACCATCCTTGTTGCTGTGGCCACAGGGGGTGCCAAGTCAGGGCCTGTCCTTGTGGGAGGCACAGTGCCCCCAGGCACACTGGCGTGCCTATGGGCTTGAGAAGGCGATGCGGGCAGTGTGCAGAGCAGAACCCCCTCACTGCCCTGGCCACAGCTGCTGTCAGGGGCGGGCTGGCTGATCAGAAAGGGGAGAGGTGAGGGGAGCGGTAGGGTGGGCTGGACACAGGGTCTGATTCAGTTATGCCCCTGCTCTGGGCCCAGGATGCGCTGTGTTTTTGGAGCCTTGGCCCATCCATTTGTCCTGTGTGTGGCAGCACATCAGAGCTGGGTGCAGACTGAGTGGGAGGAAGAGGCCGTGCTTCATCTGACTGTGCCAGGCCTCTGTCCTCCCTCCCCACCCTCTCGGGCAGCTCCTCTCTAGGGAGAGGGTCAGAGGGGCCAGGCAGTGCTGAGCTCCTTCTCCAGGCCCTGGACGAACTGGTCATTGAGGAAGAGCAGCTGACCATGGGGCAGGAAGTGGGCGAGGATGGCCTCGATGCGGTTCACCCATAGCAGCAGGTTGGTGCCAGAGGCCAGCAGGCAGAGGTGGCCAGAGAGGAGGCGTGCCAGCAGCTGGTTCTCATGGGCATCCAGGACCAGTACAAAGCCTAAGGAGAGTATGCCCAGCCACACCACGGTCTGGGGCTCCAGCGAGGGTCCCCTGCTGCCAGGCGGAAGGCCCCATGTGGGGCATCATGCAGGGACGTTGGTTCATCTGAGGATGACGGAGGCTGCAGGTCCACCGATGAATGGCCGGACGCCTGCTGCTGCAGCTGGCATATATGACTCCCCTTGTCTGGTAATGGCCTTGCGGAGGAGTCTGTCCCTCTCGGCCCGTTTGGCCTTGGGCCATCAGGTGACTTCTCGGCACCAAAGACACAGGAGTAGAGCACTCGGCAGAAGCCTGTGTCCTCCTCACTGGGGCCGCCGGGTATGGACGAGGAAGGCACGGACCGTGGATCCCAGGCAAGGGCCTGCCCCCACTAGGCGGTGGACTTCCAGCAACAGGCCGTCCCCCTTGGCGGTGGAGTGAGCAATGGCAGCTGCGCGGCCCTACAGCGCCTGGGCACGCTGGCGTGGGCGCACGAGAGCCTGTGTGCGCACAGTGGGTGGGCGGTCTGGTCTGGTGGGGGCGGGTGGTTGCGTGGAACTTATTTCTGCTGGCTGATCGTGGGCCGTGGGCAACATTCACCGTGGACTCGCAGACCCTGGCCCGAGCCCAGTGGGGTGGGGCCGCGCTGGTCACTTGCAGAAAGGGTACGCCGATTGCCCGCTGGAAGTCGTCGCCGACTCTGGGCGGCCGCGAGGGGGCGCAGCGGCCCGACGGCAATCCCGCGCAGGCGCCGTGCGGAACTTTCCGCCCAGTGGCGGTGTCGTCATCAGCCGGCTGGGTTCGGATTGGCGGAGATGTCCCAGCCTTGTGGGCCTGCGGGGAGACGCTGGGCTCGAGGAGGAGCCCGAGCAGCTACACAGGGTGTGGGGCTGAGTTGTCCAGCTACCAATTAGTAGGCGGTTCCTTGCTCTTTGCCCCTAGGCTCCAGTGAGGGTCCAGAGAGTTAGTAGCACATATCTTATTTTGAAGTTAAAACGGGGCAAAAACACCCGATGGGCCAGATAAATGTCCTCGGCGGGCCGCATGTGGCCCGCGGGCCATAGTTTGAGGACCCCTGTATAAGAGGAACAGTACAGAAAGAACCAGGAAGAGGACAGGAAGTGATAGAAAAAAGTACAGACTTTCTAATGGTCTTTTATCAGGTTTCAGTGGAAACAATAAGGGACTTTGGAATTAATCATGAAGCATTGTTTTTATGTAGTGGTCTGCAAAACGTTTTATGGTATAAATAAAGCTGTTTGGAAGAACTCAGCAGAGATTGCTTCCACCAGAACATCTCTGGTGTGTGTCTCGTCTGTGTTCACCGACTCCACACCTCCTTCAGGTATCCAGTTCAACCCTCCCGGAGCTGGACTCCCGCAATGTGTGCCCATGGATTTGTTTGTCTAGTTTCCCCAGACGTAACACACGACTCCTAAATACGTCATAACCAAAGTATTGAAAACACAAGGTAGAATCTTGAAAGCAGCAAGAGTGATTCCTAACATATGAATAGATGGGATTCTCCATAAGTAACATCTGATTTCTTGTCAGAAACCATGAGAGCCAGAAGTTAGTGGGACGACATATTCAAAGTGCTGATAGAAAAAAGTCAACCAAGAGAGTCTGTTTCTGACAAAACTATCTTTTTAAAAAATAAATCATTTTATTGGGGCTCATACAACTCTTATCACAATCCATCCATACATCAATTGAGTAAAGCACCCTTATACATTCGTTGCCCTCATCATTCTCAAAATTCTCCTTCCACTTGGGTTCCTAGAATCAGCTCATTTTCCTTTTTCCCTTCCCCTCCCTCTTCGTTCCCCCTTCCCCATGAACCCTTAATGGTTTATGAATTATTATTTTATCTTATCTTACACTGTCTGGCGTCTCCCCTCACCCACCTTCCCATTGCCCATCCCCCAGAAGAGAGGTTACACATAGATCCCCGAAATCGGTTCTCCCTTTCTACATCCCCTTCCCTCCTGGTGTCGCCACTCTCACCGCTGGTCCTGAGGGGTTCATCTGTCCTAGATTCCCTGTGTTTCTAGATCCCCACTGCACTGCTATGCATCCTCTGGTCTAACCAGGTCTGCAAGGCAGAATTGGGATCATGATAATTGGGGGGTGGGGAAGGAAGCATTCAAGAACTAGAGGAAGGTTTTGAGTTTCATTGTTGCTATACTGAACCCTGGGTGACTCATCTCCCCACTGCCCCTCTGCAAGGGATGTCCAGTTGTTTACAGATGGGCATTGGATCCCCATCATGCACTCCCCTTATTCATGATGATAGGATTTTCCCCCTGCTTTTGTTGTGTGAAACCTGATCCCCTCACCCCTTCATGATCACACATGTTGGTGTGCTGCTTCCATGTGGGCTTTGTTGCTTCTGGGATAGATGGCCGCTTGTTTACTGTGAAGCCTCTAAGTCTCCAGACGCTATATCTCTCAATAGCCGGGCACCATCAGCCTTCTTCACCACACTTACTTATGCACACATTCGTCTTGAGCATTTATGTGTGGAAGGTGATCACACAATGATGGTTTTTGTTCCTTGGTGTCTGCTACCTGGTCCGTTCAATACCTTGTATTCACTTAGGCTGTGTGCTTCTTCTCTGTGGGCTTTGTTGCTTCCGAGCTAGATGGCTGCTTGGACAAAACTATCTTTTAGAAATGAAGAAGAAATCAAGACATTCAGTGATAAAGTAAAACAGAGTTTATTGCTGTAGACTCATGTTACAAATAATGCTAATGAGTTCTTTAGGCTTAAAGACACCAGAGAGTAAGTTGGACACCAGAGAGTAAGTTGGGTCTACATGAATAAGTAAAGAGTACAGTTAGAGTAACTACATAAAATGAGCAACATAACAGGAAACAAACAAACAAAAAAAACACTGATAAAACCCCAATAATCCAACAAACAACCAAACACATGAAATAAAAAACAAACAAACAAACAAACAAACAAACAAAAAACCGCTGGTGAGTTGATCCCATCTCTAACTGACCCTGTAGGACAGAGCAGAACTGCTTGGCTGGGTTTCTGATACTGTAAATCTGTACAGAAGAAGACTGCCCTTTCTTACTCTCACAGAACAGCTAGTGGATTTGAACTATTGACCTCTCAGTTGACAGCCTGATGCTTAACCCACTGTGACACCAAAAGTAGCCCTAAAGTTACTAGAAAGGTAAATATTAAGAAGAATATACATTTTTAAAAAGTATTTTTTGTTTCGGTATCGTGGTTATGCATTGGGCTTCTAGCTGCAAGTTCAGCAATTTGAAACTACCAAGCACTTCCTGGGATGAAGATGAGGCTTTCTATTCCTGTATAGAATTGCAGTCTTGGAAACTCAGAGATTCAGCTCTACTCTGTCCTGTAGGGTCACTATGAGTTGGAATCTACTTGATGGCTTAAAGATCTCACTATTGCGTAGTGCAATAATTATAAATCGAGGTTGATGGACATATAAAGTATGAAGATTAGAAATTTAGTAACAGCCTAAAAGAGGTGGGAATTGGATCTATATATACAGGAGAAGAGCTCTATATAGTGTTGAAATTAATTTGGTATTAATCAAAATAAGATATTATAAATTAAGATGTTAATGGTAATCACCAGGGTAACCAATGAAAAAATTAAGGAAGTGTAGTAAGAGAAAAACAAGGATATTAAAATGGCAAACCTAGAAATATCTAACACCAAAGAAGACAACAAGGGAGCCATTTGGTAACAAAAAAGGCATAAGAAATTTGGAAAATAGCAAAATGACAGATGTGCATCCTACCTTATCAGTAATTATGTTAAATTTAAGTGAATTAAATTCTTCCATTAAAAGGCAGAGACTGGTAGGAGGGATAAAACAAACATAATCTAACTCTACGCATATGCTATCTATTCTAGCTAGGTTAACTTCACTTTATTTATTAGTTTTATGTCTTTTATGGTTGAGGGCACATATGCACAGAACATACACCAATTCAACAGCTTAGCAACATTAATGAGATACAGTGAGTTGGGTAGCTGTTCTCACCCCATTAACATAAAGTCTCTGCCCTGTTCTTAGAGGTTCTTCTCTAATGTTTTGAGTTGTTGTTAATTGCTCTCCTAGACGCTTCTCTTTTTAACTTTTAATTGGGTGAAGGTTTACAATAATTCATCTACGTTGTGTTTCATCTCCTTGCTTGTAATCCCCATCGAGTAACATCACTTATTCTCCTAGATCAGTGGTTCTCAACCTTCCTAATGCTGCGACCCTTTACTACAGTTTTTCATGTTGTTGTGACCCCCACAACCATAAAATTATTTTCATTGCTATCCCATAACTCTCATTTTGCTACTGTTATGAACTGGGCAACCCCTGTGAAAGGGTCATTCGACCGCTGCCCTGGATCATTCTTAAATGAGTAAAACACTCCATGACGACTTTTACAAATAAGTTAAGCCAAACTATTGTTTGGTTTTGAAGCCCTCGTGGCTCAGTAAGTTAAGCGTGGGCTTCTAGCTGAAGGGTGAGTGGTTGGAACTCACCTGTGGGGAGATAGAGGCCTCTGCAAAGATTTCCAGTCTCAGAAGCAGCAGAGGGCAGTTTTACTCTGTCTTACAGAGTCTCTGCGAGCTGGAATCTGCGCAATGGCAATGTGTTTTGTATTTTGGTTTTAAGAAGATTTCAGGGGTTATTTTTGGTTTAAAAGTTTAAAAATAAATAGCTTTAGAGGTTCGTCTAACATTCATGATTTCAGGAATTCTGGCACTGTGGAACTTTGAAATTCTGTTCTTCATTTTCTTCCTCTTGATCAGGAATTTTCTATGGAACCTTTGATAAAAATGATCAGTAAGGATAGATGGACACCGTTCGATTTTCCAGATCTCTTGGAAAAAGAGGTTGTTGTTCATGGAGATAATTAGCTGTAGCTTCCCTATCCTCCTCGTATTCCTGATTTTCCTTTTTTCTGTTATTCCAGGTAAATAGAGATGAATTGCTTCTTCGGTGGCTGTTTTCAAGCTTTTAAGGCCACAGACACTACACAAAGAATTAGGTGGTAGGACAGAAGCACTTAAACATGCTATTACAATCATTTACTGTGATTTCCCAGGAAACCTTACCCTAAGTTTCCAAACCAAGAAACCAAACCTCATGAGATTTCGATTGCAAAAAAGCAATCTCAGCAGCTGCTCTCTCTTTTAATTGTAAATGCGTCTACCACACAACGTTGGTCAAGTCAACTCTTTACAAGTACAACTCACTGAAAGCCATTATACTCTGGACATCCCTTCTGGAAGGGTCATGGGAGGAGACGAGCCAGTCAGGGTGCAGGGTTGCAACGATGAAATATACAACTTTCTTCTAGTTCCTAAATGCTTCCTTGCCCTACCCCCCCCCCACCCCCATCATGATCCCAATTCTACCTTACAAATCTGACTAGACCTGAGGATATATACTGGTACAGATAGGAGCTGAAAACAGGGAATCCAGGGCAGATGATCCCTTCAGGACCAGTGGTGAGAGTGGCGATACTGGGAGGATAGAGGGAGGGTGGGTGGAAAAGGGGAATCAATTACAAGGATCTACATATAACCTCCTCCCTGAGGGATGGACAACAGAAAAGTGGGTGAAGGAACACATCGGACAGTTTAAGATATGACAAAATAATTTATAAATTATCAAGGGTTCATGAGGAGGGGGAATGCGGAGGGAGGGGAAAATGAGGAGCTGATGCCAAGAGCTTAAGTGGAGAGCAAATGTTTTGAGAATGATGAGGGCAGTGAATGTACAAATGTGCTTTACACAATTGATGTATCTATGGATTGTGATAAGAGTTTTATGAGCCCGCAATAAAATGATAAAAAAGAAAGACATTATAATTATTGACTGTGAAACTTTATTCTTAATCAGTATGACACTTCCGTAGCCATACTTAGTTATTTTGTGCTGGTATAACTGAAATACTATACATGATTAGCTTTAACAATCAGTGATGTATTGTCTCACAGTTTAGGAGGCCAGCAATCTGCATTCAAAGCACTGCCTGGGGGAAGGCTCTTTTCTTTGCTGGCTCTCCGGGAAGGGTCTTGTCTCTTAAAATTTCTGCTTCCTAATCCCTTGGAGACCTTCGTGTATTTTGGCAACTGCGTTACCTTACCCCTCTCACTTGTTTACTCTCTTAAACAATATTTCCAAAGAGAATGATTCAAAGAAGCCTTATACTAATCCTGTTTCATTAACAAAACAAAGACAACCCATTCCAAAATGAGATTGTAACCATAAGCATGGAGGTAAGGAATTATGATACACATTTTTTTGGGGAACATTATTCAATCCATAACAATGTTAACCTCTTACCTCCTCCCCTGGTCACCATGAATAAACTTTATTTTCTATATGTTTGCTTTTTCTTATCTTTTTATATAAGTGAAGTTACAATATTTGTGTTAGACAGGGTTCTCTAGAGAGACAAAACCAGATTGCTAATAATTAAAAAAATCATTTTATTGGGGGCTCACACAATTCTTATCACAATCCACACATACATCCATGTGTCAAGCACATATGTACATTTGTTGCCATCATCATTCTCAGAACATTTGCCTTCTACTTGAGCCCTTAATATCGGCTGCTCATTTTCCCTGTCCCCCTTCCCTCATGAACCCTTCATGTAATTGGTTTCCCCTTTCTACCCCACATTCCCTCCACCCTCCAAGCATCGCCACTCTCACCACTGATCCTGAAGGAGTCATCTGTCCTGGATTCCCTGTTTTCAGTTGCTATCTGTACCAATGTATATCCTGTTGTCTAGCCAGATTTGTAGGGTAGAATTGGGATCATAATAGTGGGAGGAGGGGTGGGAAAGGAAGCATTTAAGAACTAGAGGAAAGTTATATGTTTAATTGTTGCTACCCTGCACCCTGACTGGCTCATCTCCTCCCCACAACCCTTCAGTAAGGGGGTGTCCATTTGGCTACTGATTGGCTTTGAGTCTCCACTCTGCACTCACCAATATTTACAATGATATGATTCTTTGTTCCTTGATGCTTGATACTGGATCCCTTCAACAGCTGGTGACCACACAGGCTGGTGTGCTTTTTCCATGTGGGCTTTGTTGCTTCTGAGCTAGATGGCTGCTTGTTTATTTTCAAGCCTTTAAGACCCCAGACGCTATATTTTTTGATAGCTGGGCATCATCAGCTTTCTTCACCACATTTGCTTATGTACACGTTTATCTTCAGTGATCATATCAGGGAGGTGGGCACCCACTAATATGATTTTTTGTTCTTTGATGTCTGATAACTGATCCCGTCTACACCGCATGGTCAGACAGGCTGATGTGCTTTTTCCATGTGAGCTTTGAGGCTTCTCAGTTCGATGGCTGCTTGCTTATCTTCAAGCCTTTAAGACCCCAGAAGCGATATCTTTTGATAGCCGGGCACCATTAGCTTTCTTCACCACATCAGCTTGCTTATGCACACATTTTTCTTCAGCAATCTTGTCGGGAAGGTGCGCATCCTGAAATGCCAATTTTATAGAACAATATGTTCTTGCATTAAGTGCTTGAGTGGAGACCCAATGTCCATCTGCTGCCTTAACACCAAACCTATAAGTATATGCACGTAGATGTTTCCCCACTCTTATGTAAATATATTTACATATGTACCTTCCAGTCTTTAGACCTCTATAAATACCCTTTGTCACCTAGTTCTTTCCTCTATTTCCTTTTTACTTTCCTCTTGTCTCCTCATCATACTCAGCCTTCATTTGTGTTTCAGTAATTTCTCTCGGTTATCTTGCCCTTGCTGAATCCCTACCAGGCCTCTCACACCCTCCTTGCCACTGATTTTGGATCACTTGTTGCTCCCCTGTCCCTAGGTTGGTCAGTACCACCTCCTTAACCCCGCCTCCCCCTCTCCCGTGTCCCCCCCGGAACCATGGGTTCCGTTGTTTTCTCCTCCAGACTATTCATCCAGTCTATCTTATCTAGATAGATCTGTAGAGATAATAATATGCACCAAAAATCAAGTCATAGCAAGACAGGCAATGAGTGAGAGCACAGCGAGGACAACAAAAGAGGAAACCAATTACCCATAGAAGAATAAATTAATTAAAAGAAAAAAATTTAAAAAGAAATAAAAACCTATAAATAGACCAAGGTCTGATTTTTGATCTCTAGGCGTGTCCTTCAGTCAGGTCCAATGGGATACCATGCTCTCTCTCCCAGAGTCTATCCTTTGTACTCCCTGGGGGACTCCCTGCTCTGCTCCTACAGTTGCTCTGCCACACACTTAATGGTTTGCCTCGGTGTTACAGGGTCAGTCTGGGCCAGTCCCGACCTGAGTCTCCAGTGTTGTCCCCCTTAGGGTCCTGGGCCATAAAGGGATGGCGTGTCTTGTAGTTGGATCAGCCATATTGTCCACTCTGTGAATTGGCTGTTCAGAGCGGGTATATCGTCCTCCAGGCCTGGTGGGTCAGGATATGCTCCACTCTCTCTTCCTCCCCCTTCATTTGCTCCTGATTGCTCTGATCAGACATGCCCCTCTCCCCTAGCTGCAGCTTCAGTGCCGTCCTCTCAAGCAAATTCTTCTGGGAGGGAGGGGCAGTTGTCCACATAGCTGGTATGGGGGCTGAGTGCTAATAATTATATATATATAGTTATACAGCAAGATAGGTATACTACACAAGAAATGAACAGTTAAATTATATACAGATAGATAGATATATAAAACAAAAAAAATGAACAGTCAAATGATAAAGCAGTATAAATGATTCAGTGCAATTCACTCCTGTGAAAGAGTTGTGAGACACTGGAAGTCCTTCAAGTCTTGAGGGCCGCCAGGTAGTCCTCTGTAGAGAGATTCAGGCTCTCCGGGCACAGGCAGCAAACATCAAGGCAGGTCACCAACAGTCAGCCAGGTCACCAACAGTCAGATCACCAATAGTCAGTCCCCAGCTCAAGAGATGTAAATTCCAATTGTGTGGTGAAGCATGTCTTGAAGGAACCTCAAATTACAGTGACACAGTCCACAGGTTAGGTGTCCCACAGGTAGTGTAGCTTGCAAATTGAGGCACAGAACAAGCAAAGCAGCTGCACACTGGTCCGATGATCAAACAGTGAGAGACAAGAAAGGCGAGGCTCACTGAGCCATTTATCTCTCTGCCCTTCAATTAATCCCACATGGATTTATTGGCCAGGCTGGCACAGTAAACTAACTACCTCAATATTTTCCTTTTTATGATTGTTTTCAGTGAGTATCATGTCAGCTCCATCCACATCATGCTATGTATCAAGACTTCATTTGTTGTATTGGTTGCATAATGTTCTAGTGTATTTCAGTTGTGATGGGTAGGTTTATTGTGCCAACCTGGCCAATGAACACATGTGGGATTAATTAAAGAGTGGAGAGATAAAGGACTCGGTGAGCTTCACTTTTCTGTCTCTTGCTTTTTGATGATCAGACCAGTGTGCACCTGCCTTGCTTGTTCTGTCCCTCAATTTGCAAGCTACACTACCTGTGGGACACCTAACCCATGGACTGTGTCGCTGGTTCCTTCAAGACCCCCTTCACCACGCTACTTGAGTATACATCTTTTGAGCTGGGGGCTGTTGGACCCTGTCATCTGGCTGACTGTTGGTGACCTGCCTTGCTGTTTGCTGCCTGTGGCCAGATAGCCTGATTTGAAGGACTGCCAGTGTATAAGCTGTCTGATGGAAGTGAGTTGCACTGAGCCATTGGTACTACTTTATAGATTAATTAGCTGTTCGTTTCTTATGTTATCTATCTATCTAAATATATATAAAATTATTAGTGTCTTGGTTTTGTTTCTCTAGAGAACCCTGCCTAACCTATCTGTTGTTATTGCATACTGTTGAGTTGGTTGCAAAGCAGTGATTCTGTGCACAATAGAACAAAGTACTGCCTGGTCCTGCACTATCCTCCAGCCTCACAATTGAAATGATATCTGAGTTCATTGTGGCAGCTACTGTGTCAATCCATCTAATCGCGGGTCTTCTTTTTTCTGCTGACCATCTACTTCACCAAACATGATGTCCTTATCCAGGGCCTGACCCCTCTTGATAATATGCCCGAAGTACATGAATCAACATCTTGGCCTCCTTACTTCTAAAGCACATGTTGGTTATACTTTCTCCAGGACTTTCAATGTTCTTCCCCAAATCATGATTCAATCAAGCATCCTTTTTCCAGTCTTTCTATTCATTGTCCAGTTTTCTTTCATTCTTCAAAAAATATTATTCTATGTCCTTTTATTTTTAATCATTTTATTGGGGGCTTATACAACTCTTATCACAATCCATGCATACATCCACTGTGTCAAGCACATTTGTACATTTGTTGCCATCATAATTTTCAAAATATTTTCTTTCTACTTGAGCCCTTGGTATCAGCTTCTCATTTCCCCCTCCCTTCCCCTTCCTCCCTCCCTCCTTCCCTCCCTCATCAACCTTTAATAATTTATAAATTATTATTTTTTTCATGTCTTACACTGACTGATGCCTCTCTTCATCCACTTTTCTGTTGTCCAGCTCCCTGGGAGAGGGTTATAGGTAGATCCTTGTGATCAGTCCCCCATTTCTCCTCTCACCTTCTCCTTGCCCTCCTGGTATGGCTACTCTCAATATTTATCCTGAGTGGTTTATCTGTCCTGGATTCCGTGTTTCCAGCTCTTATCTGTACTGCATAGCCAGATTTGTAAGGTAGAATTGGGGTCATGATAGTGGTGGGGAGGAAGCATTAAAGAACTAGAGGAAAGTTGTATGTTTCATCGGTGCTACACTGCATCCTGACAACTTGTCTCCTCCCTGTGACCCTTCTTAAGGGGATGTACAGTTGCCTACAGATGGGCTTTGGGTCTCCACTCCATACTCCCCCCTCATTCACAATGATAGGATTTTTTGTTCTGAGTCTTTGATGCTTGATACTTGCTCCTATGGACACCTCATGATCACACAGGCTGGTGTGCTACTTTCATGCAGGCTTTGTTGCTTCTCAGCTAGATGGCCACTTGTTCATCTTCAAGCCTTTAAGACTGGGCACCATCAGGTTTCTTCACCACATTTGATTATATACCCACCTTTTCTTCAGTGATCGTGTCTGGAAGGTAAGCATCATGGAATGCCAGGTTAATAGAATAAAGTGTTCTTGTGTTGAGGGAGTACTTGAGTAGAAACCCAATGTGCATCTGCTACCTTAATACTAAACCTACAAATATATATACATGCGTCTATTTCCCCATCCTCATATATAAATATATTTATATATGATCATGCCTGTATTTAGATCTCTATAAATTCCCTTTGCCTCCTAGTTCTTTCCTTTATTTTCTTTTACTTTCTTCTTGTCCAACTATCATGTTCAGCCTTCATTTGGGTTTAAGTAAATCCTCTCTGTTACATTGTCCTTGATCAAGCCCTACCGGATCTCCTACACCTTCCTCACCATTGATTTTATATCACTTGTTGTTCCCTTGTCCCTGGGGTTGTTAACACCCACTTTCTTTCCCCCGCCTCCCCTTCTCCCATGTCCCCAACCCCCCCCTCACACACACACCAGAATCGTCGGTCCTGTTGTTTTTTCCTTTGGATTGTCTATCCAGCTTATCTTATCTAGATAGACATACAGAGACAATAATATGCACAAAAACATGACAGATCAAAACAAGGCAACAAAGCAAACAACAACAACAACAAGAACAACAACAATGCATTGTGCAAATTTCACAGGTACATTAGGTAATTGAAAATATCATGGACTGGGTCAGGTACTCTTTAGTTCTCCAAGAGGTATCTTCAGTTTTAACCCTTATAGTTTTTGTACTATCCTCACAATTGTCCTCATGTTTAATCTCATCCATTCAGTGACTGTGTGAATTCATCTTATTGAGCTCCTTGCTCTTTTTTACTGTGCTGCTACTTTGGAAAGCATAATGTCCTCCACTGGTCTATGTTAACAACATGTCCAAAGTATGTGAGATGACGTCTTGCCATCCTTGCTTCTAAAGAGCATTCTGGTTGTGTTCTTCCAAGACAGATTTATTTGTTCTTTTGGAAGTCTGTGGTACTTTCAATATTTTTTGCCAGCACCATAACATGAAACAAGGGGTATCTTTGGTGATATCAGATAGATCTTGGCTCAAAGCAGAGCATTTCAGGAGATGTCTACTTGTGTTTTATTGGGTATGCCTAGGTCTTCGACCTTCTGGATCATAACAAACATAACAAACTTGAGAAGAATGGGAATTCCAGAACACTCCATTGTGCTTATGTGGATCAAGGGGCTGTTTTATGAACAGAACAGGGGGATACTGCATGTTTTAAAATCGGGAAAGGTGTGCATCAAGGTGTATCCTCTCACCGCACTCAATCTGTATGCTGAGCAAAAAATCAGAGAATCTGGATGATGCGAAAGAGAATGAGGCCCAAGGATGGCAGGAAGGCTTATTAGCAACCTGTGAGATGCAGATGACACAACCATGTTTGCTGAAAGTAAGGAGGACCTGAAGTACTTGCTGATGAAGATCAAAGATTTCAGCTTTTAGTCTGGATTATAAATCGTTGTAAAGAAGATCAAAACCTTCACAACCAATAGGTGACATCATAAGTGGAGAAAAATGTTGCAATTGTCAAGAATTTTGTGTTGCTTTATCCACAATCAATGCTCCTGGAAGCAACAGTCAAGAGATCAAATGATGCAGAGCATTGGGTAAATCTGCTCTACAAGACCTCTTTAGAGTGTTGAAAAGCAGGGAGGTTACTTTGAGGATTAAGGTATGCTTGAGTCAAGCCATGATATTGTCTTACTAGATCAAAGGATTTTATTAAAAAAAAATTTTATCCCCCTGGCCAGCTAGAATAAAATCAAATGAAATTGTCTTCCACAGTCACTGGGCTGCAGCTCCTTGCTGTCTAAAGCTGACACTTGCTATAGCGGGTCTTTGCTATGCTAAAAGCTGCCAGGCCCTGTAGCTGAGTTCTGGCATTCCTTAGCTGGGTTGCTTCTTATATTGATTTATGTTAAGGGCCTCCACCTATGTGCTCCTTGGAGCTGAGCAACCAGACTTGGGTTTGAATTTTAAACCAATAATATATATTTCACCTTTAAAAAAATGCGTGTGCTTCTTCCATGTGGGCTTATTTGCTTCTGAGCTAGATGGCCGCTTGTTCACCTTCAAGCCTTTAAGACCCCAGACACTATCTCTTTAGCACACCGGCCAGTGCGATCACGAGGTGCCCAAGGGACCAGGTATAAGGCATCATGCAAAAAAAAAAAAGATATAAGTGTGTGTATATATGTGTATATGTATTTATGTATGTATATATATGTATATATATATCATATTAAATGAAGGGGGAAGTGCAGAGTGGAGACCCAAGGCCCAAGTGTCGACCAATGGAGATCCCCTCATAGAGGGGTTTAGGAGAGGAGATGGGTTAATTAGGGTGTGAGGTAGTATCGATGAAGAACACAGCTTTCCCCCGGATCCTGAATGCTTCCTCCCCCCAACTACCATGATCCGAATTCTACCTTGCAGGGCTGGATAGGACAGAGGCTGTACACTGGTGCATACGAGGGTTGGAGGTACAGGGAATCCAGGGTGGATGATATCTTCAGGACCAAGGGTGTGAGGGACGATGCTGGGAGAGTGGAGGGTGAGTGGGTTGGAAAGGGGGAACTGATTACAAGGATCCACATGTGACCTCTTCCCTGGGAGAGGGACAGCAGAGAAGGGGGGAAGGGAGACTCCGGATAGGGCAAGATATGACAAAACAACGATGTATAAATTACCAAGGGCATATGAGGGAGGGGGGAAGGGAGAGGGAGGAGGGGAAAAAAAAGAGGACCTGATGCAAGGGGCTTAAGTGGAGAGCAAATGCCTTGAGAATGATTGGGGCAGGGAATGTATGGATGTGCTTTATACAATTGATGTATGTATATGTATGGATTGTGGTAAGAGTTGTATGAGTCCCTAATAAAATGTAAAAGAAGAAAAGAGAAAAAAATGAAAAAAAAATATATCACTGATGTTACTATACTGCCAAATAGGTGTATGGATGTTTTGACTTAAAATACAATATTTATCACATGTATTAATCATTAAAAAAATGCGTGTGATGTGCTCTGATTTGGGGGCTGTCAGGCTTACCCCCAGATGGGGAGATCCAGCTTATTAGGAGGGTTGTTTCCTTCTCGGCCAATTGGAACTAAATTTGCTCCTTGGACTCCTGATTTTCTGCCTATTTTCTCCCACACCACGATCTTCCTAAGAATAATATATTTTTTCTTCTACTCTAAATTATGGCTACCCATCACCACTCCCCTGGCCGTGGGCTCAAGGCAGTCAACTGCGTGTAGAGCTCTGGAGTGAGTACCCTTATCTCTGGGATTCTGTCCCTTCTCGGGCATCTGCCTGCAGAAATCGCTGCTCCCAGCAAGGGCACAGCCAGCACCTGCGGGCTCGCCAAAGCTAGAACGCTTTAAAGCATTCTTGGTTTGCTTTGCGAGTGGTAATCCCACACAAAAAGGGGTTCAGGAGAAACCCTGGTACCCAGTTCTAATTGCAGGACTCCACCTCCCCGGCTCCTTCGCCTTACCTCCCAATTTTCTGGTCTGGCAGCAGGAGCTCCGGACAGATGAATCCTATCTGGTCACCATTTTCTCCCCTCTCCAACCATGGTATTCTCAATCACTTTATATACATGCAAAATTTGGGCATTGAAGAAGACTAATAAAGAAGTAACGTGTTTGAACTATGGTTCTGGCAAAGAATATTGAAAGTACCATGGACTACCAAAAGGATGTACAAATCTGTCTTGGAAGACGTATAGCCCGAATGCTCCTTAGAGGCAAGATTGGTGAGACTTTACTTTACATGCTTTGGATATGTTTTCAGGATAGACTAGTCCCTGCTGATGGACATCATGCTTGGAAAAGTAGAGGGCCAGTGAAGGAGGGGACGGCACTTAAGGAGAGGGGTGGATGCAGTGGCTGCAGCAATGGGCCCAGACACAGGGACAATTGTGAGGCTGGCGCAGGAGCAGGTAGTGTTTCCTTCTGTGGTGCACAGGTCTCTATGGGTTGGGACCAACTGGATGGCCAGCAACAACAACACAATAATTCAAATGCACCAATTCTTCTGTCTCACTTGTCTGTCAGTTTGTTGTACTGTGGTGGCTAGTGTGTTGCTGTGATGCTGGGAGGAATGTCAGTGGTATTTCAAACGACAGCAGGGTCACCCAAAGTGAACAGATGTCAGTGGAGTTTCTTGACTAAGAACAGACTACCAAGAAGGGATCAGATTTCCACTTTGGAGGAATTTGTTGCTGAAAACCTTACGTAGAGCATCAATTGGTATAGTAGTTCCACCTTATCCCAGAGAAGTCGTAAGACCCCCAGTGGATGCCTGAATCCGCAGATAGTCCCAAACCCTATTTATACAATGTTTTGTCCTATACATGCACCCCTGTGATTCAGTTTGATTGATAAATTAGGGGGCAATAAGAGGTTGACACCAATCCCTAATGGGCAGTTAGCATTGACAATATAATATCCTAGATAAAAGGATGCCTCAGGGTCCCGGACTAGACAGAGCAGGGAGATGTGACATTTCGTCATACCAATCACTTAACATTTCAGACTTGCTGACCAAGGGCTTCGGAAACCATGGGACATGAGACCGTGGATAAGGTCAGAAGCAACGGAAGATACTGTGTATCTTTCAAAGTTGTCTATCTTCTAGTAGGAAGTTCTTCTGGGGGGTCTATTAAGTAGTCCAGAATTTATAGTCCCTTACTAATCTTTGAATGCGAAATTAGAAAAGGTTGAAACCTTGTATCATATAAACTGATTTTTTGTATTGTCCACTTGGTGGTAGAGTTGGATTTAGAATATAGTATGAAAAATAATGACTCAACACCAAAAAAGGAACTAGAATTCCATGAGTTGTTAGCCATGAGACAACGGCAACAGGTGTCTTTAGCATTTATTCTACCAGAAAAGCATGATCACCTCAATTTCAGGTATAGCATAATCAAGTAATGATATCACAATGTAACGGTAAAGTGGGCGTGATAACCTAACAGTCAGCTTTGCAAGGAATCTGTGATTGCTCCGTTTCCCCAGCACACTGGATAAAGCTACTTGCTTACAGGTTGGCGTTGAGTACTCAGAAATAAACTTTGTAGATTTTGTCTTAATTTAGATCTGTCTTAATTTGTTGCTAGCTACTGTTGAGTAGGCTTGGCCTCTTGGCGACCCCATATGTAACAGAATGAAGCATTTTACAGTGTTATGACACCCTCCCAACCTTTGGTGTACTTCAACCCATTGCTGCAGGCACTAGAGATCAGCCTTAGCACTTCAGCACCATCTAAACTTTTAGTTTTTTAATAAAAAAAAAACCGTTCACCTGTACTACTTCTCTCATGATGCTGTCTTAAGTCTTACTCATCAGAGTGTGACTTGCTGAGGGGCAGCATCGGGACTCCTGAATCAAATCCTGCACTTTAGCCCCACCGCAGACCTTCTGAATCAAATTCTGCACTTTAGCAAGAATCCAGGTGATCTGTAGGAAGGTTGAGACGCATTTCTCTAAGTGGCTCTCTTTCTGTGAAATGCACGCAGTAGATAATAAAGTAGAATTGGAAGAGAATTGAGGCAAACGTCATAATTCCTTATTTGAAACCACCCTGAAATGCACCAGGCACTGGGGTTGAAGATGATGTACAAGGAACTACTGTGCAAATCCTTTTAGATTATGAAAGAAGCGGCAAACAAGCAGATTATGTCACGCATTTACTTACTCATCAATCAATTGCTAATATAGAAAGAAGATTCTGGTGACTGGTTTTCTAATCTGGCCAACCAGTAACATTTTTTTTGGTGTATGTGTGTGTATAAAATAGAACTTTACATAAAGAGTAATTGCACATAAAGGAAACATCCCAACCCAGTCCAGATCAAGTTCCTAAGTCCAATATTAGTCCATGTGTCTGACACCAGTCTGAAAAGTCCTCTTCAGACTCATGCAACACATGCAATGATGCCGAATACAGGAAGGTCACAGGCCAGTGTGTAGAAAGTCCTGTGAATCCAGTGACGGTAGAAGCATCCCAGTGTTGGCATAGGTCTCCATGTTGCTCCTCCAGTTCCAGGACTCTGGCTCCATCAGCCTAGTTCCATGTGGCTTGTCAACAGGAACGTCCCCCAGAGAGAGTGCATCTGGCAGGCCTCCAGTGAGCCATCACTTCCCTTTTGCCTCCAAATGAGGTCGTCAAGCTGTGACCGGACTGACAGGCTAACCTCCACCCCTTCACTCCCAAGTCTCAAAGTGACCCAGATTATGCAACTACCACAGACCACCCCTTGTCAACTGGACACATCCACACAACTCTTTAGCCATGTGTAATTTCAAAATAAGCAGTAATTTAAAATAATATCTGTACCTAATAGGATAAAACTAAAATGCATACAATTGAAAATGTGCCAAAGATGCATTTAAACATAGTATTCTCTAAGTGAACAGTACAATATTCTATGCTTAACAATTGCAGTTGAGTAACACCTGCACCTTAGTCCTATAATCTGATGAGCATATGCCCCCACCTATGAGGGTTTATAAGCCAGCTACTTCATGCATCTATCCCCCCAATATTGGGTATTAAATTTCTATCCTGCCCACTTGCATCAACCCAGTGCTCTGAGGAGACAATCATAGTCTTTGATGTGAAGAATCTTCTTTCCAGTTGGAACCTTGTGAAGTCCGCATCCATAAGCAAAGTCAAATCAGGACAGTCATGGATCCTTTTTCATTTTTTTCTTTAAATAGCTATGCAATTTTGTCAGCCACTTTCTCTAGAGCTTGTTTCTCCCCTATTTAATGGGTTATGACCTTTTGTCAAAGAATAGCTGTCCATAAGTAGATGGATTTACTTCTGCGTTTTCCATCCTATTCCATTAGTTGGTGTGTCTGTCACTGCATGGACACTAGGCTGTTGGACTGCGGTGCTTGTATAGTCGGGTTTGGATTTAGGGAGCAGGAGGAACCTTGTTTGATCTTCTAGGAGAACATATCTCTCCTGACAGCCACGATCTCAGTAGCCAGGTCCGCGCAGAGAGCCGGAGGAGGAGGGAAGAGAGACTCTATTTCTGACCAAGGCCTATATGTACTTAGGGGAGTGCAAGCCCCCTCGGTTACAGGTAACCACATACATCACAGGAAGGGGTTGTGCCATAGGAAATAAGCCCCAACCTGTAACATTTGGGAGGGCATTAGCCTCTTGGTTTTAGCTGCTTCATCTGCAGAATGAGGCTCATCTTTTCAGCTTTTCTAAAACATTCCATGACCTTGGGGAAAGGCAGGGTTGACGTTCAACTGGTTAACACAGGGAAGGCTGAATTCACATGTATTTTCAGATCCGACCAAGATCAGAGATCATAGATCAAGATCAGAGATGAATTATTTTTGGAGCTACTTAAGCATCTTTTTTTTTTTTTTTAGATCTTTAAACATGTTGCTTGCATGCGGGCTGCAAGAATTTTGGAAAAAGCAAACACACACACACAACTATGTACTACCTTATATAGATTTAAGTTGATACCTAAAATTTTAAACTATTAATTTATATAGTTTCAAAGGTTGTAATCTGGTTTATAATAAGTATTACTATTTAGAAAAAAATCCCAATTATTTATCTTAAACTTAGACTATTTGAGGATGCATGCTGGGAAACACCAAACAGCATGCTGGTAAGATGCATGCTGGGCAGGGGTGTGAGGGGCGATGCTGGGAGAGTGGAGGGTGAGTGGGTTGCAAAGGGGGAACTGATTACAAGGATCCACATGTGACCTCCTCCCTGGGAGATGGATGGCAGAGAAGGAGGGGAAGGGAGACTCCGGATAGGGCAAGATATGACAAAATAACAATCTGTGGATTATCAAAGGCTCATGAGGGAGGGGGGAGCGGGGAGGGAGTGGGGAGCGGGGAGGGAGGGGGAAAAAAGAGGACCTGATGCAGAGGGCTTAAGTGGAGAACAAATGCTTTGAGAGTGATTAGGGCAAAGAATGTATGGATGTGCTTTATACAATTGATGTATGCATATGTGTGGATTGTGATAAGAGTTGTATGAGCCCCTAATAAAATGTAAAAAAAGAAAAAAAAGATGCATGCTGGGAACCACCAAAGGGCAAGGCCCCCCACTCTGTCTTTTGAGAATTCTTTTCAGTGAGAAACAGCTTGATGGGTACTGGCTTCCACCAGAGTCTCCGTCATGTCCTGGGTGCCTCTCCTTCAAGGAAGAGAAGGTGGGCGCTTCTATGCTTTTTCGCAACCTTTCAACACTTCCCTTTGAATAAAAACAGGGCTTGGCACACATCTTCCTGAAAGGCCAGATGGTAAACATTTGAGGCATTGAGGATTGCATATTCTCTGCTGCAACCCCTTCCGGCTTGATGTAGCTTAAAACCAGCCCTAGACAATGAGTAAACAAATGGACACGACTGCCTTCCAATCAAACGCATTAACTTGATTAGCAGTCACTCTCGATTTCCCTCACTCTCCCTCCAGCCGTAGGCAATCACTAATCTACTCTCTGCCTCTGTAGATTCGCCTCTTCTGGACTCTTGGAAGCGTACTTAGAGCTTGCGCCAATGATTCTGTGAACAACAAAGTTCTTTGTATTCAACCCCTTTCTACTTAAAATACCTCGAGGGCTTTCTGTTTCCTGCACGGTATCTTCAGTGGCTTAGACAGAGTTAGTGGAGACAAAAGAACGATGTAAAAGCCTTTAAAGGAGAACTTGCTTATCAAGGCGTGAGAAAACCCCAAACCAAACGCACTGCCATCACACTGATTCTGACTCAGAGCAACCCAATGGGATCGCGAACATTTTCTCCACGGGGTTTCCAAGGTCACAAATCTTTGCATAGCGGACTCAGAGCTGCTGGTAGGGTGCAGCCTCTGCCTGCCAGTTAGCAGTCGAGCAATGTAACGGTTACATCACCAAACCCCAAACCAAACCCAATGCCATGAACTTGATTCCAACTCACTGAAAACAATCGATTCCAAACTCACTGCCATCAAGTCAGTTCTGACTCACAGGGAGGGACCCTACAGGACAGAGCAGAATTGCCCTTTGCGCAGGCCTGCCACACTCCATGAACACGCGGGCCATTCGGTGCAGCGGGCAAGATTCACGCTGCCACAGCACAGTTACAACTTTGGTTAAATATATATTTTGAAGTGAGGATTCAGGAATATGGATAGGATAAGGAAAACACTATGTAATTGCTTTTATTTAAACATTTATTTAATGTATTTATAAAACTAAAATGATTCTTTTTAACCTTAAACTTCCCAGCGCTTTCCTCCTACTAGTTTTCACTTACCTCTTATGTGTGACTGGAAAGTATAACAAAGTAAGTAATAAAAAACACAACACGTCGGACAGCTGACAAACGTGATGCACAATCATAATGTAACCTAAAAGTGTAAACCAGCGCTGCCGCTAGGTATGATTCATAACAGCCCAGCCCAGAGTGCTCTTTTTAACCTTTTCACTGTTGGGATATGTTCACATGACGTGACACTGAGAGTGGCAGACAGATCACTTCCAAACGTCGCCGCAACTGAGTCAGCGCGTTTAGACACGTCCACAGGCCCCCCAGGAAAGCACCGGGCCACGGGTATACTCGTCTTCAGTAGTTAAAGGGTTAACGAGGGAATTGTGTGTACGGTATTGCCTCCAAGCACTATTTTCTTCTTAACAGTTTTTTCTATTTTCACTTTATTTCAGAGTACCGCAGGCCACAAAAAGTTACCTCGGGGGCCGCACGCAGCGCGCGGGCCGCCAGTTTGACACCCCTGCTTCACAGGGACAGACAGCTGCCTCTTTCTCCCTCCGAGCGACCGATGGGTTCGAACTGTTGGCCTTGTGGTTAGCGCCTCAATGCGTAGAACCCTCTGCCACCGGGGCTCCTCAGTGCTGACTCATAGCGACCTAAAGTGGGGTTTCTGAGGCTGTATGAAAGCGTCACATCGTTATGGGATCGCGCAGCCTCGTCCTTAGATTCATAGATTCCTTGATATTAAAAAAAATGTCCCCAAGTTAAACCTTCTGCTGACGAGTTGATTCCGACTCATGACCGCCCTGTAGGACAGAGCAGAAACTTCCCCATAGCATTTCAGTGGCCACCAATCTTCACAGAAGAGGATGGCCACGCCTCCCTCCTGTGGAGCCAACTGTCCTTCAGTCAGTGGTTGGACTTTAACCACTGTGCCTCCAGGGTTCCTTTTTCACAAGTTAGATAAATTTAAAGGATTAATATTTATAACATGTTAAAAATTTCATCCTTTGAAGTTATATTATACGGCTGTTTAACTTAAAACTATTTGAGAAGGCAAATCGTTTTTCAAAGTTCTTACGAGGTTCTTGAACTTTGTAGGCAACATGTAAACAAAGTCAACATGTAAACAAGGGAGCTTGCAGGGCATCGTTATTCTGGATATCATTATTTCTAGGCTGTCTTTCAAATATAAGGCTTCGATTTAACACTTCCTACTGCAGTCTTTACAGGATCACTGGTGCTGGTTATGTGTTGGGTTAGGATCTGCAAGGTCAGCAGTTTGAAACCATCAGCCTCTGAGAGAGAGAGAGGCAGTTTTTGACTTTTGTAAAAGAGTTACAGCCCCCAAAGTCACAGGGGTCAGATATGCCCTACCCTATAGGGTCGCTATGAGTTGGTATCTACTTGATGCCAGTGAGTTTCGAGAGCTCCACTCTTAAAAAAAAAAAAAGCTTAATAGCAATTCCAAATAATTTTTGTGATTGTTTAATGACAAAACAATGTATTTGTAATTTGAAAAACAAACAGTTATAGATCCGATGGATTTACACCAATGGATTTGCATCGATGGATTCAAATCAAACTTAAGGATGGTCCGGGACTGGGTAGTGCTTTGTTCTGTTGTACACAGGGTCACTATGGTCAGAACTAACTCAATGGCACCTAATGGCCACAAGAACAACATACACAGGGTGGCACTGCCTTCAACTCAACAATCTTGGGGGTAATCATATTGTTTTTATCCCTTGTAGGATATTTTTCTGACTCGTGAGCAGTAAATGAATTGGGCACATTAGATGACATCTTGACATACTTCCTAGCATCCAGGATTTAGATACAATTTAAATTTGTATTTAATCTTGGAATATTTACTAGCACAGCGCCCCAGCTCAGTGAAACGTTGTTAGTGTTGACCATATTCCCAAAGGGGATTACATCTGCAGGAATGTTGGGCGTGGCCTGCTAGATGCTGTGCAGTTAGCTCTGACTCGCAGTGGCTCTAAGCACAGCAGAGGGAAACACCGACTGCTCCTGCACCATCGTCTCAGTTGTTCTCTTGCAGCCATTGCTGCAGCCACTGTGTCCATCCATCTTGTTGAGGGTCTTTTTTCCACCGACTTTGTACTTTCCCAAGCATATTCTTTTTCCAGGGCCTCGGTTCTCCTGATAACATGTCCAAAGTACATGAGACAGTCTTTCCATCGTTGTGCCTAAGCATTCTGACTGTACTTCTTTAAAGACAGATTTGTTCCTTCTGGCTGTTCATGGCATCTGCAATCTTCTTAGCCAACACCATAATTCGAAGGCATCATTTCTTATTGAGTCTTCCTTATTCATGGTTGAGAATCATCACAAGATCAGTGGTTTAAGTCAACGAGGCAGTTCATGGGAGGAAGATGAGGCTTTCTACTCCCCAAAGAGTTATGGTCTAGGAAATCAAAAGAGGAAGTTCAGCTCTGTACGAGTCAGGATGGACTCAATGGCAGTAGCAATGAGACTTGTTCACTTTTACATGCCTATGAGCTGACTTTGAAAGTACCCTGGTGTGGATCAGGCTCACTTTATCTGCAAGTGACATCTTTGACCTTTAAAGAGGTCATTTGCCAAAGATCATTCCAATGTAATACATCATTTGATGTTTTGCCTGGTGTTTCCATTGGCAATGACTGTGGATCCAAGTAAAATGAAATCTTGACAACTTAATTTTTTTTCTCCATTCCTAGTGATTTGGTTTATTGGCTTAATTGTGAGGATTTTTTGTTAGTTTATGTCAAGTTAAATCCCTAGTGAAAGCTGTAGTCGTTGACCTTCATCAGTAAGCACTTCAAGTCCTCTTCTCTTTCAGCATGCAAAGTGCATCATCTGCATATTGGCACCACTTTCCTGGTTGTAAACTCGGCAGCATCTCCTTGTTCTGTTCCAATGAGGGTTTCTTGGTCTGTGTGCAGGTTCTGCATGAGCGCAGTTTGATGCTCTGGAATTCCCACTCTTCACAGTGTGAGCCCTTGTTTGTTACGCTCCACCCACACATGCAAACACCTTTGCATAGTCAATAAAACACAAGTAAACATCTTACTGGTATTCTTGCCTTTCAGCCAAGATGTATCTGGTGCCAGCAATGACATCCCTCCTCCCATGTCCTCTTCTGAATCCAACTCAAATTTCTGTCAGTCTCTGCAATCATTTTTGAATGATCTAAAGCAAGCACTTACTTTCATGTGATATTAATAATATTGTTTGATAATTTACACATTCTTTGGAATGAGCACAAATATAAATCTCTTCCAGTTAGCCGACCAGATAGCTGTCTGGTAAATTTCTTGGCACAGATGAACATCATCGGTGGTGCATAAGTTGGTTCCAACAATGCAGTTGGTATTTTAGTTCCTGAAGTGTCATTTTCCAGGAACTCTGTCAGTACAGATTAATACCACCAGTTCTCGATCGACTCTGTCAGTACAGATTAATGCCACCAGTTCTCGATCGACTCTGTCAGTACAGATTAATGCCACCAGTTCTCGATCGACTCTGTCAGTACAGATTAATGCCACCAGTTCTCGATCGACTCTGTCAGTACAGATTAATGCCACCAGTTCTCGATCGACTCTGTCAGTACAGATTAATACCACCAGTTCTCGATCGACTCTGTCAGTACAGATTAATGCCACCAGTTCTCGATCGACTCTGTCAGTACAGATTAATGCCACCAGTTCTCGATCGACTCTGTCAGTACAGATTAATGCCACCAGTTCTCGATCGACTCTGTCAGTACAGATTAATGCCACCAGTTCTCGATCGACTCTGTCAGTACAGATTAATGCCACCAGTTCTCGATCGACTCTGTCAGTACAGATTAATGCCACCAGTTCTCGATCGACTCTGTCAGTACAGATTAATACCACCAGTTCTCGATCGACTCTGTCAGTACAGATTAATGCCACCAGTTCTCGATCGACTCTGTCAGTACAGATTAATACCACCAGTTCTTGATCGTATGCTACTTCCTGAAATCATTGAGCATTGACCCTTTTTTGGAACAGTGACTATATATTCTTTGAATGCTACCTGCATCGTTAACTATTGTGTCAATGTTGTTCTTTTCGGCGCCATTTGATGCTATCATGAATGGTATTTCATTTACTTATTGTTACTGAGTGGAAATGAGATAGATTTTTGCACTTGATTTTGTCTTGTTTTGTCTCAGAACACAACACAACAAAACACTGCTCGGTCCTGCACCACCCTCGCAATTGCTGTTATGTTTGAACTCATTGCTGCGGCCCCTGAGTTAATCTGTCCATTGAGGGTTCTTTGTCACTGACCTTCCACTTCACCAAGCATGACGCTCTTCTCTAGGGACTGGTCTTTCCCGATAGCGTGTCCATAGTGTGTGAGATGAGGGTTTGCCATCCTCGCCTTTTCCCCCTCTGAGTATTTATTGTTTTAATTTTAAAATGGGTCTATTGGCATATAATTCACATAGTTCAATTGTAGTAAGAAGAGTTGTGCAAGCAGCACCACAATCTATTTTGAACATTTTCTTCTTCCCCACTAAGCAGTCATGAATTCAGTTACTGTCTCTATGGATGTATCTGCCCTGAGATGAGTTGCATACAGAATACCATGGAAAACAAAGATAAGAAAAAAAAACAACCTTTCCCCCTCCAAACCCCAACAATGACAAAATAAGAAAGAGAAAAATCTCAATAGAAAACATAAAATATTAAAAACTGAAACAACTTTAAAATGGGTCAAAAGGGAGATCAAATGGTAAGGTGTTACATTTTAACCTAACTACATCTGCCATATTGGCTTTACAGCGCTCTGTCTGATAGCAGGACATTTTAAGTCCCTGGACTATGGTCATATTTTTGTGTCCCACACTCGGCATTTCTAATTCAACTGATCTGGAGTAGAAATTTCTAATAAATCATGAGGTGATGCTAACACTGACGGTCCAAGGATGTCACTTTGAGAAGAACTGGTCTAAGCCAATTAGGATAGTCCTGTATCCCACGGTTTAGGATTGATTGGTCTGTGACGTGATGTGGGGCCCATCTAGCTCAATGGTGGTCTTTAAAAAAATTTGTTTGATGAGAATTAACTCCTTGATAATGTAGAATCTTCCCATCCATGAATATGATAGTCATCTTATTTTTAAAATGATTGTTCATAACTTCTTACATGAAAATACTATATATCTTCTAGTTTTATTGATAAGGAATTTGTATGTTTTTATGCTATTATGAATTGTATTTCTATCTGCTTTTTGCTATTGAACGGAAATGAAGATTTTTACACTTCATTTTGTCTTGTTCAGGTTTGCTATACTCTCTTATTAATGCTATAGATTTATATTTATGATCATTACACAGATAATCATATAATCTGTGAACATGAAGGCTTTGTTTTTCCCTTTGTATTCATAAAGATTCAGTTTATTTTTGTGGATTTACCACATTGGTTAGGATCTCTAATGGACATTAAATAGGACTGTAGGTGACAGACACCTCTGTCTTGTTTTTAATTTTAGACCAATTACTTCTCCGATTAATGCCCTAAGAGTAAATGTAGTGTTTGCTGTAGATTTTTCCTACACAACCTTTACTAGCTTATGTAATTTTGGGTGGCTGGGAGTTGTTTTTCTTTCTAACAATTTGATTGTTCAGTCATCCTCAGGCAATTTGTACAATCATCACCACAACCAATTCCCCATTGTCACCAAAGGCTTATTTCTCCCCATCCTCCTCTGGTTCTCATGGATCTTATCAAATACTTTTTACTTATCTATTAAGATGACATATACAATTTCCCTCCTAATTTTAATGTAGGCGATCAGGTTTGATGTGTATTTTAATGTTAAATCAACTTTGCATTTCCCTGGTGTCGGTAGAGGACCCTTCCCTAGAACAGCTTCCCTGAATTTTGACACCGAGCCTCCTAAACGGTCAGAAGAACCACATTCTCTTTGTTACAGATACTTTTGGTGTGTCTGTTATAACAGCACTAAGCAACTAAGATATCGTTTCGCCATTCTTTACATGCACAATTCACGGACACGTAGTAAGTATGTCGTGCAACCATAACTCCTATCTTTTTTTTTTTAACAATTTATTAGGGGCTCATACAATTCTTATCACAGTTCATACATATACATACATCAATTGTATAAAGCACATCTGTACAGTCTTTGTCCTAATCATTTTTTCTACTCTTTTCTTTTTTTACATTTTATTAGGGACTCATACAACTCTTATCACCATCCATACATATACATACATCAATTGTATAAAGCACATCCATACATTCCCTGCCCCAATCATTCTCAAGGCATTTGCTCTCCACTTAAGCCCCTTGCATCAGGTCCTCTTTTTTTTTTCCCCTCCCTCCCTTTTCCCCCCTCCCTCATGTGCCCTGGGTAATTTATACCTCATTATTTTGTCATATCTTGCCCTATCCGGAGTCTCCCTTCCCCCCTTCTCTGCTGTCCCTCTCCCAGGGAAGAGGTCACATGTGGATCCTTGTAATCAGTTCCCCATTTCCAACCCACTCACCCTCCACTCTCCCAGCATCGTCCCTCACACCCTTGGTCCTGAAGGTATCATCCACCCTGGATTCCCTGTACCTCCAGCCCTCATATGTACCAGTGTACAGCCTCTGTCCTATCCAGGCCTGCAAGGTAGAATTCGGATCATGGTAGTTGGGGGGAGGAAGCATCCAGGATCTGGGGGAAAGCTGTGTTCTTCATCGGTACTACCTCGCACCGTAATTAACCCATCTCCTCTCCTAAACGCCTCTATGAGGGGATCTCCATTGGCCGACACTTGGGCCTTGGGTCTCCACTCTGCACTTCCCCCTTCATTTAATATGGTATATATATACATATACATATACACATATATACACATACATACACACACTTATATCGTTGTGTTTTTTTTATCTGTTTCCAATTTTTCCTTACCCTAAAAGAAACTCAGTAGCCCTTAAACAGTAACTGTCCCCTTCTGCCCCTATCCTACCTCTAGTAATCACTAATGCCCTTAGGCCCCTATACTTTTGCTTATTCTAGACATTTTAAACCAGCACTGTCATGAAGTCTTTGTTTTTAGCCTTTTAATATAATCCACAGGCCAGCGGAAAAGCCCTACTGGGGAAATTTGCTGCATTAGCCTTATTTTCTCTCTATTGGATCAATGCAATACATTTTCACATTTATGATGATGATGATGATGCTGTCCAATTGCCAAACCATACCACTGCACCCCGACCAAAACCATTAAAAAACAAAACAAAAACAAAATTAAAAAAACCCAGCCTTGCAGTAGACAACAGTATATAGAATTCCCAAACTGGGCTTTGTGCCAGTTTTTCTAAGAATAATCAGATCATTTCTAATCAATTTACAGATCATCAGAAGCCACACATATTAAACTAGTTTGGAGTTTCTGTGATTATCACTCAAATGTATTCACTAATTATGTTTCTAAACAGCAAGAAAAATCTCCACTCAATCTTTCCCCTTGAGGTAGTCCCATAAGAAATCATTTTGCTATTAGCCTGGAAGCATTCCAAAACCACAACAGTGTGGTGGCAGTCTGCAGCATGGCCTCCAGGGAGACATCAGATGCGAGTTCAAATGTAACTTTTGTGCTTTTGATCCCACGTCTGACAGTAAATATGCAACCTGTCTCTGGGAAGGTGGTGTTGAATAGAAGCATTCCATCTCTGTCAGCTCATCAGCCTCTGGGGAGGTGCTATCGAAAAGCCATCAGTGGGTTCTTGGGAATTGCCCTTGACCTGGATCTTTTTTGGGGGTCTTGAAATATGGCGGGAGTAACCAATTTAATGCAAGCAGATGCTAACCATTGCAGCAGGAAGCCATACAAGTGGCTCTCATCTGGGGATATAAGAACACTTTCAAAACATCAGTCATTAATTTTCACAGTGGCTCTTTGCAGCCGTGACCACCAATCACCACCCATCTATGCCACCAGTGAGCCGTGGATTTCAAAGGCAAGGTGCAGGACAACAGCCAGAATCCCAGGTGGGTCTGGAAATCCAAACCGTGATCAGACCATCATGCTCTGCAATTGGTGTCCCTAGAGCAGTGGGTTTGTGGCTGATGTGGCTGATGTGCTGAGGCCACGTGTGGCTCTTGTGGCAGTTCCGATTGTTTATGGACCCCACTCAAAGTGTATGTGTTATCTCAGTCAATGTCAGTGGGAAAGACTAGATGGTGCCTTTTTTTAACTTAGAAAATGTATTGTGTTAAAATATATGTAACAAAAATATTTTTAACATTGAAGTGTATAATATAATAGCATCTGTGACATTTACAATACCCATTTCCAAAAATTTTCAATCACCCCCAAACGGAAACCCAGTATGTCTTAAACAATAACTTTCAGTTCCGCCTTATCTAGTTTCTGATAACTAGGAATAAACTATTGTTTTAAAATCAATTCTCCTATTCTAACTATTTCATATAAATGAGGCATTTAGTATTTGTCCTCTGATAAATTTTACTCAGGATAATGTTTTCAAAGTTCATGCACGTTATAGAATGTACCAGAACTTCATTTCTCCCTTACGGCTAAATAATATCTCATTGTGGTTAGGTGCTATCGAGTCCGTTATGCCCATGGCGGCCTTATGCACAACAGCGCACAGTATGGCCCGGGCCTGCGCACTTGGTCCTCATAACAGTTGCTGTGCTTGAGCCCACTGGGGCAGCCACTGCGTCAGTCCATCCTTTTGAAGGCCTTCCTCTTTCCCACTGCCCCTCTACTTTACCAACCATGATGTCCATGGTCTCCAGTGACCGGTCTCTCCAGCAACACATCCAAAGTGTCTTAGAGTCTTGTCTTTTTGTCTCTTGTAGTTTGGGCCTTTGCCTTTTACCGATTATTTTTCTCAGTTCTCTTTTGTCTTGCAATCACTCACCTAATTACTAAAATTTTACATTCATAGCCCCTTAGGAAAGAATTCCGTTTTCTCTTTTAACTCTGCTTTATCCCCTGGAAACTCTTCTCCTCGGGCGAAGCTTCATCACTGGTTTCTGAAAGCCTGTGTGAGTGGAGGAAGCCCTGATTTAGCAGGAGGGTTGGGAGCAAAGGATTGTGGCAGGAGTTGTGGATTGGTCAGCTGGGACTCAGGCGAGGCTGGGAGATTTACTAGATCGTCCTTGTCTTCTGGCTACGCTAGTGACTGGGGACCTTTAGTCAGTTTACTCCCTAATTGTACAGCCTAAAATACTAAGGTCCACCGAGTGTTTAAGTGACACGTCTAAAGCCTCATAATTCTTAAAAATATATTGGTACATGAAAACAGAAGAAATCACTGGATTCTTTCCTACTTACGTAAACCTAAAAGTAGTTAACATAATGTTTTCCAGCAAGTGAGCTAAAGTCCTGTCTTGTCATTTATTATCTGTGCATGGTTAATGTCATTTAATTGTTTTTTTTAATCTGTGAAACTGGGAATAATGATATTAATCTCACAGGGTCATTGTAAGGATTGAAAAGAGAAAAACAACAGAGTATTTAGCAGATGGTAGTGTATCATATAGGAATCTCTGGGCAGCACAACTGGTTAAGTCAAAAAGTTGGTGGGTGAATCCCACCCAAAAGTGCTTTGAATGACAGGTCTGGTGGTCTGCTTCTGAAAGGTCACTGTCGTAAACATCCTGTGGAGCAGTTCTATGTGGCCCACACGGGGCATGAATCGTCTGGACCGTAATCACTATTACCAACAACAGAGTGCTGGGATAAGCATTGATCTCCCGGTCAATGGGCTGATGGTTCAAACCCACCAATCATTTCAGCTCACTAATACCTAGAAAACTTATCTTTATGTATTCCATTTCATTTTTGATAGCTTACAATTTTCCTAGATTCATATTTTGCACATTCCAAGTTCTGATTGTTAATTGATGTTTGCAGCTGCTTGTTTTCATGTTGAGTCTTGGCCCATCAGCAAAGGAAGGTCCCACAGGCTCGACTCCCTCCACGTCGTAGGTTGACTCTGCTTTGGGAAGGCAGGTCTAGCTCAGTCATATTTTGACTGCCTTCCAAGCTTCGGGGCTCATCTTCTGGCATTAGATCTGGCGACGTTCTGTTTGTATTCGTTAGATTTTCAGTAACTGACAATGTTCTGATGCTATCCATAGGCATTTCAGTGGCTAACTCCTCTCAAGTAGACAACCTAGTCCTTCTTTGTAGTCTGGTCTCAGTCTGGAAGCTCCACTGAAACCTGCTCCCTTTGTGTGACCTTGCTGGTATTTGAAACACCAGTGACATAGCCTTCACCATCACAGCAACACACAAGCCACTACAGAACGATAAGGTGACAGACAAGTGGTGGAGTTTTGTATATAATCAATAGAAAATAAGTAAACATTTTTCTTGTAATCTCTGTCTGAGACTGGGAATTACTTTATTTTATTGTACATAGAATTGCTATGAGTTGGAATTGATTTGATGGCCCCTAACAACAACATATGAAATACATTAGACTGTGTGATCATAACTCACCTGTGAACAATGTGAATTCCAGAATACTTAATTGTGCTCTTGTGCAATCATGACATAGACCAAAAAAAGGTTTTCTAACAGAACACAGGATATTTCTTTAAAAAAAAATTTTATTAGGGGCTCATACAACTCTTATCACAATCCATACATATACATACATCAATTGTATAAAGCACATCTGTACATTCTTTGCCCTAATCATTTTCTTTTTTTCCCTTTTCTTTTTTTACATTTTACTGGGGGCTCACACAACTCTTATCACAATCCATACATATACATACATCAATTGTATAAGCACATCCACACATTCCCTGCCCCAATCATTCTCAAAGCATTTGCTCTCCACTTAAGTCCTCTGCATCAGGTCCTCTTCCCCCCCTCCTCCCTCCCCGCTCCCTGCTCCCTCATGAGCCCTTGGTAATTTATACATTGTTATTTTGTCATATCTTGCCCTATCCGGAGTCTCCCCCCCCCCTTCTCTGCCATCCATCTCCCAGGGAGGAGGTCACATGCGGATCCCTGAAATCAGTTTCCCCTTTCCAACCCACTCGCCCTCTGCTCTCCCAGCATCGCCCCTCACACCCCTGGTCCTGAAGGTATCATCCACCCTGGATTCCCTGTGCCTCCAGCCCCCATATGCACCAGTGTACAACCTCTGCCCTATCCAGCCCTGCAAAGTAGAATTCGGATTATGGTAGTTGTGGGGAGGAAGCATCCAGGATCTGGGGGAAAGTCAGAACACAGGATGTATCATGGATATTTATTGCTAGGAATGTTGCATGTAGGTTCGTGCCCTTTCATCATACAACTCAATCTGTGTGCTGAGCACAGAGTCCCAGAAGCTGGGCTTCATCGAGAAGAATCCAGCCTCAGCGCTCTCATTAACAACCTGCATAACCTTGTTTGCTGGAAGCAGAGCAGATTTGGAGCACTTACTGACAAAAATCAAGAGTATAACTCACTCAGCGGCAAGAAAAGTAGTCTTCAAAACTGGGCCAATAGACAAATCATGATCCATCATGAAAATATTGAAGTGGGCCTTTTTACACGGCCCACAATCAACTGTCACAGGAGCAGCGGTGAAGAAATAAAAGGATGAACCGCATTGGACAAATCTCCTGCAAAAGGTTTCTTCAGAGCGTGAAAGAGCACTTGAAGATATGCTCTCTTCACCCAAGCCGAGATTTCTCAGTCACCGTGCATTCCGGAGAAGCTGCGCCACGAAGAAGAAGACAAGGTTGGCAAAGAATATTGAAAGTCCCACAGGCGGCCGGGAGAACACACGGCTTTCTTGGAGGAGGAGCGACCGAACGTTCCCTAGAAGCTAGGATGCAAGTGTGGTCTGCCGTTCTTTGGGTATGTGAGTCCCTGGAGAAGGACCTCAGGCTTGGCGGAGTTGAAGGTCAGTGGCAAAAGGAAGAGGCGATGAGGCTATAGTGACAGTGGTCACACCAGGGGCTCCAACATATACCAGTACTTGTGAGGATGGCGCAGGAGTGAGGTGGGGCTTGCTCTGTTGTGTGAGAATGTGGGGTTTCTCTGAGACCAGCAGGATTCCAGGGCACCAAAAACAACATCCTCGCCCATCAGAAGGTACCGTTTAAGACAAGCTAGATGAATTAAAAAATACAATATTTGTTACTTTTTCATAACATGAAAAGTACTGTATATTCATTATAGAAAATTTGGAAGTTGTGGAGCATACTGGGGAGAAAAGTCCATAATCCCAAATGCTCGGAGACGCCATTGATTATCCTTAGGTGGTGTATATCCTTCTAGTCTTTCTTGCTAGGGGTATATGTTTATTTACACACTTCCTGTTTTCAAAGAATGCTTGGTAAACATTTGGTGGGGTGGATACTGACAGCGATCTTACGTGTGTCAGTAGCACTGTGCCCCACCGGGCTCTCATCTTCACTCTCCATGGTGACTTCCGTGAAGGTGTACTGAGCAGATCAGTTTTCCATTCAACAATTCCCACGCATTTTGTTTCATCTCGTTGATTGCAGTGTTCCATCACCTTTGCACTTTCTCCCCGTGTTTACTGTATCGGCTCCCACTTTTCTAACCCTACCGAACCTTGTCAGTGGGTAAATGCTGCCCTTAGGCCCTAAGTGGTGCGTGCCTCCCTAGTGTCAGCGACCCTCTTAGAGAGCGGGATATTGCTAGTCTGCAGATTGAGCTATGGGGTGTGTTCATTTCCAGATATAAGAGTCGTAGTCTTGGGGGTTCCAAAACTATCGGAGCGACTGCTTGGTCACTTACAATGGTGAGGATGGCCCAGGGCCAGGCAGCGTTTCCTTCTGTTGTGCACAGGGACACAACTGACTCGATGGCATCTAACGTCCGACACCACCATAACAACAAAGTCATGTGCGCAAATGGGAGCACACACGTCAATGACTGAGTTATGTTCTTAAATGAATGCTGTCACTTTGAGAGGCAGGATGATGCTCTTTTGCTTTCAATTCACAATTTTTAATTAATCTATGAAGGGAACACACTTTGCTATGTTTGTTGTTTCTCTGTGAGAAAGAACACATATACATCTAGTTTGTGTGTATACGTGCATCTATGTGCATGCATATGTCAATTGTCTGCTATGTCCTTTGCCTCCATTTAATTTAGTGTGTTAAAACTTTGCTGCTTTATAGGGTGAAAATATTTCCCCCCTAGTTTGTCATTTGCCTTTAAGTTTTGTTCATGGGGTCTTTTGATATACGCAGACACACGTAACAATGGTTTCTTTTGTGGTTTGTGATATGTATGTACATGCTTTCCCCAACCCTAGGGAAGAGATCCTTTGGTCAGGGGGTGCGGTCAGCTCTGGGGAGCAAAAGGAGAAAACAGGGGGAAAGCTGATTAGGCCTGGAGGCAGCTGAAATCCTGAGCAGGGCCCTGGAATTGTGTCTTCTAACTCTTTCATTTTACAGATGAAGAAGCAGCATTCCAGGGAGAATAAGAAATCAGATTGAAGTAGCAGTTTACAAAGTCTCTTAATAACAGCATTAACCATAAAGGGATATAGTTCATTTTTACAAAAAATCATTAATTTAGTGATGGAGAAAATGAAAAAAAATTCTTTTGTGTTCTTCCTATAAATATCTTCTTATGCTGGCCAGAACATTGAAATAAAGAATTTAAAATGCTCCTGAAAACTGATTACATCTTTATACTGAGGATTGATGGTTCTAATTTCTTTGTATTGATTGTGCAGCATTTTACGAAAGCTGTATGAATGTCATAGTACTTACCCAAAGCAAACTCAGAGCAACAATTACCGCCCATCTATATCGGTTAGCAGGGTCTACAAATTAAACTGGAGATATTTGAAATCAAAACAGCCTAGTTTTTCTTGTTGGCAGAAGCATTAGAAACAACAGAAATAACCAAATAGTCCAAAAGTAAGACTTGCTCTATGAGGTTGGATGTTGCCAGATTCACCAAATAAAACTATAAAAAACACAGTTAAATTTAAGTTTCGGATAATAAATAATTTTGTAACAGGCCAGGATTATCAGTGGTTTGATATCAGTGAAGGCCTAAAAATCCTCTACGATGTGACTTAATAATGTAGTATGTATGTGACCTCACACAATGTAGTATGTATGTGACCTAACAATGTAGTATGTGTGTGACCTCACACAATGTAGTATGGTGAGCAGCCAATCACTTGTAAGAAGATTAGGGTGGAATGCAACCCTTTACTCAGGTTCATCCCTGAGAGCTTCCTTCCTGTATAAAGATGCTGTGGGAAAACTTGCTTGCCTGTTGCTGGATCTAAATCCTGCAACTGGCTCAACAATCTCTGGTGTTTTGAACTTGAACTAACAGCCTGCCATATTGCCTGCTGTCCCTCCAGCATGAGCAGCCGGCCATCTGACCAGCTGAGCTTGGATGCAGCCACCCCTGCAGCCTGATTCCAGCCTGTGATCTTCCTGCTGAGTGTGGATTCATTACAAAGCTACTTGAGGCAGGAGAAGCCTCCAGCTTAATATCTGACTCTCACACCTGGGACTGGATATGCTTAGTTCTGTAACTGGGTAAGTCATTTTCTTGATATAATTCTCTCTCTATATGTGTATAATATATATCATATATAAAATATATATTATATATAAAATTAGTTTCACTTCTTTAGAGAACCCAGCCTAACACACCACCCCCACTGCGTCTAAGCATGGCTACAGGAATACTTTCTTTTAAACACATGGTATGTGGAAGATGTGAGATGGGTCACTTCCAAGGCTTAGTCTGAAAGGACCACGGGGACCACTCTGTGACCATGTTTTATCTGCTGATGGCAGTGATGCCGAGCCTTCAGACTGGAGCACAGGTTTCTGAGCTTATTGGCCTACCACCCGAGTTTCTGAAAAACAAAACTGTTCAGTCTTCCTCTGACAATAATCCAGGATAAAGTGTAAGCATCGGCTTTGTAGCCATTTTAGATCATTCCAGAGCTGTCCGGGGGGCACAGTCACTCACGTTAGGGAACACGAGGATCAGTGACAATATGGAAGGAATCTGGGTCTCAGACTCACACCAGAGAAAAATAACCACTAGCTAGAAATCATCCAGAGGTGGTGAGATTTCTAAAAAGCCAGCCATGATGGTTTTAGACCAATGGATGGAGCCTAGAGGGTGCAATGTTGGGCTGTTAGTGGCAAGGTCCAAATTTCAAACCTATCGGTTAGGAAGATGAGGTGGGTCAAGAGCGACATTCTCCGAAACCCCAGGGAGCAGTTCCACTCTGTTTCACTGGCTCTTGGTGAGTTGGAACCGACTAGATGGCACGAAGCTGCTCTGTGTAAGGATCTAGTGTTACTCCTAATATAGGGAATTAGGAGAAAGGTTCTCCTATGAAGATTAATACAATACCCTATTTTAAAACTGTAAACAATAAAACATTTAGGAAAGAACTATTTTGTATTAATGTAGTATAGTTGCTCTTACACAAATGCACTATTTTATCTGTAGTATAATGTAGACTTGATTGATTAATTTTAACCAGAGAAAGGCTACTTTTAAAATTAGTAGCCAAGGGTAAAATAACACTGGGAAATTCATGACCCAAAATAAAATAGATGTAATTTCTATGTGTCATAAATGAAGGCATGAAGTTTGGAAAACAGGGTGTTTGCCTTAAGAATATTGGGGACAAGGAGAATATCTTCCAAGAGGGAAGAGAAGAGAGAGAGAGAGAGAGAGAGAGAGAGAGAGAGAGAGAGAGAGAGAGAGAGAGAAAAGAAAAGAGAAGAGAAGAGAGAGAGAGAGAGAGAGAGAGAGAGAGAGAGAGAGAGAGAGAGAGAGAGAGAGAGAGAGAGAGAGAGAGAGAGAGAGGACAAGCTATTGGGAGGTTTGATAAATTGTTTAAGTTGGTGAATAAAAACCAATTACCTGAAATGTAAACCCTCACAATAAGAAGCTAAAAGAAAGGTCAAGCTAATATTTATTTTCCGTCAATTTTAATTTTTACCATGAGCTGTGTATGTTTGGGGTTTTATTCTCAATATATTTACATCAATATTAATTTGGACTTAATGTGTTCAGGATTAGGTATCTTAGCTTCTTTTCCTGTCATATCACTATTAGGGAGGGGGGGGGCGACAGTAGAACATCCTTGAAAGGAGCTGTTCAGTGCTGGCCCGACTCCTCCCTGCCCTAATTTCCTTGCATATAAAATAACATCTCCTTAGCAGGGACACTGGGAAGATGACATGAGAAAGTGCTCTGTAAATGCTAATGTGGTTTGGAAGCCATGCTATCAAACACCAGCTATTTTGTTATGTGTGCGTAGCTTGTCATAGGAGAGCATCTATATCAAGAAGGGAGTGGCATTCAACTCAGTTCATTGACAATATGCTGAACAATTCTTCTTTCCTTTCTTTAGAATCACCTATAAAACTGAACTTGTAAGAGAGCTCAAAACCCTTTAAATGTGATGTCTTAGAACAGGGCTGGATACAATCTTGAAAAACCAGTCTGGTTGGGATCAACCGGCTAAAACCAAAATAGCACAATGTAAAGCAGAGCAAAGCAAAGGAAAGCAAAATTATGCCTCCCATTTACCTAGCTCATCAGAGTGTTGTGTTGATCAGAAAAGCGAGGTTTATCAGCATTTTCAGTTAATTCAGCTGTACTGTACTCCTCCCATCTTTGCCTTGTTAGACTATGCGACACCAAATGTCTAATAACACTTGCTTGGCTCATAGGCTATATGATCTTATATGTACCTACTTTCTCTGGCTTCAGGTGGCCCAACAGGTTTACACTAGGCTGACTGGTCAATCCTAAGCAGTGACTTGGTAGAAGAAAAACGGAAAAGGTTTCTGAACAGACTACAGCCAAAGACACCCGAGGGCGCTATTTTGTTACGTAACGCATGGGTGGCCAGGAGTTGGGGGCTGATTGGAAGGCAGCGAACAACAACAGCTTCTTCATTTCTAAAAATAATGAGGTGTGGGAGTAACATATTCTCTGATGTAATATTCCATGACTGTGATTACATGATTTCATGAGTGATTTATATAATAAGTCAAATAGTTGGATGATTGCTATTACGAGGATGTTAAGTGAAGGAAAATGCATATTAAGGGGACTAACACCTCCCTGGTTATTAGTGGGGTTGAGAGTGTTTGCATCTGTTTGTTGACCATAAATGTAGCATTTTCAAGATCGGTCCCTTTTTCCCCCCAAAGCACGAGCTTTTCAACACATTCCCTTCAAACAGAAGATGATGTATGAGGGGGTACCCATTCCCCAATTGGATTATTTTCAAAGCTATGTATTTAAAAAAATTTTTTTACAAAAGAAAATGATCGCCTTCAAAGTATTCTCCATTACACTCAATACATTTGTCAAATCTGCGATTCCATTCTTGGAAACATTTTTCAGACTCATCTGTTTGAATGGCTGACAGCACCTCCCTCGTTTTTCCTTATCCTCTTCTTCGTAGTCAAATTGCTGTTCTTTCATGTCCTTCTGCATTTTCAGAAACAAAAAGAAGTTGCATGGAGCTAGGCCAGGTGAGTAAGGTGTGTGTGGCAAAAGAGGCATGCTTTTTTGTGTGTGCCAAAAATTGGTGTTCTGAGATGGCTGCAAGAGCAGGTGCATTGTTGTGGTGGCAAAACCAGTTCCCTGTCTGCTACAAATCAGGCTTTAAAAAAACGATTTTATTGGGTGCTCTTACAGCTCTTATAACAAGCCATACATCAATTGTATCAAGCACATTTGTACATATGTTGCCATCGTCATTTTCAAAACATTTTCGTTCTACTTGAGCCCTTGGTATCAGCTCCTCTTTTCTTTTTTTTACCTCCATCACTCATCCTCCAACCCTCGTGAACCCTTGATAGATTATAAATTATTATTATTTTCATATCTTACAACATCTGCTGTCTCCCTTCACCCATTTCTGTCATTTGTCCCCCTGGGGTGGTGGCGGTGGCGGCGGCTATATGTTGCTCATTGTGGTATTGCTACTCTCATGACTGTTCCTGAGGGGCTTATCTGTGCTGCATTCTGTGTGGGGAGAGCTCTTGTCTGTACCAGTGTACATGCTCTGGTTTAGTTGGATGTGTAAGGTAGAACTGGGGTCATGATAGTGGGGGTGGGGTTGGAGAGGAAGCATTAAAGAACTAGAGGAATGTTGTGTGTTTTGTCAGTGGTATACTACACACTGGCTGGCGTGTCTTTTCCATGTGACCCTTTGGCTTTGGTTCTCCACTCTGACCGCCATCGTTTGCATTGATATAATGAATTGTTTTGGGTCTTCCGATGCCTGATACCTGATCCTGTCAACACCTTGTCATCACACCGGCTTAGGTGTGCTTCCTCCATGTGGGCTTTGTGGGTTCCCTCCTAGATGACTGCTGTTTAACTTCAAGTTTTTAAGACCCTAGATGCTATATTTTTTAATAGCTGGGCACCATCAGCTTTCCTTACCACATTTGCTTATGAGCTGATTTTGGCTTTAGCGATTGTGTCAGGAAGGTGAACATCAAAGAATGCCAGTTATTAGAACAAAGTTCTTGCATTGAGGGAGTACTTGAGTAGGGACCCAATGTCTGCCTGATACCTTAATACTGAACATTTAATGTATGTACATAGACCTATATCCCTATCATTATATATTAATATATTTAAATGAGTACATGCTTACATTTAAACCTCTGTAAAAGTCTTTTGTAATCATAGCATACTGTTATGTAATCTCTTCAGAACCTCTAAATAGAAAGCTTGATTAACAGTCTGACCTGGTGGAATAAATGCCAAATGCAGTATGAGTTGATATTTTCATGCATTCAGGAAGTTGACAGACATTCAGAACGAGGTTTGTCATCAATCGACATTTCACCTTTTTTGGAACTACAAAACCACTCATACACTTGAGTTTCCCCCATAGCGCTGTTCTTACAAGTTGTGTTCAACATCACAACAGTTTCTGCAGCATTTTTCCTGAGTAGGAAATAGCACAGCCACATGCTGTTGTCTTAATTTGGTCATCATAAAAACGAGGTTCAAGCAAAACTGCTTTGCAAAAGAATTCACTGTGATCAGAGAGAACTTTCCTGGGGAACGTCACTGGGTGCACTAACTCAGAGCAAGTTGCTCAATGTTTGCCTAGTGGGAAAAAATATGTACTAGGAAAGCGCTCTCCAGCACAATTCCATTTTTGTTTTTGCTTTGTAGCCCTCTCATATGTCTAATGGCCTAGAATTGGGTTAAATGGCTATTCTTACTCCAACTGAAGCTGTGAATGTGGATGTTTATAATGGATGGCACTAGGCAAGAAGGGATTGATTTGGTCAGCCACTATATTATGCACCTGAAAACTGATCCTTAGAATTTAATGTATCTAACAATCCACTTTCACTCTACTGATCTTTTAATTTCATACATTAATTTTTTTGCATATGGTTGTTGTGAGAGGCGATCTACTTATTTCTAACTCTTAGTGACACTATGTACAACGGAGCCTGGTCCTGCACCATCCTCACCATTGTTATGTCTGAGCTTGTTGTTGCAGTCACTGTCAGCTCATCTCATTGCTGGTCTCCCTTCCCCTCACTGACCCTCTACCAAGCATCGTTCCTTTTCCAGGGATTGATATTCCCTGATAACATGTCTACAGTCTGTGAGACAAAGTCTCATCATACACACTTCCAAGGAGCATCCTGACTGCATTTCTTTCTTTCTTTCTTTTAAAAATCATTTTATTGGGGGCTTGTACAACTCTTAGCACAATTGACCTGTATTTCCTCAAGACAATTTTTTTCATTTTTTTTTCTGGCAGTCCATGGTACATTCAATATTCCTCACTAACACCATAATTACAATGCATCCGTTCTTCTGACTATGATGGTAAATTCCATGGCTTGGGTTAGGCATGCTTTAGCCCTTAAAATGGCATTATTGTTTTTCAACATATTAAAGAGGCTTTGTGCAGAGGACTTGTCTAACGCAATAATATCTCATGTGATTTCTTGGATAGACATAGCCTTACCTTTGGACTTCCTATTTCGTCCCATTGGTCTATTTGTCTAAGTCAACGCTAGTCCTACAATGTCTTAATTACTGTTGTTCTTTATTTTTGAAAATGAATTCAGCTATTCTTGATCCTTTTAACTTTTACATACATTTTAACTTTAGCATGCTCTGTTAATTAGGTTATATTTGGGTAGGCTAAGTAGGATGGGGTCTAATTAGAGTATAGTTATGAGTAGTTGGGTAGACTAAGTAGGATGGGGTCTAAACCAAACCAGTTGTAACAAAGGAAGAATGGACATAGAAGCACACAGGAAGGAGAGAAAGACAGACATTGGAGATGGACACCTCTACAAAGGTTGCTGGAGCTACTAGATGCTGAAATGGATGAAGAAGGGCCTTCACTTACACCCATGCTCTCCATGCAGACTTCAAGATTCCCGAACTGTGAGAATGTGAAAGCAACCCACGCTGGTGTTTGTGTTAAGGCAGCACTGTGTTATTAAGATATTTATTATAATTTCTTTATCAATGAAAAAAAATGGTTTGTCTTCTCTTCTGTTTTTACTTCCATTTTAAGCTTCCCACAGACACAGACCAGTCTGTTTTGTTACATGATACATTTCAAGTACCTGGGACAGTGTCCGGTGCTTACTAGGAGCTTAATAAATATGCATTGAATAAATTCATGAGCCACTGCATAGCAACTACACAGAACTGGCCATTTTCCATAATGGAAACTTACACAACACAAGAGCAACTGCCATACTTTCTTGATTTCACTGGTGCACACTTGCCACTTGCCTTTCCAGCAGCATCCCCATCTTTTGTTTGAACACCCACCCTTTGCACTTCCCAGTCCATGGGGTCTGCATGGGGCCGAACCTGGGGTGACAGCATGAACATACATGATAGGCCACTGCATTCACCTGTCCAAGTGATTGGTCAGGTGAGACCAAGTAAACTACATGGCTTTAGTGAGGATTTTATTGCAGCTGCGGGGAAAGTGCTGGCTCTTTCCCACCGTGGATTTTATAACCCGCAGGGGAAAGTCTGGCAAGCTTGCGGTCATTTGACTGTTACATCAGGCGAGACTGTGTAGGAACAGAGCCGACAGAGAGGAAGCGAAACCGAGCTCTGATGGCATTACTTGAGTCTCTGTGTCCAAGCACAACTCAAGTGAAGTCTGGCCCCGGGCTTTACAGCGATGGGACTCGATGCACTCTCTCTTGGCTTACGCCTGTTTCAGTTGGATTTTCACTCATCCACATCAGAAAGAATCCTGGCTTAATGCAGCATCCACTCTGAGCCAAGTGTAAGCTTAAGCTTTATCCTTGAGATCTCATTCAAAACTCATAGCATCATCCCTGGCCTGCTTCTTGATCCTCCAATCCCATCACTCGCGTTTATTTTCCCATTCCGCTCCCCGCCTGGCTGCTCCTTTCCTCCAGACTTTGCTCTGACTCCTTTCTTCTCCCAGCTCTTTACCTGGCTCTCTCCTTCTCTTGGTTTGGGTATTGATGCAGATGTTAGTACCGTAGAAGCCTCTTCCCAGACGATTTTAACCCTTTCATCTGATTTGTTTTTCTTTCTAGTACTTCTATGTGTAATTGCATATTTATCCTATTTGCTTGATATGTTATCAATTTGTCATTTCATGTTTATTTTGTCTACTGTAAATTACATATTTATCTTATTTATTTCCTGTCTCTCTCGCCTGGTACCCTCATTCAAATACAACCTCTGGGAGAGTGGAGATTTTATCTGTCTTGTTCACCTCTTTGTCCTCAGCTTTTAGAACAATGCCTGTTATATATTACATGCTCAAAAAGTATTTGTCAAAGAAATGAGTGCAGGAGCGAATGAATGTACTCGTTAAAAAGAAACAACAAAAAACAAAGCTCAGGAGAGATAACCAACTCATAATAGATAGTGGGAAAGCTGGAATTCAAAGCTGTTCTATTACAAAAGCCCATAGCAAAACATTGCAAGTGACAGCTAATTTCTGTAGAGGAAGAAATGCTGATCATTTTCTCTCTACCTATGGAAGGCTGCAACAGTCAACGAAGAAACATCAATATGTTTAGACCTTTATGTGGCCTCTAGTTTTCTTGATTGTGCTTTAGAATGTTGACTGTGAGCTACTGTATTGCAGTGGTATCTGCGATTATGTAGAGAAATGACAATTGCTTTGTGTGGGACCTAGGCAATGTTCGATGCTTCCGGATAGCAGAAAAAGAGGGTTGAGTCTTGATTTTTTCATATTATTGTATTGTATTGTAACAAAAATGCCCCCAATACATACACAAGGGATGGACGCAATATGCACACCTCAAGCTGCAGGTCTGACTTTGTGGCTAAAACACAGATCAGGCCTGGGACATGGGTGTCTTGAGTTTCTTCTTATCCTGGGGAAGGTTTTAGAAAGGTCTTTGGCAGTTCCTCCCAGCCCAGTGCTTGAGATACTCTGTGCAGAACTTCTTATCTATTTTTTCCCCTTTCTAGTGCCATCGGGCTCTTTGGCCAGCAGAAGTATATTTTGAAAGCATCAAATAAACTATTCAGGATTAAAAAAAACTAGTTTTCTTTAATACAATTACAGTATTAAGCAAACTTGTGACACACATGCTCTTATTAGTTCATCAAATAATATAAGGGTGGGCATGACAACTACTATAATGTTGAAGTAGTGATGTTTATGTATGATAGATTTCCAGGCATTCCCAGCAATGTGGTGTGATATGGAAAGAGTTGGGATTTCTATTCATGTCACAATGAGGCTTCTGAGGTTTGTGCCCTACATTATAATGGAAGGAAATGTAAGATAAAGTTTGGGAAAGTAAAGGTGTATTGTTTGCCTGGCCCATCCCATCTAAGTTCACAAGGCCTTAGGTAAAGAACTCCTTCTCTTTGGATGGAACTATAACTGCCGGAAAAGCAGCCACTACAAACTCAGCCACTCAATCTTCCCTATAGGTGACAACGAGAGCTAGAAGGCAATTGCTATGTGACAATGGAGCCTGAATTCATCCCTTCCCCTCCGAATTCACCACTTTCTTCGGTGTCACCGGGGGGAGAAGTGCTGGCTCTGTCTTACCCAAAGGTTAAATGTAGTGATCTATGTCAAATAGAGTATGTCGTATGCCTTCAAGTCCTCCGAAGCAAAGTCAATATTTAGTGGGTGTAATTTCATCTAGACAGATGTAGAGGAAATTAAATGGGAGAGATGAGTTTTCATTATTCATGATTCTTTCTTTACCTAGTATTTTTCCTTTTTGATGTTGGTGATAGGTAGGTTTATTGTGCCAACATGGCCAATGAACACATGTGGGATTAATTGAAGGGTGGAGAGATAACGGGCTCAGCGAGCCTTGCTTTTCTTGTCTCTTGCTCTTTGATGATTGGACCAGTGTGTGGCTGCCTTAGCTTGTTCTCTGCCTCAACTTGCAAGCTACACTACCTGAGGCACATCTGACCCGTGGACTGTGTCCCTGTAGTTTGAGGTTCCTTCAAGACCTGCTTCGCCACGCTTCTGGAGTGTACATGCTTGAGCCGCGGACTCTCGGCCCCTGCCCTCTGGCTGGCTGTGGGTGACCTGCTTTGCTGTTTGCTGCCTGTGCCCGGAGAGCCTGACTTGCTCTACAGAGGCTACCTGGACTCTCAAGACTTGAAGGACTGCCAGTGTATTAGCTGTCTCACGGAACTGAGTTGCACTGAGCCATTTGTACTGCTTTATAGATTAACTGTTTATTATGTTTATCTATCTATCTATCTAAATATATAAAAATAATTCATGTCCTGCTTTTGTTTCTCTAGAGAACCCTAACATATTGCCCAAATGTCAATGTTTCTAGTATTGTCATGTTTTTCTTTAAAATCTGGATTAGTTCCATTTCCTTTAATGAAACTTGATTTAGTATCAAATTATTATTAATTTAAAATTGCTTTGTTGTTGAAAGATATTGAAAAAATACCAATAGAGGAAGAGAAATCACCTTCACAACCCTGTAATTGTGTTTGGAGCTGCATCCAATGAGAAGTCAAAGTCCTGATTTTTGCCCCCTTATCCATAACTGGCCTTCTCTTCTCCCCGACATGACACGCATTGTTCTTGTTGCTAGATGCTCTGGAGGCAGTTCTGACTCAGAGAGAACCCATGTTTAACAGAGTGAAACACTGCCCGTGCCTGAGCCAGCCTCACAGCTGTTGCTTTGCTTGTGTCACTTGCAGCCACAGTTTTATTCCATCTTGTGCCTTCCTTTTTTAGTTTTATGTTTTGCTTATCCCAAACCTTACTAAGCATGATGTCTTTGTCCAGGGACAGGTCTCTCCTGATGCCATATTCAAAGTATGTGAAATGAAGTTTAAACATATACTTTCTCCGAGACAGGTTAGTTTGTTCTTCTGGCAGTCCACAGTACTTTCCATTTCCTTTATCAATCCTATGATTCAAATGCATCACTTCTTTTGGGGCTTTCTGTTTTCATCGTCCAGCTTTCACAGGCGTATGAGGTGATTGGCTTGGGTCAGGCACACTGTGTTAATCTGGATTCTCTCCAGAGAAGCAAAGAGGTGAGATACACCCATGCTCACTGGTTGTGTTAGGTGTCATTGAGTCCATTCTGATTCATAATGAGCCTACACCCAACAGAATGAAAAACAGCACGGTCTTGCACCATACTTCACAATTGTTATTATGGTTCAGCCTACTGTGGCAGCCACTGGTTCAATCCATTTCATCAGGGTCTTCTCTCTCTCTCTCTCTCTCTCTCTCTCTCTCTCTCTCTCTCTGTCTCTCTCTCTCTCTCTCTCTCTCTCTCTCATACACATGAAGCAAAACCAGTTACATACACATACAATACACATAACATGTACAATACACATAACATGTATATATATAATACTTACACCCACACATTTAGACTACTAGACCTTTCTTCTGACATACCTCTGGGTGGACTGAACTTCCAATCTTTTAGTTATTGGTCAAGCACTTAAACTGCTTGTATCAGACAGGGACTACTCCCAAATAAAATTTCAGTACTTTAATCATTACCTCAAATTTTGTTTCCTAGATATTTTGGGTAAAATGGCACACAATTTATATTCTATTCTGTGATACATTTTTTCGGACCTAGCATCCTTTATGACTATGGGATGACAATAATAATGATTCTGATTATTCCAAAGAAGTCTCTCTCTCTTTCTCATTTTCCCACTTTTTATTGTGAATTGGATGAAAGTGTGCAAAGAAGATCATCAGTTTTCATTCAACCATTCATGTCCATTTTGTTTTGTCTCATTCATTACAATTCTCAAAAGGTAACATCACTTATCCTACTTCATAGCTGTGTTTCTTTTCTTCTTTTTATTAATCATTTTATTGGGAGCTCTTACAATATTTTAACTATCCATAATTCAGTTCAAGCATAATTTTACAGTTTCAAAACATTTTCTATCTTCTTGAACTCTTTGGTATCAGCTCATCTTTATCCCCTCCTTACCCCACCTCACCCTCCAGGTACCCTTATTATTATATTATATATTATTATTATTGTCATATCTTACACCATCCAATGTATCCATTCACCTGCAATTCTGTTATTTATTCCCTTCGAGTGGGGTTATACAGTCATCATTGCTATCAGCTCCCTGCTTCCTCAGGGAATCATTACTCCTGTTACTGTTTCTGAAGGGTTATCTATCTTGGCTTTAATGCTTTGAATGCTCTTAATTATACAAATGAACATACGTAGGTCTGACAAGATTAATGAAGTAAAACATTTACCTGTGTTCCCTCCGACTTTCTTAACCTTTTCTAAACTTTGCCTGGGGATAAATGCTATACTTTTGATCTCAAGTAGATATTCTAAGGGGTGCATACTCTTTAGTATTATTGCTCCCCTTATAGGCTGTGTACTGTTTGGTTGAAACTTGAACTATGAAGATGAGTTCATTTCCAAACCGGAAAGATAACCATGGTTTATCCAGGGGTTTCACCAGTATCTATTTGACCAGTAAGCCTCATCATTTTTTTAATTTATGATTTTGATTTTGGGTCAACAAAAATGTGTATCTTCTAAAAGTAGTTCACTTTTCCTTAGTACTGAACTGTGGTTGTTCATGTTCATGAAACTATTCTCATTAAAGTGATATTGTTTCTTTCAACATATAATGTTCTCTTTTAGTGATCATATATACAATGCATATTCATTGAAGAAATATCAGAAAATAAAAATTAAAGAAAAACAAATCAGTAATCACAACATAGAGACCACACTGATTGATATTTTTTTCAGACTTATTTATATGTGTATGCATTAACTGGGCAGTATTTGGTTCTCTTGTACATGGGGAGGTATGGGGTAGAGCTAACTCTGTGGCACCTATCAACATCAGCAGCAATATATATATTTTATATGAATACTGGTGTTTATAAATAACTTTTTGTTGAAATAGCATTTTGTACTTACCATGTTATGACTATGAGTCTGACACCACCACAATTGCCTGACTGCATATTATCCCACAATTTAATTTATTTTTTAATTAAACATTATTAGTGGCTCTTACAACTCTATCACAGTCCATACATCAATTGTATCAGGCATATTTGTACATATGTTGCCATCCTTCTTTTCTAGACTTTTACTTTCTATTGAGCCCTTGGTATTAGCTTCTCTTCCAACCCTCTCTTGTGGCCCCTTGATAGATGATAAGTTATTATTAGTTTCATATCCCACACTGACTGCTGTCCCCTTTTTCTCATGGTTTCTGTTGTTCTTCCATCCTGGGTGTGTGTGTGTGTGTGTGTGTGATTATGTGCCAATCATTGGGATCAATTCTCCCTTCTTTCCCTCCTCTCCCCAATTTCCCCCTACCCTTCTAGTACAGCTATTCCCATTTCCAGTCCTGGATTCTGTGTGTTGTGATCTTTATCTCTTATCTATACCTGTGTACATGCTCCGGTCCAATCCAGAGTGAGAAGCAGCACTGGGGTCAGGATAGTGGGGTGTGTTTGTGAGGAAGCCTTAGGGAACCAGAAGAATATTGTGTGATCTATCAGTGCTCTACTGCAGCCTGGTTGACTCATCCCTTCCTGTGATCCCTCTGTGAGGGAATGTTCCATTGTCTACAGGTGGGCTTTGTGTCTTTGCTCCAACTCTCTTCATTCTCAACAACATGTTTTAGTTTGTTTGTTATGAATATTCTGATGGCTGTTGCCTGGTCCCAATGACACCTCATGATCACACCAGCTGGTGGCTTCTTCCATGTGTATCCCACAATTTTTCCCCCCAGGCTGTCAATCATTTTAAAAATTAAATTATTTTACTGGAGGCTTGTACAACTCTTATCACAATCCATACGTATACATACATCAATTGTATAAAGCACATCCATACATTCCCTGTCCCAATCATTCTCAAAGCATTTGCTCTCCACTTAAGCCCTCTGCATCAGGTCCTCTTTTTTATCCCCCTCCCTCCCCGCTCCCCCCTCCCTCATGTGCCCTTGGTAATTTATACATCGTTATTTTGTCATATCTTGCCCTATCCGGAGTCTCCCTTCCCCCCCTTCTCTGCTGTCCCTCTCCCAGGGAAGAGGTCACATGTGGATCCTTGTAATCAGTGCCCCCTTTCCAACCCACTCACCTTCCACTCTCCCAGCATCGCCCCTCACACCCTTGGTCCTGAAGATATCATCTACCCGTAACAGACACTATTATTTCTGATAGCTGGGCACATTCTAGTTTGCCCCACTTTGTTGTAACACTCAATGATCTCTTCAGGAGGTGAGCATCAAATAGGGCCATGTCATAAGAGCTAATTATTCTCAGATTGGGGTTAGAATTAAGTGTGAGCCCAAAAGTTTTTATGATGTTCCTGTTGTCATTCTGCAACTCATATGGTCTGTGGTCATTAGTCTTACGTGCATCAAATTCATTGTTGAGATGGTCTCTGAATTCAAATGGGATATACTCAAAGTTGTTCTCTGGCTTTCATGAATTTGTTCAATATGAACAATTGATGATCTGTTTCACAGTCTGTCCCTGGCCTTGTTTTGGCTCATGATAGTGAGCTTCCCCATGGTTTCTTTCTCTAGATATAACCAATTTGACTCCTGTTCTTCCATCTGATAAGTTCCATATATGTCATTGAAAAACTGTATTTCTAATGAATAAGTTGTTAGTCTTGAACTATCAACCTTGGATACTGTGGGGTTTAAAATCAGAAAAGGTATGCATCAGGATTGTATCCTTTTACTATGTTTATCCAATCTTTATGCTAAAAAATTCATCTGAGAAGCTGAACTATATGAAGAGTGTGGTATCAGGATTAGAGGAAGACTCATTGGCCACCTGTGGTGTGCTGAGGATACAACCTGTTTGCTGAAAGTAAAGGAAACTTGGAGCACTTATGTGAAGATCAAAGACTACAGCCTTCAGTACAGAGTAAACTCCGAGATAAAGAAGGAAAAATCCTCACAACTGGACCAATAAGCAAGATGATCAACAGAGAAATGTTTGAAGTTTTCAGGGATTTCATTTTATTTGCATTCACACTGAACACCCCTGGAAGCAGTGGTCAAGAAATGAAACAATGCATTTCATGGAGCAAATTTTCTCTGAATGACCACTTTACAGTGGTAAAAAAGTAAAGAGGTACTTAGAGGACTATGATGTTCCTGATGCAAGTCATAGTATCTTCAATGGCGCACAGGCATGTGAAAACTAGACAATGACTAAGGACGACAGAAGAAGAATTGTTGTATTCTAGTGCCTGTGAAGCACACTGACTATACCAGGGACTTCTAGAAGAAAGCACAGATGCGTCTTGGAAGAAGCACAGCCAGAGCGTTCCATAGAAACTAGGTTGGAGAGACTTCCTCTCTTGAAGGAGCAGCTGGGGCATGTTATCTGGAGAAGGATATTACATGGGAAACACACACACACACACACACACACACAACCATTGCCATTGAATTGCTTCCAATTCTTAATGGCTCCATATAGGATTTCAGGGTCTATACATCTTTACAGGCGCAGAGAGCCTCTTCTTTATCCAGGGAACAGCTGGTGGGTTTGAACTGCAACCTTTTGGTTCGCAGTCTAATACGTCCCCAGGATCACCCGCAGGGCAGTAAGCGGGTGAGTGGGAAGTAGGAAGACCTTCAAAGTGATGGGTTGACACAATGGCAGCAACCCTGGGTTCAAAGCTGCTCATGACTGTGAGGGAAGTGCAGGATGGGATTGCGCAGTGTTTCAGTCTATTGTGCAAATAGTCACTCTGAGATGGAATCAACTTTATGGTAGCTAACAATAACAACATTCTTATTTACCAGACAAGGATGTTGAGGATATTTTGCCATCTTAGCCTTCATCTTTCTTAAAGCATCTAGTCAGAAGATGCTTAAGTAATTATAACTAAAATTCATGCAACTCTTTTTGGCTCTAAGGCATGTCACTTGAATTCTGCTGCCCTCAGGAAAATGCAGGAGGCTCTACCTTGAGTTTAAGAAGTCTTGTCTCTTTGAAAATCAGAAGAAAAGGATGAATAAATCAGCTCACCTTGCAGAACTTCTTATGCTGGCTTATCTTTTTTACAGTCTTAGTCAGAAAGGTGACCATTATAGCATATTAGGGAGCAGATGTGCAATGTACTTTCAGATATGTTAACTTTTCCTGACACCACCTAATGACTTTTGCTGGGCAAAGGCTAATGTCACCTGGAGGGTCTGTCGTAACGAGCCATTTCCTTGTCAATAATAGATGGAACCAGTCAGTGCAGTGGTCGGAACTATTAGGTAAATTGGGCAGAAACCCCTAATTGTCGCTGGTGCTTCTCTGTGATTATCAGAGAATAGTTTCACTGATTAGAAGCAGCAAAACTGGGTGAATAATTTAAGGGTATATCTTTTGCTAAAGTTTGGGCGTGAACATTGGGACTTGCAGGTTGTAAGAATCTTTAGTCAGAGAAGTTCTTAAACAGCTACACCTTTACTTAGAAGCTGAGGCAGGCAGATTGGCTAAATCCTACAAGACACTTCTTTACTTGCTAGCTTCAGACAGGCTTCATTTTACTCACGCCTAATGCTGCGATGCTCCTGAGAGTGAAGGCAGATCCTTGGAGGGCTTTTCCCGGAGTCAGGAAAATCTCGAGCAAAAGGAACAAAGGGTTTGCCTCAAGAGTCAGCACTTTGGAATTAGCACAGGTGAGTTGGAGAGTTGACTTTGGCCCAGAAGAATGTGGAGTGATGTCTGGGGGAGTATTCTTTTTTGGGGTCTGTCTCCCTAGGCTGGGTTAACAATGATCAATGCTTTATTTATAATATTAGTAAAAGAAAATGCAAGTCTGCTTCTTGAGAAATCTGGCTGGAGACCTAACAGAGCCACCCTTCCTTTCTCTGGAAAAGGCATGCACTATTTATTGTTGAAGGAGCAGGAGGCTTCAAAACATGTCCGGAACACTGTGTGCGTGTCTTACTTCTTGTGAAATTGTATTCTCAGCCTCTCCCAAACCTTAATTGCCTTACCTATTGGAGAAAGGTGTGACAAATTGCTATGAAGTAACTGGAGAGTTACTGGTGCAAGAAACAAATATTGTAGTTATCACGAATACAAGCTACATTGACCCTTTCCATAGAAGAATGTACTACAGAGGGCAACACTGAAGACATAGGCTGGGGAGAATGGCCAGTTTGTCTTGAGAGAGAAAGAGAGAGAGAGAGAGAGAGAGAGAGAGAGAGAGAGAGAGAGAGAGAGAGAGAGAGAGACTGAGATATTCACCCTGGTCTACCAAGCCTCAATGATGACATTCCCAATGCACAGAGAGAACCATAAGGCCACCCCAACATGAGATACTATGTTCCCTTATTGGCCCACAGCACTTCAGGGGACAACACTGGAGACCCAGTGAGGGAAGTGAGTCTGGTATGACCACACCCCGCCCCCCCACAATGGGGCGAATCATAATGGGAGCATAGCAGAACAGCAAGGGGAGCAAAGTCATGAAATCCCCGAGGAATCCCCAAAATAGATTTCTGACTCAGGGGACAGTCCTTGGCACCTCATCAGATCTGGTTGGAAGACTTTCATAATAGTCAACAGATAGACCTGGAACTGTTGATAGGCTTTCCCCCCTTGTTTATTTATTTTTATACATCTATCTATATAACATAGGATAAACAATCCCAAGGAGAAAGCAGCAGGAATAATGGTTCTGGTTGGGGGTGAGGTGGGGCATGGGAGAGGAGGAGACAGGAAAAGGGAGTGGGAAGTCAATGAATTCAGGGACAAGGGAACAATAGGGATTTAAAGTTGACAGTGAGGAGGGTATAGAATGCCTGGTGGGGGGTTGATCAATTGTAATGTGGCCAAGAGAGGCATTACTGAGAGCCGAATGCAGGGTGAACATGATAGTGGGGCAGGAGCTACCCTTGAGTCAGCTCCTGACCCATGGCAACTCCATGATGGAATAATGGGGGCAAAATGCTGCCCAATCTTGCACCATCCCCATAATTGGTTGCTAATGGGACTGTGTGAGCCGTACCATTTTCATTGACTCTTTTGGAAGTAGATTGCCAGGCCTTTCTTCTTAGCCTGCCTTAGTCAGGCAGTTCTGCTGACACATATTCCGTATCATACTCACAGATGTGTGGTGAGTGGTCTTGAGGTGCATTGGCTGGTAATCAAACCCAGGTCTCCAGTGTGGAAAGGGTCCAAGAATTCTACTACAGCATTCCCCTAATCAATTTGGAACTTAGGTTTCCAAGTCTTTAGTTAAAGAAGTTATGTGGTAGTGAAGCAAGGGAATTATGACACAGATACAAGCTGGTTAAATATTTTTAATAGGACTGGTTAGAGTGGTGCGGATACTATAATCTGCTTTTCTTGTTTATCAATAAGCACTTTTGTATTTCTTGTATAAAAAACCTTAAAGAGTAATAAATATGGAAGGTTAAGTTGTTGAGGGTTGCGTTGGATCCACTTCCACTATAAAATAGATGCTAATGATTTATGTCTCCTCTTCAGTGACATTTGACCTGGTTTTTGTTAGCAAAGCTACCCCTTATTTAATCTCTGTAGCTGTTTTCCAGTCTTTATATTCTGTTTCTCCTAAGAGTCTTGGAGAATACCGGCTCTTCTGTGAACTGTCACTTAGCAATTAGCATGTACATGGAGCTTAACTGGGGTGGGGAGTAGTGGTCTATTCAGACCCATTATCAACTTTATCATTATTACCTTCTCATCATTCAGGCCATGCCAGAACCCCATAGTCTCTGCAGAGACTTTAGAATTCCTTGGCTAGGATCTCTCTAGCACTTATGTATTTGTACTCTGGCTACCCTGGTTTTGCGAGGCAACCTTGGATAGCACACTTGACTCCTAACTGAAAAGTTGGAGGTTAAGGATGACAAGACTTCATCTTACATACTTTGGACATATTGTCAGGAGAGACCAGTCCCTGGAGAAGGTCATCATGTTTAGTGAGGTGGAAAGGCGGTGGAAAAGACAAAGGCCTTTGAAGAGATGGATTGACACAGTGGCGCATCAATGGGCTCAGGCATAGGAACACTGTGAGGCGGGGGCAGGACTGTGCAGTGTTCCGTTCTGTTGTGCATAAGGTCGCTATGGGTCAGAGCTGACTCCATGGCACCTAACAACAATGGCATCAACAACAACCTTCTTATGCTGCTAACAAAGTTATGAAGGTTAGTTTTCATACAATGCTTTTTGAGGAGTTTTACTTATTGATGCTATAATGTAATGCACGTATATTTAAGCTTTTGTACAACTTGATATGTCTTTATTCAAAATACTCCTATACTTATCCATTGCCACTGATTCACTTCTGACTCATAGGAACCCTATGGACTGTTATAGGAACTGAGTAGGCTGTTCCTTAGGGTTTCCAAGTTTCTTTATAGTCTTAGAAACCCTGCATTATAAGGTTGCTATGAATCTGAACTGACTCTATGGCAGTGTTTTTTATTTTTTAAGGAATCTCTACAGAAGTAGGTTCCATCTTTCGACAAGGGAGGGGCTTGTAGATTCAGACATCCAGGGCTTAGCCATTGTGCCACAGGACCCCTAAGGATGAAATGATCTTAATGATGTCTACAAACAGTAAAATAAACAGGTTTTCCACCAGGGTAGAACAGAAGCCTTAAAACAAAAAGATCAGGAGGCTTTCCAGGGACAGTGAGCAGCTGGGGACTTAGCTACCGAGCAACCAGGACTCATTAGTATTCGTATAACTGGATAAAAAGAGTAGAGGAGAAACCGGGGAAATGATGTATGGAGAGCAGTACCTTGTATTTGTTTAGGCTTTCCTTAGAGCTCGTATCCCTGGTGGTGCAGTGGTTATGAGTTGGGCTTCCATCCGCAGTTCGAAACCACCAGCAGCTCCCGGGAGAAAGGCGGGGCTCTCTACTCCTGTTAGCAGTTACAGCCTCGGAAACCCCCAGGGCGTTGGGTCAGCACTGACTTGATGGCAGTGAGTTTAGTTTTGGTATTGTATTAGTACCTCCTTCTCTGCTGAGCCACCCTTACCCCACCTGCTTAATTCAACGCGATAATTTTAGATGATATTGTGTTGAATTCTACTTATTAAAATTAATCTAGAATTTCACCGTGATCTTCATAAGTGACAATGAACTCTTGTCTTCCTCATTTGTTTCTGTTTCTTCTTCATGACCATCCTGTCCCTCCTTTTTAAATCTTATCCTCCTCTGTCCTTTCTTTTTCTTTTTTCCTTGAAAAATTAAATTGTATATAAAGTTTTTGCATTAGGGATATTTTTGTTTTTCAATCATTAGGATTTTTTGTGTAATATGATGGTCAGTTGACCTCCCTCTTGACCCAACCTGAATTTGTTCTAGGCTTAAATATTTCTCACTTGTTCCATGACATAATTTTTTCCTCTGGCTTTTAAAATATTGCTGACAATCTTTTGTCTCTTTTCTTCTTTTTAAAGTCATTTTATTAGGGGCTCATACAACTCTTATCACAATTCATACATACATCAGTTGCGCAAAGCACATTTGTACATTCATTGCCCTCATCATTGTCAAAACATCTGCTCTCTACCCAAGCCCCTGGCATTAGCTCCTCACTTTTCCCCCTCCCTCCCCACTTTCCCCTCCCCCATGAACCCTTGATAATTTACAAATTATTATTTTGTCATAGTTTGCACTGTCCGACGTTTCCCTTCACCCACTTTTCTGTTGTCCGTCCCCACTGAGGGGGTTATATGTAGATCCTTGTAATCAGTCCCCCCTTTCCACCCCACCCTTCCTCTACCCTCCCAGTATCACCACTCACACCACTGGTATTGAAGGGATCATCTGCCCTGGATTCCTTGTGTTTCCAGTTCCTATCGGTACCAGTGTACACCCTCTGTTCTAGCCAGATTTGTAAGGTAGAATTGGGATCATGATAGTGGGGGAGAGAGGAAGCATTTAGGAACTAGAGGAAAATTGTATGTTTCATCCTTACTACATTGCACTCTGACTGGCTCATCTCCTCCCCAAGACCCTTCTGTAAGGGGATGTCCAGTGGCCTACAAATGGGCTTTGGGTTTCCACTCTGCACTTCCCACTCATTCACTATGATAAGATTTTTTGTTCGGATGATGCCTGATACCTGATCCCTTAGACACCTCGTGTTCTCACAGGCTGGTGTGCTTCTTCCACGTGGGCTTCGTTGCTTCTGAGCTACATGGCTGCTTGTTTACCTTCAAGCCTTTAAGACCACAGGTGCTATATCTTTTGATAGCTGGGCACCATCAGCTTCTTCGCCACATTTGCGTATGCACCCATTTTTCTTCAGCAATTGTATCAGGTAAGCACACAGTGATATGATTTTTTTTTGTTCTTTTATGCCTGATAACTGATCCCTTCAGCACCTCATGATCATTCAGGCTGATGTGCTTCTTCCATGTGGGCTTTGTTGCTTCTTAGCTAGATGGCCGCTTTTTTATCTTCAAACCTTTAAGATCCCAGACACTATATCTTTTGATAGCCAGGCACCATCAACTTTCTTCACCCCATTTGTATATGCTCCTGCTTTGTCTTCAGCGATTGTGTCGGGAAGGTGAGCATCATAGAATGCCAATTTAATACAACAAAATATTCTTGCAATGAGGGAGTACTTGAGTGGAGTCCCAATGTCCATCTGCTATTTTAATACTAAACCTATAAATATAACATAGATCTATTTCCCCATGCTCATATATAAATATATTTGCATATGTACATACCTTTATTTAGACTTCTATAAATTCCCTTTGCCTCCCAGGTCTTTCCTCTATTTCCTTTGACTTTCCTCTTGTCTCACTATCATGCTCAGTCTTCATTTGGGTTTCAATAATTCCGCTTGGTTACATTACCCTTGATCACACCCTACCAGACCTCCCACACCCACCTTACCACCGATATGGATCACTTGTTGTTCCCTTGTCCCTGGGTTTGTTAACACCCCTACCTTTCCCCCCCACCTCCCCTTCTCCCATGTCCCCTGGAACTGTCGGCCTCGTTGTTTTCTCCTCCAGATTGTTCATCCAGCCTATCTTATTTAGACAGACTTGTGGAGATAATAACTTGCATAGAAACAAGACAGAACAAAACCAAGCAACAATATACAACAAAACGACAACAATAAGAAACCCAGGCCAAAAAACAAAACAAAACACAACAAGAAAGAAAAGCTTGTAGTTAGTTCAAGGATTGTTTGTTGGCCTTTAGGAGTGTTTTCCAGTCCAGTCTGTTGGGGTACCAAGCCCTGGCCCCAAAGTCCACCTTGGGCATTCCCTGTGGACCTCGCTGCTCAGTTCCCCTGCTGTTCTATTGCACCCCTTAGTGTTTTGTCTCTGTGTGGCGCAGTCAGATCGGGCGCAATTCCCACACTGTGTCTCCAGTGTTGTCCCCTGTAGGATTATGGGTCAGTGAGGGACATCATGTCTCATGGTGGGGCCGGCCATGTGGTCCTCTCTGTGGACTGGCTGCTCTAATTGGGATCATCGTCCTCAAGGCCTGTTGGGCCAGGATGTGCTCCATTCTCTCTTCCTCCCTCTTCATCTGCTCCCATGTACTCCGATCAGACTTGTCCCTCTCCCAGAGCTACAGATTCAGTGCTGTCTTCTGAAATAAATTCTTCTGGGGGAGGGGCAGGTGTCCGCATAGTTGGGATTGGGGCTGGCTCCCAGACCTCTCCACTGGTTCCGTACTCCACGCTGGCATGTTGCATTCACACCTTTGGGCACTGGGTTGAAGTCTGGCCCCTCTTTCCCTGTGGAGACACAAAAAATACCCTCCCCTTGGGTGGGTTAGTGCCCTGGCTGGAAACCTTTTCTTTCTTACTCTGTATATTTATTTTAATCTTTGTATTATTATTATTCCTTTTTCTTCTTTCTCTTTCTTTCTTTTTTTTTTTTTTTTTTGGTTTCTCAGTTGAGGAAGCACCGACGGAGGAGTGGATACATAGACAGTAACTGATGCAATGGTTTATTGGGGATGAGGTGGGAAGGGTGAGGGGAACTGGGGAGAAAACAATAAATGTGAGAGAGAGTGGGAGTATTAGAACTCACTGGGATGACATGTATACAGCTCTTTTTCAAAGCGACTTAATTATGGTTGTGTATGGTATGCGAATATAATATCAAGAAAAGTACTTTAAAAATATCCATAGTTGACCAATGGTTACCATGGGTAAAGGAGGAAGAGTCTTTGCTCAGCGGCGTTGAGTTTATGTTAAGATATCAATAATGGTTGCACAACACAAAGAGTATAATCAATGACACTGAATCATACATGGAGAAGTGATTGAATTGGAGAACGTTTTGTTGTGTATATTTTGCCACAATTAAGAAAATTATACTAACAACAATGAATTCAAGGAGAAGACAATGTTCTAAAATTGATTATGGTTCTAAAATGATTGCACAACTTTTCTTGATACGCTTAAACTACTGAGTTGTATGATATGTGGATAAAGTGCCAATAAAACAATGTTTTTTTAAAAGTTAAAAAACAGTGAAGGGAAAATACATGTGGCTTATGCCTCCGATGAATGCCCTCTGAACACCGACCAGGGCAGTAGACAGCCTCGCTGTCATGCAGAATGCATCAGAAAGTGAATTATGCCAGATGCAGTCAGGTTAACATTTAATACCTTATCATTTGATCTCCCTTTTGACCCATTTCAAAGTTGTTCTGTTTTCAATATTTTCTGCTTTCTTTTCGATTGAGGTTTTCCCCTGTTTTATTTTGTTATTGTTGCTAGTTAATTTTCTTTCTTTATCTTTTGTATGTTTTCCTGTAGACGAAATCTGGCATGACTGAATCTAGGGACAGTAACTGGCTTAGTGGTTTCTTGGGGACATTGTGGGGTGGGGGTTGTTGGGGAACACTGGGAATACGAGGAGTACAAGAACTAAGAAAACGTTCTAAAATTGATGGTGGTAATGATTGTACAACTTTTCTTGATCTGATTAAACTGTTGAATTGTTCGTTATGTGGCTTATGTCCTAATAAAAAATTTTAAAACGAACAAATAAAATAGAATCTGGAGGGGAAACCAAAGAAGCTTGTGGAGAGGCATGAAAAAGATTCTCTCTCAGAGCCTCAGACAGAGCCAGCCTGGCACAGCCTGGCTTTGGAATTCTAGACTCCAGAAGTCTGAAGCAATTAAGTTCTGCTGTTTTATGTGAAAAACGAACCAACCAAACAACAACAACACCAACTGAATTGAGGTTGTTTCCCATCTTTTCTTTATGTTCTGGACCTGGATCCATTTACTTATGACACTCTCTCTTTCTTAAAATTAGAAAGAATTAGTAAATCCATATGATCTTGGAACTCCAACATTCCGGTAAATAAGAAAATAAACGTGTGTGTGTGTGTGTGTGTGTGTGTGTGTGTGTGTGTGAGAGAGAGAGAGAGAGAGAGAGAGAGAGAGAGAGAGAGAGAGAGAGAGAGAGAGAGAGAAGGGTTTATTTTCAGGTCTTCAAAAATGCCTGCCCTTCTTTGTAAGTTAATTTCCTTCCACAGATGAGAATAATAGCAAGGATCTTTGACCCTTTGAGATTAATCAATATTTTAAACTGGAATTTTCCTACTTCCATAATTACATTTGCTGCTCCATCAGTTCAGACTTGATGATCTGGTGACATTAGTGGTCCCTGAAAAGCTTCTTGATGGTTGATTAATATGTTTCTGTTCTGCCCAGGTGACAAGCCCACTTATTTTCCCCTTTGTTGACATCTTGTTAAGATGTAATGACTCTTGGTTTCCCCAGAGGGCACAGTGTCTTCCTCCCAGACAGCAGGCAGCGCACGGTGCCGTGCTGAGAGCACTGGATGTTTTGTACATAGAAGGATCTGACTTCCTAAGCCATTCGTGCCACCATGAACTCATTTTTCCTAAATTTCCTTGCCTTCATCTGTAAAGTGAGGAGAAAAAGAGCAGCTAATACCAAGGGCTCACATAAAAAGTAAATGCTTAGAAAATGATGATGGTAACATATGTACAAATATGCTCGATACAATTGATGTTTGGCATGTTATAAGAGCTGTAGGAGCCCCCAGTAAAATGATTAAAAGAAAGAAATAAAGTGAGAATAGCAATAAAATGCAAGTTATTGCTTTTATGAGCCTCAGTGGTATAGTGGTTAAAGTTTTCCTGCTCCCCGGAAGGTTGGTGGTTTGAACCTGTTTTCTGTCACACAACCCTTTTCCTTTGGTTCCAATATTTGTTGAATGGTCACCCAGAACTCAGAGGCAATATTCATTATCAAGGGTACATTAATGCAATTAACAGGGTGCAGTGGAAGTGAGAAATGTGCAGGATACAGATGTTCAATCAGAACATATTACAAAGTTCTTTCAGGGCTGCTAATAAATGCCCCAAAGCAACCCACTCTGATGTAAGTTCAACCACAAGGCATTCAGATTTAGCTCAGCTCAGCTCCCCAGTTCAATGCCCAGATGCACCCTGATCCACAAACCAGCCCCCTGTCCCAAAGCATCCAGCTTTTTACTTGCTCTGTGGGCTGGGAAGTCCACCACTCTGCCGCATGCTCTGGTTCCTGGTTCTGCTGCTACTCTGCTGATGTCATGGTTGATGTCTTCTAGATTTGGGAGCTTCATTGATCAGGGATTTCAGAGATGAGCAGATGCACCCCACTCCTGCCTCTTGCTGGTAGTGAAGTCCCCGCTCCTGCTTCTTAGGGGCTCATTTTATATCCAGCAAAATGGCAATCTAACGAATCCTGTTAACAATTACTCACAGTTGAGACCTATCAGTGTCTTTCCCCTACCTTCTTATCCAGAGTCATACAGTATGTTAGACAGGGTTCTCTAGAGAAATAAAATGAGGATACTTATGATTATATATATATATATATATATGAAATAAACAGCTAATTAGTCTATAGAGCAGTACAAATGGCGCAGTGCAACTCACTTCCATGATATAGCCAATACACTAGAAGTCTTTCAAGTCTTGAGGACCACCAGGTGCAAGCCAAGGAAGCAGACAGTTGAATCCTCTGTAGAGCAATTCAGGCAATCCGGCCACAGGCAGCAAACAGCAAGGCAGGTCACCAACAGTCAGCCAGATGACAGGGTCCGACAGTCCCCAGCTCAAGTGATGTGTACTCCAGCAGCGTGGTGATGCAGAGACACATTCTACAGGTTAGGTGACCCACAGGTAGTGTAACTTGCAAGTTGAGGCAGAGAACAAGCTGAGGCAACTGCACACTGGCCCGATCATCAAATAGCAAGAGACAGGAAAGGTGAGGCTCACTGAGCCCTTTATCTCTCCGCCCTTCATTTAAGCCCACATGTGTTCATTGGCCAAGGTGGCACACTAAACCTACAGAGGCTTTGGCTAGAAGAGCCACACCAAATAGCTGATTCTGCAGAACCCATCGGCTGCTCAGGAGAGACCATCTGCTTCGGTAATGAGTATGAGTACAGCCTTGGGAGCTGTAATCTAGGGCAGAGTTCTACTCTGTCCTGTAGTCACCATGAGTTGGAATCAACTCTACCTTAATGGATTTAATTTTTCTTTTATGAGAAAATTAGGTCAATCTTTTAAAATACTGAGCCTAGGACTTGGCCCACAGTAAATGCTAAGTGTCCACTACGAGTTGGGGTTTATTATTATTTGGTGTTTCATATGCATCCTCTCTCTCTCTCTTTTAAACTATACTGACAGTGTCAAAATAACACATATTCAGGTATGTAAAAATATTAATTTTTAAAACATTTTATTAGGGACTCATACAACTCTTATCACAATCCATGCATACATCAATTGTATAAAGCACATCTGTATATTCTTTGCTCTCATCATTTTCAAAGCATTTGCTCTCCACTTAAGCCCTTTGCATCAAGGCTTCTTTTTTCCCCTCCCTCCCTGCTCCCCCCTCCCTCATGAGCCCTTGATAATTTATAAATTATTATTTTGTCATATCTTGCCCTGTCCGGAGTCTCCCTTCACCCCCTTTTCTGTTGTCCGTTCCCCAGGGAGGAGGTCACATGCAGATCCTTGTAATCGGTTCCCTCTTTCCAACCCACTCACCCACTAACCTCTCAGTATCACCCTTATACCCCTGGTCCTGAAGGTATCATCCACCCTGGATTCCCTGTGCCTCCAGCTCCTATCTGTACCAGTGTACAACCTCTGCTCTATCCAGTCTTGCAAGGTAGAATTCGGATCATGATAGTTGTGGGGTGGGAGGAAGCATTTAGGAACTGGAGGAAAGCTGTATTCTTCATCGGTGCTACATCGCACCCTGACTGACTCATCTCCTCCCCTAGACCCCTCTGTAAGGGGATCTCCAGTGGCCGACAAATGGGCCTTGGGTCTCCACTCTGCACTTCCCCCTTCCTTCACTATGGTAAGATTTATTTTTTCTGATGATGCCTTATACCTGATCCCTTCCACACCTCGTGATTTCACAGGCTGGTGTGCTTCTTCCATGTAGGCTTTGTTGCTTCTGAGCTAGATGGCCGCTTGTTCACCATCAAGCCTTTAAGAACCCCCAAAATATTAACTTTTATATATAAAAAAAATCAACTCTAGCAAGGCATGCTTTATGTAGTGATCAAACCCCTCCATGAGTTGTGACAAATGTCTACACAATCAAAAGAGAGAATAATTTAATTCCACGTTCCAAACGGTTTCCAGATGCAAGCAATTGATTTCATTTTTCCATGTATGTTCGACTGTCGTACACTTGTTAGGTCCTTTTTCCTATCCAGGGTCCCTGGCGGTGCAGTGGTGAAAGTACTGAGTTTCTAATTTAAAGACATTTGGTGAGAACCCGAGTTCCTTCTCCAGAGGAAGATGCAGCACTTTCCTTCTTAAAAGATTTGCGAGTTGTACAAGGCCCCAGTAAAATGATTTAAAAAAATGAGGAGCTGATACCAGGGGCTCAAGTATAAAGCAAATGTTTTGAGAATGATGACGGCAACAAATGTACAAATGTGCTTGACACAATGGATGGATGTATGGATTCTGATAAGAGTTGTATGAGCTCTCAATTAAAAAAAAATCTGTGAAAAATGGTGTTGGGACCACTCTGCCCAAGGCTGATTTACATGAGGCAGAAGTCAAAACTACCTCCGCTCTTCATCTTTCTTTACCCTGTTCTGACACCAACTGACACCTCCCATGGCACTCCACCTCTCTGCTGGGTTCACTAAACCAATGCAATGGCCACCCAGAGCTCACACATAATACTTGTGATTATAGAAGTGTATTAGGGAAGTTAACCACAAGCCAACATCAGGCAGGATTATAAGGATACCACTCTTTTGTCTGAAACAGAGCCTCTTCTCAGCTATGCCAGCAGGCACGTCTCTCTCTGGTCTTCAGCCTCTCAGTCATAAACCCCTTGAGTTCTGCTCTACTTAGACCAGTGTTACTCCGTTCCTTTAGTGCCAAGAAATTTCCCAAGGACAACCATTCTGGAAGCCACCTCCTGCCCAAAGACACCCATCTTTACCTGCTCCCTATCTCATGGTCCCAGTGCTCCTGCCATTTCTGCTTCACACTGAACCTCCTACACTTCTGCAGGGATCTTGCTCACACTCTCCAAGTGATTCTTCTTTCTGGATAGTTGAGGAATTCTCACTTACATCCAACAGGATGGCAAAACTGATGAATCCCTGAGTTAATCTTTTACATTTCATTTGCAGGATCCCACCTAGCCATTTGGTGAGAGTTACAGACTATGGATAGTCACAGTGTCCAGCTTTGGAAACCCCATGGGGCAGTCTATTCAATCTCACAGGGCTGCTATGAATAGGCCTTGACTTGACCACTGTGGGTTTTCTGTTGACTTAGTTTTTCTTCCCTATCAATTCCCTTCTCTCAACCCCAATCCAAGGTGACCACTGATAAGTTTTCTGTCACCACAGATGACAAATGGATGTATATAGAAGGCAGTCTTTTAAAAAATAATTTTTACAGCTCTTATCACAATTCATACATATATCCATTGTATCAAGCACATTTGTATATTTGTTACATCATCATTTTCTTTTTTATTTTTTAAACAATTTATTAGGGGCTCATACAACTCTTATCACAGTCCATACATATACATACATCAACTGTATAAAGCACATCTGTACATTCTTTGCCCTAATCATTTTCTTTTTTTTCTCCTCTTTTCTTTTTTTACATTTTATTAGGGACTCATACAATTCTTATCACAATCCATACATATACATACATCAATTGTATAAAGCACATCCATACATTCCCTGCCCCAATCATTCTCAAAGCATTTGCTCTCCACTTAAGCCCTTTGCATCAGGTCCTCCTTTTTTTCCCCTCCCTCCCCGCTCCCCCCTCCCTCATGTGCCCTTGGTAATTTATACCTCGTTATTTTGTCATATCTTGCCCTATCCGGAGTCTCGCTTCCCCCAATTCTCCGCCGTCTCTCCCCCAGGGAGGAGGTCACATGTGGATCCTTGTAATCAGTTCCCCCTTTCCAACCCACTCACCCTCCACTCTCCCAGCATCGCCCCTCATACCCTTGGTCCTGACGGTATCATCCACCCTGGATTCCCTGTGCCTCCAGCCCTCATATGTACCAGTGTGCAACCTCTTCCCTATGCAGCCCTGCAAGGTAGAATTCGGATCATGGTAGTTGGGGGGAGGAAGCATCCAGGATCTGGGGGAAAGCTGTGTTCTTCATCGGTACTACCTTGCACCCTAATTAACCCATCTCCTCTCCTAAACCCCTCTATGAGGGGATCTCCATTGGCCAACACTTGGGCCTTGGGTCTCCACTCTGCACTTCCCCCTTCATTCAATATGGTGTATACACACACACACACACACACACATATATATATACATACACACATATATACATATACACACATATATCTTTTTTTTTTGCATGATGCCTTATACCTGGTCCCTTTGGCACCTCGTGATCGCACTGGCCGGTGTGCTTCTTCCATGTGGGCTTTTTGGCTTCTGAGCTAGATGGTCACTTGTTCACCTTCAAGCCTTTAAAACCCCAGACACTATCTCTTTTGATAGCCGGGCACCGTCAGCTTTCTTCACCACATTTGCTTATGCACCCATTTGTCTTCAGCGATCCTATCATGGAGGTGTGCAGTCAATGATATGATTTTTTTGTTCTTTGATTCCTGATAACTGATTCCTTCGGGACCACTCGTCACACAGGCTGGTGTGTTCTTCCATGTGGACTTTGTTGCTTCTGAGCTAGATGGCCGCTTGTTTATCTTCAAGCCTTTAAGACCCCAGTCACTATCTCTTTTGATAGCTGGGCACCATCAGCTTTCTTCACCACATTTACTTGTTCACCCACTTTGGCTCCAGCAGTTGTGTCAGGAGAGTGAGCATCATAGAGTTCCAATTTAATAAAAGAAGGTATTCATGCATTGAGGGAGTGTTTGAGTAGAGGCCCAAGGTCCTTCTGCCACCTTAATACTTAACCTATAAATATAGACACATAGATCTATTTCCCCATCTTCCTATACATATTTGCATGTACATGTCTTTGTCTAGACCTCCATAAATGCCCTTTGACTCCTAGCTCTTTCCTCCACCTCCCTTGCCTTTCCTCCTGCCCTACTACCATGCTCCGTCCCCACCTGGGCTAGAGTATACCTCTTCTCTAAGCAACCTTACTCTTGATCATTTCCCACCAGGCCTGCCACTCCCCCCTCTCTACCATTTTGGGTCCCATGTTTTTCCCTTGTCCCTGTGTTTGTTAACACCACTTCCTTACTCCCCCCACCCCCACCCCAAGTCCCCCCGGAACTGTCGGTCCCGTTGTTTTTCCTCTAGATAGTTCATCCAGCCTGTCCTGTTTAGACAGACTTGTGGAGACACTAACATGCACGAAAACAAGACAGAGGAAAACAAAGCAACAGTATACAACCAGACAACAAAACAACAAAAACAAACCACTGACAAAGAGCAAAACACTTCACAAGAGAAAAGCTTGTAGTTAGTTCAGGGATCATTTGCTGGCCCTTAGGAGCGTTTTCCAGTCCAGGCTGTTGGGGCACCACGCCCTGGCCCCAAAGTCCACTTTCAGCATTCCCTGGGGACCTTGCCACTCCATTCCCTTGCTGTTACGCTGCACTCCCCCAGTGATTTGCCTCGGTGTGGTGGGATCAGGTCAGGTGCAATTCCCACACTGTGTCTCCGGTGCTGTCCCCTGTATCGCCCTTAGTCACTAATTGGCATCATTTCTCAAAGTGGGGCCAGCCATGTTGTTCTCTCTGTGGACTGGCTGCTCTACTCAGGAACATCATCCTCACGGCCTGGTGGGCCAGGCTGTGTTCCACTCTCTCCTCCTGCCCCTTCATCTGCTCCCGTGTGCTCTGATCAGATATGTCCATCTCCCGGAGCTGCAGAGTCAATGTCTTCCTTTGGAACAAATTTTTTTTGGGGGAGGGGCAGGAATCCACTTAATTTATGGTGCTGGGCCCTACTCCACGCCGGGATATTGCATTCACACTTGCGTCACTGGGTTGAAGTCTGGTCCCACTTTCCCTGTGGAGATATAAACAATACCCTCCCCTTGGGTGGATTAGTGCCCCATGCCCCCCACTACCCTTTCTTCCTTATATTCATCCTTTTGTTTTCCTCCCCCCACCCTCCATTATTGTGTACCATGTGCATCCCTGGTTTTGGTCTGGTCTCTGCCATACTACACAGTCTTCACTCCAAAAATATTTGTATACAGTAGCTTTTTCCCCTATGCCACTTTTGCTTTAAAATTTTTTTTTTAAATTCTTACCTCAGCGGGCTCATGTTGTACTTGTCCTTTTGTGCCTGACTTACCTCGCTTAGCATGATTTCCTCCAGTTCTTCCCATGCCGCTATGTGCCTCATACATTCATCACTGCTTTTTAGTGTACATCATTATTTTCAAAACATTTTCTTTCTACTTGAGCCCTTGAGATCAGCTCCTCATTTCCCCCCTCCCCCCACCCTCCCTCATGAACCCTCGGTAATTGATAAAATATTATTTTTTCATGTCTTACACCAACTGCTCTCTCCCTTCCTCTACTTTTCTGTTGTCTATCCCTCTGGGATGGTCATTGTAATCAGCTCCCCCTTCTCCCCCACCACCTTACCCTTACCCTCCTGTTATCACTACTCTCGCTATTGGTCCTGAGGCATTTATCTGTCTTGAAATCCCTGTGTTGTGAGTTCTTGTCTGTACCAGTGTACATGCTCTGATCTAGCTGGCTGTGTAAGGTAGAATTAGGACCGTGATAGTGGAGGAGAGAGAGTGAGGGGAGGAAGCATTAAAGACCTAGAGGAAAGTTCTATGTTTCCTCGGTTCTATACTGCACCCTGACTGGCTCATCTCTTCCTTATGACCTTTCTGTAAGGGCATGTCTGTCTACATATAAGCTTTGGGTCTCCACTCCATACTCCCCCTCATTCATATTGATATGATATTTTTGTTCTGGGTCTTTGATGCCTGATACCTGATCCCATAAACACCTCATGATCATATAGGCTGGTGTGCTTCTCCCATGTGGGCTTTGTTGCTTCTCAGCTAGATGGCCGCTTGTTTATTTTCAAGCCTTTAAGACCCCAGATGTTATATATTTTGATAGTCGGGCACCATCAGCTTTCTTTACCACATTTGCTCAAGTATTCATTTTGTCTTCAGCGATTGTGTCAGGGAAGGTGAGCATCACAGAATGCCAGGTTATTAGAACAAAGTATTCTTGCATTGAGGGAGTACTTGAGTAGAGGCCCAATGTCTGCCTGCTACCTTAATACTTAACATATAAATATATGCACATAGATCTATTTCCCTATCATTATATAAAATATATTTACATATGTGCATGCCTACATTTAGATATCTATAAGTGGTTCTTTCCTCTATTTACTTTTACTTTCCTCTTGTCCTACTATTATGTTCGGCCTTCATTAGGGTTACAGTCATTTTTCTCGGCTACATTGTCCTTGATCAAGCCCCACCAGGCATCTTAGCTCCTTGCCATTGATTTTAGATCTCTTGTTGTTCCCTTGTCCCTGGGTTTGTTAACACCCACTTCCTTTCTCCAGTCTCCCCCTCCCCGGTGTCCTCCCCACTGGGACCATCAGAACATTGTTTTCTCCTCTAGATTGTTTATCTGGCTATCTTATCTAGATAGATATGCAGAGAAAATAATAAGCACAAAATCAAGACAGAGAAAAACTAAAAAGAAAACAACCAAAACAACAATTAAAAAAAACACCAATGACAAAAAAAAGAAAAGCATATAAATAGTTCGAGGTCTGTTTGTTGACCTTTAGGAGTGTTTTCCAGTGGAGTATGGTGGGGTGCCACACCCTGACCCTAAAGTCTAATTTTGGTATTCCCCAGGGATGTCTTTGCTTTCCGCCCCTTGGTGCTGTGTTGCACATCCTTAGTGTTTTGCCCCAGTGTAATGGGGTCGTATCAGACAAAATTCCCTCACTGTGTCTCCAGTGTAGTTTCCCATAGTGTTATGGGTCAATGAGGGAAGTCCTGTCTGTGTCTCTTGGTGGGGCTGGCTCTATGGTCCTCTCTGTGGATTGGCTGCTCTGGTCAGGAATATTGTCCTTGGGACTTGGTGGTCTGGGATGTGTTCCACTCTCTCTCCTTCCCTCTTTGTTAGTTCCTGTGTGCTCTGATCATATGTGGCCCTTTCCCCAAGCTGTAGCTTCAGTGCTGTATGAAGTACATTTTTCCTGGGTGGGTGGGGCAGGTGGTCCACGTAGTTGGCATTGGGGCTGGCCCCGCAGGCCTCTGTATTGGATCCCTGCTTCATGCCTTATGTTGTTTTCACGTCTTGGCGCACCGGCTTGAAGTCTGGTCCCTCTTTCCTCCTGTGGAGATATAAACAATACCCCTCCCCCTTGGGTGGGTTAGTGCCCTGTTCCCCCTTTAATAATGTATTTTTTTCTCTCTTTCTTTTCCTCTCATTTTTAGTTGGCTGCCATATGTATCCCTGGATTAGATCTGGCCTTTGCCGTGGTACCTGGACCTTACCCAGGATTATATATAGTAGTTTTCCCTCTATTCCCCTTTGCATTGTAAAGCTGATCCCAGATGACTCTTGTTGTATTTGTCTTTTTGAGAAAGCACTCTTTTAACTTTTTTTTTAAGGCTACAAAAAGAAACTTTATGGTTTCCCTTTGTTCTGCAGCATAGGAGAGGGCTCCAGGGTGACTAGACAGACAGACGCCTTGTGGCTAGAGTGAGGGGCTCAGGCAGAATAATGAAGGAAGGGGAACACAGGGCAGCCTCTCAAGGTCCATGGGCTCTGCAAACTTCTAGTTGTTGTGTTTCAGGGTCATTCTCCCAAAGAGATGTTCTTCCAGCTCGGCCTGGGGCCTGGAAGTCTGAGGAGATGGGTCAGGCGTGTTGTCCATTTTTTAAAACCATATATATATATATATATATATATATATATATATATATATATATATATATATATATATATATATATATATATATATATATATATATAACAGCTTTATTGGTATATAATTCACACAACATCAAATAGGTGATCACCCATCTTCTTGAGGAGTTATCTAGCCTTGATCTGAGAAACAGCTCTCCAGAAGTCACAGAGATGGAAGTCTGTGTAGGTAAATCCCACAGTATGCAGATCCAGAGGAGGCAGGGTCTTGTTCTTCTTCAGGACTCTCATGGCTTCCATGGTGTCAGGGTTCTATCCACCTCATCTTCTGAGGGCTTCAGAGAGGGCTAGGTGAAAGAGACCAGCAGGTTGAAGACATGGCTGAGAGTGACCCCCACTTCAGCAGAATAATTCTGACGCATCTGGGAGCTCATGATGTTCTATACTAAGGACCTGGAGAGTGTCAGCTGCTTTCACAATTTGGAAATGGCTGAGGAGATGATCCTAAAAATTGTGGTTGGGGAAGAGCTTGAAAGACCCTCAGAGGCTGGAGGTGGAGAATTCGCAGATCTGTTCTGTCCAAGCACTGCTGAAGCAAGAGACAGAGCGATAGGAAAGCTAAGTACACGTGCAGTTGGCACGCCTTGTGTTAGTTCCCCCAGCCCCGCTCAGCATAATGCTTTAGAGATTTTTCTATTGTTTCATGGAGCAACAATCTATTTATTTTTCACTGTACTTGGATTGTTTTCATCTATCATGAATAAAAGTGCTTTAAACATCAGTGTGCACATTTTTTCATTTAATATCATTGTTCATATATTATATTTATCTTAAAAAATACCTGGGAGTAGCAGAGTTGGGCCTCTACTCAAGCACTCCCTCAATGCAATAACACTTTGTTCTAATAACCTGGCATTCTGTGATGCTCACCTTCCCTGACGTGATTGCTGAAGACAAAATAGGTGCTTCAGCAAGTGTGGTGAAGAAACCTGACAGTGCCTGGCTATCAAAATATATAGTGTCTAGGTTCTTAAAGGCTTGAGGATAAACAAGCAGCCATCTAGCTGAGAAGCAACAAAGCCCACATGGAAGAAACACACCAGCCTGTGCGATCACGAGGTGACCATGGGATCAGGTATCAGGCATCAAAGACCCAGGGCAAAAAAATTATATCCATGTAAATGAGGGGGAGTGCGGAGTGGAGACCCAAATCCCATCTGTAGACAATTGGACATACCCTTACAGAAAGGTCATAAGGAAGAGATGAGAGGAACTGGAAGCACAGGGAATCCAGGACAGATGAATCCCTCAGGACCAATAAAGAGAGAAGTGATACCAAGAGGGGAAGGGGAAGTTGCGGGGGCGGGGGGGGGGAGAGCAAGAGGGAACCAATCATCATGATCTACATATAATATCCCCCCAGGGGGACGGACAACAGAAAAGTGGGTGAAGGGAGACAGTGGTCAGTGCAAGACATGAAAAAACATATAAATTATCAAGGATTCATGAGGGATGGAAGGTGGGGAGGGAGGGAAAAATGAGGAGCTGATAACCAAGGGCTCAAGTGGAAAGAAAATGTTTTGAAAATGATGATGGCAACAAATGAACAAATGTGCTTGACACTATGGATGTAGGGATGTATTGTGATAAGAGTTGTAAGAGACCCCAGTAAAATCACTTAAAATGAAAAAAGAAAAATACCTGGGAGTATGGATTATTATAAGAGTTGTAAGAGCCCCAGTAAAATGACTTATAAACAAACAACAACAATCAATCAATCAATCAATCAATCAATAAAGATTGTTAGAAAGGAAGAAAATCCCTGGGAGAAGGTTTCCCGAGTCCTATGGGAAGTGCATGCTGAACTTCCTAAGAAGCCCTCAGGTTTCCAAATCAGACTTTGCTCTTGTTGACAGTTGCCACAGAGCTGATTCCTACCCTCGCACCGGGCTTTCAAGGCTAGACCCTTTTGGACGGGCATCTCTGACGCACTGTCTTCCAAGGCACCTTTGCTTGGTTTATAATGGCCAGTCTTTCCTAGGAGTGAAGCACTTTGTTATTTACCCCACCTGTGGGCTATCCAGAGTACCAATCTGGTTTTACATTTCTATCAGCAATGTCTGAAAGATCCAATTGCTCCACATCTTCGCCAACCTTGATACTAACAACCTTTCTAATTTCAGCTATCCGAGTGAAGATAATAATTGTCTTTCAGTGTGGTTTTAATTGCAATTCTTTTAGGGTGGAAGATGTGGAACATCTTTGCATATGCTTTTTGGAACTTGTCTTAATTTCTTAGTGCTGCAGTTCCAGAAATAGCACAAGTTTAGCAAACATAAATTGATTTCCTCAGTCTGGGGAGTTAGAAGTGTCAATTCAGGGCACCTGCCAAGAGGAAGGCTTTCTGTCCTGGTCAGGTCTGAGGGAAGGCCCCTTTCTCTCGTCATCTCCTCTTCCTCAGTTTCTTGGTGGAGTGGATCTCCACCCCCCCCCCCCCGCCCATCAATTTGTACTTCCTTTTCAATGCCTAATCTGCTCTTTTCATATCTCAAAAACGATCAAGACACATCCAACACTGTTATAGTCTCATTGACATAACCAATAAAGCCCTGCCCCCAAAAGGAATTACATCCACAAGTACAGGGGTTTAGGGTTTACAGCACGTATTTTTGGGTACATAATTCAATCCACAATAGCTATGCTTGACCAGGTTAACTAGAGAAACAAATCCAGTGACACTCATGTATGCATAAGAAAGAGCTTTAATGTCTATCTGGAAAGGATAGGCTGGATAAACAAGCCAGAAGAGAGAACAATGGAATGACAGTTCTGGGGGACATGGGCGTAGGGGGGGACAGGGGAAAGGAAGTGGGTGTTAACAAGCCCAGGGACAAAGGAACAACAAGTGATCCAAAATCAGTGGCAAGGAGGGTATTAGAGGTCTGACAGGGCTGGATCAAGGGTAATGTAACCAAGAGGAATTGCTAAAACCCAAATGAAGGCTCAACATGATAGTGGGACAAGGGAAAGTACAAAGAAATAGAGGAAAGAACTAGGAGGCAAAGGGTAGTCATAGAGATTTAAATACAGGCATATACAGATGTAAATATATTTATATATGATGAGGGGGAAATAGATCAATTTTCATATATGTATAGATTTAGTATTAAGAAAACAGATGGACAGTGGGCCATTGCTAAAGTACTCCCTCAGCACAAGAGCACTTTGTTCTAACAATTCGGCAGTCTGAGATGCTCACCTTCCTGGCACAATCGCTGAAGAGAATGGGTGCATAAGCAAAAGTAGTGAAGAAAGCTGATGGTGCTCAGCTATCAAAAGCATCTGGAGTCTTAAAGGTTTGAAGATAAACCGATGGCCATCTTGCTAAGAAACAACAAAGCTCACAAAGAAGCACACCAACCTACTCTGACAAGATTGCTGAAGACAAAGTGGGTGCTTAAGCAAATGCAGTGAAGAAAGTTGATGGTGCCCAGCTGTCAAAAGATATAGAACCTTGGGTCCTAAAGGCAGGAAGATAAACAAGGGGCCATGTAACTGAGGAGCAACAAAGCCCACGAGGAGAAGCACACCAGCTTGTGAGATCACAAGGTGTCAAAGGGATCAGGTATCAGGCATCAAAGACCAAAAAAACCCCAACACAAAACCATAGCATTGTGAATGAGGGGGAGTACAGAGTGGGGACCCAGGGTCCATCTTGGGGAAATTGGACATCCCCTTGTAGAAGGGCTGCATGGAGATCAGCCAGTCAAGGTGCAGTGTAGAAATGATGAAATATACAATTTTCCTCTAGTTCTTGAATGTTTCCTCACCCCTACTATCATGATCCCAATTCTGCCTTACAAATCCAGCTGAACCGGAGGATATACACTGGCACAGATAGGAACGGGAAATACAGGGAATCCAGGACAGATGAACCCCTCAGAATCAGTGGCGATACTGGGAGGGTGGAGGGAAGATGAGGGAGAAAGGGGGGACAGATTACAAGGATCTACATATAACCTTCTCCCTGGTGAACGGATAGTGGAGAGGTGGGTGAGGGGAGACGTCAGACGGTGTGAGATATGATGAAATAATATTAATTTATAAATTATCAAGGATTCATGGGGGAGGAGGGCGGGGAGGGAGGAGGAAAAATGAGGAGCTGATACCAAGGGTTCAAGTAAAAAGTAAATGTTTTGAGAATGATGATGGCAACATATGTACAAATGTGCTCGACACAATTGATGTATGTACGGATTGTGATAAGAGTTGTATGAGCCCCTAATAAAATGATTAAAAAAGCAAGCTTTATATAAAAGAGTAAGTGTATATTGTTGGGAATCAGGTGAAGGTTTACAGAAAAGACTGTCAGTCAGTTTTATATTCAACAATTCATACACATTCTGTTTCAACTCATCCACTACAGCTCTCAGTGTAGCATCACTTATCCCACTTCCTCCCTGTGCTTCCTGTCATGGTTCTTTCTTCTTTCCCAACCCTCTGGATTTTGTCCTTGCTTAAATTGTTGATTATTCCGACATGGGGGAAAATTCAGTGCCAGATCTTAAGGGCAATTATGATAGTTAAGGCTTTATGTCAACTTGACTCAGTCAGCAGTCTCAGTAAAACATTGAAACAGTATTCCCCCATGAAGGGAATAACATAATGTAATCACATCCATGATGAGATCTGCTATGAATATCCAATCAATTGACAAGAATTTTCTGCAGGGGTGTGGCATGTTTCCAATGTAAACTTGTTTTCTTTTTGCTACATCTGGATCCTACCTTTGGCTCATCACCCATCCTCCAGTTCTTTGGACTTGAGTCAGTAGCCTGCCAGCTTGCCTGTGGATCCTGGGAGTCCTCAGGAGTCTGCCCTCTTAACTGTTGACCTTGGACTCATTTAACTTTGCAGCCAGAAGACTGCAGTCTGAATCACCAGTATTGGGCTCATCAGCCCCTACAGCCTAGTTAGTTAAGAGAAACCTTGAGTCTGACATCTGACCCCTTTCTCTCGGAATTTCTCCGCCTTGCTTGACGTAAACCTCCCTCACTATGTACATGTTCTTCTTTGGAGAACCCAGCCTAGACAATGACTAAAGTCCATAGTTGATGCATTTGAATTGTGGTGTTGCCGAAGAATATTCAACATACCACGGAATGCTAAAAGAACAAGCAGATCTGTCTTGGAAGAAGTACAGCCTGAGTGCTCCTTATGGGCAAGAATGGAAAAAAAAATTGTCTTACATACCTTGGACATGTTGTTAGGAGAGACCAGTCCCTGGAGAAGGACAACATGCTTGGTAAAGTGGAGGGTCAATGAAAAAGAGCAAGGTCCTCCAGGAGATGGATTGATACAGTGGCTGTAACAATGGGCTCAGGGATAGGAACAATTGTAAGGATGGAGCAGGACTGGGTGTTTCCTTTTGTGTGTGTGGGGTTGCTATGGGTCAGTACCAACTCGAGGTTTCCTAGCAACAACAACATGAGTTTGCCAGGAGGCCTGGTGGTGCAGTGTTTACACATTGGACTGTTGATCACAAGGTCAACAGTTTGAAACCACTAGCCGCTCCTCGGGAGAAAGATGGGAGCTTTCTCCTCCTTTCAAGAGTCAGAGACTCAGTAACCCACAGGGGCATCTCTGCTCTGTCCTCCAGGCTTGCTGTGTCAGAATTGACTAGTTGGCTCTCTGGTTTTTGGTTATGGGTATGTGATGCATATTAGTAAGGGCAATTTTACTTCTTTTGTTCCAATCTGTATGCTTTAATTTCTTTTAGAAAAAAGTTATCGTACTGTCTAGGCTTTGTAGCATCATACTGAATATACTCCTTTGGAGAAGACCTGCTTATGGCTGATCTTGGGGGCCCATCCGTCTTGCACGATGAAGGCGGTGCTGGCAGTGGTTACTCTTACAGACACCCTTTGAGGAAGCCCTCACTGAGCATTCAAATTTGTCAAGCGTCGTTTCTGCCTTCATTGAGTTGGTCACACTGATTTCTCCTTTTTCCGTAACGATAATAAATTGTGTTTATTTAAAAACGTTAACATCACCTTTCATTTCTGGACAAACCCTACTTGATTATAGAGTTTCACTTTTTAACACATTGCTGGCTTTAATTCTGTCTGAGATACCAATTATTTCATAAAGCTGGGTATAGACCATATTGGGCTTCCTGTAGCATGCATTCTGTTGCAAGAGATAATGAAATGCAAGCTATAAGGCAGACAAGATGTTTCTCTAAAATTAATCTTAGATTGTAGCCATCAAGGACAGTAGGTGACCGACCTTATGGCCATAGCATTAAGGGGCACTAAGCTATCACTTTCTCTTTATAGAAAAGTCTTCAGAAATATAGAAAAATTCACGGGAAATGTAATGTCATAAGAAGTTCCCTTCTTTCCTTTTTGACGGTGTCAGTTTATATTCCTGCCAGTGAGCTGCGGGAAGCTTTACAAATGGGCTTCAATTACTTTACCTGCCTTGAGAGCTGACAAATGCAATTGCAGGGCTGTTTCTCGGGAGCTCTGCAATCGAATATAAAGGCATTTCTTCCCAATAGGATCCAAGTCATGCAAACAAAAAAGGGCATGTGGGAGTGGAAATGTGCAGAGCCAAGTCCGAAGGAGAAAATCAGTTTTGAGCGATGATCCAAGGGTTACGCTTGGGATGCGATTGAGGATTGTTCGGCATCGTATTACCTGGCTGCCGATGTAAAGTGATCTTTAAGCTTGTCATTAGGTGCGTTGCAATGAAAGCTCTCTTTCTGGAATAATATAAAATTCTAACCAGAGCCTCCAGGGGAAATGTGTTGTAAACACCTAATAATAAACAAGGTATAGCTCTCAAAGCGGTCCTGAAGTGTGTGCATCTGTCTTCTGAGAGTATTGCAGGTCATTCTGGAGGACGTGCAGAGTCTCCTAATGGCCCATGCTGTGTCCAGCTACAGAAGGGGATAACTCATCTTGCAATCAGCTCTTTTGATACAGTCCATGATGCGAGTCAGAAGCTGTGGCCTAGCTTGAGGATCCATTGGGAAGTCGGACCTGCACAGAGTCCAGTGTTGGGCACCGTGTACGTGCTCAGACAATGCTCTTTTGACAAGTGGATGGGTAGTTAAGTGAGCACTTGCTAATTTGGCTGTAAATCATCAGGTCAGGCCTCCTGCATTCCCAAACTGTCCACACAGTACTATTATTCTTGGATAAACATTTCAAACTATTTGAGGGACATTAGCTTTTTAGTGATAGTAGTCCTGGCAGCATAATGGTACACATTAGGTGGCGATCTGCAAGGTTAGCCGTTCAAAACCACCAGCCTCTCTGTGTTAGAAAGGCAAGGCTTTCTCCTCCTGTAAACACTTACAGTCTCAGAAACGCACAGGAGAGTTCTACCCTGTCCTATAAACGAGTCATCCTACCCTCATGATGAGTCAGCATTGACTCAATGGTGTTAGGTTCCTGGATTGGGAGACCTCGGTTCATGTTTGCAACCTGGAAAGAATTGACACGGCAGAATCCACGTGACTTTTAGGAGGGAAAGGGATAGGTTCAGGTATCACAGTCTCCCTAAAGCGTACAAGGCCGTTCGGGCCCAGGGAGCGCTTGAGACTGAAGTTGGCTTTTCAGGGGAGTGTGGAAAAACACGTGGAAGGAATGCCGGCACAGGAGCGTGGCACCTGTGTGTGGAGCCGTGAGCACGAACCAAGAGCAGGAAATCCCTAGAAAGTGTGTGGGCCGCGAGTGGGCACCCAGGCGTGTGTGCCCGCAAAGGGAAGAGCACCGCAGAACCAGAGAAGAGGCCGGCTCTGCCCTCAGCCCAGGTGGGTTTTACCTAGTAGGCTGAGTCTGCGCATGCTCTGTTTGGATTTTCCCATAGGTGTCTGATGGATGCCTGATTTCCCTGCAGCCCTTTATCGTGGCCCTAGGCAGGCATTTGGGGGAGACAGTGGCCCTCGTTGTCCCTAGTCTAGCTACCTTTTAATGGCAGTGAGTGAGTTACAGAAAAAATATTGGAGGAATGAAGAAGCTGCCCCCACAGAGCTGCTGGTGGTTTTGAACCCCTGACCATGGGATCGACAGCACAACTTAAAAACACTATACCACCAAGGCTCCAGCTGCAACAACAACAACAAAAAAGAATCACTTGAGTAGCTTCTAAAACATCCTCATGACTGGTCAGACCCCTGATCAATGAAACCAGAATTTCTGAGAGCTGGGGTCTGTTAGTGTGTGTTAAGTATCCCCCCAAATGAATGTTCCATTAGAGATCAGGACCACTGCCATATGACATTGGTCTGATTTCATTATGGTTTGTTTTTAACCACTAAGCTTTAATTGAAGAAAAAACTGACACACAGAAAAATGCATAAATCACACATGTGTATGGTAATAAATTATCACAAGTTATGCCCATATAGTAACATTTGGACCAAGACATAGATTATTGCCTGCACCCCACCTCTTCCTTTGCTCCCCCTTCCAAGCACTGTCCAGTAATGTAACTACTGTTTTAGCATTTAGCTCTATTAGTGGATTCTGTAGGACGCTGTTTCAAAGTGCGGTCTTGCCATCACGGGCATGAATCTTTTAAAACGTGGCTTCCTGGGCCCTGAGGCAAACCTTCTAAGTTGGAATCTTTAGAGATGGGAGTATGAATTTTTAACAGCTTCTTCATTCATCCTTTTTCAATAAAATTTTAGAATAATTATTACAATTTTGAATATTTCTACCACTTACTGAGGGTCTCCCATGTACCAATACTTCTAAGTGTTTTTCATATATTTGCCTCACTTAATCCTCACAGCACTCTAAGGCAAATATTCTGATGACTCTCATTTTTCCAGATAGTTAAAAGGCAGCTTACTGAGTTTCAGTGATTTGCCTAAGGTCATTCTGAATTGCAATTGACTCTATGGTAGTGAATTGGCAGCGAGACACTGCTTGTGAGAGCCAACCTTAGTCTTCAGAGTAATGTGTCTACTCACTTATTCTACTTGTAATAGGAAAGTAAGTGGGAAAACGCAGAATTTGTCACCGGCTTTCAGAATAACACTGGCTCATGGTTAACTTTTTAAAAAAACCTTGTTGTTCTGAAACTAGGAAGCACATGGACTTTATGTGGAGAATTCCCTTACTTTCCTCTTTTCAGTTGGCATTATCTTCTATCATTCTAGATTCTCACATGAAGAAGATGACATTTGAGGAAATGAAATATTGTCAAAGTTTTAGTGACTGCTAAGTAATTACTTAAAATTAATCCAGTTCAAGAAAGTGAAGTTTGAATGGAAGAATTCAAACAATAGTCAGTCTGTTTGGGTGGAAACAGGATACATTTAGGTGCTTAGGGACATAGTACTCAAGAGAGAATGTGGGAATGGCTGGGAAGAGGCTATTTTGACCAAAGAACAGTCTCTTGAGCACAGCTTTCATCAAAACCCCCTTTATTTGGTGAGTTAGTTGAAGGTTTACAGAGGAAATCACTGCTCAACATCAACGATTCATCCAACCTCCCATTGTCTTGCTTTGTTTTTGCCCATATCCCTCTGGCTGGATTCTGTCTTTCCAGACACCTCAATCAGTGGTTCTCAACCTTCCTAGTGTTGCGACTCTTTAATACAGTTCCTCATGTGGTGGTGACCCCCAACCATAAAATTATTTTCATTGCTACTTCATCACCGTCATTTTGTTACTGTAATGAATCGGGCGACCCCTGTGAAAGGGTCGTTCGACCTTCAAAGGGGTTGAGACCCACAGGTTGAGAACCACTGATCTAAATTAACACCTGCTCACTCTCTCTCGTCTCTGAATTCCTCCTCCCTTCACATCCCTGGTAACCATCAGAGTCTGTTTCTTTTAGGGTGAACATCTGTTTTTTCCTTTTTAGTAACATATTGTGACAGTTACAGAATCTTCAATCAACTTGAGTGAAGGGTTGGAGTCTAGCCTGTCATAGCCAATGATGCCTCTGTGTGGGCATGACCTTCTCCTGAGGGTTCTGGGGACTCCTGTCTTCCTCCCTGGAGGTGGGACACACTCTCTCTGCTTCACATTCTGTTGACAAGCCACATGGAGTCATGCTGATGGCAGCCAGAGCCCTGCAGCTGGAGTAGCCACATGGAGACCCACACCAGCGTTGAGATGCTTCCACTGCCACTGGATCCACAACTGACCTGTGACTTTCCTGTGTTTGGCATCACTGCATATGCTGCATGAATCTGTATAAGAATTTATGGACTAGTGTCGGACCTATGGGCTAATATCAAACACATGGGCTAATATCAAATTTTGGACTTGATCTGGACTGGGCTGGGATGTTTCCTTAAAATACAATTACTCTTGGATATAGAACTCTCTCTTACACACATAGGAGCATCTCTTGATTGGTTTCTCTGGTCACTCAGACTAACACACATACAATATTTGCCCTTTTGTTATTGGCTGATTTCATAAGGATAGTGTCCTCCAGATTCATTCATGTCATGAGAGATTGTAATGATTCAACATTATTCTTTACTGCTAGGAGATATTTCATTGTGTATACGTACCCAAGTTTATTTATCCATTCTTCTATCTATGGGCATTAAAGTTGTTCCAATATTTTTGCTATTCTGCTGTGATGAACCTGGGTGTACATATTTATATTCTTGTTTCAGCTCTTATTTCTTTAGGATATATACCAAATAGAAAGATTGTTGGGTCAGTTGGTATTTCTATTGCCAATTCTTTAGAAGCTTCATATAGCTTTCTGCAGCATTTATACCATTTTTCAGTCTCAGTAGCACTGGATATGGGTTCCAATCTCATCATCCTCTCCAGCATCGTTTCCTTTTTTAATGTATAGGAAAGAACTTTATATTAAGAAGTATTTGTATATCAAGATAATATCCCAACACAGTCCAGATCAAGTTCATAAGTCAAATAGCACTCCATAAGTCTGATAACAGTCCACAAATCCCTCCTCAGACTCACGATGCAGCCACATGCAATGATACAGAATGCAGTAAGATCACAGGATGGTGGGTGCAGAGTCCAGCATTGTTTCCTGTTTCCCCCGAAGTGTGCTGTCAGTGGTGGGTGTGATGGCATCTCATCTTTCTTTTAATTTTCATCTCTTAGATGGCTAATGTTGGCTTCCCGAATATCTTCTTTGGTGAACTCTGTCCTTTGACCACTTTTTAAGTGAATTATTTGTCTTTTACTTCATTGAGGTGTTGAAGTTATCTATAGATTTTATATTTTGAGCATTTCTGATCCTGAATTTGGCCTGATTATTTCCCGGTGTGGCCACTGCAGTAGGTAATCGAAGCCATCAGAGATGGAGAGAGTGCTCTGGGAGGAATGGCTGGTGTCAGACTTGGTAAATGAAGGCTGGACAGTGGAACCATGTGTCACCTTGGCCTCATAGGAATGAGGCTGGGCTGATGCTGATGGTGATTCTTCTCCTCTCTGCTTGTGAAGCTCATGCAGGTCAGATGGCTGCTTCCAAGGCATTCTTACAGCCAGGAAGTACCAGTCGCATTCCAAAAGAAGCAACAATGTGATCAACACCTTTAGGTTTCATTAAACAAAACAAAACATGGATGCTGTAAGATGGCTTGTGGTTCTTGGGCCAACTCCAGCCCTCCAGCTAAGAACGTAAAATTTAAAACAATTGTTGGCCTATCTACAGGAAGTGAGGGCATGGCCTCTTGGCAATGTTTAAAATGTTTATCATTTGTTCCTTTATAAAAAGCTCCTGAACCATGCCTTAGAAGATCATCCTGACATTATAATTTACCCATGCTTGTTTCTATAACAGCAATGCCATTTGATTAAGATCTGCTTGCTGTGTAGGTAGGCTGTGTTTGAGTGCACTTCTGTGTGAGTGCTCACGTGGGTGTGTGTGCTGGTCTCTGTGTGTATGGACACCAAAGGTCTGGGATCTCTACTTAGTCGTGTTAGAGTAGACATCCAGGTAGCAGTCCATGGGTTATGATGGCACCCTGCTTATTGACTGGCCACCAGCCCACTCAATGACAGCTGCCCTTGCGGTTAAGTGAGCATCCTCCCATGTAGCACATTTGCATTTTCAGGAGTCTATTTACTTTCTCCCTAAGAAACCAGTAAACCTTTGACATGAATCCCTATGAAACACAGAGAGAGATTCGATTGTAGTGACTCAGACAGGCTTTCAGCTTTGTTGCTGGAAATAAACTTTCCAAACCTGCTTTTCCTAAACTCCCTGCATTACTGATTGCTTTCCCAGGAGTTGCCATGGATCTAGGGGCCCTGCACGATCTATTTGATTTTCTCAACTTCTTTTCAGGGGTCATACCTGTTTTAGTCTGGGTAGACTAGAGAAACAAATCCGTGGACACACATATATGTATAAGAAATAGAGTTATATACAAGAGCAATTGAGCATTGAGAAAACATCTCAGCTCAGTCCAGATCAAGTCCATAAGTACGATATTAGCCCATATGTCTGATACCAATCTATAAAGTCTTCTTCAGGCTCACGAAACACATGCAATGAGGCTGAATGTAGAAGATCACAGGCCAGTGGGTAGATCACAGGCAAGTGCTTGGATCCAGTGGCGTTGAAAACATCTCAGTGCTGGCAGGGGCCTCTGCATCAGGGTGGGTCCATGTGTCTTGTCAGCTGTGATGTCTCCCAGGGTCTGAGCAGAGAGTTTCCCACCTCCAGGGAGGAAATACCGAAATTCCCAGAATCCTCAGGGGAAGGCTATGTTCACCAGAAGCCTCATTGGCTATGACCTCATTGACAGGCTTGACTCTATCCCTACATTCCCAATCCTCAAATTGAAAATTATATAACTACCACAATTCCCCTCCTTTTGCTGTTGAAGAATTCACTACTTCTAGGACCCTGGCTCAGATCCCTAAAGCAGAGCACTCAGGTGAAAGAGAGAAATATAGGGATAGGAAGAAATAATAGGGGGATTTCCACACCGGACAACAAGCCAAGAGAGCATTCTCATCCAAATGTTGAATTCATCTACAAATGAGAGATCGTTCTATTTTTTCTGAACTATATAAACACATTAAACAACAACAACAGCAACATTATGAACAACTGGAATTTCAAGAGCAGATGCTCAAATAGCTACTTGCTTGCTCAGTTCCAATTTGCTCCCCAGGTCATGGCGACAGGCCACTTCTATATGTAGGTGGAATAGAAGTCTGCTCCAATGCCTGACTTTTCGACAGCTTCAACAAGGGATTTAGGGAGATGGAGGGAGGGGTTTCCTTTTATTTCCTCTATCCTTTCTGTCTACCCATCCACCAGTGCTTAAAATGCACTTGATCAAGACCAAAAGTTTCAGTCCCAAATTCCAGATATACTTCTTTGCGGCTTTCCCCCCTCTCGGGTCTTGTACTAAATTGCTATATGTCCTTGACTTCTCCTCTCCCTCTGTGTGCTACCACCTTCCACTTCACCCAAGTTAATCCTGGTAATTATGCTATATTTACAGGAGCTATGAACTAGATTTGTATATCTTCAGTATGCAAAACAGCACTAAGCCTAAAACAACTTGCTTATTGGATATGAGGCTTTAAAACATTCAGGAAAAACTATAATAAAAGGACAATGGGATTTTACCATAACATTATTGTGTGTGTCCCCCCACTTGTTGAATGAGTGAAAATTAAATTTATAGAACATTTCTCATAACATGGGTTTGATAGGGCGGCTCCGAATGCCTAATGAATAAGGAGGGGGCTCAGCTGAGAGAGCAAAAGAGCAAGCTGAGAATACTAAAGTGAACTTCATCCCCTTACCAACTTTTCTTATAGTCAATCCCACACAGCTAGCTGAAAATGAAGCCACCTAAGGGATATGGGAGAAAGTGACGACTTGTTCTTGTGCCAAATAAGCAGCAACAGATGCAAATTCCCTGTACGTGTTCCCTCTAGTGTCCAAAGTGCATGAAATGATACCAAGCAACTACAGTACGATCAATGACAGTGAATCCCACTGTTGGACAGTTGAGCACATGGTGTGGAGGCCACATCCGACCGCCTCAGGCTCAGGAGGGAGGAGAATCCAATTCCATGCCAGCCCTAGGCTGACTGCCACAGGCAACGACTAGACACACTTCCACCCTCCATCTTCCTTTTTTCATGGTTGAATCACTTTTACAATGCGCTGTATGTACATCATCACAATCAGTTCCAGGGCTTGCTCCCCCCTCCCAAATTCCTTGTTTGCTTCCCAAGTCTTCTGTCACTCTCTACTCCCCAATCCATCGCTGATGAACCAGGTCATCAATTATATTTCTCCCTGCATCTACTCTTTTTGTGCTGCACAAACTGGGAAATGCAACGTAACAATAAAAAACAAAAACAAGATAAAATGGGAAGAATACTATAATCATAATAATATAAAATACACATACAAAAGAGTAATAAAGAAAAGACTACCATCAAGATTTTAAAAGCCAGGGAAGAAATTTTTGTCATGGAACGAGTAAGAAATACTTGAGTCTAGATCAAATTCAGGTTGGGTCAAAATGGAGGTCAGCTGACGAAGGGTCAAATTATCCCATGTTCGATCCACCATGATCAAGTTGACATCTGATTAACTCTGTCTGATAGTAGATAGAGCTGTTTGAGTGCCTTGCTTGTGGCTAGAGGGATCTGCCAGAGGTTTACTTTAACTGGATATGCTACAGATGGACTTGGGCTCCCACTGTTCCCCATCGCCTTCTAAAAATTGGGTGTTCACAATTTAAGTTCTGATATTTTCCCCTTTATCATATTTGGATTTTGTTATTGTCATTTTTGGATCACATCTTTGGAAGGTATGTTTCTTCCATGTGGACTTAGGTGGCTTTAACTCAGATGGCTGCTTGTTTGAGTAAAAGACTTTAAGACCCCAGACACTATTCCAATTGATAACTGGGCACCATCTACTTTTTCACCACAGTTGGCTGTAGCACCCTTATCTTCAGTGATCCTTTTATGAAGTATCGAGCAGGGCCATGTTATCAGAACGAACTGTTCTTGGATTGGGGCGTGAGTAAAGTGGGAGCCCAGAATCTGCTTGTCTGTGGGTTATGTAGGACTCTGGTTTGGTGGTTGCATTATGACAAAAATGAAACCCCACAATACTAACAAAAATAACAGCAGCAACAACCCCCTCCCTCTGTCTTTAGACTCTTCTGACACCAACCATTCCTCCCATGCCATTCTACTACTTGGCTGGACTTGGTAATCTGGTGCAATGGCCACATAGAATTCTGACTATAACTCACAATTAGGGGAGGAGTATTAGGGAAGCTAAGAGGTAATAAAATATTAACAATTCAGTTCTTTTATCTGAAACACCTCTTCTAAGCCATGATGGCAGGCAGGTTCCCCTGGGGCTCCATCTCTCAGCCATACAGACCCTGGCCCTCAGCCTCCATGAGCCTTGGTGGTCCTTTCTTGCGATTGGACTTTAAGGATGACAAGGTCAGAGTCAGGAAGCCAGGCCATCCTTGTTTCTCAGGAGCATTCGGTCTCTGTTTCTTAAAATACTCATTTACTCAGTCTCTTGGCGGTCTGCAATTTATTTAATATCCTTTGCTGATATCACAGAATAATTCCTGGTCTTCCTTCTTATTGTCCAGTTTCCATATGTACGTGAGGCAATTGAAAAGGCCATGACTTCGGTGAAGCGCACCTCAGTCGTCAAAGTGACATCTTTGCTTTTTAACCCTTTAGAAGGGTCTTTTGCTCAGTCTTGATTTCTTGACTGCTGTTTCCACGAGGGTTGATTGTTGCTCCAAGCAGAATGCAATAATTGAGAACTTCAGTTTAGTCTTAGCTTATCACAAGGCTGTGTATCGATCCTGTTGTGAGGATTGTATGGGCTTAGCATGCTAAAATTAGGGGGCTGTCCAAAGAAGACTGGAATTGCTGTGCTGGAAATTCCAAGGAAGTTCAGAAGCGGGTGCTTGCAGTGCTGCTTGCTTGCTTATTTTCAATTTGTTTTTCTGGAGACCAAACCTCAAACAATGACCCATTGGAATTTGGAGATTAACAGTCCCCCCTTCTTGCTCCTCTGCTGAAATGAACTTAAAGGGTCGTCTTCACAATCTCCCAGAGTTTCCCCATGGGGGGCGGGGGGTAGGGAGCACCTATCAACTGGCTCAGAACCACAACCTTCATTAGCTGCTCTCTCTCTCTCTCCACTCACCAACTGGAAGTAATGCTTCGTGACTCTCCCAAGTAAACTTCTTGTTGCCTTTGTCTGCAGTGGTACGCATTGGGCTGCGAAGCCCAAGGCCAGCAGTTCAAAACCAGCAGTTGCTCTGTGAGAGAAAGCTGAGCCTTTCTACTCCCATAAAGAGTTACTGTCCTGGAAACCCACAGTGGGAATTCCACTCTGTCCTAGAGTACTTATGAGTCAGAATGAACTCCATGGCTGCGGACTGCAGTAGACACTAGTTGTTTAAAGTCAGTCTAAAACCATCGTTTTGTTTTTGAGGGTGTATGGGTTTCCATTGACACTTGATTTCCCTGGTTCATCAAGGACTATTAATTCATAGGCATTTCAGGGATGAGAGCTATTTCTGTCTATAAGTGATTGTACCATTTTGGAATGGCTTCTTTGCTTAAGTGGATTCCTTTGCGACCAGCATATTCGTCAGCTCTCGACAGTTGAGGCTGATGGCTGTGCTCCGAAGCACTTCCCCAGAAAAGCCCAGATGAGGTATGTCATTTAGCTTCCATTTCCATCTGCTGCCAGCACCCCTTGGCCCTTGTCTTCACACACGTCATTTTCCTCTTGCTGGGCGTGCTCCACTCCCCCCAGCATGTTGTGTTAGATCAGTAGCACATCTAGAGGAGAAGCAAGGGATGTTGCTGCTCTGCTTGGGGCCATGTGTCTCCCTGAATGCTCAGGTTAGGCAACAGCCCTGCTGCACGAGACGTAATAAGGCAGCAGTGTTAGTGTATTATGAACATGCCAGGATGATGAATTTACTGCAACAAAATCAGCACTGGCAGTACACGCAGAGTGCTATATCTCAATCAGTCATTTCCATGGCCGTGCATTGTGTAGAAGCAAGCTATTATTATTATTTCTTGCTTTGGGCTCTGAGTGATGCTTCTACTAGCAGTGGTGAGAAAGGCAGACATAGGTAATGGCTTTGGAGAGTCTTGTTTCAGTCCATTGTTGTTGCCAACAGGCACGCCGCTGTCGGGTCTCCGCGTGTGTCTGTGTGTGGACTAGGAATTGTGGAAAAAGGAAAGGCAGACAAAAAAGATCATTATCAAAGCATGTAAGTTCAGTGGGTCAGAAGTCTTGATTAGGCCATTTAGGAAATTTCTAGAGGCTCTGGTGACGCAAGGGTTAAGCACTAAGTGCTTTGAAAAACACCCAGTGCTTCCTCAGCAGGAGGGCTACAGCCTACAAAATTCTGGGCAGTTCTGCTCTGTCACGTGGAGTCTTACAAGTAAAAAATTGACTGGATGGTAAACAACCACCACAGGAAATCTGTGCAATGGGACCATCCACCTGTCCACCTTTTCAAGGTCAGTGTGCTCAGACGCAGCTGGGTTATGGGAAGCTCTCTTGCATTCCCTCTGTTGTCAGTGGATCTCAATCACAGGGGCTGCCTGATTCATAACAGTAGCAAAATGACAGTTATGAAATAGCAACAGAAATAAGTTTATGGCTTGGGGGTCACCACAACATGAGGAACCGTGTGAAAGGGCCACGGCACGAGGAAGGCTGAGGACCGCTGCGCTGGGTGGTTATCAACTTGGCAAAGCATGGGTAGCATTTCACGCCTTTCTCACTGCTGCCTGCTCAGCGATGGCTCCCTGCTCCCTGGGAGGCTGCCGGTCACCCGGAACTCGTAGACACACTTCATTGATGGACAGCTGCTTCCCGCCACTTTGATAAGGACAAGGGGTCCTTGGCATTTGTTCTCTTGTTTCCCTATTCTCCACTCCATCTCTAGAGAGACCTCTCAGGGCTGCCTGGGTGTATCTGACGTCCTGTGCTGAAATGTTCTGCAAGCAAACTCACTATCATGGCGTCGATCCTGACTCACAGCGATCCTATCGGGCCGCAGATTCTTTTCTTTACAGGAGCAGAAAGCCTCGTCTTTCCCTTTGGTGCTTTTGAGCTGCGGACTCTCGGGTTGGCAGCCCAATGAGTAATGCACTAAGAGTTGGAGGCCACTGAAGTTGATGAGTGGGAGGAGCTGAAAGTTCGCCTGACAAGCATAACATTTTAGAGTGTTTAGGAGCATGTGAGTGTGCAAGGGCTGAAATCCTCCTCCGGATGTCCCCCTTGAGGGTTGTACTCCTGTCTTCACCATCATTTCTGTTTCAGACAGTAGTTTCTTGATCTAAAGATTCCCGCCTCCCTCACCCCACCGTGTCTCAAAGTCTTGTTTGGGAAACCTCATACTTAACTATAGGGATTGGATTCATCCTAGAAACCAGAGTCTGGTTTCCGAGGCTGCGCGGTTAGGCCCCCCGTGATGTCAGTCGCCCCATCATTAGCTGCACTAGAGTAGAGGGGGTGCAGCAGAACCCGCCGATGTAGTCGGAGACTTTGGTGCTCTGAGTCCTCTCCTGTGGTCCAGCAAGGACCAGGAGCCTCCCTTTTTGTGTCCTCTCCAGATTTCACCATTTCTGTGGGTGGAGCTCCTTCTGGGAATCCTCCCAAGTTAAAAGAAAGACACACACACACACACACACACACACACACACACACACACACACACACGCTCTTTTTAGGGACACAGATGAATTCTCAGAGACAACGCAATCTAAACTTGTAATGAGAAGGGGACAAAAAGCAACCTAAAGGCCTTCCCATTTGCAGCGTGTCGTACCATCCATAGTTGCTCCCACTCGTGAGCCACACAATGCCGACTTCTTTCCTCCCTTCTCCACTTTCCATTTGCTCCCTTACTGGGTCTGCGGAGAATAAGAATGGCTCTACGGCTGGAACCACTTATCTTTTAACGCCTTTTAGTGACTGTCCCCTTAGTTACTCAAAGATAATCCCTGAGGTGCTTTGATAAGGCTGTTTCTGCTGGTTTCTGTCTGGTAATTGGCAGGTGAGTGGTTTATCTTTCCAGTTCACTTAGCTGTTTGGAACTCTGGGAGCCAGGTCAGAGTGGGCTGGGCTGCCAGGATAGGGTTGGGGCCATTCAGTGGGCTCTGGTCCTGTGCACAACAGAACACTGCCAGGTCCTGCACCCCCTCACACTGCTGTTGCTATGTCTGAGCCTGTTGTCACAGCTATTGTGTCAATCCATCTTGTGGAAAGTTCTCCTCTTTATCACTGCCCGTCTAATTAACCAAGCGTGATGTCCTTTACCAAGGAGGAGTCCCTTTTAAAGGGACAGGCAGAGAATGGGCCGGTTGGCTTGCCAGTAGCACTGGTATTTGCCCATGTCTTCAGAATTACAGCTCTCTGGCTCCAAGAAATCTACATCGTCTTACCAGTACCCACTCCCTTTCTCAGTGACTTGACATTCTCACCATTAAAAATATGTTGTTATATTTAAAAAATGGAGACATTGTCTTCAGAAATATTGTCTGCAAACAAGGAAGAAGCTTGGTTGACTGTTTTATCCTGGGATTTCACCCAGAAGTTTCCATTGCTGCCCAAATTGTCAGACTTCTCAATTTTTGCCAGGCTTTTAGAGATGAGATAGTATCTCAGCTGATTTTAATTTACATTTCCTTGACTATTAGTGAGGTAAGCATTTCTCCTATGCTTATCGGTCATTTGTTTATTAATATCCTTTATCCTTTTCTCTATTTGTGAAAATTATACTTCTCATTGATTTATAGAAAATCTTTATGCATTCAGGACAAAAATAGATATTGAAGTAGCGTCTAGTTCATAGCTTATCTTTTAATTTTTTTATTAAAAAATTTTATTAGGGGCTCATACAACTCTTATCACAATCCATACATATACATACATCAATTGTATAAAGCACATCTGTACATTCTTTGCCTTAATCATTTTCTCTTTTTTTTGTTTTCTTTTTTTACATTTTATCTTTTTATTTTGCTTATAGCTTTTTTTGGGGTAGGTTATATGGGGTTTTAATATAGTTCAATTTATCAAATTTTTTCGTTGTAGTTTGGTTTCATGTATCTTCTTTAAGAAATTCTTTCCTAAATGATAAAAACAATAAATATAGGGGAAATTCTCATAAAAATTCTTTCCTATCCTTAGATCATAGTGATATTCTGTTATATTTTCTTGTAAAAGTTTTAGATTTGTTTTTCATGCTTAAATTTTTTAATCCATATAGATTTTAGATCTCCACTTCCTATTGTATAAAATAGGAGAATTATATACAATAGGTAGTAGAGATCAAAATTATAGGAAAACACATACTTAAGTATAATTTGTAAAATGTCTGTCTTGGGCTCTTTTCTCTAGTCTATTGGTCTGCTTGTCTATTTCTTTCCCTTTACTTACTGTTTAATAATTATAGCTGAATAGTAGTAAGCCTTGATATCTTTATTATCTTGGTATCTTTTGACTCAAAATATTTTGACTGTTCCTGGTTCCCTATTCTCATAATTAAAAAAATAATTAACATAATAAAGAATATATACAATTTAATAACTTGCTGATTTTCACTTAACTTGATAACATATGCACTTTCAAATATTGTCAAAATTCTTTTTTTTCACATTTTATTAGGGGCTCATACAACTCTTATCACAATCCATACATATACATACATCAATTGTATAAAGCACATCCGCACATTCCCTGTCCCAATCATTCTCAAAGCATTTGCTCTCCACTTAAGCCCTTTGCATCAGGTCCTCTTTTTTTCCCCCCTCCCTCCCCACTCCCCCCTCCTTCATGTGCCCCTGGTAATTTATACATTGTTATTTTGTCATATCTTGCCCTATCCGGATTCTCCCTTCCCCCCCTTCTCTGCCGTCCATCTCCCAGGGAGGAGGTCACATGTGGATCCTTGTATTGTCAAAATTCTTGACAAGTTTTATTTAACACCGTATTATAAATTTCACTAAATATAGTATATTCTTTTCCTGAGGCTGCAACAACGAGAGCATTGCCACCATGGTGAGGCTGACACAGGACTGGCAATGCTTCCTTTTGTTGTGCATGGGACTGCTCTGACCTAGGGTCACCCTGATGGCACCCAGTACATTGCTGGACACTTTATTTCTAGGCGTTCTTCTAAATCGTAGTATGATGAGGAACATCTTTGAACACAAATACTTTCCCCTCTTTAGGGTGATCACACTAGAATGAACACTCAGGTACTTAGTGTCCTTAATCATTTGATTTTCAAAAGGATTTTTCAATCGCGCGGGGCTTTCTGAGGCGATTTTAATCAGGTGATCACTGGCATGGCTGTGCTATTTTTAAAAGTGAAGATAAACTCATTCCACATCACCTATTTGTCTGCAGCTGGCCCCAACAGTGAAAAAATATTCAAGGTGCTGAAGAAGGGCTAGTGAGCAAGGAAGGAATCCCCGAGATCGCTTCCTGCGGATGACATTTGAAGAAGAGCCAGCGAGAAGCAGGGCTTTACGAACTTAACCCCCAAGTAGCTCTCCTGACGTTGCGTTAGTAACGTGACTCTCTCTGCTGACTTCGCCAGCGGCACCTTCGCTCCTTCCTCCTGCTCCCGATCCCACGTGCGGATTTGAGAATACAGTGGTTTTTGACAGATTATTTAAATCCCAGTGAGGTGGAACAGGATTCAGATTGTTTATAATGACTATCATCAGTGGCAAATTAGTTCAGTCTGTCTCAGTTTATTCTCTTTGACAGCTTCATGTTTATTTCACATCATGGAAGATGAAGAAGAAAACACGTGCAAGGGAGAACTTAATCTATTGCTATATAATTCTGTGAATAAGAAGCATGATAATAATAAGAAGACGTGACCCTGGCCACAAAAGGAAGCCGAATAGCACAGACCAAGCCATACAGCTTTCTCCTACGCGTGCTTTTATTTTGATTTCCCATGTTTTTTTATTTTATTTTTTTAGTTCTTTTTTTTTTAATTTTAACAATTTATTGGGGCTCATACAATTCTTTTCACCGTTCATGCATATACATACATCAATTGTATAAAGCACATCTGTACAGTCTTTGCCCTAATCATTTTTTTCTCTTTTCTTCTTTTACATTTTATTAGGGACTCATACAACTCTTATAACCATCCATACATATACATACATCAATTGTATAAAGCACATCCATACATTCCCTGCCCCAATCATTCTCAAGGCATTTGCTCTCCACTTAAGCCGCTTGCATCAGGTCCTCTTTTTTTTCCCCTCCTCCCTCCCCTTTCCCCCCTCCCTCATATGCCCTTGGTAATTTATACCTCGTTGTTTTGTATTTTTATGAATTCTCTCTATAATATTTTTCCTAGAAAAGGAAACTTAAGAAGTAGGTAAGTCATGATCATTGCAAACCATTTATGACTCCTTGGTCTTTGTAATACACTGCGTGGGATACTAGATAGTATCCCACTTGTGAGAAACCTGGAACAAGTATTACCTTTCTACCTATTTACTTTTTAAAGGGAAAGATTAAGACTAAATTTAGACGCACTCTCGCCTTTGTTTCTCGATCATCCGTTTGGGGATCCCTGTAGATCAGTGGTTCTCAACCTGTGGGTCGCGACCCCCTGGGGATCAAACGACCCTTTCACAGGGGTCACCCAATTCATAACAGTTGCAAAATTACAGTTATGTAATCGCAGCGAAAATCATGTTATGGTTGGGGGTCACAACACGAGGAGCTGTATGAAAGGGCCGCGACATTAGGAAGGGTGAGAACCACTGCTGTAGATGATGAGTTCCAGGCGTGCTGTTTCCCCAGCTTCTTGCCAGTATTCCCTATGGAGTCCTTGGGTGGTGCAGAGGCTTAATGCAATCGGCTGCTAGCCAAAAGACTAGAAGTGAAAGTCCTCCTGGAGGCACCTCGGAAGAAAGGTCTGGAGATCTACTTAAAAAAAAATCAGCCATTGGAAACTATGGAGCATAGACAATACTCAGACAATGTTTGCTATGATGTTTCACTTGTCTTTGGTACCCGGTACACGGTCCAGATGTGGAGACCACCTTGGGTTTCAAGGCGACTTCGGGGGCCTGGGTCTATTCTGAAACAAGTACCAGTATTGTTCCTTTCCCCCAGGAAGCCCCTTCTGAGATGGAGATCGCTGTGCGGGACATAAACGAGACTGCTCGTTGAGTCACTAACTGTGGAAGGGAATAAGACAGCGGGGTACGGAGAGTAGTTGGACTGTGCTGCCATTGCAATGAAGGTCTCAGACCCCACAAGGGGAGCTCGGGCATAGTAGGCTGGTTATGCATTAGGCTGCTAATCACGAGGCCAGCAGTTTGAAACCACCAGCTCCCCTTGAAAGACGACGAGGTTTTCTCCTCCTGTAAAGGTTTGCAGTCTTGGAACCCCACAGGGGCAGTTCTACTCTGTCCTGCGGGTCGCTGTGAGTAGCAATGGACTCGATGGCAGTGATTTTGGCTTTGGCACAGGGGTAAAGGACTGAGGCGTTTACTTCCCTGCACCAGTCATTGAACCGGGGCTGCCCTGGAAAGGAAACTGCCCTGGGAGAAAGAGGCTGTCTACCGCCGAAGCAATTCTTAAGGGGGCTGATAAGGAACCATAAACAGCACTTTAGGAGAATAAATTATTTAATCTTAAAGGGTTACCTGGGTGATGCATCCGAGCATTTCATAGAGTGTTCTAGATCTGCTCCCATTCCGGTCACCTTTGCTCAGTACATATTTAACCAACTCCTAGACTTTGGTAAATTGGTTCTATTTTTTGTGTGTCTCCTTTGCCCTGTGAACTTTTAAGCTTTTTGTCACTATCATCTACTACCATTTCCTGATATTCTGGCTGGATCTCCACATCCATTTAGACTAGTGGTTCTCAACCTTCCTCCTGCCACAACCCTTTATTGCAGTTCCTCATGTTGTGGTGACCCCCAACCATAAAGTTATTTTCATTGTTACTTCATAACTATAATTTACCACTGTTATGAATCAGGTGGCCCCTGTGAAAGAGTTGTTCAACTCCGAAAGGGGTCGCCACCACAGGTTGAGAACCGCTGATTTAAAACCTTGACCCATGACACATAGTCTTCCTCTTTCGCCGCCTTCTCTTCCCATTCTGGAACACTTCTCCCAGTCTATCATCCTCCTCCACCTCCCTATCTGCCTAAGGACTTCTTACTTCAGAACTCATCCCTTCCACTGGGAAACCTTTCCTGACTCACAATATTGGACCAAGACTCCTGTTACAGGTTTTAAAAATAACGTATGACCTCTGTAGATCCAGAGAAAAATGAATGAATTTATATATCTGTACATTTTGTTTATGTATTATATATACATATTTCTTATGCGTATGTGAAAACAGAACAAAATTTATTTTGTTGTTCTTGAGAATTTACACAGCAAGACTTATAACAAATCCATCCAAAATTCTACATAGGCAATTTTGTGACACTGGTTACATTCTTTGAATTGTACAATTATTCATGAAATTTATTTTAAGGAATTAGCTCACATGCTTGTGGGGAGGTGGCAAGTTCCAAAATTTGTAAGTCAAGTGATAGGCTGGAGATTCCTGCAGTCTTGGGTCCACAAATCTGCAGTTCAAGTGATAGAAAGAGGGAAAATGGAGCCATTCTGGAAAAATGTGTATTCGTAGTATCAAGGCAGAATATATCCTAGAGAACACTCCCTTTTCTGCTCTTAAGGCCTTCAACTGATTGGATGAGGTCCACCCATTCAATTATGGAGGGTAATCAGTTTATTTAAATCACACATACTATTTTCAACAGCATCGAGAGTAGTGTTTGATTAAATATCTGGCCACCAGTTTAGCCTAGCCAAGTTGATACATACAATTAACTATCACAATATACTCTCGGTCAACTTTCCCCCCCAAACACATCACCATAATGCATACTTAATTCCCCAAATGAAGTCAGCAACAAAGCCAAATTCTCATCTAACTTGATGTAATTATCCTGTGTACATCCTAAAAACCATTTTTCAGAGATGATGCAAAATCTTTGGGGAGGTTTACTCTTTTCCTTTCTTCCCTATAATTTTAATACTATGATTTAAAGTTAATGTGCTATGTTTTACATGTTATGTTAATACATGCTATAAGAAATGGGATAAAAGAGGGGAGAAAATAAATATATTTATTATCTCACACAAGCATATTCATAAGATCAGGAAAAAATACTCAAGACCATTACAGGGTAGTTTTTGAAACTGGTCATGTGGTTGTACCTGGTATTTATAATGCTTTCTTATATCCATCCTGTGTTTCCTGTATCCTTATCAATTGCCCCAGCTGATCATGGTTCTTTGCCTAACACCTTCATTTCTGATGCGCGTGGGTCAGTAGTAATTCTGTTGGGGTTGGGTGACGGTAGTTCTCCTTTGACTTTAGTCATTGGGAATGCACACTAAGAGGTGACATAAGGGATCGTTTTGCAGTTTAATGTCACCTTTCCAATAAGGACCAATTATACCAGTTACTCTTTTATTTGCTTTTGATTCAGAAGCATGGTGCCTAAAATATCTGGCTTAGTCTTAGGGTCTAGTTTAGTATATTAATTGTTGTGTTTTCTGGGGGAAAGCATTGCTTCTTTTAGAATTGAGGCTTCTAGACCAGCAGAGCATAGGATAGAGGGGACAGCAAACAAAAATTTTTCCAGTAGCTTACTAGAAGTAATAGTGAATAGTGCCGCTTCCATTTCCACCCCTCGATTCCTAGATGTATGAATCATGGCCATGGGAGAAGCAGCGCCATGTGTTGATTGCTAGTTTAGAACATACAAGGCTCCTGGAAACATTGTCCCAGTCATGCAAGGGATTCCCTCATAGCTGGTGCAGTAATTGAATATTCAAAAGGCCATTTCAATTTTCTATCAAGTCAGATGCTTTAAGATGACGGGGAGTATGGTAACATCTGTGAATTACATGAGTACATGTTGTACTTCCTTTGTTGTAAAGTGTGTTCCTTGATCGGAGGTAACGCAATGTGGAATACCATTGTTGTTAGGTACCATTGAATCTGTTAGGACCCATAGCGATCCTATGCATGACAGAACAAAACACCAACCGGTCCTGCACCATCCTCACAATTGTTCCTATGCTTGAGCCCATTGTTGGAACCACTGTGTCAGTCCATCTTGTTGAGGTTGCCCCTCTACTTTACCAAACATGATGTCCTTCTCCAGGGGCTAGTCTCTTCTGACAACATGTTTAACATATGTAAGATGAAGTCTCGCCATCATTGCCCCTAAGGAACACTCTGACCGTACTTCTTTCAAGACAGAACAGTTTGTACTTTTGACAGTTCGTGGTATTTTCAATATTCTTCTTCAGAATCACAATCCAAACAGACAGATTCTTCCTTGGTCTTCTTTAATCAGTGTCCAACTTTTCCATATATATGAGGCAAGGAAAATACCAGGGCTTGGGTCAGATGCACCTTAGTTTTCAAAGTAGCATCTTTGGTTTTCAGTACTCAAAAAGGTCTTGTGCCGCAGATTTACCCAATGCAACACATCTTTTGATCTCTTGACTGCTGCTTCCATGAGCTTGATTGTGGAGTCAAGCAAGACCAAATCCTGAACAATTTCAATCTTTTCTCCGTTTATCATTTTGGTCCAGTGGTAAGGATTTTGGTCTTCTTTACACTGCATTGTAATCCATACTGAAGGGTGCAATTCTTTATTTCATCAGTAAGTGTTTCCGTCCTCCTCACTTTCAGCAAGCCAGCAAGGTTGTGCCATCTGCATATTGAAAGTAGTTAATGAACCTTCCTCTGATCCCGATGCCAACACCTCTGATGATTTCTCAGCACACAGATTCAATAAGTAAGATGAGGATACACAACTTTGACAAACACCTTTCCTGATTTTAAACTGTGCAGTATTCTGTCTGCACAATTGCTTTGTGATCCATGTTCAAGTTCAGCATGAATACGATGAAATGTCCTGCAATTCCCATTTTTCTCAAGGCCAGCCATGGGTTGTTATAACCTACACAGTCGAATGCCTTTGTATAGGCAATAAAACACAAGTGAAAATCCATTTGATGTCAGCAATGATACCCCTTGTTCTGCATTTTCTGAATCCAGTCTGAAGCCCTGGCAGCTCCCTGTCAATGTGCTCTTGCAACCATTGTTAGATGATCTTCAGCAAAATTTTACTTGGATGTGACATCAATGATATTATTCTATAATTTGAACATCCTGTTGGGTCACCTTTCTTTGGAATGGATAGCCCATAGATGGTAGTTTTAGAAGTATTGTATCTAGAAAAGGAGGATATGTATCCAGAGTAAAAATATCTATCCCAGTAAGAAAAAACCCCTGCCCCTTTCATGATGGTATCAGCACAGGGCAGTCAACCTTCAGGAGATTGCTATGTGATCATGCCAGAGAAAGGTGCCGTGTTAGAAAGCCAGCGTTTGTCTCTGCTGCAGACGAGGCAGTCACCAAGCCTGTTGTGCTATTAGCCTTTGTGAGTGGAGGCACATCTTGCTGCATCCATGCATGATTTGCATCCCTTTCACCAAGACAACTTTGCTCACGAGTTTATTGAGCAATGACGAAAGTAGCTAGGGAAAGAGAGTGACTTGTGTTTATAGAAAGCATTAGCTATCAATTTGTTTATGAAATTCTTCTCTTGAGATCATTCTTTGTTGAACTTTCACATGAGATACAATGATCTTTGCACTTTTCATTTTTGATCATTCAAAGAAATATGTAATATATATCCCTCATTCCATTATCTATCTATCTATCTATCTATCTATCTATCTATCTATCTATCTTGTATATACTCAAGTATAAGCCGACCCGAATATCAGCTGAGGCGCCTAATTTTACCACAAAAACTGCATAAAACATGTGCTGAAAAACTTGGCTTATACTGGAGTACATGCAGTATATTCTTAAGACTTACTTGTCACTAATTAGCCAATCATGTTCCTAACCATGCAGCTAAATCAGTGACCATAACCAATAACACATTGTCCATTTCTCCTTCCAAGCAAACATTATCACCCAGTGCGCTGCTCCAAGTTCTGTTCCCTTGGAGGAGTCCCTTTGTACCGTCCCCTGGAAAATCCCTGAGAGGGCTGTGTCGCTGCTGCTAGCCTTTCAAGTAGCATCTGCATATTGTGCAGAACCATTTATAAAGAGGCAGGAACTTTCTCTTTCTGAGTCAAGTGATGCAGGGAACTTCCCATGAAGCCACAGCGCAGGCTGGGAGAGAGAAAGTAATGTAGTGGGGCAGTGAACATTTGGGCCATTTCTCAAATAACTTACCTGTATTTGCATTTACACACAGTCTACACACATGCCACACACACACACACACACACACACTGTGTTGCATACCATATGTGTTTTGCTCCATAAGCCAGTTCAAATGAGAAAAGGAAGGCTTTCCTCGCCATACGTCTAGCCAAGGACATAAGCCTAAAATATTTTCTTACTGCTCCTGTCACGCAAATTACTATTTCCCAAATTGTTAGCCCTCAATTGAAATGTCACCATTAGTTCCATGGTGATGATAGTTTTATATTGCATACTTACGAGAGCATTAAATGCTCTGATTTAGCAATATTATACAGTTTCTTTTATAGGCTTGAAAAAAACTTCTTGTTGGAACATAGCAAATGTATATTAACAGGAAGAATCTAAAATATACCTCCCAACAAATTACTACAAAGTGAGCACACTCAGGTCAAGAAATAGAATTAAAACACTCCCCAAATTCCGTCTCATAATTCTTCATATCAATCTCTCTCTCTCCAGCTATGAACATTTGTATACAAATCATTGTGTGAACATATACCTTCATTTATTTTCAGTAACTATCTACAAATAGAACAAATGGCTGTATTGTATCTTAGGTGTACGCATGCTGTGGCAGTTACATAATCTACTGTCAACTAGAGGAAGGGGTGGAGTCTAACCTGTCAATCAGGTCATGGTCAGTGAGGCATGGCCTTCTCCGGAGGATTCTGGAACTCCGGTCTTCATCCCTGGAGGCGGGAGACACTCTCTCTGCTTGACATTCCTGTGGACAAGCCATATGGAGCTATGCTGATGGAACCAGAGCCTTGGAGCTAGAGAAGCCACGTGGAGACCAATGCCAGTGCTGAGATGCTTCCATCGCCACTGGATCCATAAGATGTTCCACACACTGGCCTGTGATCTTCCTGCATTTGGTATCATTGCATGTGTTGCGTGAGTCTGAAGTGAAGTTTATAGACTGGTATTGGACATATGGTATTAATATCAGACTTATGAACTTGATTTGGATTGGGCTGGGATATTTTCTTAATATACAACTGCTCTTTTATATAAAGTTCTTTCTTATATACACATGAGTGTCTCTGGATTTGTTTCTCTAGTCAATCCAGACTAACACACATACTTTAGAAACGTGCCAAACTTTTTTCAAAGTGACTTTGATTTACACTCCCATCAACCGTGATGAGAATTCTAATTCAGGTTTCAGAGGCAGATCATTCTTCCCTTGGGAGTCCTGTGCTGTTTGACGCTTTACAAGGTGACACAGAATGCTTCATGCTTTGAGTACAGCCCACAGAAAAGACAACTTTTGCAGGAGGTTCTGGCTGTGGTGCAAGGAGGCCCAGCGCTTGGTGAATTACGCATGAGTCTACCCAACACACAACTTGACGATTCCGAGAGAACCAATGTCAGGATGACAACTCCTACTGTATGATCACATGCTGGACATGAGGAACTTCATGACTATAAAGTGTGAGCTGACTGAGAGGAGCTGGCGCAGGGTAATATGGAGGTCTGGGTAGTCTGCTCATGCCCCCTGGCTTTATTCATGCCTGATGCCAGACACACCACTTCCATTTCATAGTGGATTGCTGTTGGGCCTGCCTGACTGTGGTAGTTCCATTTGAGGAAGGGGTGGAGTCCTGCCTGTCAATCATGTCGCAGCTGGATGACCTCATTTGGATGCAAAATGGAGATAAATAGCTCACTGGAGGGAGGATATAATCACTCTCTTTGAGGCAATCCTGCTGACAATACACACAGAGCTACACTAGAGGCCTGGTGCTGGAGGAGTCATGTGGAGAACCACACCAGTGCTGAGATCCTTTCACCGCCACTGGATCCACAAGACTTTCCACCCACTGGCCTGTGATCCTCCTGCATTCGGCATCATTGCTTGGCTGCATGAGTCCAAAGAGGAATTTATGGACTAGTATTGGACATATGGGCTAATATTGGACATATGGACTTGATCTGGACTGGACTGGGATGTTTCTCAATATACAATTGGTCCTTTATATAAAGCGCTTTCTCATACACATATGAGTCTCCCTGGATTTGTTTCTCTAGTCTACCTGGACTGACACGCCAACTCAGCTCCATCTTCAAAGGGTGTCCTCCATCACTAGATGATGAAGAAGGAAAAAAGCGGATTTTTTTTCTTGATTAGGTCAGTTTGATTTGTGGGTACAAGCTAAAAATGAACTGAAGTTGTACCATAGCCGCACCTGGGCTAGGGTGAGAGGAAATGATCCTGATTGAAACTGCTTTGATCAGTGCTTCTGAACATTCACTTTGTGTGAAAAGACAAGTGGCCTGAGGTAAGAAATTCACCTGAAGGGCAATAGGAAATGACTGTGCAGGGGCTGAGAAGAAGAAATGTTTTAAAATAGGACACAAGATGTTCTGGGTAAGAAGTATGTTCATAAATCTACATAATTTGGCACAAAGTATATCACATGTTAATTCCTGTCAGAAAACATCCTCTGGATGTGACACTAATATACAAACCCTCCGAATATGCCAGTTAACGTCGTTCATCCTCTGTCATTGAATGGCTCAGCCCTGGTCCAACTGGACTCATCAACAGAGTAGCTAAGGTGACCAGGGCCGAGGGGATGCAGGGACCCAACAGATGGACTCTCACTCATGAAGGCAGACTTAATTACTGCCACGGTTGGCCCTCCAGTCTTCAGTGCTCACTTCTCAAGCTAACTCCTGAGGAGAGCATCAGTTACTTGGTGACACAGTGATATTGTTGGATGCCTTCTATCCCAGAAGAGTCTGTGGTATATACAGATAGAAATTGACACTTGTCAAAGGTATGGATTTGCCTTTCTTGCTGTAGGCCCTCGGTCTCTATTACTATCGGAGGGTAGGGAACCCATTTGATAGAAAGAAGGGAAAAGAGTGGTCATATCGGTCCTGGTACAGCACTGGTTAAGTACTCAGCTATTAACCAAAAGGTTGGTGGTTCAAACCCATCAACTGCTCCTTGGGAGGAAAGTGTGTCAGTTTGCTTCTGTAAGGATGTGTAGCTTGGAAGTCACGTGGGCAGTTCTACTTTATCCTATGAGTCAATTTACCTATGGCCACAAGTTTCTTCTTGTTTAGACATCATCAACTACATAGTCAGAAGCTGTCAGACAGAGGGTAGGATGAAACGGTCGTTCCATGTGCAGCTCAAGTACCTGCTGAGAGATGGTACTCTGGGAAGATGGGAGAACTATTTGGAATTTATTGAATACATAATACTTGATATGCAAATAATGATTATTTTATTTTTCCTTTTCTGATTAGTATGCCTCATTCCCCACCACCCTTGTTTAATAGCAATGTGCATCAACTTCAACAAAATATTGAGTAGGATTAGTAATACTTGACATTTTTTCTCCTTGCTTGTCTCAGAGGAAATATTATTAAAATATTATTATTAAGTATCATGTTTCCTGTATAACATTTACAAAGTTAAAGAAATACCATTTTAATCTTAGGTGTTAAAATTTAAAAAATATCATAAAAGATGATGAGTTTTATCAGTGCCTTTGCTGTTTTATTAAGATAATCATATTATTTTTCTCTTTTATCTTACTGAGGTGGTAAATTATATTATTAATTTAAAATTTTAAGTTCATCTTAAAATTTTATTTTTAAAATTCCAAAGCATACAAAGCATTTTTATTCTCCTAACACTCATGAATCTGTTGAAAGCTCTGATTCTGATTGGCTCCTTAGCCTCTACGGGAAATGCTGCTTTTCACGGATTGGCCATATTCTTTGGTGGAAAAGTGACTTTAAATTACAAATTAACCTCTTCAGTTCAGTATCCTTAACCTTCTGGACTGTGACTATATAATTCTCCATTGCATGTTGATTTCTCTTATTCTTTCAAGTAGATTAAAACTATTTGTTCATTCTTTCAAGTAGTTCTCAGCATCAGGTTTGGTCTGAGTCAGTCTGCATCGACAGAAGCAGAACTCTCTTTAACACGCAAAGGATTAAATTCTTGCTTCTCAAGGATTTCTGGGGAAACAACCACTGATTCTTTAAAATGTGCATATTCATTTAGCTTTTCTTGAGCTTGAAATAAAGACATACCTGTTTCTAAAATAGTACTGTTTTCCATGATTGAACAGCATGCCACTTTATGTCTCTAATTTCCTTTCAAACGTATCCCAATTATAGACAAAACAACCTCAAGTGTCTTTCCCATGTCCTTTTTAACATGTCTTAGATAAGATATAAAATGAAAGGTGACTTACAAACAAGATAAGTGAGCCCTGGAAGCAGGAACTATACTTTCTAAGTTAAATCTTAAAACATTTCTTCTTCTATAATAAAACCCCTGGAAATCTAACTTTTATGGTTGGTTTTGGTTTCATTCGCATTTCAGCCAAAATAGTGTCAGAAGGTGTGACAGGATAGAACTGGAGTAGGACATTCACTAAGGGATAAGGTGAATGCAAACAGGATTCCTACCTATTTCCCACTCTCCACTCAGCTATTAAAGGAGCTCTGGTGCCATAATGGGTACGGGTTGGGCTGGTAACGGCAAGGTCAGCAGTTCAAAATCACCAGGGTCTCCATGGGAGAAGGACGCAGCTTCCTCCTTGTGTTAAGAGTTACAGTCTGAGACACCCAGGGGGCACTTCTACCCTGCCCAGCAGAGTGCTCACGGGCCAGCACTGACTTGATGGCAGTAAATTAGACTCATATTTCTCTTCCAGAAATCCTTTATGCTCCATGATCACATTTTACTTTATGCTATTTTTTTCTCATTTAGTAGGCAGAACTTTGGTTAAAATTTTTTTATGTGTTTTATCTTATGGATTACAGTATTATATCTTCATGAATATCAATGTTTCACTTATTAGTTGCATTATCTGAGCTATTATTGTAAAGGAAGGTACCACAAAGGCAGGGAAAATACAGCTGATTTTATTTTTCCTGTTGTGTGGAACATAGAACACACAGGTTTGAGGGTTGTTTTTTTTTGGTATCTAGGTACACAGAATAAAATTTATGTAGAAAGCATCAATTATCTGAGCCAGAAATCCTTCCCCTCCTACATACATAAATAGACTGACAAATGCCTGCGTAAATGGCAGGAAAGTAAAGTGAAACTTTAGATATGTTCTCCAGTGGAAACATTTTAATGTCATAGTTTATCATAATATGGCTGTATCAGCCATAATATTTGGACAGATGTGACCAGAATGAAAAACAAGATGATTTATTATATCATGGGGCATAAACTATGTATACCTACATATCTGTACATATATATAACTCAGTAATATTTGTGGTTTACTTTTAAGTGTTTTCTATACTCTAGGGATGCGTGCATATACATCCAGACTTCTATTTGCTTCTGATCACCCTGGTTACTTTTGACTTTTCCTATGTGGCTTATCATTTTGTAGTTTATATATGCACATTATATCGAATATTGCTTTAGTGTTGATGATAAAATAAATCACTGCTATGAGAAAACACTGGCATTATAAGGTATTCATCCAGAATTATTCATTCTTTCACAAGCAAATGAGAAAGATTATAGGATTAGACCAAATCCTGCATTCTTTTTCCTCTCTGCCCATCTGTGTTCATTATACTTGAAAGATAGACAAGAGAAGCTATTGGTAGCTCAGTCTTTAAAGCTTTATTACAATTTAAAAGCATTAAAAAAGAGAGAAAATGGAAAAAGCTTATCAAAAGCTGGAAACGATCATCACATTGAGCAGTTGAATTTCCCAGTGTAATGACAAAGCAAGTAGATAGGGGTTGGAAAGATATGACTGCGTTATTGGGGTCACTCGGTATTTTAAATTCCAAGGAATTGAATATTGGGCTTTCACAGGTCTCTGTCCGGATAGAGAGCCGAAATGTGGGCATGCGCTGGAGGCACAGATACAACGGGCCAGTGCTTTTCAGTGCTATGTTTTCCCTAAATTGATTTGGCTCCCCAAACCCACTGGGCGGGTGCTCTGGCCCATGCTGTATTTTCTGGGTGCTGGAGCAGGGTAAGCCCCGGGAGGCAATGCAGAGGGCATGTGGTTGTCTCCCCATTTTCATTCTTCTCCCCTTTCCAGGCAGGACTTTCTCTCCTGTAACCTCAGCTTTCTACTTTTTCCCCTGAACTCCCCCAGGAGCTGACCCGCGCCCCACTTCCAGGGGCCTCTGACTGAATTGAGAGTAATACATCCTTATCATTGCAATAATTGATTTTGAACTTGACCTGCGTCATAAATAAAACTGGGGAGCTTTGGTAAAATCGTTTCTCTGGCTCTCAGAGAAGGCCACCAGGAGAGAGACATCTATTCCTCAAGACATGTTTGTGATGGTAAGCCTCAAAGTGCTATCACAGCCTGAGGAAATGGACACACGCAGGGACCTGCAAGAGAAACAGAGAGACAGCCCAGACCTTGGTTTCATCTTATCTGATTCCTCCTTCAATGTTGCGAGCCAATCAGCCACGCTGAGTGCGCTGTTTCTTAGAGCCAAAATTATCTCTGCTGATGAGAACGGAGGTCCACATCAAGCCAAAGCGGTTCCTAATCTGCAGGACTTCTTGAGGGGCCAATTTAGGGATTTCTTAGCCTATCTGATCTCGTTGAAAGGTCACAAAGACGGTCTCCTCTGGTCCAGATCTGTTTCCCAACGCCAGCATTTGTGGTTATGTTCTTTAAGGCTCTCTGATTGATAAGCCGAGAACACTCCTTCTTAAGACTTCAGTCCACTCCAGTGGAAGTAGCCCTCTGGGTGAGATCAGACCTCTATCCACACTCGAGGGGCCAGAAGAATCTGCCTCAGTCATCTTTGAGGGCTGGAATCTCGATCACATTGTTATGCTCTGTGCTAACTCATCATCCCTAACGCAGTGCCTAAGGAGAATACACGTTCCTAATCAAAGACCCACGCCGGCTTCTCTGGTTTTCCAGGCAGTTCTTATTAAAAAAAAAAAATCTGGTTCAGTCACATGATCAGAGTCTGGGAAGGCTGTAGAGGCCTTATCAGCTCCAAGAGGAGGCTATGGAATAGCGACAGGCTGGCAGTAGAAAGGCTTGGCCATGCGCGATAAAGCTGACCTCCTGAAGGACCTCAAACGAGGCGCAGTGTGAATAGCTGGATGACACGCTGAGGATTAAACAGCTGTTGAAGGGACTATAGTATGCTCCAGACCATCTCCTCCCACGAGGGCTCCGGGGGGTGCATTGAGCAGAATATTGTCAGGGTGCAATCACATTGGGAAGCCTGCACAGTTACGTTCAAGAAGGGTGGTCAGTGGATGGATTTTGCTTCTCATACAAGAGACTTGCGTTTATTTCCTGCCGAATACATGCAGCCAGGGAGTGGTGGCTGTGTGTCCCGGGTGTCTGCCACGGGAGGCGTGTGTGTGCTGGCCAGGTGTCAGTGGTGCTTCTGCACGGAGATTGACTAGGAAGCCGGCTTAGAAGCTAATTCCTGCACATCAGCCACAGGGAAGCCTAGAAGTCTGAGTGGTGGGTCTACAATTGATCGTGTGCTTGGACTGGGCAAAATTCTGTTCCCTCGTTCTTGGAAGCACTATGAGTCCAGGGCTGCGTTGATGGCAGCTGACAAGGACACAAATCAAGTCAACATCAGTGTTTTCACATTTGCTTAGGGAAGAGAGTTCCTGGAAGCCATGGTACTTAAGCTAAAACACCTTAAAGCAAATGTTTTTGTATTTTTTTTAATGAACCAAGAGCTACCTATGGATTAACTGCATGGATTCTATCTGCATCCTTTTGGTCAGTAGCTGAAGTCCTCACTGCTGAGTCAGGAAGGATCTTTTTTTTATAGTAGGTCAAGTGAATTTTATAGTAAATGTTTAAATAGTTCAAAAATAGAAGAGATAGCATATTTTTACACTAACACTAGCCTTATATGTATAATGACCTATGTATCACTGTTGTGAAAGAGCAACAATTTCAAAGGATTAGGGCTTCAAACATTAGAAAGCCACTTCTAATCTCTTGCTCAGAACAGCAATTACTGTCTATGATCCACCTGTTTTCCCAAATCTCACTCTGTAAGGTAGCTGGTTTCTCTTTTATACACATCAGAACTTCACAAACACGCCTTGCTAGTCTGTTTAATCTTGTATCCTGGATCATTTTCTCCTCTTTTGTAGTAAAATTTGACCACTCATGACAACACATAGCACACTTCGACTACTGAAGGGCTTTCAGATTCACATGCATTTTAGAAAGATCACTGATTGTTTCTGGAGAGTGGATTGTAATTTTGTTAGGGTAAAAGATAGTGGAGATAGATGAGATAGAGTAGAGATACAACGATCGCAGAGACAGCAAGCAAGGCACCACAGGATTGTGCAGAAGGAGATGTCTGCATTTGGGACTAGCATGGCGGTGAAGGAGACAGGAATGTCAATAGATTAGATGCATTTTGAAATTTCTTGCTAGAAGAGGGTGAAGAAATAACTTTGTTATCCAGAGCAGGGGATATAGAAGGAGTATCTGATTTATAAGGTAAAACAAAAATAGTGGGATTGGTTTGGGGCATGTTGAGGACCTGTAACATGTTTAATTGAAAAATTCCTTAGGCATTTGACTTATATAAGCGTGGGCATTAGGATGGAGATAAGGATTTTTATGTTATCAACTTTTAGATGATAATTGAGCTCATGTGTTTGGATTAACTTATCCCAGGAAAGCAAATATACATTGAGGCTAAGAGAGGATTGAAGCAGACCCTGCACGGGGGTATTGTATCTAACAGGTAAGAAAAGGAGATTTGGAGGAAACCCAGGAAAAGGAAGAAAGAATTGAAGTAGAATCTTAATAGTTTATTTGTTTATTGGACCACTGCAAATACAGTGCTCAGTTTCGAGCACCAGCCTTTAACAAGGGATCATCGCAGTGTGCCAGGTGGGAAGACCATCAAGATGGCGAGAAATCTGGAAACCACACCAAAACAGAGTGGTTAATGTTTTACTCTAGAGAAGCTATTTATGAAGAACGTGTGTACCACGTGAAAAAGGAGTTGGCTTCATCGCTATGAGTTCCAGAAGGAATAACGAGAAAGTGACAACAAGGCAGATTTCAGTTCCGGTAAAGAATAAATTTTCAAGCTGTTAGCAAACACAACAGGTGGGCTGTGTGCGGTGAGCAACCCTGTAGCAGAGTGTTTGTGCGTAAGCTGGTGCCTCCCCAGCTGGCACAGGGGGCAGTGATTGTGGCCTGGGTAAGAAAGAGAGTTAATTGTTGAGGTGTCTTTTAATTTTCACAGCCTGGAGTTTTGTGAAAGTGTTGTTCTCTCTCTCTCTCTCTCTCTCTCTCTCTCTCTCTCTCTCTCTCTCTCTCTCTCTCTCTCTCTCTCTCTCTCTCTCTCGATACGTAATGGATACAGGGTGATATAAGGAGTGGCATTTTATTCTCTGGAGACTCTAAATGAAAGTGACATGAATCCCCATCACGTTCATATCTGCACTCATGAAATTTTGTTGGGAATTCCTCTGAGAGAAGACGTCTCAGTATTGAGTCTGTTTTGTGGCCTTGAACGGAGACAGTTGACGAGACATCTTATAATAAGAATAAGAGGGCACGATGCCCCAAGGACATTTATATCAAAATGCTGTGAAGGAAAATCAATGTTTTGCTTCTGGCAGTGAAAATCCAAACCTGACCAAATTACTAGGGATGGACACTTTATTTTCAAACACCCCAGAGCAGGAGGAAAACGAGACCCCACCAGGATGAACAAGTATTTCACGATATTTTTGGATATTGTGTGATTTGCTAGACTTATCAATGACCAAGTTTTGGAGCTAAAATGATGTAACCCACTGAAATCTTTCAAAAAGATTACATCAGTGAAGCCATTCTCTGGCATCCTATCTAAACTTTACTCTTAATTCAGTATTTTATTTTGTCCCTCTCTGTTGTATGTCTCTTCTTAACCTTTGTCTTCACAGAAGCAGACCTGGGGCCAGTGTTTGAGTGCTAGTGGTACGTATTCCCAGCAAGCCCTGCGGGGGTGGGGGGCGGGCTGAGAAGATGAGGGACAGGAAGGAGCCAATCCGGGGAATGCCATGTGGGCAGCTGAGGCACAGTGCTTTTGGGGATCTCTCGGAAAGAGCTCTGCTGACACAGTGCTGGCACTGGCCTGCTAAGCACTAGGTCAGCCGTTGGAACCCACCAGCTGCCCTGGAGGAGAAAGCTGAGGCTTTCTGCTCCCATGAAGATTTACAGCCTTGGGAACCCAAAGGGCAGTTCTACATTGTCCTACAGGGTCACGTGATGGCAGTGAGTTTTGTAGGAGACTGAACAAAGTATGCCTCTATGTTGTGCCTGAGGCTTAAGGGAGTCTGGCAGTTTATCCACCAACTTATTAGTGTATCTAATAGTGTTGGGGATGGGACTTTAACTCCCCAGAACGTCTAGTCTCTGCATTTGGAAAACCTAGCTCCTTAGCTTTGCAGGTCTCATGGCGGGAGCTCTTAGGCAGACGGGAACACGAGTACTGAAGGAATTGGGAAGGACACTAGTAGCATTTGATACAGAACTTATTGCTATATAGCAGCCCTATTTGTGCTGTGGATATGTGTTGGGCTGTTAACTGCAAGGTCAGCAGTTCAAAAGCACCAGTCGGTCTTCAGGAGAAAGACAAGGCTTTCTACTCCTGTAAAGAGTTAGTCTTGGAAACTGACAGGGCCAGTTTTACTTTGTTCTATAGGGTTGCTATGAGTTGGAATAGACAAGATGGTAGTAAGTGGGTATACTGTGTATTTTACTTGTTTATTTTTACTTTCTATGCCTCCCACTATAATGTGAGTTTTAAAAAGTCAGTGACTTTTTTCTGTTTTATTCATTGTGTGATAACAGGAACATGGCCTTTGGATCACTTATTTGATATAAACAGTAATTAGCTTAAACTCTAAGCCAGGGTACTGAGTATTTCTGCCGCCTTTGAAGCTCATCCCAGATTTTGTTATTGTTGAGTCAGCTCTGAATCATAGGGAACCCGCGCACGACCAAAGGAAACACTGTCTGGTCCTGGACCATTCTCACGCCTGTTAAGCTTGAGCTCAGTGTTGCGGCCACACAGCCCCGCTCATGGAGGGGCTTCCTCTTTTCCCTTGCCTCTGTGCTTTATCAAGCTTGATGTCTTTCTCCCAGGATATTGACCCCTTTAATAACATGTCCCAAGTACCTGTGATGAAGCCTCGCCATCACCTCCCCGAAGGAGCCCTCTGGTGCTGTCTGTATTCCTGGTCACCACCAGTGCTCAAGGGCATCATTTCTTCTCTGGTTCCCTTATGTTCTGTCAACTGTCACACGCATGTGCAGAGGGTGAGAACAGTATGATCTGGGTCAGGCTCACCTCAGTCCTTGGGGTGACATCTTTTCTCTTTAACACTAAAGAGTTTTCATTCTGCAGATTTGATCAAAGTAATACGTTGTTTGCTTTCTTGATTGCTGCCCCCATGAGCATTGACTGTGGATCCAGGTAAAATATAATCCCAGGCAACTCCAATTTTGTCTTTGTTTCTCATGATGTTGTCTATTGGGTCAGTTGCGACGATTTTGGCTTTCTTTACAATGGGTTGAAATCCATACTGAAGGATTCATGCTGACGGGTTTCGTATTTATGAGTAAATGCTTAAGTTCCCTGTTGCTTTCAACAGCAAGCAAAGTTGTGTCATCTGCACAGCACAAGTTGTTAATGAACATCTTCCTACTCGGATGCCATGTCTTTCTTCATGTAGTCCAGCTTCTCAGGTGAGGGTGCATCTAATCGACTCTGGACATGTTGCGCGGAGATATCAGTCCTGGAACAGGACATCATGCTTGGTAAAGTAGGGGTCAGCAAACAAGAGGAAAACTATCAGCAAGCTGGATTGACCGAGTCACCGTCATGACAGGCTCCAGTGTGCTGGCACAGGACCAGGCAGCATTTTGTTGTGTTGTACATAAGGGCACTCTAAGTTGGAGCTGGCTCAAGGGCAGCTAGCAACAGCAGTAGAGACTGGAATGAGTATGGTGAAAGGAGGCAACCCCGACCCACACCTTTCCTGACTTTAGAACATGCAGCACCCCTAGTTCTGCTTGCACAACCACCTCTCGGTCTACATACATATTCTGCAGGAGTAAAATGAAGTGTTCAGGAATCCCCAGTATTCACACTGTTCTTTATAGTTTGTTTTGATGTACCCAATCAAATTCCTTTGTATAGTTAATGAAACACAAGCAAACGTCTTTCTGGTATTCTCTGGTTTCACCCAAGATCCAACTGACATCAGCAATGAAATCTCTTATTCCATGTCTTCTTCTGAATCTCTCTTGAATTTCTGGGAGCTCACTGGCAGTGTAGTGCTGCAACTGTTTTTGAGTCTTCGGTAAAATATTATGTGTACGTGATGTCAGTAAGATTGTTTGATAATTTTTATGTTCTACCAGGTCACCTTTCTTCAAATTGGGCATAATCTTGGATCTCTTCCAGTCAATTGGCCAGGTTGCTGTCCTTCAGATTTCTTTCCATAGACTCATGAATGCTTCCAGGAGGCCATAGTTAGAAAAAAAAATGAGTTAATTCCTGGAAACTGTGCTTTCCGTGGAGCTTCTTTCAACACCATTGGTGCTTAATTGTATACTCCCTCTTGAAATGGTTGGTGCAGTGCTGTGTTTGGTACAGTGACATTGTGTAATTTTCTCCATTTTTGATGCTTCCTGCATTGTTCAATATTTTCTCCATAGAATCTTTCGGTATTTTAACTCAAGATTTTATTATTATTATTAGGCTTTTTACAATTCTGATATGGAATTTGAAAAATGTTGAGCAAGTTCTTTATTTTTGGCTTCTCATCGTCAGGTCTTTGCACATTTCCTTATAATGCCTTGTCTTTCTGAGTTGCCCTTTGAACAGTTGCGTTCCGCTCTTACACTTAGTCACTTTCCCTATTTACTTTAGCTACTCTACATTCAAGAGCAAGTTTTAGAATCTCTTCTGAAATCCATTTTGATATTTTCTTGCTTTCATTTTTAAATGATTTTTTGCTTTCTTCATGTATGATGCTCTTAATGTCAACCCACAACTTGTTTGTTCTTTGGGCATTAATGTTCAGTGGCTCAAATATGTTACTGATGTTGTTGTCAAGTCTGCCATAGAGTTTGTTCAGACCCATAGCGACTTTCTTGTACAAAAGAAGGAAACACTGTCTGGTCCTGCACCATCCTCACAAGTGTTCTTGCGCGTGAGCCCATTATGGTAGTTGTGTCATCTATCTCCTTCAGGGCCTTCCCCCCCCTTTTAAAAATCATTTCATTGGGGGCTCATACAACTCTTATCAGCATCCATCCATCCATCCATCCATCCATCCATCCATCCATCCATCCATCCATCCATCATGTCAAGCACATTTGTACATTTCTTGCCATCATCATTCTGAAAGCATTTGCTTTCTACTGAGCCCTTGGTAGTATCAGCTCCTCATTTCCCCCTCCTCCCTGCCCTCCCCCTCAGAACCCTTGATAATTCATAAATTATTATTATTTTGTCATGTCTTATACTGTCTTCCTTCACCCGCCTTTCTGTTGTCTGTCCCCCAGGGAGGGGGTTACATGTAGATCCTTGTAATCGGTTTTCCCTTTCTACCCCACCTTCCCTCAACCCTCCCGGTATCGCCACTCTCACCACTGGTCCTGAGGGGTTCATCTGTCCTGAATTCCCTGTGTTTCCAGTTCTTATCTGTACCAGTGTGCATCCTCTGGTCTAGCAAGATTTGTAAGGTAAAATTGGGTTCATGATATTGGGGGGGAGGAAGCATTAAAGAAATAGAGGAAAGTTATATGTTTCATCGTTGCTACACTGCACCCTGACTGGCTTGTCTCCTCCCCATGACCCTTTTGTAAGTGAATGCCCAGTTGCCTACAGATGGTCTTTGGGTCCCCAATTTTCACTCCCCCTCATTCGCAATGATATGATCTTTTGCTCTTTGATGCCTGATACTTGATCCCTTTGACACCTCATAATCACACAGGCTGGTGTGCTTCCTACATGTGGGCTTTGTTGCTTTTGAGCTAGATGGCCGCTTGTTTACCTTCAAGATCCCAGATGGTATATCTTTTGTTAGCCTGGCACCATCAGCTTTTTTCACCACATTTGCTTATGCACCCATTTGTCCTCACTGATTGTGTCGGGAAGGTGAACATCATGGAATGCCAGTTCAATAGAGAAAAGCATTCTTGCATTGAGGGAGTACTTGAGTGGAGGCCCAATGTCCATCTGCTACCTTAATCATAAACCTATACATATATGCACAGATCTATTTTCCCATCCTCATACATAAATATATTGACATATGTACATGCCTGTATTTAGACCTCTATAAATGCCCTTTGCCTCTCACTTCTTTACTCTATTTCCCTTTACTTAACTCTTGTCCCACTATAATTTTTGGCCTTCATTTGGGTTTAAGAAATTCCTCTTGGCTACATTGCCCTTGATCAAGCCCTACCAGGCCTCTTACACCCTCATCACCACTGATTTTGTATCACTTGTTGTTTCCTTGTCTTTGGGTTTGTTAACACCACTTCCTTTCCCCCATCTCCCCTTTTCCCATGTCCCCTCGAACCATTGTTCCCTGTTTTTTTCTCCTCCAGATTATTTATCCAGCCTATCTTATATAGATAGACCTGCAGAGACAATAATATGCACAAAAACAAGACAGCAAAACAAAGTACCAAAAGAAAACAAAATAAAGCAACCACAAAAACAAAAAAAGACAAAAAAAAAGAGAAAAGCCAGTAAATAGTTCAAGGTCTATTTGTTGACCTTTAGGAGTGTTTTCTGGTCGAGTCTGATGGAGTGTCACACCCTGGCCCCAAAGTCTATTTTCGGTATTGCCTCGGTACTTTCTTGCTCTGCTCCCCTTGCTGTTCTGTTGCACATCCTTAGTATTTTGCCTCGGTGTGGTGGGGTCAGATTGAGGGCAATTCCCACACTGTTTCTCTCCAGTGTTGTCCCCTGTAGGGCTATGGGTCAGTGAGGGATGTTGTGTCTCATAGTGGGGCTGGCCATATGTTCCTCTCTGTGTATTGGCTGCTCTGAGTGGAGATATCAGCTTGGTGGGCCAGGATGTGCTCTGCTCTCTCTTCTTCCCCCTTCATTTGCTCCCGTGTGCTTTGATCAGACATGTTCCTTTCCCTGAACTGTAGCATCAGTGCTGTCCTCTGAAGTAAATTCATATGGGGAAGGGGTGGATGTCCACGTAGTTGGGATTGGGCCCAGCCCCTCAGACCGCTACTGGTTCCCTGCTTCATGCCAGTATGTTGCATTCACATCTTGGAGCACCGGGTTAAGTCTGGTCCCTCTTTCCCTGTGGAGATATAGTGTCCTTCCACTTTACTCAGTATGACGGCTTTCTCTAGGGCATGGTCTCTCTGGACAATATGTCCAAAGTATGGAAGACAAAGTATTGCCATCCTTGCTTCTAAGGAACACTCTGGTTACATTTCTTCCAAGACAGATCGGTTGTCCTTTTCACAGCCCTTCGTATTTTTGGTATTTCTTCACCAGCAACACAATTCAAATGCATTGATTCTTCTTTGATCTTCTTTCGTTAATGTCCAACATCCACACACAACTTGAAATTCCCATGACATGGGTCAGGTGCACCTTAGTCCTCAAAGTGGCGTCCTTGCACCACTTATCTGTCACTTTGTTGTGCTGTGGTGTCTTGTGTGTTGCTGCAAGCAATGTCACCCGTATCTCAAATGCCAGTAGGATCACCCCAAGGGAAGAGGTTTCAGCAGAGCTTCCAGACCAAGAACAGACAACAAAGAAGGAATTGACTCCCCACTTTGGAGGAAGTAGCCACTGAAAATATTCTGCATATTACTGATAAGGTCTATAAATCCAAGTGGGATATTCTAAAGGTTGTAATTTGGCTCTTGTGAATTTAAATTTTTTCATCTTTAACTTGAATTTATGTATGAACAATTTATGATCTGTTCCTGTGGTAATTATATGATTGTTTGTCATTTTGAGGTTTAAGAGTGAAGGAGTGGAGCCTAGTCTCTTAATTGGGTTGTAGCCAATGAGGCCTGTGTGTGGGCATGGCCTCCCCCTGAGGATTCTGGGAACTCCTATATTTCCTCCTTGGAGGTGGGAGACACACACTCTCTCTCTACTCCCTCCCTGAGAGATGCTCTACCTACAAGGTACATGTTACTATGTCACGGGAACTGAAAAAAAAAAACCACATGGACCTACCCTGATGCAATCAGACCTCCGAGCTGGAGAAGCCATGTAGAGGCCCCTGCCAGCGCTGAGATGCTTACAACGCCACTGGATCCAGAAGACTTCCAACCCACCGGCCTGTAATATTCCTTCATTTGGAGTCATTGTATGTGTTTTATGAGTCTGACGAGAACTTTAGAGATTGGTGTCAGATATATGGACTAATATAGGACTTAAGGACTTGATCTGGACTGGGCTGGGATGTTTTATTAATATTCAATTGCTCTTGTATATAAACCTCTTCCTTAGTCACATATGAGTCTCTATGAATTTGTTTCTCTAGTTGACCTGGATTAACACAGTTCCCCAATTGGCTCCTGATCTTGTGTTTGCTGGTGATATTGGGCTTCTCCGTAGTCTCCTTACACAGATGTAGTTGATTACTGTGCATTTCATCTGGTAAGATCCTCTTGTACAGTAGTCATGTATGTTGTTGAAAAGGTGTTTGGAGCAAAGATGTTGTTGGTCTTACAAAATTCTATCATTTGATCCCTAGCTTAATTTTTATACCAAAGCCTCATTTCCCAACTACTGATTCTTCCTCTTTCTTTCCAATGTTTACATTCTATTCTTCAATAATTATAAATATATCTTGATTGCATGTTTGATCAATTTCTGATTTAAGAAGTTGATAGAATTCTTTAATTTCTTCATTATTGTCTTTAGCTGTTGGTGGATACATTTTAATAATAGTGGTATCAACAAAACTTCCTTGGATGCATATATACTCACTGCCGTCAAATCAATGCCCACTCTTAGGGACACTAGAAGACAGGGAAGACTGGCCTGAGGGTTTCTGAGACTGCGATTCTGTTCAGGAATAGCACGCCGTGTCTTTCTCCTGTCGAGTGGCTGGTGACTTTAAATGGTTTACCAGGGTTTCTGGCAGTCATGTACAAATACCTACAGGAGAGTGATATGTAGTTGGGAGATTCTGTGATCCAATTTACATGTTTTATTATTTATATAACTTCCCATCCTCCACACAATACTTATGACACAGCAAATCAGCAAAATTTCCCAGTAAACCTACATAGGTCTGTTTGTTGGAGATTTTGGCTCTTCCATCTCATAAACCAGTGTTACACTACCCAGAAAGCAAGGCAAGCCTGTGTTTACTTGCATTTATTTACTCATTTGTAGTAAACAATTTCACTTTTATAAATACAAAATTCTGTTTCTAGGAATGGCTGGCATCTGTCTCTCTTCCAACCCCCATAGTGGCTTTTTATACAATCAAAGCCTCTTTTCAAAATGATAGTCCCTGACTATGGTGGAATATAAAATAAGCAAGTTAAGCATTGGCTTACTTATGCTTACTTATCTGTTTTAAACAGTTTCATATGTTCATGACTACCACAGAAATTGGACTTGAGCTGAGAAACCCATGTGAAATAAACTTTCTAGTCATGTCTGTTAAGGTAAATGTGGTTCATAGACTTTTGTTCCACTTTTTAAAAAACCATGTATCAGGCCAACTTTCTCTACCTGCCTGTTTCGTACATCATCTCTCTGTAAGTACATTCCTGAAACCTTGCACATGTTCACAGCTTGTTTAGTTATGCATTTGATTTTTATGCTCATTGGAGGAAGATCTAAACTAATTCAATTGAACATTTAAACCCATCATCACACTTGTTTATGAAAAAAGCACATAATGACTGGCATTTTATTTCAGAGAAGAACTGAAAGCAGTTGTACCTAAAGTTATTTTCAGACATATAATTAGAGAATAGGAGGAGTTTTACAATCAACAGACAAACTCCAAAATGATGAACTTCCATCTGTGCATAACCCAAAGCCATGTCCCATTTCCCTTCTGCTTCATTTGTTTATCATGTGTAAATTGCTCTTCATGTGACACCTTTGATGTGGGAAAGCCATGCTGTCTTCTGTCAGTGCAACCCCCTGGGAATAGATAAGAATTCTCAAATAGGTCACTGCTTCTTTGAATATTCTAAGTAATTCATTCTTCATAGGTCAGTAATTATAAAAAGGATATTACTATATTTTCATAGGTTCTGATTTTTGTGTGTTAGCACTACTGTCTCTCCATAGATCAGACCATACATACTCTCCAAATATTCCAGGGTTAGAGAACATGTCACTTTTAAGTACTACAATTCCTTCCATTCTTTTTCTAGATACACAGAATTATACTATTAGAATCTTAGGTAATTTTTTTTGATATAATCATCATTTCCAATAGCTAAGAGTTTGGCCTGCTAGTGAAATATTATTTAGTATCTATGTTTCTTTTAGTCTATTTTCTAATATGTATGTTTTTAATGTGATGTATTTCTATTTGGCTACTATTAAAGAATGTTAAGAGTATTGATAGTATGTTTTTGTTTTATTATACTTGAATGTCTCTAATCTTAATCTGTTATTTTGAAACCTACCCTTTAGTGGATATGCAATACTTTGAAAATAAGGAGGTACAAGAATTTCCTAGGTGAAAATGTTTCGATGCTATTCAAAAGTGAAAAGTAGAGCGCTAAAATGTCTATAAAAGAGTTTGTTCAATTACCTCAGTTTCACCAGCATGGCTTAGAATAGACTGGCCTAGAGAGATGTAAGTTGAAACAAGCACATAGTTAATTTGTCAAAATTGCTATATGGGTGTTATAAATAGATTTTATCCCCCCCCAAAACAAACAAATAAACAACATATAATTTGCGTTGAAATACTAATCTCTGTACTTTATGGGGTGAATAGAGGTTTCTTTGCTACATTAATGAGGCCATATGGTTATAGGATATATTTTAAGTCTATTACTTTAGCAATATAAAGGAGCAGATTAGGCCTACGGGCCAAAGAAGCACAGATGAGGGAAGACAGATGCCACCTTGTCAAGAAACCAAGAAACAGAAGCTGAAGAGAGGCAAGGACCTTTTCCCAACCAAGAGAGAAGACTTTCCCTTAGAGCTGGGCCTCCGGGTTTGAGCTTCTAGTTTCCTGAACCGTGCAAAGCTACATTTATGTTTGTTAACGTCACTCACGTGGGGTCTTCCTGTGATAGAAACACCAGACCACTAAGATAATGTATGCCTACTTGTACATGTATGAGCACTTCTAAGAGGTCCAAAATTAGACTCACTGGCATTGAATCCATTCTGACTTACAGTAGCCCTATAGGACAGGATAGAATTGTCCCTGTGGGTTTCTGAAACTACACATCTTATTTATTTTTAAAGATCATATTGGGGGCTCTTACACCTTTTATAACAGTTCAGACATCAATTGTATCAAGTGTATTTGTACATATGCTGCCATCATCGTTTTCTAAACATTTTCTTTCTCCTTGACCCCTTGGGATCAGCTCCTCTCCCTGCCCCTTTCCCCACCCTCTCACCCTCGTGAAACCTTGGTAAATTATAAATTATTATTATTTTCATAGCTTACACTGACCACTCTCTCCCTTCACCCATGTTTCTGTTGTTCGTCCCCCTCAGGATTAGGGGTTATGCATTGCTCATTGTAATTGGTTACCTCTTCCTCCCCTCCCCTCCCCACCTTCCCCTACCCTCCTAGTATCATTACTTCCATTTCTGTTCCTGAGGGGTTTATCTGACCTGGATTCTGTGTGTCTGAGCTCTTATCTGTACCAGTGTACATGCTCCAGTCTAGCCAGAACTGAAAGGCAGGAGTGGGGTCATGACAGTGGGGGACGGGGGAGTTGGGGCAAGGAAGCCTCAAAGAACCAGAGAAATATTGTGTGTTTTATTGGTATACCCTGGTTGACTCATCTCTTCTTTGAGACCCTTCTGTGAGGTGATGTCCTATTATCTACAGATGGGGTTGGGGTCTCTTCTCTGACCCACCTCATACTCAACAATATGCTTTTTTGTTTCTGTTACCTGATCCTGCTGTGCTTCTTCCATGTGGACTTATTGCTTCTGTCCTAGATGGCCACTTGTTTAACTTCAAGTCATTAAGACCCCAGATGCTATATCTTATGACAGCCGGAAACCATCAGCTTTCTTCACCATATTTGCTTATGCACCCATTTGGAGACTAGAAATCTTTATGGGAGTAAAAGACCTCACCCTTCTATCACAGAGGGGCTGATGGTTTTGAACTACTGACCTTGAGGATTACAGCCCACTAAGTAACCCACTGTGCCATCAGGAATTCTTAGTCTAAGAGGTAAGAAGGTTATATTTTGCTATCTGACATTTTACATAATGAGTAATTCTGGAAATATTGGTGTATTCCTAGAGATCATTTTGTTTTGCTGTGTGCTTTCATAGGTCAGATTCCATGTAGTTCTCTAGTCATACATTTCTGACCTTTTATAGCCAGACCCTCTTGCTTCATCATTATGTCCCTGAGATCTGTAAAAGGTGTATTAATGTATAAAAAATGGGAAGCATGGTGCAGATAGCTTGTGTATATAGAAAATTATTGATCTGTACCACACCACACAACTACTCTAAAAGCTCCTAAAGAAAGATGACTATCTCAGTAACTCAATAACTCAATTTTGACTGATTTTCCTTATCGCAGATGGAAATGTCAATGAACCATTCCTAAATTCTCCAACTGAATTACAAATATATTTTTAGTTGATTTTAAAAATCATTTTATTGGGACTCCGACACCTTTTATCACCATCCATCCATCCATCCATCCATCCATCCATCCATCCATCCATCCATCCATCTATCCATCCGTCCATCCATTGTATCAAGTACATTTGTACATTTGTTGCCATCATCATTCTCAGAACATTTGCTTTCTAGTTGAGCCCTTGGTATCAGCTCCTCATTTTTCCCCTCCCTCCCTGCTCTCCCCACTCATTTTTTAAAAGTATGAAAATATCATTTTACTAAGGATTATATTGTGGTATCATTGGCTCTTTATCTTCATGAACTCATGCTGGTATTTGTTCTGATGTCTTTGCTGGTATTTGTTTTAAAGATGAACCCTTTAGAACACCCAAAACAGTCCTGTAACCTCTGGGCTGGCCTCTGCCTTGAATTGAACTGGTCCATCTGGTTCCCAGGGAAGCTGCTGTTCATTTGGATTGTGTTTTATTTTGAAGGTGCCATAATGAGACCAAGATGAGTGAATTCCTGAGGGAGTTTATCTGCAGCCTGAATGGATCACAGATAAATGTTTGCACAAGTTTGTTTGGGATAAGATTGTGCGTTTATGAGTTGAAACATCAGTGTCTATGCTTTTGGGTTATGTTGTAGATCCTGGCTGAGATAACTATTTTCTTTATCTGATGATTTATCCTAATACTTGTATGTTGACCTTTCTATGAAATGTTTATCGCTTGAGTTTTCAGGCTGACTTTAAAAAAATTGAAATCATTTTATTGGGTGCTCTTACAGATATCATAACAATCCATAGTTCAATCACATCCAGCAGTATTGTGCAATTGCTACCACAACCAGTTTAAATACATTTTCTTTCTTCTAGAACTCCTTGAAATCTGCTCCCCTTTATCCCCTCTTTCCTCCACTCTCTCCCCCAGAACCCTTATTATTTTCCCTCCTATAACAGTTTTTTTGTGGCCATATTTTACATGATACAATATATCCATTCACATACAATTCTGTTGTTCAATCCCATTGAGTGGGGTTACACAGTCATCAATGCTATCAGCTCCCCATTCCCCCTTCTTCTCCCTCTCTTCTCACACCCCCAAGGAATCTTTACTCCTCTTACTGTTTCTGAAGGGTTGTATATCTTGGCTTTCATGTACTGAGCAATATTAAATATGCAGATGAACATACACAAATCTGAAATGATTAATGAGGTAAAACAAAAACCATAACAGTAAGGGGAGGGGCGGTCCCAGTTGTCTTACAGGAGGGTTTTGGGTCTTTACTACATTCACACCCCTTCAGCTTGATTTGATTGCTTGTTTTTGAACTTCTGCTATCTTTTCCTGTCAACACCCCTGTGGGAAACTAACACTGAGGGAAATATGCCAAAACTATACCCCCTAATTTATAACAGAGGGGATCTGGAAAGATAGTATTCCACGGTAGGAAAGTCACCATTTTGGTAAGTTAGAAATAAAGTACCAAGTACATTATCCTGCTTTAAATCTCATTCCCACAGATTTTCCCCTAATAGCTATGCTGCCTTAAAGTGAGCACATGGCTGATTTTAGCTCCCTCTAGAAGCAAACATCCTGTTACTATCCCCTCCCACCTTATCACCCAACCCCTCTTATACCTTCCCCCAATGCAGGTATTAGGTTTCCTTACCTGTGAGCTCAGGGACCTTCCTGTAGTTATCACCCAACTTGTAACATGTAACTACTGAGTATGCATGCTTATGAATACCTACAAATATCCCAAGTTAATAAAGACCCTCACTCCTCTCCCATCTCCACATGGACTACCAAGAAGGGCTGGGGAGGTGAGCACGCTACCTTAAAGCGTGTCTGACTCTTTCTTTTATTCTCTTTCCTGTTCCCTATGACTTTACTATGATCTTTATATATTTTAACTGTACAATTGCACCTACGGGCCCTTCGGTTGTTAGGCACTGGTTTCCTCTGACAACTTCATGATCACGCAGGCTGGTGTGCTTCTAACAGTGTGGGCTTGGTTGTTTCCCTGCTAGATGGCCTCCTGTTTAACTACAATTCAGGCTCTCTATTAAGACAGTTAAGTTGTCTGGGCAGAAGAGTAAGATGGACGAAATCCAGTTTTGAAGAAGGTAATAAAGATGATCTACGGGAAGTGTGAGGAACTTTTCCTGGTTTGCTCTAACTCAGATGAATTCTCTTTAAATTTTAGAACTCTTTCTTGTAACTCGATTGCTTTTAAACAATGGGGTGTCTCAACTTGTACCCTACACTCAGCATCTCATTTTCTGCTTATGAAGTTCTTTATAGTATTAATGAATTGAATGGTGATTTTCCTATTTATGATGTTGGTGGTAGCTGGTGCTAGAATATTAGAAAAGGCAGTACATTATTCCTAGGGTGATATAAAACCATGAAATAAATATAGTGAAGTCAAGTTCTTCTTTCTCAAAATTTTAAGTTGGGCTCAGGGAGGTGGATGTGCTGTTTTGCATGGTGACTGCTGGAGGTGGGTGTTTAAGCTGACATGTTTCACTAACTGTCCCTGGAGTCTGGCGCCTCAGTTGCAATGGCGGCTCTCACTCTCTTTCCATGCGATTTTGCCATTAGGGAGTGCAGGGTCGTAGGGCTCCCAGAACGAGTGTTCAAGGGGACAAACCTCATCTTGAAAACAGCCCTCAAGATGCTTGTTTAATGTTTCATCGAACAAAGCAAGTCACATGCCCCAAGCTGCATCAGTGTGGGAAGGCCTTGCTGAAGGACGTGGAAGCATAATTTGTTTGGGGTCCTCCAATGGACAAGCTTCCCACAGAGAATAATAAATCAGATTTACACAAATTTCAGAGATGAAACGAGATCTTAAGAAACTTTTTCTTTTATAGAGGACTCCGTGGATGAATGCATTTACTTAAAAAAAATCACTTTATTGGGGGCTCGTACATCTTATCACAATCTATACATCCATCCATTGTGTCAAGCACATTTGTACATTTGTTGCCATCATCATTTTCAAAACATGTTCTTTTTACTTGAGCCCTTGATATCAGCTCCTCATTTTCCCCCTCCTTCCCCACTCTCCTTTCCCTCATGAACTCTTGATAATTTATAAATTATTATTATTTTGTCATCTCTTACTCTGACACTCCCTTCACTCACTTTTCTGTTGTCCATTCCCCAGGGAGGGGTTATATGTAGATCCTTGTAATTGGTTCCCACTTTTTACCCCACCTTCCCTCCACCCTCCCGGTGTCATCACTCTTACCACTGGTCCTGAAGGGATCATCTGTCCTGGATTCCTTGTGTTTCTAGTTGCTATCTGTACCAGTGTATATCCTCTGGTCTAGCCAGACTTGCAAGGTAGAATTGGGATCATGATAGTGGGGGTGGAAGCATTTAAGAAGTACAGGAAAGTTGTACGTTTCATCGTTGTTACCCTGCACCCTGACTGGCTCTTCTCCTCCCCATGACCCTTCTGTAGGGGGTGTCCAGTTGCCTACAGATGGGCTTTGGGTCTCCACTATGCACTCACCCTCATTTACAATGATTTTTTTTTGTTCTGATGATGCCTGTTACCTGATCCCTACTACACCTCATGGTCACACAGGATGGTGTGCTTATTCCATGTGTGCTTTGTTGCTTCTGAGCTAGATGGTTGCTTGTTTACCTTTAAGCCTTTACTACTTCAGATACTAATCTTTTGATAGCCGGGCACCATCAGCTTTCTTCACTACATTTGCTTATGCACCTGCTTTGTTTTCTGCGATTGTGTCGGGAAGGTGTTCATCATGGAATGCCAGTTTAATAGAACAAAGTGTTCTTGCATTGAGGGAGTACTTGAGTGGAGATCCAATGTCCATCTGCTGCCTTAATACTAAGCCTATAAATATATGCACAGAGATCTATTTCCTCACCATCTTATGTAAATATATTGACACATGTACATGCCTGTATTTATACCTCTATAAATGCCCTTTCAGCTGCTGAGAACTGCACAACTATTAGGTTCATTTTGGTGTGTGTTGGGAGGTGTTAATGGCTAGAGTAATGAAAGTTAATTATTCTCCTTCAACCTTGTATCGGGTTATTAGGAAAGCAAATTTCAGACAAAATCCTGCCATTTACATAGACGTTTCTGCAAGCAGGCATAAAGGAGTACTGAAGTAGTTCAATAAACATCATTTGGAAATCTAGCCTACGGCTTCATTCCTAGCTTCCATGGCTCATTGGAATGATACCTAGTTTGTGCAAGCATGAAGAATGGCTCTAAGTTCACAGTTCTCTTTTGCTATTGATTTCTCAGATGGTATTCCCAATTTTATGAATTAACAAGCTATTAACTCCTCCAGTAAAACCCACTCCTGCCATGATTTCTGATTAGGAAGGTGCTGTCATTGAGGGGAGAAAATAATGACTAAAACTCTTTGGGGCGTCACCTTCTGCGTCCTATTTGTCCAGAGAACACAGCTAACCACCTAGAGTGGTACATTCTGATAGGGCTGCATCTGGCTCCACGAATGCAGCTGTACCTGGCACACGCCCACCTAAACCACGGGAGGTTAAAGAAAAGATATCTGCCACTAAGGTGCTTTGGTGGAAAAAGAAATTGCATTGAAAATTGTATTAAGATATTCTATTTTGGTTTACTGTATTCAATTTATTTATTTTCAAGCAGACACAAAACTAGAACAACTTCTGTTGTACCCATCACCCAACTGTAATGATTATCAGCCCATGGGCAAACCGGTTTCATCTCTACCCCTTCGCTCTGTTTCCCTTATGATTCCTTCCACCCAGCTGTGCCACTGTTTTAAAACAAGCCCCAACTATCACACCATTTCACTTGTAATGCTTCAATGTGTGATTCTTAGAATAGTTAGGAATTATTTATGGGTATAAATATATTTATAGTAATAAATACTACTCAGAATGAAAAATTCCTTAATATTTAGTCAGTGTTTAAATTTTTTTGTATTGTAAATTTGGTTTGATTTAACATTCAAACAAAATCTACATATTGTATTTGGCTCACATATACCCTGGGTATTTACTGTACTTATTGACTTTGAGTATTTAGTATAACTGATAAAAGAAAGGTTTCTCAACCTCAGTACAATTGACAATTGGGTTCACATTATTAATGATATGCTACCCTCTGTACTGTAGGGTGTTTAGCAGCCTCCATGGTTACTAAACATACTCAATGACAGTAGTAACAGCCCCTCATCATGACAAACTCCTATATCTGTAGACATTGCCTAAGGCCCTCTGGGCAGTGGGCAAACTCATCCTAGTTCAGAATTATTGAACTAGGTGTAGGGATGGGGAATCCTTTCTCTGTCAAAGACCATTTGAATATTTATAACACCATTCACAAGCCATACTGGTAAAATTAGCTCGCCCCTAATGTGGTGGCTGGAATTGCTTCTCGTTGGTGAGGCGTGGAATGTTAGCTGGCAGTGATGATTTCCTGGGCCGTACACAGCCCGCAGGCTAGACATTCTCTACTCCCAAGAGAGGATTAATTCCATTCATGTGTCATTTTTGGCCAGAGTATTACATAGTCGATATTGTGAATTTTCTATTAATCACATCACAAAGCATAAAACAATTAGTTTGCTCTCTCTTTTTTAAATCAGTAGGTCCAAGTGTTGTCAGCCTGATTTCTTTCACAATAAAACTTCCCATTCATCTTTCGCCCAAGGGTTTTATGAATCATGATGACCATTGGTAGGTTCCATGACTTTATTCTTTTTAAAATCATTTTATTAGGAGCTCATACAACTCCCATTACAATCCATCCATCCATCCATCCATCCATCCATCCATCCATCCATCCATCCATCCATCCATTGTGTCAAGCACATTTGTACATTTGTTGCCATCATCATTCTCAAAACATTTGTTTTCTACTTGAGCCCTTGGTATCAGTTCCTCATTTTTCCCCTCCTTCATGAACCCTTGATAATTTATAAATTATTATTATTTTATCATGTCTTACACAGTCTGATGTCTCCCTTACCCCACTGTTGTCCGTCCCCCAGGGAGGGGGTTATATGTAGATCCTTGTAATTGATTTCTCCTTTCTACCTCACCTTCCCTCCACCATGTCGGCCAGTATTACCACTCTCACCACTGGTCCTGAAGGATCATCTGCTCTGGATTCCCTGTGTTTCCAGTTCCTATCTGTACCAGTGTACATCCTCTGGTCTAGCAGGATTTGTAAGGTAGAATTGGGATTATGATAGTGCGGGTGGGGAGGAAGCATTTAAGGCTAGAGGAAAGTTATATGTTTCATCGTTGCTACACTGAACTCTGACTGTCTCGTCTCCTCCCCACGACCCTTCTGTAAGGAGATGTCCATGACTTTATTCTTAAAAAACTCTGCCATTATTTTATAAGTGATTGAAAAGTAGGGATTTTCTAATTTTATAGCTATTTCTACACTTATTAGCTGCAACTCTTTGATTGCAAAGAATGTTTCCTCATCAACCATTTGATCACCTCTAAATAGTATTGTGAGGAGCTGTGATGGCCCAGTGGTTACAGTTTGCACTGTAAAGCACAAGGTCAACAGTTTGAAAGCATCAGCCATTTCTCTGGAGAAAAATGAGGCTTTCTACTCCCATCAAGAGTTGTGTGAGCCCCCAGTAAAATGATAAAAAAAAGAGATGGACTATTGATTCTTGGCTGATAGTTTTTAACTGTCAGCATTTTGAATATGCCATCTCACTGACTTTGCATACTCAATAAAACAAGTAAATAAAAAAAAAAACACAAAAAAACCGACAGCCTCAGAAACGCACAGGGACAGTTCAATCTGCCCAAATGCAGTGTTTAGTATTACTATTATATTTTGGTAAATACTGTTTGTATGGCATCCCTAGCTAGTGGGCTTGACTTTTAGCTTGGAAACATGCTATTAAGGTGCACCTAGAAGGTATAAATAAGAGCTCAGTAACCAGAAAACCTAAACTGGTTGTTGTTGATTCTGCCTATGGGGAGCCCGTGTGTTACATCGATGCGTGGATAGGGTTTACTTGTCTATAATCTATAAATGATGCAGATTGCCACACCGTTTTTTTCTGTGCTACCTTAGGGTGGGTGCAGTCCACTGATCCCGTGCAAACCATTTGTACCATAATTGATACACAATTGTACCTTAAGAGCTCAGTAGAAACCCCAAACCAACATGTTGCTCTGGCACTGATTCTGACTCACAGCAAACCATGTGCTACCGAGCAGAGCTACTCCATAGGGTTTTCTTTTTCTTTTTTCTCTCTAATGGTAACAGAAGCTATTTTCCAGACCTTTCTTCTGTGGTACTACTGAGTGGATGCTAGTCATGAGCCTCTGGGTTCATAATCCAATGCAAACCGTTTACACTCCCTACTGAGAGAGGCCCACAGAGCTCAAGACATGGTGGCCGATGAAAACTGCAGCTAATACTTGTCTGTGGACAGGATGCTCTAAGTAATTAAACCTGTAGTGAATGATTCACAGCCTAGAACTGAAAGCATATCACTGGTATTCGTTACATATAAAAAAATCTGTAACATATAAAAAACTCCATTGCTGTAATGTTGAATTATGACTCAGAAAACCCCTATAAGACAGAGTAGAACTGCCCCAGGGGGTTTCCAAGACTGTGAATCTTTACGGAAGCCGAATCCCACGTCTTTCCCCCACAGACTGTGGTTACAACGGCTGAGCTCTGGGTTGGCAGTCAAATACTCTGCCACCACGGCTCCTTTGTAACATATGAAACGCGCTGCCAGTGAGTTGATTCAGACTCATATGGACCCACCAGAACTGAGTGGAACTGCCCTTTTCGGTTTCAGAGGCTGTAAATCTTTATGAGAGCAGAAACCCTCATCTTTCTCCCGAGGAGCGGCTGTTGGGTTCGAACTGCTAACCTTGAAGTTTGAAGCCCAATGCCTAACCCACTAGGCCACTGGGGCTCCTGGTAACATAAACGCAGTACACAATGTAAACACATAGTGAAACCCATACATCCACTCACCTTTCATCCGCGGGAATTTCCGTGGTGCCTGGCAGAACGGCACTTTTCTTTTTCCCTCATGAGTTGGCATTTTTTTTAAGACTTCATATTTTATCTCTTTTTTTTTTTTTTTTACAAAATGCTTGAAATAACCTGCAAGTTGTGGCAAAAGCTCTGCCTGTCTGAACAGTGATAGATCATTTTTCCTGGAAACCATCAATCACCAATAGCTAACAAGAATGTGGAGGGTGCGAAGGTCACTTTTCTTGGTTCACCGACTACTTGCTGCAAACCTGCTGATTGATGTAGTGGGACTTTCTGCTGACCGCATCGCTATTTCAGGACAGCATGGACTTGCTTTCCTGTCTTGCCCACACGTCAGCAGATTTTGTATTTCAGTTGAGATGAGCCTTCTAAACTTGAACAATTTCACTCAGACGGCAGCATTTATTGAGCACCCACTATCTACCGGGCACTATGTATAAAAAATACATAGACTGTCCCGTGACAGCCTGTCAGACGCCGGGTTGGGTCAGGCCCGAGGGTGCTGTAGGGACACAGCCATGTGTAGAGTTTCCAAAGGTCGAGTAGGGAGCACCTTGCTACTACAGGAGGTATGAGGCCTGGGAGAGCTGGGCTCCCTGGTGCGCTGATGTCCTAGGGCTGCCACAACGAAACTCCACTAATCAGGTGGCTTTCCCAACGCAGCAGGAGCTAGTGGCATAATGGGCTACAAGTTGGTCTCCTAGCCACAAGGTTGACAGTTCAGATCTACCAGCTGACCCTTGAGAGGTTTTGCTCTCATGAAGATGTAGAACCTTGGAATCCACAGGCGGGCAGTTCTAAGCTGTCCAGCGGGATCGTTAGGAGTTGGAATTGACTCTGTGGCAGTGAGGTCTTTTCTTTTAAGAATAAGAGCAGACATTTATTTTCTTAAGTTCTGGAGTCTAGAAGCTCTACTTTAGGGTGTTGGCTGATCATGTTTGCGGGGGAGATCCTTTGCGCTCTCTGATTCTGGAAGAACCAAGCCTTTCTGGATTTCTAGGTAAAATTCTTGCCTCTCCACGCATGGTATTCTTCCCTCTGTGCATGTCTCTCCACCGTGGTGTCTTCTCTTTTATGAGGACACCTTGCTGATTGAGGAGTTCTGGGGAGGTAGTGGGTCAGTGTTGGACTGATCTGTGATTCGAACCGTCAGGCATTCCATGGTGCTCATATAAAGAGCTACAGTCTGAGGGAAACAGTAAGGAGCAGTTCTATGTGTATGAATTGACTCAATGGCAGTGGGTTTTTACTTTGTTTATTTATTATTTTAAAATCACTTTATTGGGAGCTCATACAATGCGTATCACAATCCATCCATACATCCATTGTGTCAAGCACATTTGTACATTTGTTGCCATCATCATTCTCAAAACATTTGCTTTCTACTTGAGCCCTTGGTATCAGCTCCTCGTTCACCCTCCTTCCCATCTTCCTCTCCCTCTCCCTCATGAAGCTTTGATAATTTATAAATTGTTATTATTTTGTCATATGACAGTGGGTTTTTATTTTTATCATTTTATTTGGGGGTTCTTACAGCTCTTGCAACAATCCACACATCAATTGTGATCAATCACATTTGTGGTTTTTTAAAATCATTTTATTAGGGGCTCATACAACTCTTTTCACAATCTGTGCATGCATCATTTGTGTCCTGCACATTCATACATATGTTGCCATCATCATTCTCAAAATACCTGCTTTCTACTTGAGCCCTTGGCCTCAGCTCCTCATTTTTTCTCCTCCCTCCCTGTTTCCCCCTCCCTCTGAACCCTTGATAATTTATAAATTATTATTGTTTTATCATATCTTACACCATCCAACGTCTCCCTCACCCTCTTCTCTGCTGTCCGTCCCCCAGGGAGGAGGTTATATGTAGATCCTTATAATCACTCCCCCTTTCTCCCTCACCTTCCCTCCACCCTCCCGATATTGCCACTCTCACCACTGGTCCTGAGGGGTTCATCTGTCCTGGATTCCCTGTATTTCCAGTTCCTATCTGTGCCTGTGTACATCCTACGGTCCAATATGGAAATAGTCTTTGGTGATGTTATCCATTAGACTCACAAGTGGTCCTATTGGAGGAGGTGGGTCCTAATCCAATACAAATTAAAACCCACCAAAAAATGTCATGTTCACATATAGCAGGTATTAGGACTTTAGCATAAATTGTTAGGGAACATAATTTCATCCGTCACACCTGGGGTGAGTGTGTGGTAGTTAGACATTATGTCAACTAGACATTCCTGGCTAGGGGCGAAGTTCAATCTGTCAAACTAGTGATAGCTTAACGATCCCTCTGTGGCTGTGGCCTTTTGTATAAGAGCACAATGGAACAGAGAGGATTCTTCTCGGTCACTTCGCCTTTGCCCTCATGAGCCTTCACTGAGACTGCGGGTCTATCTACCTCTAGGAGTGGCCCACGTGGGCCGCCCGTGCTGAGAGTTGCTGGGCCCTGCCCTGCTTCCCCTGACTTTAGATTCAGTGACTGATGGCTGCTTCTCACCGCACCTTTTGGCATCATCGCTCTGCGGCAGCCGAGTGTGTCTGAAGAGGTCCTGGCAAGTGTTCGGCAAGGTCCTGGCAAGTTACGGACTGGCGTTGACCTGGGCTGCACACCTTGTTTGTTGTCAAGTGGCTTCTTGATATGAAGCGCTTTTTTGTACGTCGATGAGTATCACTGATTTGTTTCTCTAGACCACCCAGCCTAACACAGGGGACCATCACAGGGAAGCCAAGGTGGGGAGCCTGGAGGAAGTTACGATATTTTCATTGGAGAACAAAGAAGGAAGCTTGGTCCTGTGGTGAACAGACCGTGAACAGGCAGGCTTGCTACGGCAACGGAGCAGCTGGCTGGGCAGGAGTCAAGTCCAGGTCAGAAGCAGAGAGCCAGCGCTTCTCTTGGGAGGTGGGCTCTGCTGAAAAGATTTGAGATGCGGTCTCACCTCTTTGAAAAGGTAGAACTGGCCATCCCAGGCAATCAAGTCAGTGAGCAGCAACCTTGCAGGGACCCCATCCTCAAGGAAGAAGGGCTCTGTGCCTGGTGTTAGCGGGCTCAGCACTTTACAAACAAACCAGCCGTACACAGGACCAGGGACTCGCATTAATAACAGCGGATCTCATTATTTATTGCTGTTAATGCTTCTGAGTGCTTTCTCATCTATCATTGCACATGTGGAAGTGTAAAGTGTTCTCCTTTCGGGAAGAAAACAATGCCGACAGATTCCCGTCCTCTGTGTGCCTTTCCCGGAAATGTTGATGGACTTGGTCGATGGACTTTGAGTCTCACTAGGAGCAATGGGAGTCAGTGGAGGTGGTAGAGTGAGAGCTGTGTGATGCACCCAAGCTTAAGTGAGATGTGCACACCTGCACACACGCTCTCTCTCATTTGCTCGGTCAATGGAAGATCATGTTGTGCACTGGGTAGCAGACACGACTTCAATGCTGTAGGTATGCGCATGCTTCTACAGAAAAGAGATGTCAGTATGCTGATAGTGCTCTAAGCCGCCTTTTATCCAGAGGTCACACTGATGGTAGCCTCAGCCATTCAGAAGATAAATTGGAAAAGGAAGACGAGAGGCTTGAAGCTGCACACTGTTCAAACCTTTATTGCGCAGGGAAGACAAGAATCCCGCATCCCCCCGGCCCCCGGCAGTTGTCCCGAACAGCTGTGTGTCTAAGACAGCTGATTACAGCAGCAGGACTCCCGGACCTCCGTGAGAAATGACAGCCAATGGCAGAGGGAGGAAACAGAAGAATGCTGGAAAGCAGAATAATTTCCTTTGAATTTGTCCTAATTCTTCAGCACAATGGTCTGAGGTCATTTCCTTTAGGAGCAAACACTCACAAAAGCTATAGTAACCTTTGGGAGCAGTATGGTGGTGCTAAGGCTTACACATGGGATTGCTAATGGCCAAGTTGGAGGTTCAAACACATCAACTGCTCTGTGGAAGAAAATTGAGGCTGTATGCTCAGGTAAAGATGTGCAGTCTTGGAAAACTACAAGTATGGGCTCACTATGAGTTGGAATCAATGGGAAGGCATTGGGTTCTTGCACTAAACAACACACAAATTGATATGTCTATTGGCTCACATAGGCAAAACTAAAAAAAAATCACAATTCTTTACAGTACACTATCTTAATGTATTACATCAACACAAAATCCAGCACAGCCTGGAACCCCTTGGAGGACTTGTTGAAATACAGATTGCCGCACCCCACCCCAGAGTTCTGGATTCAGTAGGTGTGGGATGGGGCCTGGAATCTGCATTTCAAGTAAGTTCCCGGTGTTGCTGGTTTTCAGGGACCACAGCCCTATTGGAGTATGAATACCCCCTGCCATGCAGGTGATTGTGACTCATAGGGACACTATCTAGGGGTGCTGTAGATATTTTTTTAATCATTTTATTGGGTGCTCATACAACTCTTATCATAATCCATACACATATCCATTGTGTCAAGCACATGTGTACATTTGTTGCCATCAACATTCTCAAAACATTTGCTTTCTACTTGAGCCCTTGATATCAGGTCTTCATTTTCCCCCTCTGTCTCCGCTCCCCACTCCCCGCTCCCTGCTCCCTCATGAACACTTGATAATTTATAAATTATTATTATTTTGTCATGTCTTACAGTGTCCGACATATCCCTTCACCCACTTTTCTGTTGTCCATCCCCCAGGAAGGGGGTTATATGTAGATCCTTGTAATCAGTTCACCTTTTCAACCCCACCCTCCCTCCACCCTCCCGGTATTGCCATTCTCACCACTGGTCCTGAAGGGATCATCTGTCCTAGATTCCCTGTGTTTCCAGTTTCTATCTGTACCAGTGTACATCCTCTGGTCTAGCTGGATTTGTGAGGTAGAATTGTAATCATGATAGGGGGGCGGGGGGGGAATGGAAGCATTAAAGAACTAGAGGAAAGTTGTATGTTTCATTGTTGCTACACTGCACCCTGGCTCCTCACCTCCGGGGATGTTCATTTGCCTACAGATGGGCTTTGGGTCTCCACTCTGCAGTTCCCCTCATTCCCAATGATATGATTTTTTTGTTCTTTGATGCCTGATAGACTTTCTCCAGTCAAGTGGTCGGTGGGTTTGGACCACTAACCTTGCAGTTTGGCAGGCCGATGCTCATCTGACAGCGTCACTAGGGGAACAAGTGGCACTGCAGAACACATAGGGAAAGCCCACACACGTGTCTGTCCATGCTGCCCTCAACAATGGGTCGATCGACACAGTGGTTGCAACACAAGCTGAAACATCAACAACGCTCTTAGAGGAAGAAAAAGGAAATACCTGCCCTATTTCCGCCTTCCTCATCCTGTGGGCATGCAATCTCATTGCTGAAACCTAAGCCAGTTCTAGTCTAATTTGTTAAACTAGAGGATTTACTTGGAAAGTGAAGTTTGTGTCACCCCACAGACGTGCTTGTAACTTCTTCCTCAAATTCCCAACTAGGGGCAATGGGGCCTTGCTGAAAGTAGAGGTCTCCACATCTCATGACTAAGTCTTTGAGCTGTGAAGTCTCACTGCACTTGCAGTTTCTAGATTTGATTTTTCTTGACAAGTATTAATGACTTATTGATTACATTTTTATTTATAGTAAAACCTCAACTCTCAGGAATCTTGCTAAAGCAGCTTCCATTAATTAGATTTTTTCCTCCTCTGCATAGTGCATTTGGAAAGAAGTATTGCTAGAATAGAAGCTACATGGTAGTTTTCGTTTTTCTCTAAAAATTTAAAAGGATATGGCCCACTTAATACATATTTATCCTATAAAATGGAAAGTATAATATATACAATATTATTTATAAAAATAAGTGATCTTCTATTTTCCAAACATTAATGGCCACATAGATTTTACTTTATGGGTATGTATAGATCTCCTTTAATAAATCAATAGCACCAGATAAATCTTGATAATTAGGTTTTTAGTGCCTAAAAGAATGTACTTTTAGAAGTTTCTAAAAGCATACATTTATCAATTGATGCTCAGAGAATTGTTTCATATTAGTTGCTATGCATTGACTCAAATTCATGTGACCTCATGCATAACATAATGAAATGTTGTCCATCCGTGTTATCTTCATGACAGTGGTATGTTTGAATTCATCACTGTGACCATTGTGTCAAAAACCATCCCATTGAGGGCTTCCTTCATTCTCTCTGACCTCTGCTTGACCAGCCATTATGGCCTGAGCTTGTAACTGGTTTTTCCTGATGATGAGCCCAAAGTAAGTCCGCTGAAACCTTGCCGGTCTTGCTTTTAAGCAGCATTTGGATGGCATTTCCTGTAAGGCTGGTTTGTCCATTCATCTTGCCATCCATGGTACAGTCACCATTCTTCATGAATGTATTAGAGCTTGAATTCTGAAAACCAAGTTTGAAGAAGACTATGATTTACAATGAATATGCTACATTTATTTTTGTTTCTTCACATCATTTCAGTCTCCATTGAATCCTTTCTGATCCTTGACCAGCAGTATGAATAGCCTTTCCTTCAAGCAGAACTTGAAGCACTTACTGGCAAAGGTCAACGATGACACCCTTTAGTACAGCTCATTGTAAAGAAAACCAATGTCCCCACAACTGAGCTAATAAGCAACATCATGGTAAATGGAGAAAAGATCGAAGCTGTCAAGGATTGGACTCTCTTGGATCTACAGCCAACTCTCCTGGAACCAGCAGTCAAGAAATCAAATGGTAAATTGCATTGGCAAATTTAAAAGCTGGGCGATAAATAAGAAAGACAGCAAAAGAGTCGGTGCAGCTGAGTTACGGTTGGAGAAGGTACTGACCGTACCACGAACTGCCAGAGAGCAAGTAAATCCCTGTCGGAGGAAGCTCAGTCAACATGTTCCATAGAAGCAACACTGGCAAGGCTGCGTCTCCTGTACTTCAGACACTTTATCAGAAGAGACCAGACCCTGGAAAGAACACCATGCCTGGCCACGCAGCGTGTCAGTGCAGAGGAAGCCCCTCCATGAGATGGATCTTCACAGTCGCTCCAACAATGGGCTCAAATATAACGACTGTGAGGATGGTGTAGGCCTGGGCGGTGTTTCATTTTGTTGTGCGGAAAGTCACTGTGGGTTGGTGTTGGCTGAACAGTACCTAAAAACAGATACAAAAGTATTAGTTAAGATAAAAACTATGCAGGAATAAGTAAAGATGTGTAGCTACAAAACCATTGTGGTGAAGTGTCCGGCAGATGTCTTCCAAATTTCTTGTCATGGAAATGACATGAGAGGTTTCCAGGGCTTCCAAAGCTTGTGGAAACATTTCAACAGGTGTTGCATCAGTTCTTGGAGACTTGTTTTTGGATAATGCCTTCAGTGTAGCTTGGAATTGTTCCTTCAACATGAATGTTTCTTGATTATATGCTACCTCTTGAAATGATTGAATGCTTATCAATTATTTTTGGTATAGTGACTCTGTGTAGAAACCTTTATTTTTTTAAAAGAAACCCATTAGCATGCAAGAATGTTATTTTCCTACAGATCTCCCATCTAAGTCTATTAACTTCCTGAGGCAGCTTTTCCGTTACTCCCACCCCTCCTCAAAGAATTCCGCTCTTTGATTGACACCACATAAAAACAGCAATCGGGCATCTTGGAAGAACTCAAATTTTGTTCTTTTAAAATGGTCTTTCATGTTAGACCTACAGAGATAGTAACTAGATTAATATCTTCTTAGGGTAATGATAGGGGAGTTTTGAGGGAAATGGATAGCTTATAATAATAGGTACAAGTATGAAGACAATGATCTAAAATTGATTGGGATAATGACTGCACAACTCATTAATATATTTAAAACTTGGAATTTCATGGTACGTGAATTACATATCAAGAAAACATTTAAAAAATGGTACTCCAAGGTCACCGTTTAGCTAAATAACAAATTGGGTCACACGTATTACCAGTAAATAGAGTGTGTCCATAAGAAATCATCTCTGTGAAATATTGGTCATATATAAAAATCACAATAAAGCCAATATGAGGATATAAGGGGTGCACAGAAACTGGAGTGTACTAGAAACAGAACAGCCAGAATGCAATTAAAGAAAATGATAACACATTGCAAAAAATGTAACTGTCACTGAAGATTTTGTGTAAAAAATGTTAAATACAATTTCCTAATTTTAAAGTTTCCTGAAAACAACAAAATATTATTTGAAAAAATTCTTTGGGTTTTGGGAACAAAAGGAAGTTTGAAGGGTTAATCTCAGGGCTGTAAGATGGATGGAATAAGGTTTCTCAGTGAGATTCTCATAGGACAGCCCTTGCTATCTGAGCTAGTTATGGTTTATGTCATGTTGAATCAGGTCAGTCTGATGTCAATCAGGTCACAGTCTGATGGTGCCTCCTGGGGGTGTGGCTCTTTCTACAAGGTCAGTGAGAACTTCTCCATCTTCTCTTTTGCCCTTCACTTTCATCCTGGTTGGGACTCTGTGTCTGTCTTCAGGAGTGGCTCCAGGTGGGCCAGTGACCCTGGGGGCCAACCTCCGAGCTGCCAGCATTCTGCCACGTTCCCATCAATGTCGAATCTAGGAGATTCTGCACCCACACGACTGTGATCTCCATCCAGCTCGTTTCACCTTTCAGCATCATCGGCCTGCAGTGACATGAGTCTGAAGAGGGCTCCAGCCAACATCAGACCCACAGACTTGAGCTGGGCTGGCCGGAGATGCCTTCTTGATATCAAATTCCTTCTTTTAAAAAAGTTTTAGTGGCATATAATTCACACATCATACAATTCAATAGTCCAGTCACCTCAAGAAGAGTTGTACAACCATAATCACAACCAGTCTTAGCACATTGCCTTCATGCTTGTATTCATTATTACTCCTTGATGTAAAGTTTGTTCTTATGCATATATGTGTTATCAGTTTTGTTTCTCTAGACAATCCAGCCTAAAATACTACCCTTGAAGAATGAGCAGATATTTTGTTGATATAGAACAAAATACCCTTTGTTTCCCTAGTATTTTTATTATGAGTGCAGGTTTCCCTTTTATTAAAACTTCTTCCTAAATAAACCCATGATCATCTTCTGTCCTTCAAGAACCTATCACAATGATCCCTTTTGAATCCTCCAAACAGTCACCATAACTTTTTAGCCGACTTCTCTGTCTTGAACTGAACTGGTCCGGGAGATCCCTTTGGAGACACTGGTTTGATTGGCTCTTGCTCTCTGAATCATACTGGTAGATCAAAAGCCTGTCCCTGGTAATGTTTTGTTCCAAAAAAACCATCTTCAATGGTTTTTATCTTAAAGACTGATGGAAAGCTGTGTTCTTTGAGCTAACTGATGCTCATGCGAAGCTGTTGGCATTCACTGTATGGGACGTGTGCTGTGGACGAGATGTTCACTGACGAAAAATGCTGAACCTTGTGAAACCCCAGCTTCAGCAGCTGTTGCAGCAATGGCAACTCGATGGTCGTCTCCATCATCTCCTGGACTTCAGTCACAGTTTTTCGTTCCCCAAGGTTGATGGTCTTTCCTCTCTTGGCTTATCATTGAGATCGTCTTGGCCTTAATATGGTAAATCCACCCAAAACTATTGGTTAATGTGATGCTGCAGGAAAAATTTTTGTTGTAAAGTTTTAATGATCTGGGAAGATGTCTAATAGAGTTTTGTTCAAAATTTGGTGTTATCTCTGACCTAAAAATGATTTTTTTATAGTATGAAAAGTATATGTATTTAAGACAACCTAATGAGACCAATATAAGTGTCTTCCTTCAAAAACTTGGCTGCAACCAGCTGCGGAGAGCAGAGACATGTTGAACACATCTTGTTAGGATGCACTGGCTATGTATGAACTGGTCACCCAAACAGCAGTACTTTTTGACTTATTCTTGTGGTGCCTGATTGCCAGGATTCCCGATTATTTTCTAACCATGTGCTTGTTGGCAATGTAGTCTCTATGGCTCAGCATCAAGGGATATCATTGCTGACATCAGATGGATCTTGGTTAAAAGCAAAGAATACTAGAAAGATGTTTACTTGTGTTTTATTGACTCTGCCAAGGCATTCTGTGGATCATAATAAACTGGATAAAATTGAGAGCATGAGGATTCTAGAACACTTCTTTGTGCTCATATGAGATCTCTACTGGAAGCACGAGGCAGTTATTTGAACAGAACAAGGGGATATCGCCTGGTTTACAATCAGGAAAGGTTGACATCAGGGTTCTAGCCTCTCATCATACTTTTTCAGTCTGAGCAAATAATCTGAGAAGCTAGACTATGTGAACAAGAAATCAGCATCAGGACCAGAGGAAGACTTATTAACAATATTAATAATATATAACAATATTAATAATAAGATGACACAACCTTGTTTGCTGACAATAAGGACTCGAGGCCCTTGCTGATAAAGATCAAGGATTGCAGCCTTCAATGTGGATTACATCTCAGTGTAAAGTAAACCAGTATCCTTACTACTGGACCATCGTGACACATGGAGAGAAGATGGAAAGTGTCAAGGATTTCATCTCGCTTGAACCCACAATCAGTGCTCATGGAAGCAGCAGTCCAATAATCACATGATGTATTACATTACACTGGGTAAATCTGCTTCCCAAGGTTGAAGACCGACCCATGGTGCTCCTTAGTGCACCTGATCCAAGCCACTGGTATTTTCATTTGCTTCATATGCATGTGAAAGTTGGACATTGAGTAAGAAAGACCAACAAAGAAGCAATGCATATGAATTGTGGTGGTTTGGGCTTACCCAGAGGTGACCTGGAAGCAGAGGCTGGTGATCTTCTTCCTAAAAATTAGCCTTGAAAACACCTTAGAGCATAGTTTTACTCAGACACATGTGGAGTCATTAAGATTTGAGTCAACTTTATGGTAACTTGTCCGGTTTAAAAAATCATTTTATTGGGGGGCATGAACAACTCTTACCACAATCCATCCATCCATCCATCCATCCATTGTGTCAAGCACATTATTTTTTAATATGATTAATTCTGCTTTTTCTCTTGTGATGGGTTACACTAGGTGTAGGGGCAATTCCAATCTATCAATTGAGTCACAGTCTGATAACACCTTGGTGTCATAGCCTTTTTGTACAAATGAGAGAGACTGAGTAAAATCCTCTTTGGCCCTTTGCCTTCTGCTGGACCTGGATCTTGTACCTGGTTCCTCAAATGTCTGTTGAGTCTCCTGCTGATCTCAAGAGTGGACTACCAATGGCGGCTTCATTTCACTGACTTCACACCTCTGCGTCCTCCAGCCTGTGCCCCGCTGCCTCTGTTTTGTCATCCTGCTTATTGGTCCTCAGCTCACATGAGTCAAGAGAAGCTTGCCTTGAACCAGACTGGACTTACCTATTTCCTCAACTGTGTAAGTCAGTTTTTGATATAAATCTCCTAGATTTTAAAATATAAATCTCATTCTATATTCAACACATAAAATGATACTTTTTGATATCTCTTTCTATATTCAACATGTAAAAATGACTAGTTTTGCTTCTAATGCAGTTCTGAATGTAAATAATAGTGTGTTCAGTTCAAATGTGATCCTCTTATGTAATTATTTTGCTTGATAAAATATCTCTGTAATTAATTATTATTCAAATTCTTCATGGGTGGACATTCACTGGTAGTTTTCAAAGTAATTCTGACAGATTTATATTCCATATATTATCGAGTAATCTGTATAACAAACTTATTTATTTAGAGAAGACAATATAATTTCATAGCTTTTTGAACAATATCATGATGATATTTAACAGCCATCAAAGTAGGGTAACAAATACAAATAATTTCTAATTTCTTCCAGCCACAGATTGCTTTGCTAAAAAATAAATAACATTTTAATCACTGTGTCTTTTTCAACAAATTCATAGGCGATTCCTGAAAATGGAGAGAAAGAAGGGGCTGTGGGAATAAGGTGCTTGTTCTCAATGTTTAATTCTATTATTTCACTGGCTCTCAAATGAGAGGAGCAAAACCAATGTATACAGTCTTCACTATTTTTAGGAATCCATGATTTAAGCAGGTGGATATTGAGATTGATGGTGCTTCATATGAAAATGTCATGTGAGCACTCCTGGAGACTTCCGACCTGTAGATGAACTTTTCTGTCCTTCCATAATTAAGGCAGTCTGGGAAACTGGGACAAACATTCTAAGCCCTGAATATTTTCTTATTTTATTGAAGTGCTTTGTGGATGCAGAGTTTACAAGGCTGGGGACTTTCAGAAGCAGATTGCCAGGCTTGTCTTCCGAGGAGCCTCTGGTGGCTTCAAAGAACCAGCCTTTCAGTCAGTCTTCAAGAGAGCAACTATTTGTGCACCCAGGGAGTGAAGAGCTGCACGCACACAGTGGCTCATATATGCTGCTGCTGCTGCTGTTAAATTGGTTCCGGCTCACAGTGACCTTGTAAACAGCAGAAGGAGATGCTGCTGGGTCCTCGTACAGAGCAGTGTTTAACGTGGTATTGTTTCTCTAGGGATCCCTTAGAGATGGAAAACTAGGAACCCTCTACTTAGAGAAATGCACGTCCACACTAAAGGCGACCCCGGGAGCGAGATTACAGATAGTGCCTCTTCTGCCTCTTCAACCTACTCCTGGAGCTCCAGGCTCAAGGATCCCTGACCCAGATGCTCTAAAAACTATGAAGTCGTGGGATTCATTGGCCAAATCCATCAAACATGTTGCACGTTGAAAAACTTGGCAAGGTTCACCAGTGATCAATGATACATTTAGCTCTTTCCCCTAACTGTACATAGTCCTCTGGCTGTAAAGGTAGACAGTTTGAGGAATGGAAAGCAGCCTGTGAAACTTGCCATCCCACTTGCAAACGCACAGTTAGAGCACATGCTAGCTACTCTCCTGAGTGACTGGAGCAGTGATCTCAGTTTCCAACGGTGTCCGCCGACTGATGATTTTCAAGGTAGATGAAACGTGAGTGAGGCCAGGCCTGCCCTCAAGAAGTCCATGGTGTTTGGGCTCTGTGAAAGGTGAAGCAGAGCCCTCCACGGGTCACTGAAGGCCTCAGGTGGGACAGCATCGAGAGCCACCCCAGAAGAAAGGCTTGGAGATCCACTTCCCCCAAATCAGCCATTGAAAACTGGGGCACAGTTCTATTGACACACCTGGGGGACGTCCTAAATTAGAACCAACTGCATGACAGCTGGTTTCTTGAGGTGGGGGCTCCCCGTAGCTATATTTGGAGCTCCCACTGAGATCAGATCTTTCTTTGGCTAATGAATGGGGAGGAGGACTATTGGGGAAATGAATCGGCTTTGTTCTTGGTGACCTTTTCCATTTAGAACCTGTGCTGGAGGTCCAAAAGGAATTCACTTTATTATTTATTTTTATTATTTTATTTAATCATTTTATTGGGGGCTCATACAATTCTTATCACAATCCATACACACATCCATTGTGTCAAGAACATATGTACATTTGTTGCCATCATCATTCTCAAAACATTTGCCTTCTACTTGAGCCCTTAATATCTGCTACTCATTTTCCCCCTCCCTTCCCACTGCCCCCTACCTCATGAACCCTTCATCATTCATAAATTATTATTATTTTGTCATATATTACACTGTCTGATGTGTCCCCTCGCCTTCTTCTCTGCTGTCCCTCTCCCAGGGAGGAGGCTATACATAGATTCTTGTAATCAGTTCCCCCTTTCTACCCTACATTCTCTCCACCCTCCAGGCATCGCCACTCTCATCACGGGATCATCTGTCCTGGATTCCCTGTGCTTCCAGTTGCTATCTGTACCAGTGTACATCCTCTGGTCTAGTCAGATTTTTAAGACAGAATTGGGATCATGATAGTGGGGGGAGGAAACATTTAAGAAATAGAGGAAAGTTATATGTTTCATCGTTGCTTTCCTGTGCCCTGACTGGTTCATCTCCTCCCCACAACCCTTCAGTAAGGGGTGAAGGAACACATTTTCAGGTGAAGCTGAGACACATTTCCAGGAAGTGACACTTCTAACTAGTACCGAGGAGGAGCAGGAAGAGATACTTTTAATTTTATTGTTTAATATCCAATTTCCTTGTTCTTAAATAAAGAAGAGGGAAAAGTCTGCATCAGCATGAGCTTGAGATGGGCCCTACAGCAGGAGGATGGGGTTTTTCTGTAGCATATATGAATGTGAACTATTGCTCAGACCTGGGACTGAGACACGTTTGCTCTGGTGTACTGCATGCACTCGCCCATCAGAGGCTGCTCACCCGCACTTTGGTTTGTTAGGACATCACCTTGGCAGGGTTTGTGAGTCAGGACAAGTAAATAGATATTCGAATTCTCTATTTCAAGGTTCTGAAAATCATATAGTCCCTTCTAGCTTTTGTTGTACAGTTCCTTTAGATATGATTCAAGTCCATGGTCAAATAAAATTTAAAGTGTGAATCCAAGAATATAGTGAAACTGAAAATTATAAAGGATTCTGCAGTACATATTAGCTTTAGAAATTTTCACCCAGGCCAGAAATATAGTGTGTGTGTAGCTTACAAATATTCCAGAAGTGCTTTAATTAAATCATACATTTTTAATGTATTTTTAGTTTATGTGAGTGTATTTTCTTTGCTTTTTCATTTCAAAATTGATGTCCTTTTGAACCTATGCTGTTACAAATATTCTTTTACTAGAAATGAACTGATATACTAAGATATATTAAAAGAACCGAATTTTCTCAAAACACAGGTGGTTCAATGCTGTATGAAATAAACGTATGTGATGTATGAGGAAAGGAATTGGAGCCCTACATTCTGATAAATTTAAACAAGATCACTTTTATTATTAGTATTTTTTTGGGGATGTTGTTTTTATTTTTTTTGTTTTTCTTTTAAAAATCATTTTATTAGGGTCTCATACAACTCTTATCACAATCCATACATACATCAATTGTGCAAAGCACATTTGTACATTCATTGCCCTCATTATTCTCAAAACACTTGCTCTCCATTTAAGCCCCTGGCATCAGCTCCTCATTTTTACCCTCTAAACTTCCTTGCTCCCCACTCCCTCATGAACCCTTGATAATTTATAATTATTATTTTGTCATATCTTGCACTGTCCAATGCTTCCCTTCACCCATTTTTATGTTGTCCGTACCCCAGGGAGGAGGTTATATGTAGATCCTTGTAATCAGTTCCCCCTGCTCCCCCGGCCCCACTCTCCCTCCACCCTCTCAGTATCACCACTCTTACCACTGGTTCTGATGGGATCGTCCGCCCTGGATTCCCTGTGTTTTCAGTTCTTATCTGTACCAATGTACATCCTCTGGTCTAGCCAGCTTTGTAAGGTAGAATTGGGATCATGATAGTGGGGTAGGGGGAGGAAGCATTTAGGAACTAGAGGAAAGTTGTATGTTTCATCATTGCTACAGTGCACCCTGATTGACTTGTCTCTTCCCTGCAACCCTTCCATAAGGGGATGTCCAATTGCCTACAGATTGGCTTTGGGTCCCCACTACACAATCCCCCTCATTCACAATGATATGATTTTTTGTTCTGATGGAGCCTGATACCTGATTTCTTTAACACCTCATGATCCCACAGGCTGGTGTCCTTCCACGTGGGCTTTGTTGCTTCTGAGCTAGATGGCCACTTGTTTACCTTCAAGTCTTTAAGACCCCAGATGCTGTATCTTTTGATAGCTGGGCACCATCAGTTTTCTTCACCTCATTTGTTATGCACCCTCTTTGTCTTCAGTGATTGTGTCGGGAAGGTGAGCATCATGGAACGACAGTTTAATAGAACAAAGTATTCTTACATTTAGGGAGTACTTGAGTGGATGCCTGATATCCATCTGTTACCTTAATACTAACTAAACCTATACATGTATGCATATAGATTTATTTCCATATCCTCATATAAGTATATTTACGTATGTATATGTCTTTATTTAGACCTCTATAAATGCCTTCTGCCTCCTAGCTCTTTCCTCTATTTCCTTTGACTTTCCTCTTGTCCCACTATCATGTTCAGCCTTCATTTGGGTTTCAGTAATTCCTCTCAGTTACATTACCAGGTCCTGTCAGTTACATTACCAAGCCGTACCAGGTCTCCTACACCCTCCTCACCATGGATTTGGATCACTTCTTGTTCCCTTGTCCCTGAGCTTGTTAACACAACTTCCTTTGCCCCAACCTTCCCCTGTCCCATGCCCCCCTGGAACTGTCAGTCTCCTTGTTTTCTCCTCCTGATAGTTCATCCGGCCTATCTCATTTAGACAGACCTGGATCACTGTGATTATTTTATCTCCTCTTCTACACATGGAAACCCTTCCAATGCACCAGGTGATGTCATGTCACTCAATCAACTCTTAGTTCTTTGAATGAAAGTATAAAAGTAATACTTGACAATATTGTCAATAAAAGTTTTATGAGTTAGATGCTATAGGAAATAAAACTCAAAATAATACTTAACCTAAGTAAACACTGAGCTATGCGTTACCACAGTGATGATTTGCTCTGCACAGAGAGTGACAGGATGGTGAAGTGATGCAGTCCGGTAGCACACTTTTCCTGATATTAAACTAGGCAGTGCTCCTTCATTCCATTCTCACAACCTCTTCATGCACGTATTAGTTCTGAGTGAGCACAAGAAAATGCTCTGCAATTCCCATTTCCTGAAGGTTATCCCCATTTTATTATGGCCCCCACAGTTGAATGCCTTGGAATAGTCAATAAAACACAAGTAAACACCCTTCTGGTATCCTCTGTTTGAGCCAAGATCCATCTGACATCAGCAATGATATCCCTTGTTCCACGTCCTTTCTGAATCCAGCCTGAACTTCTGGCAGCTCCCTGTCATACTGCTGCGATCATTGTTGGATGATCTTAAGTGAAATTTCACTTGTGTGCTGTACCATTCTATAATGTGACCATTCTGTTGGGTTGCCTTTCTTTGCAATGGGCACACATATGGATCTCTTCTAGTCAGTTGACTAGTAGCTGCTTCCAAATTTCTTGGCAGAGAAGAGTGAGTGCTTCCAGTGCTTCCTCGCATTTTAAGTTGCAGCTCATGAATCCTTGCTGCCTTCTAACAATGCGCTTCTGAAAGGAGCGGCCAGTGGCTGAGATGGCAAACATGGAGGCCAGCTGAAGAGTCAGGCTTTTGTGTGGGGTACAGATGGTCAACTGGTAGTGCTTACCAAGGCTTCCCTCCCCCGCAGCCACCCACCCTCAAGTGACAGCTTTTTGCATCTTCTTGCTAATTAAATCACCAACAGAGAATGCCAGTTATCTGCTGCGTGACATCTCTGAATATTAAGCAGCTTTTGTAATTAATTATTTTTTGAAAGCCTTGGCCTTCCATAATTAAATACATCTTTGAGTATCAAGGATAGGTTAGCATGGTATATGGACTGCAAAACACAAGGGGGGCACAAAATTAATTTTCCAGGAGAAAACAGCATCAAATATATTGTTTCTTGATCAATTCTTGCTGATCTGGGTGCTCTTAATACTAACATCACAGTGTGCTCCTCTCTTTCTCTGGACGCCTGTGCATCCAAGTGGAACCGATTGTTTGATGCAGGATACGATCTGAAAATGCAGATTTGCTTAAATAACTTAACTGCCCAACAAGGCAGCCTGTGTAGCACAGGAGCATATCCTGTCAGCAGCTGCCTGGTTCATCTGCCTCTGAGTTAAGGCTGGTTAGTAACTTTTGTGCCTTTTCATGCTGGTAACCATATTGAGAACAGATAGTAGAGGCTGACAAGATGTTGAAAGAAAAGATGTGGAGAGAGTGTTTAATCTGGTAGCCATCCTCTTCTGTCATTTGGCAGGGTTGGCCCATAGCACAGGACAATCCCCCTTGGGGCTGGGCAGCTGGGGAAGCTGGAGAGACAAGTGACTGAGGGCTAGTCTGCTTCCAGGATCTGGGGTCATGTGGTTTGGTTTGTTTGGTGGGGCTGTTTAATGTTCCTCTACAGCAGGGGTTCTCAACTTGTGGGTCGCGACTCCTTTGGGGGGGGTGTCAACAAACCCTTTCACGGAGGTTGCCTAAGACCATCGGGAAACACATATTTTCGATGGTCTTAGGAACGGAGACACCGCTCCTCTATCAACCTTTGCTCTGACGTTGGTTTTTTTATGCATACTGTCGAAAAATGTAGCAATGCAGTTTACTGCTGTTATATTACAAAATTTCATTTATTTGTCATTAGAAAGAAATATTTCATACTATATAATTAAATATTGTTTTATGATTTAATCAAATATGATTTAATTATGTTCACTTTGTAACAATGAAAATACATCCTGCATATGATATATATAGATATATTAATTTTTAACATTTTATTAGGGACTCATACAACTCTTATCACAATCCATACATATACATACATTAATTGTATAAAGCACATCTGTACATTCTTTGCCCTAATCATTTTCAAAGCATTTGCTCTCCACTTAAGCCCTTTGCATCAAGTCTTCTTTTTACCCCTCCCTCCCCGCTCCCCCCTCCCTCATGAACATGATAATTTATAAATTATTATTTTGTCATATCTTGCCCTATCTGGCATCTCCCTTCACCCCTTTTCTGTTGTCCGTCCCACAGGGAGGAGGTCACATGTAGATCCTTGTAATCGATTCCCCCTTTCCAACTCACTCACCCTCTACCCTCCCAGTGTCACCCCTCACACCCCTGGTCCTGAAGGTATCATCCATCATAGATTCCCTGTGCCTCCAGCTCCTATATGCACCAGTGTACATCCTCTGCTCTATCCAGACTTGCAAGGTAGAATTTGGATCATGGTAGTGGGGGTGGGAGGGTGGGGAAGAGGCATTTAGGAACTTGAGGAAAGCTGTATTCTTCATTGGTGCTACATTGCACCCTGACTGACTCCTCCTATAGACCCCTCTGGGAGGGGGTCTCCATTGGCTGACAAATGGACTTTGGGTCTCCACTCTGCACTTCTCCCTTCATTCACTATGGTAAGATTTTTTTTGTGTGTGTGATGATGCCTTATCCCTGATCCCTTCGACATCTCGTGATCACACAGGCTGGTGTGCTTCTTCCATGTGGGCTTTGTTGCTTCTGAGCTAGATGGCTGCTTGTTCACCTTTAAGCTTTTAAGACCCCAGACACTATCTCTTTTGATAGCCAGGCACCATCAGCTTTCTTCGCCACATTTGCTTATGCACCCGTTTGTCTTCAGCAGTTGTGTCAGGAAGGTGAGCATCATAGAATGCCAATTTATTAAGGTAGCAGAAGGACATTGGGTCTCTACTCAAGTACTCCCTCAATGCAAGAATACTTTCTTCTATTAAATTGGCACCACATGAGGAACTATATGAAATGGTCACGGCATGCGGGTGGTTGAGGACTACTGCTCTATAGGGTTTAGGTTCTTTGCGGTCTGAACTGCATGACACGGATGATCCCCCAGAAGCATAGTCAGGGGAAAAGAAGTGGAAGAGGGGTCATAAAAGCAAGAGGAAATCTGCTGCGCCGGAGTGGGTTCTGATGCATGGTGCCCACGCTTCACGGGGTTTTCCTGGCTGTAGTCTTTATATAACACATAGTCAGGCCTTTTCCTTCATCGCCACTGGGTGGCTTTGAACCACCAATCTTTGGCTTAGTGGCTGAGTACAAAGCATTTGTGCCATTCAAGGACCTTAGGAGTGGGCATCTTTTATTAGTTCAGCGAAACGTTTGTTTGGTCTTCTTTGGTTTAAGGGAGACTTTTTAAGGCAGCAAAGTTCTCATTCAATCAGCCAAAACACGGGGTGGCATGCTCTGCCCTGCTTTTTACCTGGCCTTTCCCTCCTTGGGGAGTAGATGGGAATTGTTTTGCATGGTAATATTGTAGGACACATCATATTTCATGCAGACTCCCAAGGAGTGACTCTGCTTCGGCAATTTCGGAGAGTCATTCCCCACCGCCCACCCCACCCTCTCCGCCCATTTGCAGCTATAGGCGCCCTGCTAATATTTCTGATTAGATTGCTTTAATCACTCAGGACACAGGTGTGCCCTCAGATCAGTACTGCAGAGAGACAGTGGACTGTATTCTGAGCCAGACCCCTTACCTCTAATTTGAGGCCTAGCTGCCACTGGGAAGGAGGGCTGGCACCCTCACTTGTGGTATAATGAATTCTCAATCCATCTGTGTGTCCCCAGTATAGCCATTTAGAAATGGAAACACCACCTTCAGGAATACATAGACCTAGATGTAAGATTTGCCAAGAAATAGTACCTTTATATTTTTGTTTAATAACAGCTTCCTGTGGCATTTCCTGAAGTCATGAATATTTCCTTTGGGCATTTATTTAGTTCTGATTTTACTGCCAAAGAACATCATATCACTGGTATTTATTAGCTCTCTAACATCCTGTGCATGATTATTCTGGCTTCCCAGTCTTCATTGGTGATTTATTCTAGACAATTCTTATTGTTTTTGCCCCAACACATTCCTGGATACTGTATTTTCCAGCAGGATTTACAAAGGCTTATTTTCTAATGGAAACAGTACCACGATGAGAAGCATATATATTGCTACCAAATGACTTGGCTTCACATAAATTACAAGAATGGTAAATAATCTGTCATTAAGACAGAAATACTTCCCTATAAATTTCCTGTATTTTTCTTTAGAGGAATCTGAAGCATTTTAAGCGGCTCCACTATTTCTGGTCATATAAAGTGAGCATAAATGTATGACACATATTGTTTATTTAAAGGCCCCTAAATGTATGTGGAAAGTATTAATAGAGAATATCAGAACACTATTTTACAGAGTAATAAATTTGGCCCACATTTAAATCTTTAGAGTTGGAAAAACCTGAGAAATGTCTATCCTGCCTCATTTGACAGATAAGAAAAATGGAGCCCACAGCAATAAGTGGCTTGCTTAAGGTTACCATGCTACATTAATTCAACATGCAATTAATGAAACAGTGTTACTGTCGTTCTTAGAACTTAGAAATGGGAGGTGCTGTGGTGCCCTGATCAGAAGCCCTCCTCCTCTGGACTAAAACATTTATTCCCCCAGCTAGTAGGAGTATTGGCAGCTGATGGCTCCCATTTGAGCCTCAGTTCTGAAACTTGCCCTTGATTAAGAGAAGCTTCTTGTTCCAAGGTCACATTGCTGTCCCAAGGGCAGCATACACCTGGTGAACGCAGGCATAGAAATGCTTAGCCCGTTTGCTTCTAATGGGGCCTGCTCCGAAAGGCCAGTGCAATCAGCTGAGACCTTTAGTTGTGCCTACAGTGCTGCCCAACCTCCCCCTTTACCAACCCTGCTCTTTTCTTTTCCTCCAGGTATTGCCCCCAAGAGCCAACCTCTTCACCTGGCGCCCCACCAAGAATCCTGCATGCAAATGCCTTTGCGAGTCAGCATCATCTTAGGGAACTGAACTGAGACGTAAGATTAATCTTTCCAGCAACAATTTTGATCATTGGGTCTTTAAAAAAATTTGCACCAAGGAATTTAAATCCATTCTTAGAGTAGAGAGAGGCATTCAAAGTGATCTATGACATGCACACATGCAATGTTTCAAAAAGTTCATGGAAAAAAATCCTTTATATTTTTAATTTAACCTTTTCCATAAACATTTGAAGGCTTCTCATATGTATGCATGTATATCTTTATGTATGCATACACATACATATATATGAAACGATGAAATAAGTATTGGAATAGAATATGTATATTGCCTTAAGTCAATTCTTAATCATGGCAACTCAGCAGGGGTCAGTGTAGAGCTGGTCTCTTCAGGTGTTTCAAGACTATGACCACTAAAGAGCAGATAGCCAGACTTTCTTCCAAGGCACCTCAGAATAGGTTTGAATTGGTATCCATTTGGTTAATAGTTGAATATCATCTATTTATCGATCTATCTGAACAAATTAATCACTTTTGGAAGAACTATAGCCAGAACGCTCCTTATAAGTGAGGGTAATGAGATTTCATCCCACATACATTGGATACTGATTTATGAATATATAAACCCAAACCCACTGCCAGCAAGTCAAGTTCAGCTCCTACTAAAAAACTCCACAGCAACCTTATATGACAGTGGAAGTGTGCCAGAGGGTTTCTGAGACTGTGCATCGTTACTGAAGCAGACTGCCCATCTTTCTCATCTCACCAAACTTGGCATCAAACCTACTGAGCCAGCAGGAAACATGCACACACACACATATTTCATACACATGCTTTTGTGTGTATGTGTATGTCTGTTGATTTTCAGTAATTCTGACTCTCAGCAACTCTATAGGACAGAATAGAACTGTTTCTTTGGGCTTCTAAGGCTGTAATCTATGGAACTAGATCGACATGTCTTTCTTGCCGGGAGCGGTGGGGTTAAACCTCTGAGTGTTCAGAAAGCCAGTAGGCTCTCTTTCTCTTTTTAGAGCGTCTAAAAGACACACACACACACACACACACACACACACACACACACACACACACACACACACACACCCTGATGGTGTAGTGGTTACATGTTAGACTGCTAAATGCTAGATCAGCGGTTCGAGACCACCAACTGCTTCTCTGGAGGATGGGGCTTTCTACTCCTGCAAAGAGTTACAATCTCAGAAAGCACCAGAGGCAGATCTACTCTATTCTATATGGTCACTATAAGTCATCATCTACTCAATGGTGGTGAGTTTGGTTTGTGTGTGTGTGTGTGTGTGTGTGTATACACCATATATATGTGGTAATCCCCCTGAAAACCCAGAATTTTTTTCAAAGCTATGTATTTAAGTTTTTTTTTATAGGACAATCTTATTGCTTTCAAAGTATTCTCCATTACACTTAATACAGTTGTCAAATCTGTGATTCCATTCTTGGAAACATTTTTCAAACTCATTTGTTTGACAATACCACCATTGTTTTTCCTTCAGCTCGTCAAAGTCATTGCCATCCTTTCATGTCCCTTTTCATTCATGGAAACAAAAAGAAGTAGCATGGAGCCAGGTCAGGTGAGTAAGGTGCATGGGGCAAGACAGGCAGCCTGTTTTTGCCCCAAACTGGCACACTGAGATGGTTACACAAGGAGGTACTTTGTTGTGGTGGCAAAACCAGTGCCCCATCTAAAAATCAGACCTTTTGGGTTGCACACGCTTATGCGAGCTTTCCAGAACCTCTAAATAGAAAGTTTGATTGGCAGCCTGACTTGGTGTCAAACTCCAAATGTACTATGAGTAGACATTTTTGTCCATTTGGGAAGTTGATGGATGTCCAGAGCGAGGTTTGTCATCAATTGACATTTCACCTCTTTTGAAAAGAGAAAATTACTCACACACTTGAGTTTTTCCCAAGGTGTTGTCCTTGTAAGCTGTGTTCAACATCACAACCACTTCTGTGGCATTTTCCCAAGCAGGAAACAAAAATTCATACCTGTACACTGTTCTCTTAACTTCACCATCACACACACAAAAATGAGGTTTGAGGAAAATTGCTTTACGAAAAAATTCACTGTGAACAGAGAGAACTTTTCCAGTCAGCACCACTGGGTGTAGCAACTCAGAGTGAGTTGCTCGATGCTTGTCTAGTGGGAAAAATGCATGCCTGGAAAGTTCTGCTATGCCCAGTGCAATTCCAGGACCCCCTCGTACACACACACATACATATATGAGGAAGCCTTAATAGATAATGATGCTATACATATATCTGGGTACATGATGTTATATCTATATACACACACACACACATAGATAGATAGCAACACTGTAGTATCTCAATAATGACTTTAATTGGAACAATGTGGAAAATTTTTCTCTGACTCATTTCTTAGTCTCTCCCTCCTTCCTTCTCTCTCAAAAAACTCCAACCATTATTATAGGTTGCCCAAGTTTTAGATGTGAAAAGATAGAGGGGTAGAAGGTATTTATAAGTGGATTTTAAGGGAATTAAGTTTGAGGATTAAAATATGATACATAAAAGGAAATTATATAAAAAACGTTCATGAAATGATTACCCAGAATGGATATTAAGTAATAATTTTCCATGCTTGAGCCTTTTGCTGTGAATAAAATATTATAATCAGAGTACTTGGGATTTCCTCTTCCCAGCATTGGCGAGCCACTTGCCCTCCCTGCTCTCAGTACTTCACAGAAGCACTGCCCACCAGCAACACTAGTGGGTAAACATGGGCAGGAGCCAAGTGTAGGTGGTGCTGGGGATCATCAAATGAGCAGAGTGATGAAATAAGTGTTGAAGCCAGACATACCTTTCCTGTATATGAACATTTATAAAAATGGAGTTAGGAAGGTACAAATTGAATTCCAGGTGCTGAAACTTCAGTGAATAAGCCCTTTGGGAAAACAGCTCCTCCACAATAGAGGCAGTAGCACTTTAAAAGGCCTCAATATTTGTAGAGATTGAATGACTGTGTAAGGGAGTTAGGAAGTCATGATGAATTCTTAATTAATCCGTCCTGTTCCCAGGGAAGTTTTTCTTCTCCCTTTCCTGTTCCAGTCAGCAGACTGCTGGGATATGGGAGCCAGAAACCTGGGAATCATTCTAGAGTACTTTTTATTGACACACTAATTGGTTTGGCCTCTTTTATGGGTTGAATTGAATTCCCTTAAGACATAAGTTGATGTTCTAACCCCCAGTTTCTTATTTGGAAAGAAGAAGGTGTTTGTAGACGTAACTCGTAAATGAGTGGCAGTATTAAACTAGGGTCCCGGGGGACATGGTGATTATATGTTTAAACTGCTGGGCTCAGCAGTTTCAACCCACAAGATGGGGTTCCCTGTCTTTCTCCTAGCTTCTAGAGGTGGGGGACAATTCTAGGCAACCCTTGGCTGGCAGTCCTATCACTCTAATCTCTGCCTTCATTCTTGCATGGCTTTCCACCCGGACACTGGGAGAAGGATGGGACTTTCTGCTTCTGTAGAGAGTTACAGTCTTAGAAACCCATAGGATTGCTACCCTGTTCCAATGAGTTGGCATTGACTAGATGGCAGTGAGGTTTATTTTTTCTTCTTTTAACGAAAGATAGGCTGACCTTAATATAATAAGAGTAGTGTTCAAGTAAAACTCAATGCCAAGGAGCCACTTCTAACTCATGAATCACTACAGGACAGAATAAGCCATCATTTAACTCTGGAAATAATGGTGTTGAAAATGCTGGTGAGGTTGTGGAGAGATTGGGACTCTTATATGCTACTAGTGGTACCATAAAATGGTACAACCATTATGGAAGACAGTGTGGCACTTCCTTTAAAAGATAGAAATAGAAATATCATATGATCTAGCAACCTTAGTACTGGCATATATCCCAGAGAAATAAAATGAGTTACTTAAATAGACATATGCACACCCAAGTTCATTGTAGTGTTATTCACAATAGCCCAAAGATAGAAACAATATAAGTGTTCATCAATTGATAAATGAATTAACTAATTGTGGTACATACAAATAATGGAATACTTTGCACATCTTATAATGAATCATGATGAATCCGGAAACCACCTCACAATGAATGAATGAATCAGGATGATATTAGACTAAAATAAGTCAGTCACAAAGGGATAAATAAGGTAGGAGACCACTAATATAAAAAAGTCAAGCATAGATTTCCATGTAGAAAGAAACATTCTTTGATTGTTACCTGTGAGGGAGGAGGGAGAGAGGAGAACCACTAACTTGACTGTAGACATGTGCTAATTCTGGTGAAGGAAACGGCAATGCACAACATGGGAGGAGGCAGCCCATATGACCATGGCAAAGAAGTCATTGGGAGGCACACAGGGCCACTGTGGTAAATGCTACAACATACTGCAATCCTAGGAAAATTGTGATAACAATAATTTTTAAGTGGATATGTGGTAGGCAAGATTCTCTAGAGAAACAAAACCAGGGCACTTATGATGTACATAGACATGTACATACATGTGTACATATATAGGTTTATACAGTGAGAAGGAATATTACACCTTATTAGTCCACAGAGCAGTGCAGAGGGTTCAGTTCATCTCACTTCTGTGGAACAGTTAATATACTGGAAGTCCTTCAACTCATGTGGGCTGCAGACATCAGAGGAAGCAGACGTCAGTTTATAAATTCCCCTTCAGACTTATGTAACACATGTAATGACACCAAATGCAAGAAGATCACAGGCCAGTGATCTTTTGGATCCAGTAGTAGTGGAAGCATCTCAGTGCTTGCATGGGTTTCCATGTGGCTCCTCCAGCTCCAGGTCTCTTGCTCCATCAGTGTCACTTTGTCTGGCTTGTCGACAGAAATGACTTGAAAGAGTGTGTGTCCTGCCTCCAGGGAGGACGACAGGAGTTCCCAGAATCCTCAGCAGAAGGCCATGTCCACACAGAGACCTCATTGGCTATGACCTGATTGACAGGCCAGACTCCACCCCTTCATAAGTTGACAAGAGATTATGTCACTGTCACAGGATGCATAACTAAATATGTATGCTAACTAGATGTGGGAGATTGTGTGAAATAGAACCTTCACCAGAAGGTTATGGTGCCTGCTTTTTGGGATTCCTAAGGGGCCATTTGGATAAATTTTCTAAATCACACAGGGAAATCACAGAAGTTTTAAATAAAGAGAAAACTGCATTGGTTAGAAAAGTCCAGGAAAGTTGCTCTGAGTGATTCCCCCCACCCCCCATCATTGACAACGCATTTGCTCATTCTTCAAGTGCAGCAAAGGGCTTTCAAGGAAAGTCTTGTTGGGAAACCTTACCCTGTCTACCTTACAGCTTGCTTCTTCAGTCATTTTTTGTCATTCCCATAACTCACGAGAATATTTATAAGGAACACACTTTGAATCCCCGCCAAATGCCCAAACTCCTTTTTCTGAGTTGGTGTAAATAGAATAGTGCTGAGTTCTCTGGGAAAGGCTAGAGGGATGGCAGCATGGTGTTCAGAAGGAAGTGTGTAGACCAGGATGGAGGCTATGTTGAGAAAGAATAGCTTTACATTTTGATATTTTTGTTCAGTAAAGGTTTCTATGATTTGGTAATAATATTTTTGGACTTAACTTTCATGTATTTAGGGATCAGGTGATGTGGCACATTTGTTTTTAAATCTCTTTCAATCTCCGTCTGTCATGTGTAAAGTAAGTATTGAGTTCATTCGATTTTTCCCTGTGGGTAAAAGTGTGCGTGAAGTGTTTAGACTTCTTATGAATAGCTCAAGACAAATATTAACACCAGAGAATTTATGCTTCAGACAAAACCATAAATGTTAGAATAAAGAGCACAACAGAATTCCTGTGGTGCTGAATTTATGATTTTTTTTTTGAGTTGGGGAGCTATCTGTCGTCTATAATAGGTCTAAGGGTCAGGGCATCATTTCAGTCCCTTCATTCATTGTGTCTCGAAATATGGTCCTTTAACATACATGAAAAAACCTAATTGGGTCTCCACTCTGTAAAAAAATATAAAAATATACAATTCCCAATGAGTCCAGTTACTGATACAAAAAGTATTGTGCAGCCATCAGCAATATCGATTGCTTCAAGTTTCCATTCATGTGAACAGTAGCTCAATGCTTCCTAAACGATGATTGTTCCTTCCTCCTGCCTCTGTTATATAGTTGCTTATTCTAGGCAAATGTTTAATTGTATTTCATTGACTGCACAAAGGCATTCAACTGTGTATCCAAAGATTATGGGTAACATTTTTTAGACATTTTATTAGGGCTCATACAACTCTTATCACAATCCATTCATATACATACATCAATTGTATAAAGCACATCTGTACATTCTTTGCCCTCATCATTTTCTTTTTTTCCCTCTTTTTACATTTTATTAGGGGCTCATACAACTCTTATCACAATCCACACATATACATACATCAATTGTATAAAGCACATCCGTACATTCTTTGCCCTCATCACTCTCAAAGCATTTGCTCTCCACTTAAGCCCTCTGCATCAGGTCCTCTTTTTTTTCTCCCTCCCTCCATGCTCCCCCCTCCCTCATGAGCCCTTGATAAACCACAGATTGTTATTTTGTCATATCTTGCCCTATCCGGAGTCTCCCTTCCCCCCCTTCTCTGCCATCCATCTCCCAGGGAGGAGGTCACATGTGGGTCCTTGTAATCAGTTCCCCCTTTCCAACCTACTCACCCTCCACTCTCCCAGCATTGCCCCTCATAGCCTTGGTCCTGAAGATATTGTCCACCCTGGATTCCCTGTACCTCCAGCTCCCATATGCACCAGTGTACAACCTCTGCCCTACCCAGTCCTGCAAGGTAGAATTAGTATCATGGTAGTTGGGGGGAGGAAGCATCCAGGATCTGGGGGAAAGCTGTGTTCTTCATTGGTACTACATCGCACCCTGACTGACCCAACTCCTCTCCTAAACCCCTCTATGAGGCAATCTCCAGTGGCCGACACTTGGGCCCTGGGTCTCCACTCTACACTTCCCCCTTCATTCACTATGGTATATATATATATATATATATATATATATATATATATATATATATACACACACACATATATGTATATATACACATGTATATATATATATATATATATATATATATATATATATATATATATATATATATATATATATATATATATATTTGCATGATGCCTTATACCTGGTCCCTTTGGCATCTCGTGATCACACAGGCTGGTGTGCTTCTTCCATGTGGGCTTTATTGCTTCTGAGCTAGGTGGCCGCTTGTTCACCTTCAAGCCTTTAAGACCCCAGACACTATCTCTTTCGATAGCCGGGCACCATCAGCTTTCTTCACCACATTTGCTTATGCACCCGTTTGTCTTCGGCTATCATATCATGGAGGTGTGCAGCCAATGATATGATTTTTTGTTCTTTGATGCCTGATAACTGATCCCTTTGGGATCACGCGATCACACAGGTTGGTGTGTTCTTCCATGTGGGCTTTGTTGCTTCTGCTCTAGATGGCCGCTTGTTTATCTTCAAGCCTTTAAGACCCCAGTCACTATCTCTTTTGATAGCTGGACACCATCAGCTTTCTTCACATTTACTTGTTCACCCGCTTTGGCTTCAGCAGTTGTGTCGGGAGAGTGAGCATCATAGAGTGCAAATTTAATAAAAGAAAGTATTTATGCATTGAGGAAGTGCTTGAGTAGAGGCCCAAGGTCCTTCCGCCACCTTAATACTAAACCTATAAATATAGACACATAGATCTATTTCCCCATCCTCATATATATATTTGCATGTACATGTCTTTGTCTAGACCTCCATAAATGCCCCTTGACTCCCAGCTCCTTCCTCCATCTCCCTTGACTTTCCTCCTGCCCCACTACCATGCTCCGTCCCCACCTGGGCTACAGCTATACCTCTTCTCTACGGAACCTTACCCTTGATCATTCCCCACCAGGCCTGCCACTCCTCCCTCACTACCATTTTGGGTCCCATGTTGTTCCCTTGTCCCTGTGTTTGTTAACACCACTTCCTTACCCCCTCCCCCTCCCCCGCCCCAAGTCCCCCCGGAACTGTTGGTCCCGTTGTTTTTCCTCCAGATAGTTCATCCAGCCTGTGCTATTCAGACAGACCTGTGGAGACACTAACATGCACGAAAACAAGACAGAGGAAAACAAAGCAACAGCATACAACCAGACAACAAAACAACAAAAACAGACCACTGACAAAGAACAAAACAAAACACTTCACAAAAGAAAAGCTTGTGGTTCGTTCAAGGATCGTTTGCTGGCCCTTAGGAGCATTTTCCAATCCAGTCTGTTGGGGCGCCACGCCCTTGCCCCAAAGTCCATTTTCAGCAAATTATGGGTAACATTTTAAAGAATGAAAATTCCAGAACACATGAATTGTGCTCAGGTTGCACCTGTCTGCAGTCCAAGAGGCAGTCATTTGAAACAAACAGTGGAATACTGAATGGTTTAAAATAAGAAAAATTTGCACCACAGTTATATCCTTACACCATACTTATTCAATCTGAGCAGGTAATGCAGGAAACTGGACTTTATAAAGGACATAGGCTCAGGTCTGGAGGAAGGCTCATAAATAATCTTTGACATGCAGATTACACAATTTTACTTGCGGAAAGCAAGGAGGTCTTGAAGTTCTTGTCGATGAAGATCAAGGACTGCAGCTTCCAGTCTGGATTATACCTCAATCTAAAAAAAACAAAACTTCTCACAATATACAGAGAATATCTATAAGGAACTGTTTTTGGCTTGGATCCATAACTAACACCCATGGAAGTGCTCAAAGGAAAGAGGTTGCTTTGAATACTAAGGTGCACCTGAACCAGACCATGATCTTTTTAATAAGCGGGTATGCCCGTGAAAACTGGACAATGGGGAATAAAGACTGAAGGAGAATTGATAGGTTGGGATTGTTGTGTTGGAGAAGAATACCAAGCATAGCACGGATTGCCAGGAGAATGACCCAGTCAGTCTTGGAGGGAATGAAGTAAAGCTGTTCCTCAGGAGCAAGGCCAGTGAGACGTCATCTCACCCATGTTAGGGAAGTCCTGGAGAAAGACATCGTGTCTGGTGAGTAGAAGTTCGGAGAAAACAGAGCAAGAGCCTCAGTGAGATGGATTGACATAGTGGCTGCAACAGTGGGCTGAAACATAGGAGCGATTCCGAGGATGATGCAAGACGTGGTCGTGCCTGTTTCTGCTTTGCATAGGTTTTCTGTGAGTAGAACCAAGAATTAACAACAGCAACAACAACATCAAGAAGCAGGTTTTTCATATAAAGGAGATCATAGAACATTTGTCCTTTTTTGATGTGCTTGCTTCACTTAGGTGCTGTTTTCAAGTTTGAGTTTGTGGCCAGTATTAAGGCTTCCTTTCCTTGACGGCCGAGTGAGATGCCACTGTTCAGCCGGCATGATGTTTATCCATTCACCTGTTGATGAACATTTGAGTTGTTTCACCTTTTGCTGTTGTGAACATTTGCAAAGAACCTTGGCTTCCAATGTCCCTGCTTTCAAGTGGAAGTGCTGGGACTTGTTAGCTGCATGAGCGGGCTTCAAAAAGATTCATGGAAAATGGAATGAAATGATCATTGAACTTTTGTACAAACTCTCTGGAGCCCCTTTGTTCAGTATTTTGAGGTCCCTGCCAAACTGTTCTGAGGTGGCTGTGCTCCTTCACATTTCTCTTAGGTGCTTGCTTTGAGGTAGACTCCTGGGCCTTACCTCAGGCTTATATAAGCAGAATACTTTGGACTCTGCCTTTGGTTTTAAAGCCTTTTGTGTCATTATTGTTATTGTTTGGGGGGCACGCTCCATCCAGCCTGTGAATGTACATTAGGAAAGTGATGTTCGCATTGGAGTAACAGGGGCTGGGGTGATGATATGTTGTCTGAACTTTAAATAATGTTGGAGGGAAGATGTGGTTTGTTGTCAGAAATGTGAGGTAATACCTCTCTTGTTGCCCAAAGGACAAAGCTGGTCAGCTTTGATGAGGATGACTTCAGGGCGGATGTGGGCTCCTGGGTGGCCGTGGGAACCCTTCCCTGGTGAGATGGACAAAGCAGAGGTTCACACAGTACTCAGGGCCCCCAAGAAGTGTTGGGCGGAGAATCTTAACCACATTGTATTTGCTATCTGACTCAGGCATGAGAAGTGTTCTCAGGGTCCAGGTCTGACCTTGAACAAAGCCACACTGGGCGGGTTTGTAGGCTGTGAACTGTCTCTGAGCCACAGACACATTCATCTGCTGCTCTGTACAGCTCGTGGGCCTGCAGCTAGCCAGCCCTTCTGCTGCTGGGAGGAGCAGGCCACCTGCGAATCTGCCAGCTGCAGCAAAGCCACATGCTTTATCATAGCGCTTGGAACAGAAAGTCATGTGACACTCGCTTTTCATGTGCTTCAACTCATGTGATGGTATTCCACTGAATCTGTACAGGTTTTCCTTCTTGGAACCACGCCCCTTTCGGGTCTTCTACCTGATCAGTATATCTATTTATTATATGGTCTCTGTTCCAAGCAGCATGATCCCTAATAAAGTATTTACTTGAAAATGCACTTTCTGTTTTATTTCATTGAAGAATTGTTGTTGTTGGGTGCTGTTGAGTTGGTTCCCACGCATAGCAATCCCCCAAACACTGCCAGTCTGTGCCCACCTCACAATTGTTCTTATGTTTGAGACCATCTATGCCGCCACTGTGTCCATCTAGCTTGTCCACGGTCTTCCTCTTTGTTTTCGCTATACACACACGGTACCTTAGAGAAGGAGATTTGATTTATTCTAGGTTACTTTAGCATTGGTAGTATGAGAACCTTCTCTGTGGCTTATAAAAACTGTTGTCACTCTGGTACAACACTCAGATTATGTGGGTTGTGTCTCACTAGTCTGGGCTGTCAGTATCCCTGCCTGATTACCAAGGTAAATTGTTTGTGGTGTCCCTGAGCACTTGAACATGCCACCGTCTTGATCTCCGAGGGCTCAGAAGCTCTGCCCTGGTATCAGTCTGTGTGAAAACTTGCCTGCAGATCTCACTATGGGTGATCGTATAAACATCACTATTTTAAAATTCCATTTTCTATAGACTTTTTAAGCCTCTTAGTGTGTGTGCATAGTATATAAATACATAATTTTATTTATTTCTCATCTTAATTCTTATTTTTGGATCCCTTCTGGTGCAGCCCTTAATTGCTCAGCTGATAAACAAAGGTTGGTGGTTTGAAGGTGCTCCGTGGTTCCAGAGGAGAAAGAACTGATGCTCTGCTCCCATGAAGATGATAGTCTAGAAAATCCCGAGGGACAGTTCTACTCAAGCTATGGAGCTTGTATGAGTTGAGAATCAATTTGATGGCACCTAACAACAATAATTCTTATTGATCATAAAAGAAGAACAAAACCCTTTCTTTAGCATACCAACAGTTTGCTTTTAAATCCATTGGCATCAAATTGATTCCCACTTATAAAAACTGCATGTCGAATGCGGGGGACTGTAACCACTTATAAAGACCGCATGTCGAATTTGGGGGCTGCAAGTCTTGACTAGAGCAACAGCCTCATCTTTCTCCTGTGGAGGGGCTGGTAGGTTAGAACTGCTGATCTTCGAATTAGCAATGCATAGCCTAACCCACAGAGCCACCAGGGCTCCTGTTCTTGGTTTCTATATTCTCTAAAATTGTAATATTAGTGTATTATCTGAATCTTAACTCAAGCTGTACTAAGAGTTTTGCTAATTCATCCTTTATTCATTAACTCAAAAACAAACAAACAAAAAACCCAGCCCCCTCCCCCCTCCGCCAACCATTTAATTTACCCATGCTTGGTTTGACTTCATTGGGGCTTACTCAATGAACTCCTGAGACTGATAGCACCATCAATTATTTGCATCGCTCATTCTCTTGGCAAAAATAATGCAAAATTTTGTTTTTTCGTACGAAGAAGGAACTAATCAAAGCAAACAGACCCTTACAACAAGGCTAAACTCTTGATAAGAATATATGATCATAGACATATTTTAAATTAGCTGAATGTACCTAGAGATGAGAAGAGCCCAGTGAACGAAACTTGGTGTCTCTCCATGTGGAGGAGAGATGGAAGAGCAGCGCTTCTAAAATCTGTTCCAAGGACAGCTCTCAGGGGTAAACATCATGATAGTGATTAGCACTTGAGCAGAGTTTTCTGTTTCTAAACCCTTTCTCAGTTTAGCCTCACATCACCCAAGCCTATGTGGTGGGACAAGAATGTGTTTTCCTACACAACAGTCAATATAAACAATACTAATGTAGTGTAGTAGGATATTCCCTGTTCTGCTACCCAAATCCCATGTGGCATAGCATCAAATATATGATTGCACCATAAAATAGGAAAAGTTCTGAATCCTGAATTACATATAGCCCCAAGGGTTTCAGATAAGGAGCTGCACATTTGAACTGTGAATCAGAAACAAGTCAAAGCCAACAGATACTCAAAAGCAGAGGTAGAAAGATGTGAGAGACATAGAAGATTGGAGAAGCAAAGTGGAGCGACTTCATTCCCTCCTTGGTGCTCCCTCCAGTGGGAGATTACATGCCTCTCTCACTTGTAGAATCAGGCGTGTCATGTGACTTTCTCTGGCAAACAAAGTGTGAACCAAAGGGATGAGCCATCCATTACTTTCACACCTGTGTGCACTGTCATAGTTAATGGCCAACATGCTCAACCTCTCCCAGGGGCTCCAAATCTTGTGGGAGAGTAGCAGGGAGAGGCCTGCCACAGTCCTTTTTTTTTTTTGAAGTGGCTATATAATTTTAATTTAGTTTTTTTCAAGTATACCCATTTAAATAAGCCATACAAAACTAAAGCAGAATCTTTCTCCCAGCCTAAAGAATCAATATTCCAATTTATATTTGAGTCACATGTATAGTTGTATGCATTTTTGTGCATATGACATAGACATTTTGGTACATAATTTTTGCAAATTAGAAAGTAGAACATTTTAAGTCTCTATTGATTATAATTTCTGATAATTGGACTAAGTAAATTTATGAACCACAATTATTTCACCATTGGACATTTCCATGAAAAAATCACTATACAAACTAAAAATAGAATCATCCAAGTGCTGATTAGTGCCAGTCTTACGGGAAATTGTAATCCGAGACATGGTGCGACATTCCGACAGTCATCCAGGTACCAAATGGAAGAACCAGACTTAATCCAGTTCTTCTTACCCCCATCCCTGTACTTATGCTACAGTCCTGCAGATGGCCCATTATTTCCTAGTTCTACAACAAATTACATTTGAAATGATCCTTAATATTAAACTTTGAAAACATATAGAGAAATTGGAAACAGACATCAATTTGAAGAGATCCAGTGTTTCAAAATCAAAAATAAATACAGTGGTTCTCAAAAAAGAAAAGACTGATTTTCCTTCTTTCATTTTTCCTTCATTTTTTCCTCTGCTTTTTCCGTACTGCTCATTTCTGTTTGCACAGAGCCAGTGGATCCTAGAACGTTGACAGCACGTGGCCTCTTTTAGCTTTTATGGATATTCCTATCGGTGTCTGCCATTTTTGGATGCAGTAAGCTTTGCTGAGGTATGAAGGCACCCCTCTCTGCTGAGGCTGAACGCGACCTCAGAACCCCTGTCGACAGAGAGCTGCGGACAATCACAGTCTGGTAATCAGAGTTGGCACATGAGTGCAAGCTTCTTGGCAGTGTGCGCTGTGGGGTGTCACCTATGCTGCTCACACTGCACTTCTTTCCCTCTGGCCTCGGGGTCCCCTGCACCCCGAGGCCACGGCTGGCCGCCTCCTGATGGGACCGACTCAAACCGTGTGCTAATGCAGATAGCCATGCAGGCGTTTTGTCCTTACATCACTGAATTTAGCAAATTGTGTAAGTAATCCGTGCCTATTGGAATACAGCAACCCTGGAAATCAAACAGTACACAAATATATAAATAAAAAATACATTCTTTTTCCCTAAAGTCACCAGTGCTACCGATTTTATGCATATCCTTCCATACCATTCTCTATGTTCAGGCAAACATACACCTACAACTACATTAAACTAAAACAAACGAACGACCTCACTCACTACCAGGGAATCAATTCTGACTCTTAGCGACCCTATAGGCCAGGAAAGAACTGTCCTTGTGGGATTCTGAGACTGTAACTCTTTACAGGAGTGGAAAGCCTTTTCTTTTTCCCACTGAGTGGCTGGTGGTTTTGAACTGCTGACCTTTCAGATCACAGCTGATCACATAACCACTAAGCTGCCAGGCTCCTGTTTGTGCATGTAGTCCCATTGTCAACACCGAGCGGCCGCACTGGAATGCCAGCAGTTTTCATTTTAGAAAATAGAGGCTTATATAAATTGAGTAGCTTGTGTGTCACTCGGGTTAGGAAGTGAGAATTGAAAACCAAGTAGCCTTACTCTGTTCTCCATCCTGTTAACCTCTAAGTTACATTGCTTCTGTGATTACACTCAGGCCATGACTGAATGGGCAATCAGTCAACCATTTCCCTACGGATGGACATGGAGGTGGTTTTCTTTCTTCCTTTTTATTACTGTAACACGCTGAAATAAATGGCACCAAAGCAAAGCAGAAATGCACACTGATGCTCTTAGTTTGGATGCAAAGAATCCCGTAGCAATGACTTCCTCTGCTTCATTTGGGAGCGCCCTACCAACACTGACTGTCTTCATCTGGTTAGACTAGGGGTCCTGCTTCTCCTCGTTCCTATTCCGATGACTAACGAGGGATTCACGCTTCACCAGAGCCCCGCGGAGTAGCCACATATCTCTCCAACGCAGGGCAGAATGAGAACCCGGTTTAAGTCCGTGTAGTTTACATTTAGAAACAGGAGGAAGTGACCTGTAAGGGATTCTCTTCCCCTAGATGTGTCATGTGCAATCACACTGCAGGAATCTCTGAAGTGAAGTGAAATATTTGTTTTGATTGCTCACTGATTAAGACTACACTCTAGTGCACAATCCTGACAGACATCTCGGGGAACTACTCTTACTGTAAGCATCTGGGTCAGGGTCGCCCACCTTCTTTAATCCAGCAGTCTGCTTTCATTAAGGCGTTATGCAAAGAAACCTCATTGGGCAGCTACAATTGGTTTCTCATCTCTGCTCCTGAATATTGCGGGGTCGCAGCCATTGCCAGTGCTACTGCTCATCGATTTGGAATGCCCTCTGTCAGTGTTCACTGCAAACACTTTGGAAAAGCAGCCAGAGGGGAGATTTTCTTTAAACACTGATGCGTGATATGAAAAGTGGACATATAATTTATTATTCAAATCATTACCAAAGATATTTGGGACAAAATATCAGACTAAACACCAAACGCATTAGAAACGTTAGCTGTGAGAGGCTTCGAAATGCTGCCGTCAACGTGGTTCGAACTTACAGCGAACAGCATGTAGCCAGGTCTGGCCCCTCCTCACAACGCGGTTGCGTGGAACCCCTCGTTGCGGCCAGTGTGTCTACCCCACTCCTTAAGGGTCTTCCTCTTTCCTGACGACACTGTCTTTTTTCAAGTGTGATGCCCCTTTTCCAGACACTAGTCTTTCCTGCTAGCATGTCCAAAGGATGTGAACAGGTGTTTGGGTAAGAGCATGAAAAGAAATGGTTAAAAATCTCAAGAGGCATGCTTCAAAAAATTTAATCTAGAAGCACTGGAGGCTAGATATTTATCAACAAATTGCTACAATCTATATTACCTTATGGAAATTGTACAACAAAGTGGATTTGATTGGTTTAAGATGAACTATCCTGAAAGGCCCAGAGAAGACAGTCCCACAGCAAACTGAGGGCTTTGTGTTTGTGGCTGGAGGTACATGGTTGAGTGAGGCCCTGGAATGCCTGGGGGAGCAGAGGGTCACTTTTACATGGATTCTTCTAGTACAATGTAGGCAATGATAACCAATAGTCACTCTACGTAATATATCTTTGCAAGAAGTGCACTAAGATCTTCAAAGTCGGCGGTGGCATGTGTAAGAAATATTACTATTAGCAGTGAAGGGTCCTATTATCTCTGTCCTGCCCTGGCAATTCCCCTGCTTCTCCCCTCAAGACCCACCACCCTCCATTTCTGCTTGTGTTTATCTTGAAGTAGGCCATGGGACCATTTAGTGAAGAAGCTTCAGATTCTGCTTAGCAAAGGGTGAGGAATGTTACATATTGTAACCAATTCCTGTCATCTGGAATACCATTATTTCCATCAGTGAATGCCTGTTTCTGCCTGCATCCCAATTCTCCCACAGAGTCGATTCTGACTCATGTGATGCTGCAGGACAGAATAGAGCCCCCCCCACAGGATTTTCAAAGTGGCTAAATCAACACAGAAGCAGACAACCTCATCTTTCTCCGACAGTGTCTTTGAACCACCCACCTTTTGGTCAGCAGCCCATTACTTAACCACTTGTGCCAGGAAGGCTCCTTGTCGGGCTGATTTAGGACTCTCCTAATTTCACTCAGGAGTCCTGGTGGTGCAGTGGTTAAAGTGCCTGACTGCTAACCGAAATGTCTTTATCAGCGAAAGACGTGGCTGTCAGCTCCCTAAAGATTACAGCCTCGGAGACCCGGTTCTTACAAGGTCACCGTGAGTCTGAATTACTCCATGCCGTTGGGCTTGGTTTGATTGGACTTTCACTAGAAGGAGCGCCGCTGGTCCAACAGGTATGAGCTAAGCTGTTCATTGAAAGATTGGTAGTTCGAACTGCTCGCAGCTCCCTGGGAGTTTGGGGGTGGGGGATGGGGGGGAGGGGAAACGTGCCCACCTGCGTCCATAAAGCTTTACACTTCTGGAAACCGTATGCGACAGTTCTACTCTGTTGCACGTGAATAAGAGTAGATTCGATAGTTCCTAAGAACAGCAAGTTCACGAAGGGAACCCCTGGGGGACACATGATTAACACGCTTGGCTGACGGCGGACTCAAAGCCTGGAGGCTGCAGTCACCCACAGCACCTCGGCAGAAAGACTTGGTGATCTATGCCCTAAAAGTTAGCCAGTGAAAACCATGAGGAACACGCCTCCACGCGTACACCCGTGAACCGTGAGGTTGAATCAGCTCCAGAGCACGGATTTTTAATTTCACTAATGGAACTCCATTCTGGTCTCCACTCGGGGAACTAACTGGTGCCAGGGTAAGCCTCAGCTAAATCACAGGTGCTCTATGCAGAAATTGTTAGTGTGAATTATGGGCCTTGTAATTGTGGAGCAGCAAGACTTATACTTAGCTGCCCTTCATTTTATTTCCATCCTTCCATATTCTTCAGAATTTGCCTTTAGTCACATATTTCCATTTCTAGTCCAGCTCCTGCTTCAATTTCACTGGTGATAACAGCTGCCTCTTTTAAACACAAGTGCATGGAGACAGTGCCAAGAATACGCTGTAGACAGGGCACTGCTTTGACTGGGCAGATCATGTACAGCAAAGGGTTTTTTTGTGTGTGGAATTCAACTGCTTTCCTTCAGCCTTCAGGTTCAGAAATTCACTGCCATTGGGTCGATTCTGACTCATGGCGATCCACAGGATGGAACAGAAGTTCCCACGCAGATTTCTGAGACTATAACTCTGCAGGGGACTAGAAAGCCTCATCTTTCTCCCGCAGAGCAGCTGGTGGTTTCAAACTGCTGACGTTGCAGTTAGCCACCCAAGGAGTAACTCACTGTGCCACAAGCCCCTTCATACAGCCCTCAGTGAAAAAACAAAAAACACAAACGTGGTGAGCGTTGCCCATCTTTACTTTTAAATAGAATCTCCTCTCTCAGCAGGGTGTGTAATTTGTTCCAGGAGACCCAGTCTCTCTGCTTCTGAGGACGGAGTGCTGTCGTTGGAGAAATCATGGGCTGGTGTTGATATTTGTATTTAATCTCCATTGCTATATGATTTTATGCTAGACTTTTCTTTCAATGTTCACTTTAATGGTATGGTTATTCCTCTTTGCCAAGAAATTCAATATGGTGAGCCTGGGAAAAAGCAATCTATAGAGATAGATAATTATTCAATATCTGGTAGCTGTTGACTGAATTAAAGATGTATTTAGATTCCTTTGTTGTTGATCTGATAGAACGGCTCCTTTACTTGCTGCTGTGTTGTCCTTAGTCTTTTTCTTTCCGTCCTTCCTTCTTCAGTTCCCATGGGTGTGTTCATTTGGATACAAAGGGAGCAGTTTGGCCACAGGCTTGCGCCCTGTGCTGTTGTTGTTAGCTACCACGGAGGCGGTTCCAACCCATAGCAACCTTACGTCCAGCAGAACAAAACCCCGCCCGCTCCTGCATCATCCATGCACCACAACGCTCCTATGTTGGAGCCTATTGTTGTGGCTGTATTGTCAATCCATCTCCCCTGTGCCTTCCTCTCCTTATTGCCCTCTCTCTACCTTGCTGAGCATGATGTCCTTCTCCAGGGACTGGTCTCTCCTGACCACATGGCCAAAGTCTGTGAGACTAAGCCTCGCTATCCTTGCTTCTAAGGAGCTTTCTGGCTTTACTTCTTCCAAGACAGGTTGGTTTGCCTTTTCGCAGTCTGTGGCACTTCCAATATTCTTCTCCAGCACCATAATTCAAATGCAGGGATTCTTCTTCAGTCTTCTTTAGTGAATGTCTAACTCTCACACGCATAGGAGGCAATGAAATACCTTGACTTGGGTCCGGCACACCTTTGTCCTTAGAGTAACCTCCTTGCCTCTCAGTGCCGTAGGAGGCGTTGCGCCTTTGGACGGAGTATGGCGTTGTCTTCTTTAGCTGTCCCTTGTGGTTTTCTCTTCTGCTTTTTGATGTCACCTGGCTCCCACTTGCTTTAGTTATCCTCTGCTGACGGCCACTTTGCTCTTTTCTTTCTGTTAATGACCTTTTGCTTTCTTCATGGGTGATGGTCTGCATGTCCTCCCACAGCTCATCATGTCTCTGTCATTAGTGTTCCACGTGTCAAATCTGTTCTTGAGATGACCTCGAAATTCAGGTGGCACCGTGGACAGTCCTTCAGTACACTTATCCTTCATTTGTCATCCGATTGATCTAGGTTTGAATTCAGACCCATCATTTCTTCAGCAGCAATGGCACTCATTCAATTACCTCAAAGTTCAGCTCCTCTCCTTTAAAATGGGGAGAGCATGAGATGGAATCGTCTCGATGGCAGTAAGGGACAGCCAACTTCATAGAATTGTTTTTAAAAAGGTGTTTGAGCATCCAAGAACAAACTGATTAAACTTGACTAGCCACCTGCCCCCAACTTACAGTGGATGACTTATGGTCAGGCCAGGGCGTTTCCAAAGCAGCCATGTCCAGCTCTTCTACACGTGACAACACTTCAGGTTAGTGTGTGGACCCCTTCCTAGGCCCTCAGCCTCCTTCTTATTTCAAATGACTTTGTTTCCCACCGATGGTCATGACCATTCTACCGCGACTCTGGGGAATCTGCAGATGACTCTGTTAATGGTGAGTGCTGGAAGCACAAGGTTTGTGGTGAAGGACCGATGATTTTCTGGCCATTTGAACCATGGCCTTTAGTTGTTGATGGCTTAGGTGCTGTACACCCTTGAATAGTCCTGGTACTTTACCAGAGAGATGTTTTATTTATTTACTTGGTATTCAGTTTTCTTTTTCAAATCTCTAAAATGCTTTGAGAACACTGGGTGAGCCCAGAGAGGTGTTGTAATGATTAGCTAATTGATTACGTTAAGTGCCTTGAAATTGGCAGAGTCCTTTGTAAGAAAGGCGACCTAAGCTATACCAAATGGTTCTCCTAATTAGTACTAGTATCTGGTAGGATTTGCTTATTATATAACATGTCTCATTAAGAGGGAGCTTCAAAAGTTCAGGGAACAATTCCATGATCTTTTCATTCCATATCTTCCATTAACTTCTTGAGGCCACCTCATAAAATGTGTTACAGGCTGTATCGCATTGTAAAGATGACCTGGGAAGGTACGTCTGGCGGTATTTAGTGATGCACAAGGCTCTTGCCACCCGAGTTGCGTTTGCGTTTGTTCAGCCCCTTGGGTTGGTCTGGTGCTCTATGACAGCCTGCTCCAATGACAACTGCTAAGGACCGATAGTGTGTCACGCGCTGCATGTGAGTCACGATGTTCCTGCCTCAAAGGTGACTAGAGGAAGCGGGATCCATTCAGAGCAGTAAGAACCATTTAGCAGTGTGTAGCTGGTGATGGATGAACACACACGACACAAAGTGAACAAATTAAGGGGTAATACCTTAGGCAGCGACTGTTACAGAATTTGGACGCTTTCTCTCACTTACATACAGTTATCTATATGCGTACAAACATATGTAGGTATAAATATAGTGTGTGTGTAAATATATATATATATATATATGCATATATAGTTGTTAGGTACTATCCAGTCAGTTCTGGGTCATAGTAACCCTAAGCACAACAAGTAAACACTGTCTGCTCCTGCTTCATCCAATTTGTCTCACTGATGGTCTTCCTTTTTGTTCATTGACCCTACTTTACCAAGCATGATGCCTTTTACCAAGCATCTATATCTTCTGATCATATATAATAAACAAAACAAAACTCAGTGCCATCGAGTCAATGCTGAATCACTGTGACCCTATGGGACAAGATAGAACTGCCTCTGAGTTTCAGAGACTGAAACTGTTTATGGGAGTAGAAATAAGAATGATATAGGAGTATCTTTCTCATAATGTATCATATGTATAATATATATATATATATATATAGTGGAAATATTTGTATTTACCTTTTCTGACAGGCTTACACAGATACTGGCTTTCATAATATACCGTATGTACTCAAGTATAAGCCAACCGTAATATGAGTTGAGACACCGAATTTTACCACAAAAACTGCCTTAAAAATCTGCTGAAAAACTCAGCTTATACAAGAGTACATATGGCATATACATCTATCTATCTATCTATCTATCTATCTATCTATCTATCTATCTATCTATCTATCGATATCTCCAGGTGGTGCAGTGGCTATGCATTAGATGCTAACCATAAGATAAGCATTTTGAAGACACCAACCACTCTGAGAGAGAAAGATGAGGCTTTCTACTCCTTTGAAGAGTTAGTTTTGGAAACTCACAGGGGAAGTTCTACCCTGTCCTATAGAATCTCTATGAATTAGAATTCCCTCAATGGTGGTGAGTTATAACAAAAAATATGTGTATAGACACATGTATATACATATATGTACACACACACATACCCACTTTGAAAAGCTCATGAAAAAATGGAATTATATACCCACTCCAAAAGGTTCATGAAAAAATGGAATTAAGGATAGTGGAATTTTTAAATGAACTTTTTGAAGCCCCCCTGGTGTGTGTGTGTGTGTGTATGTGTGTGTGTAGCCCTGGGGATGCAGTGGTTACGTGCTGAGCTGTGATCTGCATGCTTGGCAGTTTGAAACCACCAGCAGCTTGGCGGAAGAAAGACTGGGTTTTCTACTCCTATAAATAGTTACTCTCTTAGAAACCCACCCACTGGGCAGGGGCAGGGTGGTGGTGGTTGTCGTTTTGAGTCAGCAATGACTTGATGGCAATGAGTGTGGTTTTTGGAGAGCAAGAGATCGAGAGAGATTCATTCAGGGGATTATTTAGTCAATTCAAACCACATAGATCAGATGGGAGAAAGAAAAAACTCCTGGAGGCTGTTGGCTAAAGAGCTATAGATCAGGAGATCCAAACAGTCCAGACAACTCCCATTTTAATTGATTGATCATATTACATTACTATGGGATTAAGTTTACATTAGATTATAGAATAGTAACTAGTGTTTGGCCAAAGCACTGCGGACCGTTGCCTGTCGACACGTCAGATTAACCATATTCAATTAGCTCAGACTGTTTGAACTGGGAGAGATTCATAAGGAAGCAGAGGCCGGAGCTGGCCTCTGAGGAAAAGAGGTGTTTGCTATGTGATACAGGGATGGAAGACCTTCCATACCGAGGGGGCAGCATAATGAAATGATTTCTTTAGTCACCGGCTGGCTCCCTGTCTCACTGAAGTATTGTAAAAACTTTCTACTTACTCTATCAAGCTTCTATCTCACTCTGCACATAGTAAACATTCAGATAATAATTTCAAATGGATAATGGTGGGTGGTGGGATTATACCTAGTAATCTAAATTTTTATTTATTGTGTTTCCCTTTCCTCTTCCTCTTCCTCTTCCTTTTTTGCTGTAAAGAATAAAACTAAAACCAAAACCAAAAAACTAAATAAAAAAAGAATAAAACTTCCCCCTCTCACAGTTCAGGATGCTGGAAGTCGAACACGATGGTCGCTTTACAGAGACAGGGTTCTTCCTGCAGAGTTGAGCATCTAGCAGCCACTCCTTGGTTCTTCCTCTCGTAGAGCCATCTCCCTCCACCCATCAAATAGCATCCGTCTCCCCTCTGTGTTAACCTGGCTCTTTGGGTAACTCAGAAGTAGTAATGTCCGATCCCTCTGTGTACTTGCCAGCACTTGCTATTTGTCTCTAGAGAAGAAACACCAGTGAAGCTTGTGTTCGTGTGTGTAACTTTATATCACTCATGTAATTGAGAAGTGGGCAAGTTCAAGCCTGGGTAAATTCCAAATCCATGGATCAGATGTTAAGCTGGCGACCTCTCCTGAGTCACATAGCTGCGGGGGCTGGTGAACCCAGAGCAGCATAAAGAGGACACGTTTGTGATTGCAGAGGTGAATGAATCCAAGGTCAGTAGGTCAAATAGCAGGATGCTGACAGCTCCCAGGAGAGGTAGGCAACACAGTAGGCAACACAGCAAACTGTTGACTCAAGTCCAAGCTTTGGCAGTTGATCAATCAGATGCAACATCCAGACCCAGAAGAAAGAAAGCAAGCCCTTCCATAGTATCTATTTATTTTGCAAGCAGACCATACCCCCGAGGAAACTTCCTTTTAATTGATTGTCTCAGAACTGAGGCCTGAATAAGAGGGCTACATTCTACCCCAATTCCCTTACAACTGTTTGACTGCGCATAGAAGATTCCATTATGGAAGTGATCACATTATATTAGGTTAGGGGCTTTCCTAGGTCTTACCTGTCAAATCACTGAGACTCCTGGCCTACGTAAGTTGATACAAAACCTATTACAGCACTAATTAAAAAACAGAACAACCCTGTTTTATTGTATATTGGGTGAAAGTTTACAGAACAAATCTGTTTTATACTTAACAACTTATACATATTTTGTTTTTTTTCTCATTGTTTGCAACCCTTATAATGGAACATCACTTATCCCATTTCTATTTGTTCTTTTCTGGCCACTCCTGCTGTTTGAAAGTCACCCATGGGCAAGTGCTGTCTTTTTAATCTCGAACAGTTGATTATTCTAAGGAGCAAACACCTCCTTAGTGTTAGTGTTCCCCTTACAGACATGCCTATTGAACCCCACGGGTGAGTTCAATTCCAGATCTAAAGAGTGACGAGTGGCCATCAGTCTAAAGGGCTCCACCTGCCCATCTCTGATCAGTGAGCCTGACTATTTTTATGAATTAAACACGTTCCAGTCCTCCGCCATTATCATGGCCACTGTGACAATACGTTTCATCGAGAGGTTTCCTCGTTTTACATCGACCCTGAACTTTACAAAGCATGAAATCATTTACTGAGGAATGGTGTCTTCTCATAACAGATCCAAAGTTCACGGGGCGAAGTTTCTCTCTTCACTTCTAAGGAGCATCTGGCTGTACTTCACTTGAGACAAACAGTTTTGTACTTCGGGCAGTCCATGGCGTTTTCAATGGTCTTCACAAAGACCATGATTCAAACGCATACATTTTTCTTTGCACTTCCTTACGCCTGGTGGAGCTTTCCCATGCATAGGAACCTACTGCCATCAAGTCTGTTCAACTCTATGTAGGGGTTTGGAGGCTGTAAATTTTTATGTAAGCAGATAGCCTCTCTTTCTCCCATGGAGTTTCTGGTGGGTTGGAACCACCAACCTTTTGTATTAAAATCAAGAAAGGTTTGTAAAAGGGGTTGTATTTTTTCACAATGCTAAATCAGTATGCTAAAAAATAATCCAAGAAGTTGGAAGATATGGAGAAAAATGTGGCAACAGGGCTCCTCACATGAGGCAATTGAAAATATCATGACTTGGGGCAGGTGGACCTTTGCCTTCAGTGTGACATTTTTTGTTTGTTTGCCCAATGCAATGTGTCGGATTTCTTGATTGCTGTTCCCATGAGTGACAGCTACATAATCTCCTGTCAACTTGCAAAGGGGTGGAGTCTAGCCTCTCAAACATGTCTCAGCTTGATGACCTCATTTGTAGGCACAAAGGAAATAAATAGCTCACTAGAGGCCAGATACACTCACTCTTTGCAAGATATTCCTTTTGACTAATCACACAGAGCTACGCCGACAGAGCCAGAGACCTGGAGCTGGAAGAACCACGTAGAGACCCATGGCAGTGCTGAGATGCCTCCACCTCCACTGGATCCATAAGACTTTCCACCTACTGGCCTGTGATCTTCATGCGTTTGGTGTCATTGCATGGCTGCGTGAGTCTAAAGAGGAATTTATGGACTAATATCAACATATGGGTAATAGCAGACTTATGGACTTGATCTGGACTGGGTTGGGATGTTTTCTCAATATACAATTACTCTTTATTTAAAGCTGTTTCTTATACACATATGAGTGTCTCTGGATTTGTTTCTCTACTCAACCTGGACTAACATACCATGAGCATTGTTTTCTTTCCATTGAGTTGTAACCCGATAGAAGACTGCAATCTTTGGTCATCCTCAGCAAATGCCTCTAGTTCTAGCTTTCAGCAATCAAAGTTGTGTCATCTGTACATCACAGACTGTTCATAATCCTTCTTCCAATCTTGATGCCACATTTTTCTCCATATCTTCCAACTTCTTGGATTATTTTTTTAGCATACTGATTTAGCATTGTGAAAAAAATACAACCCCCTTTACAAACCTTTCTTGATTTTAAAATATGCACTATTTCCTTGTTTGGTTTGAATAACTGTCTCTTTGTGTACATGTTCTGCATGTGGACACTTAAGTGTTCTGGAATTTCCATTCTTCACAATGCTTTGCATATTTTGTTATGATCTACATAGTCTAATGCCTTGGCATGGTCAATAAAACACAGTGAAAAGCTTTCTAGTATTCTCTACTTTCAGCCAGAATCCATCTGACATCAGCAACGATTTCCCTAGTTATTCTTCCCCTTCTGAATCCAGCTTGAATTTCTGACAGCTCACTGTTAATGTACAGCTGCACCCACTGTTGAATGATGTTCAGCAAAGTTCCACTTGCATGGGATATTATTGGTATTGGATAATTTTTGTGGTAGTCTGGGTTGACTAGAGAAATAAATCCAGAGACACTCATATGTGTGAAAGAGAGAACTTTACATCAAGGAGTAATTGTTTATTAAGAAAACATTCCAGCCCAGTTCAGTTCAAGTACCCAAGATCAATATTAGTCCATATGCCTGATATCAGTCTATACTTTTCTCTTCAGACTCACACAACACCTGAAATGACACAGAATGCAGGAAGATCTCAGGCCAGTGAGTGGAAAGTCTTGTAGATCCAATGGAGGTGTGTGATAGGTAGGTTTATTGTGTCAACCTGGCCAATAGGAACATGTGGGATAAATAAGGTTGTGGTTTGATTGGAGGGCAAATAGTTAAACGGCTTGGCAAGGTCCAGCCCTCTCTCTTGCTCTCTGGTGATTGGACCAGCATGCATCTGCTTTAGCTAGTTCTCTGCCTCCACTTGTGAGCTACACCACCAGTGGGGCAGTCAGCCCATGGATCATGTCGCTAGAGCTTGTGGTTCCTTTGAGACCTGCTTCACCATGCTGCTGGTGTGTACATCATGTGAGCTTGAGGCTGGTGGATCCTGTTGTCTCACATTGCTTGAGTTCGACATCCCATCCAGGCCTGCTTCACTAAGCTCCTGAGCAGCTGACTGATGGTGACCCACCCTGCTGTTTGCTGCCGACAGGTGGATTGCCTGCATTGTTGGAGGGAGTTCTCAGTGGTCTGCTTCCTTGACCTTGGACCTGGCAACCCTTGTGAGTTGAAAGACTTCCAGTATATTGACTATTCTACGGAAGTGAGTTGATCTGAGCTCGCCGTACTGTGCTATGGACTAATTATCTGTTATATTCCTTCTCGCTGTATAGGTCTCTCTCTCTCTCTCTCTCTCTATATATATATATATATATATATATCACATATACATATATATATATCACATATACATATATATATCACATATACATATATATAAAATTATAAGTGTCCTGGTTTTGTTTTCCTAGAGAAATTGTGCCTAGCACAATTGGTACGGGGAGTGGTTCTAGAGAAAAAAGATAATAAATACGGCTTCTCAAATTGGCTCTCCAGCCCAATTAAGATTAACAGCCCTGATAATGCTATCTTTACCCCTAAAGGCACGGATAAATCTGTCACTATTGATAAGGAGGCTGGTGTTAATCCATGGTGCGAAGTTGCAAAGTTAATATCCACAGTAACCCCACCAATAGATGAGGTGCTGGTGAGAGGAGAGACTCTGGGTCATCCTGTGTTTGATAATTTCCAGCAGTTTGTCAGGTTGAGAATATAGGGAAGTTGGTTGGCTGATCCTCCTTACAATATAAAATGTGATCAAGGAAAGGGATAATCTCAGAACCTCAGAAGCACGTCTCAAGTGTCGAATAACAGACCTAATAGCTTCTACAGGTGCTATAAAGGAGAGTCTTCTTGAGTAATAGAGCTGACATTGCCAAAAACCAAGTCCTGAGTTTCAATATACGAGTAGCTGAATTACAGTGTCACCTGAATTGCAGGTGTAGAACAGTGTCTGATATTAAAGTAAGGGTGTTAATCATAAAGAATTGGAACTCTAAAACATGTGCTGGGAACATATGGGCTGCTGAACCAGAAGAGGAAGATATTGAGCCCCTAGAGTCAATTGGCTCCCCCCAGTCAATAGATCCACCCCTCCCACCTGAGGAGATTAATCCACTATCAGCAAAACAACTCACACTTGAGCTAACCGAACTGGTCAAGATGAAAGGGCAGGTGGAGCTGTGTCTGTAATATTGCCTAGAGGAGATGCCTTACAAGATATTGCCGAGAGTCCCTAGGAAACAGCCCCCTACACCCATTATTTCCTCCAGACTTGTAGCTAGAATTAAGTCTCAAACTTCCTAAAGGTGAGGTTCAGATGATGATCCAGGAAGAAGTGTGCTATGCTCATAAATACCTGCTCAAGCTTTCTAATGCGTACAAGGGAATGGTTACTAAGGGTGTGGGGTACTGGTGCAAGCAATGTTAACATTAGACCAGTTTGAGTTTCTGGACATGGGACCCCTAAGCACAGATTCTTCTTTAAGTGTCTCAGGGAGAGAGGTTAGGAGAGGATCTAATTCCTTATTCAGTTGGTTCACTGAAGTCTTGGCTGCCAGATGGCCTAGATTATACCAACCTGAGGTACCTGATCTACCGTGGTACACTGTAGAAGAAGGCATCCAAAAGCTTAGGGAAATTGGTATGATGGAATGGATCTATCAGGATACTCCCATAGACCCTAAAAGGGGGTGTCCTGGGGACATACCCTTCACCACAACCATAAGGAACAAGTTTGTAAAGTGGGTCCCAGCATCGCTGAAGACTCCCGTGATTGCTATTTTATGTGCACCAGGATTAACAGTGGGAACTGCCCTAATTGAACTCCGACATATGCCTACAATGGGGCTGATTGGGCCCTGTGGTCTTAGAGGGCAGGTGTCAGCACTGAATCAATAGAGACGGGGTGGTGTGGTGGTTACCCTAATGGACAGCAAGGTTTCTATACTAATCAAAACAACTTGTCATGTGTGGAGTTATGGCATTGACTACTTAGCCACAGTGTCTCTAGGAGTGAAATACATGGGAAATGTACTAAATATTACATGATCTAAATAGGCAGAATACTAGATCAGGTGAACAGCAGAATAGAGAGTCACAACTGGTCAATCAATTCCCACAACTGAGTCAATTTACAGACTCACAACCCCTGGAATGAGGGGGAGGCCGGGTCCCTTTGAAGGAGGACCCTGCTCTATCACTGAAGGTTTATACTGTTAGTCTTTCTTCTAGCCTTCCCCAAAGGGACCTGCAGCCTTTCACCAGAGTGACTGTTCACTGGGGGAAAGGAAGTAACCAAACTTTTCAGGAATTACTGGACATGGCTCAGAACTGACACTAATTCCAGAAGACCCCAAATGTTTTGAAGGCCCTTCAGTCAGGCATGTGGAGGTCAAGTTTTCAATGGAGTTTTAGTTCAGGTAAAACTCATCATGGGTCCAGTGGGCCCCTGAATCTATCCTGTCATAATTTCCCCAGTTCCAGAATGCAGCATTGGAATAGACTTACTTAGCAACTTTCAGAACCCCCATATTGGATCCCTAAAATGTGTAATAAGGGCAATTATGGTAGGAAAGGCCAAGTGGACACCCTTAGAACTGAAATTGTCTAGGAAAATAGTAACCAAAAGCAGTACCACATTCCTGGAGGGATTGCAGTGATCAGTGCCACCATCAAAGACTTGTTTAACTCACCATTTGGCCTAAAAACAAAACAAAACAAAAAACCCAGATGGATCCATGAGAATGACAGTGGACTATCATAATCTTAACTAGGTGGTAACTAATTGCAGCTGCTGTCCCAGATGTGATTTCATTGCTTGAGCAAATTAATACTTCTCCTGGTACTTGGTATGCAGCTCTTGATCTGACCAATGCCTTCTTCTCAATACCAGTCTTGAAGGACCACTAGAAGCAGTTTGCCTTCAGTGGGCAGGGGCAACAATATAGTTTCACAGCTCTCCCCAAGGGGTACAACAACTCTTCTGCCCTGTGACATAATTTAGTCTGAAGGGACCTTGATCATCTGTCTCTTTTTTAAAAATTACATTATGCTGATTGGACCCACTAAGGGGGATGTATCAAAGATTCATTGGTACAACATCTGCATGTAAGAGGTTGGGAAATCAGCCCAATGACGATTCAGGCACCTTCCACTTCAATAAAATTTCTAGGGCTCCAGTGGTGTGGGGCATGGTCTAGACATTCCTATAAAGGGAAGAATAAACTCTTGCATCTGCTCCCCCCACCCCACCCCAACTAACTGAACAGGAGGCACCCACCCCCTAGTGGGCCTCTTTGGGTTTTGGAACCAACACATCCCTCATCTGGGTGCTCTACTTTGACCTATTTATCAAGTGACATGAAAGGCCTCCAATTTTGAGTGGGGCCCCGAACCAGAATAGGTTCTTCAACAGGTTCAGGCTGCCATGCAAGCTGCTTTGCCACTGGAACCATATGACCCAGCTGACCCAATGGTGTTGGGGGTGTCAGTTGTAGATAAAGATGCAGTGTGGAGTCTTTGACAGGCCCCTATTGGTGAATCACAACATAGACCGTTGGGTTTGGAATAAAGTCTTGCCATCCTCCACAGACAACAACTCCCCCTTTGAAAAACAACTGCTGGCCTGTTACTGGGCCTTGGTGGAGACTGAACACCTCACCATGGGCCACCAAGTCATCATGAGGCCTGAGCTGTCCGTCTTGAACTGGGTATTGTCTGACCCACAGAGTCATAAAGTTGGATGTGTACAGCAACACTCTATTATTAAACGGAAGTAGTATATCTGAGATCAGGCTAGAGCAGGACCTGAGGTACAAGTAAGCTGCCTAACACAATGTGGAAGCGTCTTAGTGCTGGTGTGGGTCTCCATGTACCTCCTCCTGCTCCAGGGCTGTTTCCATCAGCATAGCTCCAGGTGTCTTGTCACTGGCTTCCAGTGAGCTATTTATTTCCTTCATGCCTCCAAATGAGGTCATCAAACTGTGACCTGATTGACAGACTAGACTCCACCCCATCACAAGTTGACAGGAGATTATGTAAGTGCCATAATTTCTGTATTCTTGTGTCTTAGCAAATAATGTTTATTTTTCTCACATTGCAGAAAATCTGATGATAACAGCTGCCAGGACTGGTTTAGTGAGTCAATGGGGTTGCATCTGATGTCTCAAAGTTTGTTTTTCTTTTATTCTTGTGAATGTGTGTTTGGCTTCTCCCTCATGAACTTACCCTGGCTGCAGTAGCCGGAGTCATTATAGCGAAGCTAGAGGAAGGGAGAGGGAAGCAGAATACTCCTTTGCATCTTTCCTTTATATGTAGAGAGCAAGACTTTTCAGAAACACCCTTTCTAATCACTTCTCCACCAATGAACACTTTGTGCTGCCGTGACTACTTCCTTCCACCAGCCGGGGGATATCAGTGCTGCCAAGGTTGTCGAGGCTCAGTGGCGATTCACTGGTTTGCAGGGCTTGGTGCCTTTTGAACAAGATTGGAGTTCTGTAGAAGGAAGGAGAAAGGGAAATGGGCATTCTGCAGGTCATTCATGGTGCTGGCCCCAGGATACTTGACCGCTGACATCCTTTCACAGAAACCAGGACATTGGCAACTTGGCATCCTTACCATTTTTTCCCCTCCCAAGTACAGTAAGCACTTTCTTCACTGTAGTGTGCGACATCCGGCCCATTGGTTTTAATGGGCTTGAAGCCTTGTGGAATTAAAGGTTAGTCCTATGAAACTGCTGGGAAATGCATCCCTGTGGCCCTGAGGAATGATTGCCACAGAAAGCATTGCGAACATGGCTCATCTTCTGCTGGAGATTGCCTTCGTGCTTAAGCCTTCACTCCTGCTGGGCCTTCTGCTCAGCATCCTTACCTCCTCCCCAGGGACGGGTGGTCTTCCTAGGGTGTAGAGGCTGGGAAATGGATCAGTACATTTTTCTCTTTAGCTCTGCACTTGAAAAGCAATCCACTATCTATTTAAAATGCAACCAAGATGCTCCCTAGGAGTCAGGATAGTGAGACACGTCATCAGGAAGAGCCCGTCTCTAGCAGACACATCAAGCGTACTGAAATGGAGAGTCAACCAAATGAGATTAAGCTGCACTGAGTTGAGTGGATACAATAACCACGACATCTGCGTCACACATAGCATCGATCACAGAGATGGCACAGAACTGGGCAATGCCACCTTCTCGTACACATAGAGTTGGGGGAGTCAGAGTAGCGGCAATGACAACTCACAACAATACTTATTTCTTTAGAAAATGGCTTGTCTTGGATTTAAGATTTAGTTGTATGTGATGGAGGTATGTCTGAAGTTCTTGTAGAACTTTAGTATTTTAAAGGATCACGTACATTTATTGGCCCATATGTCCCAGGGACAAACTCATATGAGGCTACTCTCTAAATCTTTTGATATGGAAGTAGGTTCACTAAAACTACTTGGAAGGAAAAAAAGAAATGGAGAAAACATAAAGAGACTGCGTGTGTATGTGTGTGTGTGTTTAAAGGGATTGTGCCATTGCTTGGAGTGGAAGAGTCCATGCTAATTATGGATGTGCACCAGGGCTCACCATATGAGCATCAGTTGCCCCTGGCTTATTCCTCTTTTCTTTTCTTTTTTTTTGGCTTTCCCAAGTCAGAGTGAAGTTACAGCCAGCCTTCCTTCCTGGTTCCAGCGAGTGCTCTCTGTAGAAAGCTTGCAGGGTCTTGATTTTATGCCCACAAAGTATCATTTTAAGTTGTATCACGTTTTAGTTCAAATCTCTGATGGTTTAAAAAGTAACTGAACTAGAACTTCCTTCCCCTTTGAAATGATGGAGTGTGCCTTCGTAATGAGCAGGGAAGGAGACTGGTCTCAGCTCTTTCACTGCGACTGGGTCAATTCAGCATCAGAGTGACCAGATAAGGCAGAGTAGAATTACCCTCTGCAAATCTTCACGGGAGTAGAAAGTCTCATCTTTCTCACAGAGACCAGTAATGCTGTTCAAAACTACTGTCATTGAACACTAAATTTTAAAAGCTGTATAAATAATTGCACATGGTACTTTTCTAGCCAATGTTCAAAGGAAGATTATCTAAGAACTCTTTTGTAAGAGGGAATTTTCAAAGGTTTATAGAAAACAATTGTGGAAAAATGGTGCTGTAATTCATGGCATAAACATTTGCTGAATGACAAGATAGCAGACTAGTTAGGTTCTTTGAGCCTCTAGTGGATTTGGGCAATTGCAAGTATCTCTATAAGATATCATTCCCCACAAAGAGTAAATAATTGCAGGATTCTGTCCCTTGTTTTCATATGCAACATATTGAAGACTTTCAAGTTCTAGAGCCAAGTCCATTGCCAATGTTGACATAGCCCAAGTCCTCAAGTCTAGGACACTTGTTCATCTTGTGGTGTTTACTCAGATGTCACCTTGTAGAAACTATTTGGGTCCACTGTGGAGATATTTCCTTTTGTGGCTTGTCCTGAAAAGGACTCCTACATGGCTGGTGCCCACTGATGGCGCTGCTGAAGCGCTCTTGTTGGTGCCAGCCACTCCCTCAGTTGATGCCGCCCAAGACACTAGTGCTGAGCTTGGAGGCCGTTATTTGCAGCGGGAGCACTGGTCCCCAGGCTGCAGAGCTGTTGGCCCCAGGGCTGCAATGGCCTCGTGTGACTCATAGACATTATAATTGCATCATTGTTCTTCTTTGAAGGCACTGCTCCCTGCTTCCTTCCTAAACAAAATCATTCAAGAGAGAAAGCTCAGAAACTCTTGTAGTGTAATAACACACAGGAGAAATCACAAGAAGAAGTCCATTTAGACAATGTATAATTGCTGTACCTGTAATATGCCACACTTGAGTTTATGACTTTTTCCAATTTTAAGAAGGAACTGTATCTGTATATGGTGGGTTGGTTCTAGAAACCAGCATGAATAGGAAAAAAGAAAGAAAGGAAGAAAACCAAGTTACTCTAGAAATTTGTTAAATTGTCCATACACTAAATCTATGAGTATATGCCACCTCGAAACTATTCAATAACTCTAACCTAGATGCCTTTTTCTTTTATTTGCTCGAAAAGCATTTGGCTTGTCTTTAGCCAGGTTGTATCAGAAATATATAAAGACTATAATCCAATGGGATTCAGAAAGTGATTTGCACAGTGAGGCATGAATTCTCAAGCCAACTAAGGGAACAAAACTGTAATAGTAATGACAGCATTTATTGAAGACACACTGTGTCCGACACTGTTCTTAGCACTTACAACAGGGAGCCTGGTGGCATTGGGGCTACATGTTGGGCTGCAAACTGCAAGGCTGGCAGTTTGAAACCACCAGCCACTCTGCAGGAGAAAGATAGGCCTTTCTACTCCTGTAAACAGTTGCGGTCTGGGAAACTCAGAGCGACAGTTCTCCCCTGTCCTACAGGGTTGCTGTGAATGGGTATGGATTCAATGGCCAGGTGTTTTGAGAATCCTTACAACGGCCCTTGGAAGTGCTTTTCCTAGTCCCTGCCAGTTGCTGTTGGGTGGATTCAGGTTCCTACAGATTTGTGGGTCCCAGAAAAGAAATGTATCCACAGGATTTTCCGGGCCTGATTTTTCAAGCCTCTCTCCCAAGGTGCCTCATCGGAGTGGAATCTCAACTCCAGTCTATCAGTTCGCAGCCATGCTAACCACAGGGGCCACTCCGGGGAAGCAAAGGGAAGCACAGAGAGGTCACGTGACTGGTCTAGCTAGAAAGTGACCGAGCAGGGGCTTGAACTCAGACCATCTGGCTTCCGTGCTCTGGCTCTGAACTGCTTTGCCCTGCACGTCCACAACCCCATTATTTAAAGGACCTTTTCTCTTCTCCCTGGTTTCACTGGGCAGGGTGGAATCAAATGCTTCAAATATTTTAATGCCATGGCTGCATTGTATTTCATAGGGACATTTCAAAGTGTACCGAAAAGCATATAGTCCTGATAGCTCATAGATGGCCATGAGTAATGGCTTGGGTTTTTTTTATGCATATCCTCACACATGTTTTGGTTTTGTTTTGTTGTGTAACCCACACTTTCTTCTGGTCTTTTCTTTCACTTCCCATATTTCACCGGCATCTCTCTGGGTCAGTGTGTAGAATCTTACTCCCTGCTTTAAAACAAAGCTGCTTTCGTCGCCACCTGCTCTTCCAGGACCTGAATGATCCATAACGGTTTTGTTCCCCTATTGGGGGACAGTCATGTGTTTTGTTTTGCTTCTTAACTACCAGAAACGCTGTGGCAAATAAACATGCTCACTTGCTCTCCTAGCAGTTTTTCAGATTTATTTCTCAGCTTTACATTTTTTGCCCACCTAGAATTTATTTTGTACCGGCCGTGAGGTGGGGATTCCGGTCATTTCTTGACTCTCCTCGTTCAAATGATTCCCCACCTGAAGAGAGCCAGCCTCCAGGCACCCAAGTAAACACGCGGCATCTGCGATGGAAATACACCGGGAAGTGTCATAAGGAGAATCGGGAGTAGGCGGAGGGAAGGCAGCAGAAACAGCAGGCTCCTCCAAGATGGACGAGAGCAGGCAATTCTGCTCTCAGGTTGGAGCCTGCATTGTAATTAGTCATATTGCTCCCACATGTGTAGCTGCCACGGTGGGGGGATTAGAGACCTCTGCTTGCTCATCATAATTCAGAGCCCGCACCTCCGAGTGTCTAATTAGATCTTTTCTCTTGGAAAGGTCAGCCAATAAAATGATCATGTTGTGTCATTCAAGGTCTAGAAGTCACTCGGCTAGCAGCTTGATGGAGTTTTTTGAAAGTTAGAAATTGCCTGTTCAGGTCTAATGTCTTTTAGTAACCTTTGTGAGACTAAGATTCTGGCAGGGCAACATGTAAAAACTCTCAGAAATATTTTCAAGCCCTTAGAACAATTCTGGTCCCTTATTTATTTATTTTCCCCTTTGTCCCTTAGGAGGACACCGTGCCAGAGGCAGCCTCTGTGTCTTAGGTCGCTCGGTGCATTTTCCTTTGTGTTCATTCATAAGGGAGGCAGTTCAGTCTTTGAGTTTGGTCTGAGAGTCTGTAACTGGATATTACTTTGAATTAATTTCTACAGGAATAAAAACCAAATAACCAAATAAACTGTGCTCTTTTGGGTGACACCATACAGAAAAGAACAGAGCTAGATATTCTCCATTTTGTCATTTGGCTCTAAGTGAAGGTAGGGTGTTATCTTAATTCTTGAGAGACAAAGGGATTTGGATTAAAATTCTGTATGGGGTGGCAAGTTCAGGGGGAAAAACCCACATGAGTTATGGGCAACCCTGCCACGTGACAGTTGCTGTGATCTCGCTCCACTTACTCAGCCCCCACTGTAGGGGCCTCCTGCTGGCATCATCAGACATCACACCAAGCTTGCTTGATGCTCAAAGCTGTTGAGTTTTCAGCTTAAGGATCTGGAAATATTGGGAAGCGGTAGTCAAGATGAAAATGATCACTACTACTATTTCAGTTCCATTTTAGGCTAAATCAGCTTTTGTGAGGGGATGGAGAAAATCTTTGTTTTCTTGTGCTGCCCTGTAAGAGAAATACCCTGGGTGGATAGCTTTAACAAAGGTGAATTTTCTCAAGGTGTAGGAGCCTTTGTTGTTGTTAGGTGCCTTCGAGTTGGTAGCAGTTCATATGCCCTGTAGGCACATGGAATGAAATGCTACCTGGTCTTGGACAGTCCTTACGGATATTGATGTAGCTATGTTTGAGCCCATTGTTTTAGCCGCTGTGCACACCCATCTCATTCAGGGTCTCTCGCTCTCTCTCTCTCTTTTTCTTTGACAACCCTGTATATTATCAAGTATGATGTCCATTTCCAGCTACTGGTGTCTCCCGACAAAATGACCAAATACATAGGGCCCAGTCTCACCATCCTGGCTGCGAAGAAGCATATTTCTTCCCAGATAGATTTGTTTGTTCTTCTAACACCTGCTGGCACTCTCAGTCTTCTTCTCCAGCACCACAACTCAAATGCATCCCTTCTTCTTTGGTCTTCTCTGTTTCAGTGTTCAATCTCAGAGGCATGTGAAGTGATTTAAAGCACCGTGGCTTGGGTCAGGGGCCCCTTGCTTCTCAAAGTGACATCCTGGCTTTTCCCGCCTTTAAAGAGGCCTTGTTTAGATTTTACTGTCAGGTTGTAGCTTCCACAGAATGAGTCAGAGAAGCAGAAGGAGGAAAGATCGACAACAATGGAAAATTCTGACCTATAGACACATCTAAACCATGTCTTGTCCAAAGAGGAAACCAGGGCTTAAAGAACGTATGACACTTTCGCTAAGCCACAAAAGTAGGAAGAGGTGTAACTGCCTGCTCAGAGAGATGTCCTCTCCTCGTTTCCCTTTCACCTCCCAGCTTTGGATGGCCCTGGTACAGGAGTAGGGGTAGAAGTTGAAGTGGGTATGTCAGTCCTGGTAGACTAGAGAAACCAATCCATATAAGACAGAGTTTTATATAAAGGGTAATTGTACATTAAGAAAGCATCTTAACCCAGTTCAGGCCCAGCCCATAAGTCTGATATTAGCCCATATGTCCAATACCAATTGATAAAGTCCTCTTCAAACTCATGAAACACATGCAATGTTGCTGAATGCAGGATGATCACAGGCCAGTGGGTAGAAGGTCTTTGTAAAGCATCTCAGTGCTGGCAGGGTCTCCACATGGCTTCTCTGGCTTCAGAGGGCTGGTTGCATCAGGGTAGGTCCACGTGGCTTCTCCAGCTCAGGGCACTAGCATAGTTCCATGTGTCTTGTCAGCTGCAATGTCTCCCAGGAAGTGAGCAGAGAGAGAGGTGTCTTCTGCTACCAAGAAGGAAATACTGAACATCCCAGGATTCTCAGGAGAAGCCCATCTCCACACAGAGGCCTCATTGGCTATGATCCTATTGACAGACTAGACTCCACCTCTTCACTCTTAATCCTCTGAAGTCCCAGATTGACAGCAGATTATGTATCTACCACACTGGGTATGTCAAACCCAAATTTTCCCTAAAGTATTATGTTGTGAGAGACCAGCTTTGCCCTTGGGGAATGGTGTCTGAGAGGATGCCTTGTATGGAGCGCTAAAATAATTGCCACAGAATGGACAAGTTCATGTTCCATGGATGCCCCCCTGCAACCCTTTGTAATTGAACTCATGTGTTGCTTCTAGACGCATCATCTGAGATGAACCCAAACATTCTAGAGATGGCCATGAAGGCTGCCTAGCCTAGATTGTTTGACCTGAAGATTCCAATTCTGTCTACTGGGAACTGAATTTTTGATGGCTTACTGCCAGTGAGCAAGAGCTAGTTTTAATTGTGATGCTTACTAAATAAAATCCTCCTTGCTTTCCCCCTCAAACTGGTTTCTGTGTTTAGATTGAAGTCATAGAAAAAAATAAAAAGGTCTTGTGTAACTGATTTTCCCAGGGCCCTAAGTATTTTGATTTCTTGATTCCTGCTTCCATGAGCACTGATTATGCATCCAAACAAATTGGAATCCTTGGAGACTTCAATCTTTCCTCCGTTTATCATCATGTCGTCTGTTGGTCCAGTTGTGATGACTGGCTTTCTTTACATTGAGTTGCAATCCTGTCTGAAGCTGCAGTCTTTGAATTTTATTAGCAAGTACATCAAGTCCTCCTTGCTTTCAGCAAGCAAGGTTGCATCGTGTGCGTATTGAAGATTGACAATACGCCTTTCTCTAGTCTTGATAGAGAGTTTTTCTTCATATAGGTCAGCATCTCAGATTATTGCTCCGTGTACAGATTGAATAAATGTGGTTAAAGATTCAACCTTGATATACTCCTTTCCTGATTTTCAGCCATGCACTATCTATTTGTTCTGTTTGAACAACTACTTCTTGATTAATATACTGATTCTACATAAGCATAGTGAAATGATCTGGACTGCCCATTCTTCTCAAGGCTATGCATAGTTTGTTATGGTCCACACAGTCAAATACTTTTGCACAGTTAATAAAACACAAATAAATATGTCTGGTATTCTCTGCTATCAGTTTAGGAGGCTACAAGTCCTAAATCTGGGCACTAGTGTCTAACCTCTCTCTCTCTCTCTCTCTCTCTCTCTCTCTCTCTCTCTCTCTCTCTCTCTCTCTCTCTCTCTCTCTCTCTCTGTTCTGGAGGAAAGTCTTTTTCTCTTCAGCTTCTTCTTTCTGGGTCCTTGGAGTTCTCCTTGTACCAGGGCATCTATTTGACCTCACCTCGACTTCTTCGTTTAATCTATTCATATTTACTCTCCCTTGTTTAATCCTTTTTTTATATCACGCAAGAGGCAGACTCAAGACATCCTACCCTAATCCTAGTTATGAACACAACAAGGGTAATCTATTCCTGAATGGATTATAGTCACAGGCATACTCACTGCCATTGAGTTTATTTCTACTCATAAAGCAAAGTGGAAGTGCCCCTTAGGACCTCTGAGCCTGTTTATCTTTATGGGAGGTGACAACCTCATTTTCTCTCTTGAGTTGGCTCGTGGGTTTGAACCACCAATCTTGCAATCAGCATCCCGATGCTTAACTCATGGCACCACTATGACTCCTTACCACAGGTATACTAAAGCAATAATAAACAAGCAAATAAATATCAAACCCACTTCCATTGATTGGATACCAATTAAAAGCAACCACATACGACAAAGTGGAACTGCTTCTTTGGGTTCCTGAGATTAAATCTTTATGAGGGCAAACAGCCTCATATTGCTCACATAAAGTGGATGGTGAGTTTGAACCACTGATCTTGTTGTTAGTCATCCAACACTTAACCCAATAAACCACCAGAGATTTTTGTTGGTGGGTGCCATTGAGTTTGTCTGACTAATAGCAACCCTGTGCACACCAGAACACAACAGTGCCCAGTGCTGTGTCTCCTAGAAATTGTTCCTATACCCAAGCCCATTGTTGTAGCTGCTGGGTCAGTCCATCCCATCGAGGGCCTGCCTCTCTTTCACCAGCCCTCCACTTTACCAAACATGATGTCCTTCTCCAGGAACTGGTCTCTTCTGACAACATGTCCAAAGTACTTGCTTCTTCCATCACAGATGGGTTGTCCTTAAGCAGTGCATGGAACTTTCAATAGTCTTCACCAGTACGACACAAAATTCAAGCCCTTTGATTCTCTTTTTAAATCCCTAAATCCTTCCTTATGAAACCCCAACTTTCACATGCATAGGAGGCAATTGAAAACACCATGGCTTTGGTCAGGTACAGCTTACTCCTCAAAGTAACATCCTTGCTCTTCAAAACTCTAAAGAGGTCTTGTGCAGCAGATCTATCCAGTGCAATGTGGCTTTTGATCTCTTCACTGCTGCTCTCATGAGCATTGATTGTGGATCCAAGTGAGACAAAATCCTTGACAACTTCAACCTTTTCTCTATTTACCATAGTTGGTCCCGGTTGTGAGGATCTGGATCTTCTTTACATTGAGTCAGAATCAATCCATACAGAAGGCTGCAGTCCACCAGGGATAGAGGTTATGCATTGCAATATATAATTTTGTGGAACATCATTCAACCTGTTAACAAGTACTGACAGAAATGTTTTCCAAAGTATATTTCAATAAGGAGAGCTCGGGTACTTAATAGAAATGCTACATGTTGGATTTGATCCCAGGATCCAAGTCTCTGGTGGTGGAACTCCCAATCGAACTATTGCCATTCCAACTCATGTTGACCCAACAGGACAGAGTAGAACTGCCCCATAGTCATTCCAATAGTGAAATCTTTATGGAAGTACTCTTTCTGTATTCCTCCGAATGATTGATAGATATGAATTATCAATCTATTGGTTAGCAGCAAGCATTTTAACCACTGAGTTGCCAGGGTTAGTGAACTTTTGATTTATAACGTTATTTCTATGGGGAAATGTGCTCCAGGTTCCAATCAACCAGATTTAAATTATACCTTTGAAATTTAGTGTGTGAGTTTCTTGGAGTTGCGTGTATATGAAACCAATGGTTTGGATGGCCATCAAATTGTAAAAGTGTGTAGCTAGTAGCTGGAAAACAGATTAGGATTCAGGAGAGCCAGTTTAATTAAATTCTAAGGTATGGGGACAGGGGTTACATAGACAGTTCTTGCCAGAATTAAAGCACAAATGGCTATGCAGCTGGAAAGTACAGTTGCAAGAACAATTTAAGTGTCTTGTCTCCAAACGCTGGAGTTACTCTGTCCCTTGATTTAGACAAGATGGCTCAAGCCCTTCCCACAGAATGGGCCTTGCCCCGACCAAGATTTCAGCAAATCCCGAGGTCTGACCCTAGCATGGTTGCTTCTCAGAGAGTCTTCCTTTAGGCTCTGTGCCTTGTAATGAGCTTTCATCTGTGTCAACATGGTGAAACCCATTCTTCTCTTTATTTTTCCATTAATACATCGCATCGCTGTACACTTATATGTAACCTAATAGTTGGCAATTCAAAAATTTTCATGTGTGCGACTTTGTGATACTAATTACATTAGTCATGCTGCGTAACCATTATCCCAAATCAATGTCAAATTTGCCGTCACCATGAAAAGAACCTCGCTGCTCCCCCAACAATGGCGCCTTTCCTTCTCTCCCTGCCTCCCGATAACTATGAATAAACAGTCTCCTTTTCCCCTTCTTGCTTGAGAGCATACACTATTTGCCCTTTGTGTGGCTTGTTTCCCTGGGTGCAGTGCCTTCCAGGTTCATCCATGTGGAGGCTTGCCTCAGGATTTCCCATTTCTTTCTGGACAAGTAGTCTTCTTCTTCATCCTTTCACCCACAAAGAGTTACTTCCCTTATTAGACCTTTTCAGAGGATGGTGAAATGAAAGAGGAGTCACATTGTAAATCAGACAGCCCAGAATAAAATTTTCAATCATAGATTGAATTTCCCCATTCTTTAAAAATATCTTTGGCCACCTCAGCACAGGGGGCTTTCACATTGGCCAGGTGACTTTATGTCACATCTGCCTCGCTTCCTCTGTCATTTCTGCCTCCTCTGCTGCCTTGCTCTCAGGAACTCTGAATTCCTCTACTGTTTTATTCAGACGATATCAACTCTATGGCCCTCCTATTCCCTGAGCTCAGGTTCTCCCCCCGGGCAATCAATACACCCAACAGCTCTCGTGTGTTTTTCTCTCTCGTCAGAGATTCATTCCAGCACAGCAACTTGGAGTCACATAGAATTTTTGTAAATTCTATTGTCTGTTTATGCCTTGGAAAAGTAATTTTGCTCCATCCACTCACTTCCATGGAGTCCATTCCAACTCATAAGGACAGGACAGAGTAGAGCTGTCCCTTTGGGGGACAAGACCTTAAATCTGTACAAGGGTAGACGGCTTCATCTTCCTCCTGCTAATTCTGTCTAGGCTTCTGCAAATATATCAAAGTGGAGGAAGAGCATTTTCTTTCCACATGATCACAGGATTTTTGTTGGGAGATGCTCGTTCAGAAAAAGGTACGCAGGATTTTTGATAAGACTTTAAAAGGCATGCCCACCCCAGTGTTTTTTTTTTCTCATTTGTTAACCTCACTGACCTGGACAATGCTTGTGCTAACATGTTTAGAACGATAGCATGCCTATTTGTAATGAAATAAAGGAAAACTGAATGATTTCCCATTTGCTGGCAAAAAGAGCGTGGCGGATGCCAGAAGACTGGAATCTGCACAGTCACCCAACCCAGTGTGCTTTGCAAATCCTACTTGAAGAATATGTTGTTTGTAGGAAGGTTTGCTTGCTTGCGGTCTTATCTTTTGTATCTCTGAGAGCGTTCCCTTCTGCTGGAAGTGGAAAGTCATTTCCCAGATGTGAGATCATTGTACATAGTGCTCTTATTTGCTCAGTCCGTATTCTGAAATTTTCCCTATTAATTTTATTTTTATGCACAGTGATTCTCAATTGGAGAGAAAATTATGATCTCATCATCTCTCTCCCTGGTACATGCTAAATGATTAGTCTCCTTTGCTGGGTGTGTTCCATGTGGGGGCTTTGGAAATGGCGTCTCTCCCTGACTCTGGCTAAGCATGTCAGCCTGATGGCTCTGACCTTTTCCATGAAAACAAGAGAGAGGAAAAGATGTGACATGTGTGTAAATTGTCCCCACTCAGGTGGGGTTATTTTGGCCAATCGCTTGAAATATGCACTTTGGTAAGCTCCTGGAAGATTATAGGGAACTGTTTTGAGCTTGGGTTTTTTCAAGCATTTGAGAATCTCAGTTTTTTAAGCAATGAGGGAAAAAAAGTCCTGACTGGCCATTAAATGAAAACAATACATTTACAGCAGAATCACAGGGTGTGAGCGTACATGCCTTCCAGATTCCCCAGAACAATCCTGGCCTCAAGTGGTACCGTTAGATTCGCTTCATCTGCACTGTGATAGATATTACTTCCACTGCACTTCACTGGGGCAGCTGACAAGTTTAGGTTCCGAGCCTTTCGATTACTCCGAGGGATGCATAAATATCTCACCAAATGTTTAAATGGTATTCTGGATTTAGTCAGGGCTCTCACTGTAGTCATTTGCAGGTGTGACCGATATTAACTTATAAATTTCCCGTGACTGGCCCTTTGTTGATTTCAGGCTTCCCCTCTGTTCGGTAATGTTTGCTCAGCAAGCATATTTTACCTCCCTTCTCTGCAGGCCCTTTATTGCTTTGAGAGGTGCCTCTGTGTGTGTTTAAGTGTTTAATAGTAAGCCATAAGACAGTATTTCCCAGTAGACCACATTCATATGAGTTTGTGGAGTGCTTTCTTATTTTCTTACCTGACACATCTCTCTCTTCCCTTAGCTGTGCATTGGGCTCAGAGAACTTTAGACTATGTTTGACTGGATAGGTCACGGCAAGACAAGAATGACGGTGTGGATATATTCACATGCACTCTAATGATCTGTAAAATATTGCCTGTGACTAATGAGCCTCTGATATAATTTTCAGTGGTCATTGCCAGGGAGGGCTTGAAGTCCAGCATAAAAACATTAATGGGCTACTTTAATACCACATGGATTAAAGTGATTAATTTTTAAAACTCTTCTTCATTTTTGTGGCTGCAAATGAGAGACTGATTTAGTTAGATTCTGACCTTTCTATGATTCTATGGTTTTCTTTTTTTTCCCCCTCCCACTAAAATTTTGAATTATATTGTATCGGGTTGAATTTCTGAATTTCTTACCAGTTAGGAGGATTTTTCTCTCGAACATTTTGTTGTGGTTTGGGTAAAAGTTTAAAGGGCACATTAATTTCTCACCCAACAATCTATATACCTTTTGTTCCATGACATTAGCTGTGATTAGTAGCCTGAAGGGAAGGCCACTATCCCACCAGGCCCATAGAGTATGCAATCTAGAAGGTAAGAGTGTTCCAGTAGCTGCCAATAGCACTCTTTGTAAACATCCAAAAAAGATGGACAATGAAGAAACGGGGAGGCATGCCTGGTGGCCATATTTAACCAAAATGAACAGTGATGCTAATCTTTTAGGCTGAAATTCTTTTGACAGGAAATTACAAATCTATATGTGTGCAGATGAAAGCACAGAGATGTGGGTTTCTTTGCTCTTTGGCCTCATGTGATTGACTGTTCTGAAGATTAGTGTCTACCTGGTGTTATTTTTCACTTTCTACAAAAAGAAAAGCAGAGCAACAATATAGGGTACATGGTATGGCTATACACAACCCCAAACCAAATCCACTGCCCTCAAGTCAATTCCAACTCATAGTGACTGTGTGAGGATTTGTAAAGCTTTGTGGAAGAAGGCAGTCTCATTCAGAGTGACTGGTAAGATTTTGCCACTAACCTTGCAGATGGTGGTCCAACGTGGACCAAGCAGTGCCACCAACGTTCACTTTATAGGCTGGTCTATTGCTTGACTGCAGGAGGATCCCTGGAGATGGGTTCAGTTCCAGGTATGAAGGGTGTCTTAGGGCCACAGTCTGAGGCATTCCACCAGTCTCTACTAGAGCAGGGGCTGGTCTTTATGATTTTGAATTTTGCGCTCTATATTCTGCCAGTTTGTCCAAAATTCAATTAATGTGATCCTGATGGTATAGTGCTAACTGAGCACCATCTGATTCTTCTAGTCTCTGGGTAGTGGTGGCTGTGGTTCATGTGGCCCATTAGCCCTCAGGAATCATGGCTTCCTTGAGTCTTTTATTTTCTCCAGATGAGGAGAGACCAATAGGTGCATCTTATATGGCTGCTTGCAAGTTTTTAAGATTCTAGTTCATCAAAGTAGAATCTGATGTTTGTGGACTATGTTGTACCAATTGGCCTGTCTTAAGTCCTAAGCCCTGTGCCTGAGTTTGATGAGAAAACCTAAAAGGAAGAGAATGCTCAGTATGTTGTAAACTAAAAGAACAAAAGAAAAAAATTCAAGCCTCGAATTTCACTCAGGAAAAACTCAATGAGCAAAATATTTACCAATGCAGGAAGCATCAAAGGAAGCTAGACAGAATACACAGAAAGAATGTTCCAAAAAGAACCAGTCAACTTCCAGCCATTTCAAGAGGCAGCCTGTAAGTAAGAGCCAATGGTACTGAAGGATAAAGTTCAAGCTGGACTGAATGCATTAGCTAAAAACAAGGCTCCGAAATTGATAGAATGTCAATTGAAATGTTCCAACTCGCTGATGAAGCGCTGGAAGCACTTACTCCTTTATGCCAGGAATTTGGAAGACATATACTTGGCCAGATATGAACCTATTTGTACCTATTCCAAAGAAAGGAGATCTAACAGAATGCTGAAATTATATAACAATATCATTAATATCACAAGCAAGTAAAATTTTGCTGAAGATTATCCAATAAGTGTTACAGCAGTACATTGACAGGGAGCTGCCAGAGGATCAGGCCTGATTCAGAAGAGGACATGGAACAAGGGATATTATTGTTGATGTCAGATGGAACTTGGCTCAAAGCAGAAGCTACCAGAAGGATGTTTATTTATGCTTTATTGACTATACAAAGGCATTCGGTTATGTGGGTCATAACAAGCTGAATATCCATGAGCATTTCACTGTGCCCACGTGGAACCTGTACATGGATCAGGAGGCAGTCGTGGGAGCAGAACAAGGGACTATGACATGGTGTAAAATCAGGAAAGGTGAGCATCAGGGTTATATTCTCTCATCATACTTATTCAATCTGAATGCTGAGCAAATCATCAAAGAAGCTGAATCCTATGAAGCAGAAAGTGGTATCTGGGTTAAAGGATACTTTATTAACAACCTGTGATACGCAGATGACACAACTCTGCTGGTTGAAAGTGAGAGGACTTGAAGCATTTGCTGCTGAAGATCAAGGACTGCAGCCTTAAGTAGGACAACAACTCAGTGCAAAGAAGACCAAATCCGCACACCTGGGCCAGTTGGTAACCAGGTAAATGGGGGAAAGATGGACATTGTCAAGTATTTCATCTTGCTTGGACCCACAATCAATGCTCAGGAAGCAGCAGTCCAGAGATCATAGGAAGTGTTGCATGGGCTAAATCTGTCACAAAAGACCTCTTTAAAGTATTGTAAAGTCAAGGAGCTTGCTTTGAGGACTAAGGTGCACCAGATCCAACCAGGGTGTTTTCATTTGTTGTGACAGTTGGGCACTGAATAAGGAAAACTGAAGAAGAATGGATACATTTGAATAACAGTGCTGTCAAAATATTTAAAATATCACCGAGTGCTCAGAGAAGAAACCAATCAGCCTTGGAAAAAATACAGCCAGAATTCTCCTGAGACTCCAGGATGGTGAGACTCAAGGACTTTGGACATGCGGTCAGGAGAAACCAGTCCCTGGAGAAGGACATCATGTGGGTAAGTCAGAGGGTCAGAAAAGAAGAAGACCGTGACAAGATGGATCGGTACAGTGGATGCAACAATGGGCTCAAACATAAGCGCAATTGTGAGAATGGGACAGGATTGGGAGGTGTTTTTCTCTGTTGCACATATAGGGTGACTATGAGTTGGAACCAACTCAATGCCACCTAACAAGAACACACATACACACACACACACACACACACACACAGAGAGAGAGAGAGAGAGAGAGAGAGAGAGAGAGAGAGAGAGAGAGAGAGAGATATTGATTCCCACTGCGAAACATTTCAGTCGACTCCCACATGCCACTCTTCACCTGTCTAGCTTACATATGTACCTGTGTATCCATATTCAGAGAAGCTGGTTTATAGGCCCAAGATCGTGGCATCAGGATTAGAGGAGGCTTATTAACATAGTAAGACATGCAGATGACACAAGCTTGCTTGCTGAAAGTGTGGAGGAGTTGAAGCACTTGCTGATCAAGATAAAAGATTGTAGCCTTCAGTGTGGATTATGACTCAATGAAAAGAAAACCAAAATCCTCACAACCGGACCAATAGGGAACATCATGATAAATGAAGAAAAGGTTGAAGTGGTCAGGATTTCATCTTGCTTGGATCCACAATCAATGCTCATAGATGCAGTAGTCAAGAGATAAAAGATATGTTGCATTGGGTAAATCAGCTGCAGAAGACCTCTTCAGAGTATTGAAAAACATGGATGTTACTTCGAGAACTAAGAGGTGCCTGACCCACACCCTGGTGTTTTCAGTTGCCTCGTATGCATGTGAAAGTTAGACATTGAATAAAGAAGCTAAACGAGGAATCCATGAATTTGAATGGCAATGCTGGAGGATATTGAAAGTACCACCGACCGGTAACAGGACAAACCGATTTGTCTTGGAAAAGTATGTCCAGAGTGCTCCTTGGAGGCCAGAATGGCGAGACTTCCTGTTAAATACTTGGGACATGTTTTCAGGAAAGACCAGTCCCTGCAGAAAGACATCACACTTGGTAAAATAGAGGGGCAACAGAAAAGAGGAAGGGTCTCCAAGAGATGGTTTGACATGGCTGCAACAATGGGCTCAAGCAGGATGGCTCAGGACTAGGTAATGCTTTGTTCTCTTGTGCACAAGGTCACTATGGGGCGGAACTGACTCTCTGGCACCTAATCTCAATAAGCACAATGACAACATGTATCTATTCGTGAATTGTTTGTTATCACTGTTATTGCAGGATTACATATGTCGCAGTAGTGTTTGCTGATTTTTGCTTTTTACTATTGTGTACTTTCCAGTGTCTTCCTGTACCTTGGTCATGTGCTGACCTCGTCCTTATTCACGATGGTCATCCCCTTCACCCAGGTCAATAAATGTTCTCTCTCTAGTTAGTGATTCCCTCCCCCTCCCCCACACCACTTCCGGTAACCACCCAGGGTACTTCTTTCTGGGTGGAAACTCATCTCAGAAACTTGTTAAAACCTGGAATTGTGCTATTAACATGTGAGATTTGGGCAAAACTATTTGACTAGTACTATTAGTAATCTTTATCCTTAGCTGGTATATTTCTATTGAAATGAGTATCTCTTAGATTATCTCTTATTATTTCAGTCAGATCTGAGCCATTTTGATAGAAAAACCGAATAAACAGTAACAGAGGCACTAACTGTACATTCTTGCACATATAAATAAATCTTTTTTATTTAAGAGCTCAAGCAGAAAGCAAATGTTTTGAGAATGATGATGGCAACAAATGTATAAATGTGCTTGACACAATGGATGTATGTATGGGTTGTGATAAGAGTTGTACGAGCCACCAATAAAATGATTTACACATAACACCCACCCCACCCCACTCCACCCCGTGCCAGGGAGATAAACAGAATGTGGGTGAAGGGAGACAGTGGTCCATGTAAGATATGAAAACAATAATTTAAAATTTGTCAAGGGTCATGAGGATGGGAGGGGGGCGTGGAAGGAGGGAAAAAAGAGGAGCTGATACCGAGGCCTCAAATAGAAAGAAAATGTTTAGAAAATGATAATGGCAACATATGGACAAATATGCATGACACAATGGATGGCTGGATTGTTATAAGAGCTATAAGGGACCCCAATAAAATTATGTTAAAAATTCTGTTGTCTAATCCAATGTTCTGAACACCTGCCTGTTGACCCTTTAGATTCGCACTTAAACTAGCTCCATCTTGATCGGCACAGCAGATCAGTGCTTCCTTAAGCTGATGCCCTTGTTCGCTGGCTTTCATTTGGGTTTAGCCACTGGGAAACTGACAGAATATTGAAGAGAGGGGGGATGTGAAGTCCTGCTTCCTCCCTTTTGGGGTGCCCTGAGGTCGACTGCTTTCCTCTATGGAAGGCCCGCGCTCCCTTCATGTCTGGCCTTTCAAAACACAACCCTTCTTTGTGGATTCGGTAAAGCCTCATCTTACCCTGGCCTTTTTAAGCCCTCTTGCTATTCCTCCCCCTCGATAAAGGTATATCCTTGCCAGTTTCCTTAAACACTTTCCCAACCCTTGCAAACAGCCTCGAGGTGGACCAGTGTGAGTGTGGCCCCGTGTCTTCCTGGGGCCCAGCCTGGGAGAACCATGGGCAGTCTTTGCAGAACAAGATCTAGGGCACTGTGAGAGACTTAGCAGATGCTCTGCTGAGGGAAACGGCACACGTCCTGACAGAGATGGCATTTCCTTATGATATATGTCACTCCCGCAGCGTGGAACACGACTGAAATGGATTCCGCCTTTGATATTTTTATTTTCGGAGGAGACAGTTGATTGTCCTAAATCATCACAGAATTCCTTCTGGCTTCTGCATATCCCAGTGCAGAAAGCAACAGCTTGGTTCCGGTGTGCAAGGCCTTGTAGTTTCTTTCGGTGACCTGTGTGGGGCTGTGGCCTAGCATTGCACTGGAGACGTTGTAATCGGTAATTGCCACTAAGTCTGCTCCACTTTATACTCATAATGACTTTAGAGATTCATAAAACCGAACAAAATCTTGCTCTCCTTTATCATCCTCATAACCATTGCTTTGTTTGAGCTTATTAGTGTATCCACTGCGTCAATCTATCTCACTGATGTTCTCTCCCAGTTTTTGCTAACTTTCTACTTCACCAAGCATTACGTCCTTCTCAGGAACTCTAGTGGCATAGTGGGTTATGTGTTGGGATGTGAATCACAAGGTTAATAGTTCAAAACCACCAGCTGCTACATGTGAGAAAAAGGAGCCTTTCTACTCCCATAAAGATTTACAGTCTCAGAAACCCACGTGGGCAGTTCTACAATCACTAGTAGGGTCAGTATGAATGGAAATCTACTATCTAGCAGTTAAGAGAGCCAAGCCAAAATGATTGCACTGGTGTCTCAACCATACAGAGGCATTTACAGAGTTTCACTGGAATATCCAAACAATACACTTCATGTGCTTGTAAATTTTGCTACCAGTTATAGAATTTCTGAGTGACAGCTGGGACAAGAGAATAAGAGTGAAAATTGAGGGACAGATTATTCAGTTTTCTTTTCTTTTTGTTTGTTTTTTTAATTCGCTCTAGGACCTAGAAAGGACATGAAACCAAAGTAGCTCAGGGGCTCTGCAGTCTTTCTCTTGCTATGTTGTGACTTGATGCTGGTCAGAAAGAACTAGTCAGAAAAAGTAACTCCATGATAGTCTTGATTCATCTGAGAGTCATGTCAATGGCGTCCTACCTGGGGTCATAGTAGGTACTGCAGGATCCCGATCTAGACCTTAGAAGCAGAGGGTTGATTTTGGGTTCAGAAAATGATGGCCAATTGATATCTAGTGTGTACCTCTTGTTAACTTGTGTACTTGATAACTTTTCCCAGCAACTCAATTATGCTTATATTTGATAAAGTGGCTCTTACTGCTTGGAAATGCTCCAAATGGATCAACTTTTCTTTTGACCTCTATTTGGAAACTGTTAGCAAACACCGAACTGGAACTCCAAGACCAAAATGAATAATAGTGTTTGATTGTAAACTTTAATGCAGCGAAGCTTATAATTGTATCGGTGCTGCCATCAACTGAAGTAAATAAATCGCTTCCTAGTTCTGTTCGTATTTGAGAATCATTATGGCTGTGGCAGACTTACTGCTGTGAACTTGAATGGGTAGAAATTAATACCCATGGCATAGTAGCCTGTCAGTGCAGCTCTGGTCGCCCAGCTGGAGTAGGGAAGGAGGCTCCAGTGCCCCTTTTATGGCTAATGCAAATTAGTAGGTAGTTGTGGGAATAAAGTTTTCTCCTTGATCTATGGCAGGAGATAGCTAGCCGGCAAGAGTTCACCTCAGACTGTAATTAGTTTGTTCATTAAGGTTGGGGAATTCAGTGACACAGCTGCATGAGGTACTGTTGAAGTCTACCTGAACATATGGCAGAAGGATAATGTAAATTTGGTTCCTGGGACAAAAGGGCAGAAAACTGTGCGGTCTTGAGCTCTTATTTTACATCCTGCTGGGATTCCCTGGAGGCGTGTGGTGATTTCATTACACCCCACATTCTCTAAATATTCAAAGACTTTTAGATAGGGGAGAATTTATTTTACATGGATGTTATGTATAATGCATATATATGTATGTGATATAGACATATATCTCTCGACATACGGCTACACATACAAATATCCATTGGTTTCCACAAAAAAAGAGTACTCCTACCTCTTTATTAATGGTGTTTATGCCTCCTTTTCTGCTTTTCAAGTTAATTAGTAGTCTAACAATAGACTAGCATAAAAGACTTGGCAGTCTATTTCTGACAATTAGCCAATGAAAACCTTTCAGATCACAACAGACATTGTGTGAACTACTTGCTTTGCATGGGAGGGGTCAACTGCTGGAAGAGAACATTATGTTTGGTACAGTGGGGATCCCAATGGGAAGGAGATCCTTATTGTGAGATGGATTTGCCCACTGGTCACAACAGTGGACGTGGATATTCAAGGGGTGGTGAGAGTGCTCGAGGACTGGACAATATTTCATTCTGTTGAAGAGTTGCCATGAGTTTGAGCTGATTCGATAGCAGTCACCGATCTATCGCTAATCTACCAGAGATTTTAAGGTTTGATTGTAGGGCCATCCTGAGTTAGAATCAACTAAGCAGCTGTTGGTTTGGGTTTTAGGGGAGGTTTAGAGATGTTAGCACTTGCAACTATGGGTTGTATTTGATTACTGTAAGCCTTATGAGAACTCATATATATGTAAGATTCAGTCACAATTGCAAACTACAAAAATTTACATAATCTCTTAAATCTATTTGTTTGATTTTATTATAAAGACTAAGCTGACTTCATGTGCAGCCCGGTGCATTTTAAAGTTTAAAATCCATACAGCTCCTGACTTACAAAACGCAATGTCTATAATTCAAGTCATCTACAGAAATAATTGAATCTGCATACTTAGGAAAGATGCCCTGTAGGTGAAAAATACGGATCAGGGCAAAACAAAACTAAATTTGAAACATTACTCCAAAGCATACTTAAGCCTTTATTTATATTCTTTGTATGTCACCTATAAACATTCTAAGTGAAAATGCTATTGAAGTTACAGCATCCAATCAGGGAACAAAGAGGTGAAGAGTTGAGACAGATTCCACATGCTTAAAAAAAACCAATATCCCTTTATTTATTATTATTATTATAAATAATTTTATTGGGGACTCGTATAACTCATCGCAATCCATACATCCATCCATTGTCAAGCACATTTGTACATTTATTGCCATCATCTTTCTCAAAACATTTGCTTTCTACTTGAGCCCTTGGTATCAGCTCTTCATTTTCTCCCCTCCCCCATGAACCCTTGATAATTTATACATTTTATTATTTTTCCATGTCTGACATGGTCTTCCTTCACTCACTTTTCTGTTGTCCATCCCTGGGTGAGGGTGGTGGTAGTGTTATTTGTAGATCATTGTGATTGGTTCCCTCTTTTTACCCTACCTTACCTTTCCCCTCCTGGTATCTCTCTACTCTCATCACTGGTCCTGAGGGGTTTATCTGTCCTGGGTTCTCTGTGTTTCCAGCTCTGATCTGTACCAGTGTACATCCTCTGGTCTAACTGGATTTGTAAGGTAGAATTGGGATCATGATAGCGGGGCAAGGAAGCATTGAAGAACTAGAGGAGAGTTTTAATGTTTCATAAGTGCTATACTATACCCTGACTGGTTCTTCTCCTTCCTGCGACCCTTCTGTAAGGATATAGTTGCCTACAAATGGGCTGGGGGAGTGTGAAGTGGAGACGAAAGCCCATCTGTAGGCAACTGGATTCCATATAGTTTTGCTCTTAGCAAACTGACTCACTGTAAATCCCCAAGTTACAAACAGCAACTTATGGACAACTTATATTTGCTCTTCAATGCTATATAAATTACTCTCACTTTGGAATGATTGAATCAACAAATTTGCAACAAATTCCTCTTGCAACAAATCCCTCTTCAAAATTGCATTCATATGCTGCACATAGAATTTTTTTTACCAAAACGACATTTCTTACACAAAACCAAAACACTCTTACCACACTAAAAAAGATGCCCCCCCCCCAAAAAAAAATCAGGGCCATTGAGTCGATTGTGACTCATGGTAACCTTATAGGGCAGCATAGAACTGCCTTTGTGGGGTTCCTAGATTGTAACTATTTATGGGAGTAGAAGCTTCTTCTTCCCCCTTCAGAGGAGCATGGTTTTGAACTGCTGACCTAGTGCTTAGCAACCCAACGCTTAACCACTATGTCACCAGGGTTTCCTATCACATTAAAGTAAGGCTAATTAAGAACTGCACGAGCCCCTTCCACCTTACCTACTTAGGAAGGGATCTTGTTCATACTTAGGGGACTGCCTGCACTCTACATTAGTGCCCAAAGCTATTTATTGACGACATCACTACATCTCGACTCCTAGTGACTGACTCTCAGTTCAAATGGTTAGGTAACACAAATAAACAAAGCACCCCACTTCCTCCTTCTCCCATAAGTAAGGCATTGAAGTAAGAAGTGAGTGAATGGCGCAGCATGAATCCAGTGCTTCGAATGTAGAGACTGATTCAATCTTTGCCTCCATTGCCAGTTGCCCCATGACACTCTCTTTCTCTGACACTGGCCACCCAGAGCTGGGTAGAAGCTCACAAATTAAGAACAGATTATCCTTTAGACTTCCAAACTAGCAGACACTAGTTGGGTAAGCACAAGGTAGGCCATTCAATCTCCCCAGCTGCTCCAGCTGAGAAAGACGAAACTGCTTCTGGCAAATCCTCAAGGCCTCAGAAACACTGTGTTGGTTCACTAAGAGTCAAATATGCACTTGATGGCAGTCGGTGGAGCTACAAGTTTGGGAGTTCCACATGAACCTCGAATTTTCTGACCCGCTGGCCAGCCTTGCAGAAGTGGTTTTCCACTACTTCTCTGAGATGCCAGCTGCAAGCTCAAAAGTCCCCATTACACCCATATTTTCTGATCTGCAATCTCACCTATTACCCTATGGGTTTGATAATTCACTAGAATGATAACCTGTGCCAAGAATGCTATACACATGGAGCCCTGGTGGGGCACGGTGACGCCCTCAGGTGCTAACCACCAGGTCAGGAGTCCAAACTGCTGCTCCACCAGGGAGGATGAGGCAGTTGGGGTCCATGAAGAAAACAGCCTTGGGGACTCTATGGGGGCAGTTTTGCATGATCTTACAGGGATGCAGTGATGCACTGATTAGCCCCTCAGCTGCTAACCACATGATTGAACAAACTCATGAGTTGTTCCAGAGAAAGATGAAAAAAATATTAATGTCTCAGAAACCCAAAGAGGCAATTCTACTCAGTCCTTTAGAATCATTATAATTTGGAATAGACTCAATGGCAGTGAGTTAAAGGGTCGCTATGTGTGGATATTGGCTCAATGACAATGGTTTTGGTTTTTTTTGTTTTGTTTTATACTATACTTATGACTACAAGTTCAATACAGCCAAAAAGGATGCAATGGAAAGAGACAGCGAGTGAGGTTGGGGAGGGTTAATAGGGAACTTCTATGTTCTGAGGGCTGGGCTACCCTTTTGAGGAAAGATGTGCTAAGAACCTGGTTGCTCTCGGAGCTCAATGTTCCAGATTTGTGTTGGCCAGTGCTGCATTGCAGGCCAAATCATGATTCTAGATAGAAAGCTAACAGCCTCCCAGGTGAGGCTTTCAGATCTGACCAGCTCCCGGTCAAGGTCCAAAAAGGCTCCTTATTACTACAGGGCTGTTTCTCAGGAGCCAAGAATAAAAGCCACCTTGCATAGGAATAAAATTAGGCCTTTCATCCCACAGGAAGAAAATAAAACAAACAAACTCACAAGATGCAGCTTGTGGCTGTTCTTCAGCATACTGATTGCAAGGAAGTTGTACATACTGCTTGGTGGTTTGGGTAGAGTTTACATTTTTAATACTCACCATGCTCATTCAAAGCTTTTTTTGGTCAGTAATGTAAATGTCCTGTGCAGAACCAAATATCTGTAGTTCTAGTTCTGGCTGAGAAGGGATTTTGAGAGGAAGATGGATGCGGAGAAGTGCCCGGGGAAAGGGGAGCCACAGCTGCAACTCATAGACTAGAGAGAACTTGGGGATTCCATTGAGGTGGGCGTCTAAAGCTACTATGTCAATGGGAACCCGGTAGCAAATTCAGGCAAGCAATGGGTCGAACTAAGGGAAGATACATGAAGAATCAGGTCGGTACAATCAAGGTGTCAGGCAAGTAAAGTTTGGGTTGCTCACTGAAAGGTTGCCTTACAAACCTACCAGCCACTTCTTAGGCGACAGATTTGGCAACCTGTTTCCATTAAAGATTTGAAAACCTTATGTGGTAATTCTGCTTCGTGCTATAGGGTTAGAATCAACTTGAGGGCAGTGGATTTGACCAAGAGCTAGAACTACTCAAAGGCATATACACGAGGTGTTCGGTGGAACTATCTGGGCTGGATGAATGCCTGGCAGACTCAACCTCAATTGCAATGACACTCGCTAGTGTTACTGTATTATCACAGAGAATACGGTATTATCACAGAGAATAACAAGATTGCTGTATTATCACAGAGAATAACAAGATTGCTGTATTATTACAGAGAATAACAAGACATATCTCTGACTGTGAACAATTCTGCCATTTTTCTACTTTTTCCTATAGGTCCTACTCTTCTGGGAATTACACTGGTTTGATGAAATTCTTTGTCACTTAAGTCCCCCGAGTGGCACAGTTTATGTCTTGCAGTTAGCTTTCACCCAGTTGTGGCACAGAAGAAAAGTTTGGTGATTTGGTGAATTACAGCCAAGACAAGCCCAGGGAGCCGTTCTACTCCATAGTGCCACCATTTGGAATCAAGCTGACAGCCAGGAGGCTTGTTGTTGTTTGTTTGTTACTTTTTTTCAGAGTCTAGACTCTGTCCTTTCTGTTCTTCACAAAGCGGTGAAAACTCTTCTCAGATGATGGGTTTTTATGGGATATCCAGGGACTGGTTCCTGCCAATTTAATCCTATGTTGATGTTTTGTGTTTGAAATAGCAATATGTGTTAGAATCCTTGGTTTTGGAGATTTTATGGTCCTTTTGCAGAGACAAGAGAAATAGCATTCATTCATTATTTCATTCATCCATTCACTAATGTTAATTTGCTAGGTGCCAGAGCTTCAGGCTGGATTCGGAAGAGGACCTGGAACAAGGGATATCATAGCTGATGTAAGATGGATCTTGGCTGAAAGTGGAGAATACCAGAAAGGTGTTTACTTGTGTTTTATTGACTATGTCAAGGCATTTGGCTGTGTGGGTCACAACAAGCTATGGATACCCTTGAGAAGAATGTGCATTCCAGAACATGTCAATGTGCTGATTTGTAACTGTGTGTCGATCAAGAAGAGATTGTGTGAACAAACCAAGGGAAGATGATGCTAATTCAAACTGCATGCTGAGCCAATCTTCAGAGGAGCTGGATTTTATATAGGAAGGGGAATATGGCATCAGGATTGGAGGAAGGCTTATTAACAACCTGTGATGTGCAGATGATGTAACTTGGCTTGCTGAAGCGAGGAGAACTTGGAGCACCTGCTGATGAAGATCACAGATTGCATCCTTCACAATGGATTATAACTCAATGTAATGAAGACCAAAGTCCTCACACCTGGACCGATAGGTAGCATCATGATAAAGGGAGATAAAGTGGAAGTTGTCAAGGATTTCATCTTGCGTGGATCCACAAGCAATGCTCACGGAGGCAGCAGTTAAGTGACCAAAAGACACATTGTATTAGGTAAATTTGCTGTACAAGACCTCTGTAGAGTGTCAAAAAACCAAGGATGTTACTGAGTTTGAGGTGAGCCTGACCCAAGCCATGGTATTTTCCATTGCCTCATTTGCATGTGAAAGGAAGACTGAAGAAGTATCAAAGCATTTGAATTGTGGTGCTGGAGAAGAAAGTACCATGGGCTACTGAAAGGTCAAAGCTTTCTTGGAAGAAGGAAGGCCACAGTGCTCCTTAGAGGCAAGGATGGCAAGACTAAGCTTACCTTGGACATGTTGTCAGGAGAGACCAGTGCCTGGAGGACACAAAGTTTGGTAAGGGGGAGGGGCAGTGAAGGAGAGGAAGATCCTCAAGGAGATGAATTGACACAATGGGCTCAAGCCTAGGAATGGTTGTGAGGCTGGTGCAGGACCAGGCAGTGTTTCCTTCGGTTGTGCATCAGGTCACTATGGCTAGATGGTACCACAGAACAACGACAACCTGCCAGATACAGCCTTCCAAACAACTGAGGCAGCCACAGTTCCTAACTTCGCGGAGAGTACAATCCAGAGAATTATAAAACGTCCATTCTATTTGCTGGCTCCAGATGCCTTACCTCCTGGCTTAAATCTTTTAAATCTTTTATATTTTGGCAAATACAGAACAGAATGAAATCAAACAAGACCTTGTAGTGTTAAAGCTTTGCTGATTTTACAAGATGGTTTCAGCACATTTACCAGTATCTGGTGAAGAACTGTGATAATTAAAATTCTGCTAAACTAATTAAAACAAATGAACAAAGTCTGTTTAATGTCCCTTTCTTCACAATTTTTCATTTCTTTTTGCTTGCTTCTGACTATGCAGAATTCTGTAGTCCTAACTGGGTCCCCCTGTCATTAGGGACATTTATGGAGTTAGGCAGCCACGAATTCTCAAGGAATTCTATAACAGTAGTAGTTTAATAAATTTTGATCCCTCTGGGTCATCTCTTAAATTCAATGAAATTACATGAACAAGGATTCTGAAAGTCGGCATTTCATAAGCAGTTCGTACTAATGCTTATTATTTTACCATGCTGAGGTTAAAACTGAACCCCCTATGTTTACCTTTCCCGAATGTCTTTAGAAATTAAGAGCTGTATTTGTGACATGGATTGTAATAAAAAAACAGCATAGAAATAGGAAGAAAGAAATTTGATCAGACTAGTAGCAGAGGTTGCCTCTGGGTGTCTCTGCACAGGGTGCAGTTGTTAAGCACTTGGCTGCTAATCAAACAGTTGGCAGTTTGAACCCACAGTCTCCGTGGGAGGAAACTGTGGCCGTCTGTTTCCATAAAGATTTCCAGCCTTGGAAACCGGGAGGGCTCTGCTACCCTGTCCTGGATGGCTGATCGGAGCCAAAAGATTGTGAGATTTTGTTTTTATATTTTACCTCCTATTTTGACAAACTTTCAAACTTGAGCATACACTATCCATGAAGTCTGACAGTAGCAGTAAGCGCTAAGCACCTTCATGCCTTGAAGTTCCTCCTCAGAGAGGAACTTTCTTTCAAAGGCAGGAGACGCCTTTAAACAGTGTGAGTGATTTGGTGTCATTTACTTCTTTAAAACAGTAGGATCCAAAAGAAAGCTCAGCTTCATTTTGTGAAATTAGCTCAAAATTAAAAAAAATATATAGTGCTTTCTTGTGATTTAATATAAACTAAATCAATTTACTTCAATGAAAACAAAACCAAAAAGGATCAAATCAGAGTTTTGGAAGGCACCTTCTTTCAATCTGACGACCTGACTCCCAAACCAACTTCTTCCCCCAAGAATAAAAGAAAGTGAAGGACTAGGTCCACATGCAGTGAGAGCGGTCAGGTGTGGTTGCATGAATGTGGGGTGGAGTTTACAGGTCTCTATCTGGGTTCTCGATGCTTCACAAGAGCACTGGCTTCAGAGTCTGAGAGGGGGGTTCAGTCCATTCCTCAGGCTGGGTTGTCTAGAGAAATACAGCTAGTGACACTCATATGTGCTAAACAAAGAGGTAATTTTATATCCTGAAGGCATCCTGACCCAGTCCAATTCAAATCCATAAGGTCAGTGCAAGCCAGGGACTCACATAACCACAGGCTGATGATGCAGAAAGTGGAAGTGAGATGCAGGGGGATCAGAGGCCAATAGGTATAGAGTCAGGTATACATTCAAGGTTGGTGGAAACATGGCGGGGCGTCAACAGCTCTCAGGGTCCGGTGGCCCAACGGGCTGCCACTGGAGGCATGCAGAGTCCCAGCAAGCAGGAAGGTGAAGAGGGAGAGAGAGTTTCCCAGTTCCTTCCTTGTAAGCAGGCCTCACCCCCAAGGAAGCATCATTGGACTGTGACCCGACTGACAGGTTGGATTCCACCTCTATTCAAATTGGCATAAATTCATTTAACTTCCACAGTCTATAACTCTCTGGCTGGTTAGCAGTGTGAGTTTAACAAAACTGTAACCTCTTTGAACTTTCTCAGGAGCCCTGGTGGTCTAGTAGGTTAAACATTTTGCTTCTAACCACAAGGTTGGTGGTTCAAACTCACCAGTCATCCTGAGTGAGAAAGATGTGGCTTTCTTCTCCTATAAAGACTTAGTCTTAGAAACTCCATGGAGCAGTTCAGCTCTGTCCTACGAGGCCACGATGAATAGGAATTGACTTGATGGTAGTGTTGTTTTCTTTTTAACTTCCTCACTTATGAAGCGTGGAAGGTAAGTTTTACTTTTGAAGGCTGCTGTGGGGAGGTAATACCAGCATCAACTGGTGTCTAACCGCAGTATGAACAGTTTACGTTCGTACTGGTGTTAGACACCGGCAGCTCTCATTGGTGCGGGAGAAAGGTGGCTGTGGGTAAAAATTTCTTTAAGCTAATAATATCCCTGACTTCCTAATTCAGGAAAATCAGTCTTTCTCAACAATAATTGTCATCACAGACAGGAAGTTATGAATCATTATTACACAACACAATTGGGGTTTAGAATCTTGTTAATGACATTGAGTATTTAGACAAGCAGGGAATTCTTACTGTTGCCCACACACCAATTAACTTCACCCCTCATTAGTAATGTGTGCCTGCAGACATTACTTCTTCTGCTCTGTCTTATCTCCCTAGGATGCCATCCAAGAGAACACTTAAATAAAAATCCAGTTGGCATGTCTTGCTGTTAGCTGAGCAAGTGTAAGGTAAACACCATTAAGGTTAAATGCATGACACTAACCTCAGCTGAACAAGCTGGAAGCCGCCCAAAAGGTACTCCATGTAGACTAAAGAATGGCCCATGTCAAATGACAAAAAAGCACCTTCCAACCCAGCAGTTCTCAACCTGTGGGTCATGACCCCTTTGGGATTCGAACAACCCTTTCACAGGGGTCGCCTGAGACCATCAGAAAACACACAAATATTTCACAATAAATAATTACATATTGTTTTGTGATTAATCAATATGCTTTGATTATGTTTAATGGTGTTCAATTTGCAACAATGAAAATGCATCCTGCATATCAGATATTTACATTACAATTCATAATAGTATTAAAATTATAGTTATGAAGTAGCAACATAAATAATGTTATGGCTGGGGGGGTCACCACCACATGAGGAACTGTATGAAAGGGCCGCGGCATGAGGAAGGTTGAGAACCAATGTGCTAACTTAAGGAAAATCAATGGCTATTGAGTTGGGTCCCACCCATGGCGACCCATGTGTGTCCGAGTAGAGCTAAGCCCCACAGGGTCTCCCATGACTGATTTTTTTCAGAAGGAGATCCTTGGGCATTTCTTCTGAGGTGCCTCTGGGTGGATTTGAATCTTCAACCTTTTGGTTTACAGCCAAGTGTATTAATTGTTTGTACCACCTAGGGACTCCTCTGAACTAAGGCTCCAGTTTAGTTGGGGTGTTAGGTTCTGAGGCATTTACTACTCCCTTGAAGTTGCAAGAAGAAAGCTGCTTGAAGATGCTTATCAGTATAACGAAAGTTTTTCTCTACTCAGGGCACATGGTATGTATTTTATATATTCCTTTTCATCAGCAAGGAACTCTGGTGGTGTCATGGGTTAAGCACTGGTTTGCTAACTGAAAAGCTGGGATTCAAACCCATCCATCACACTGAAAAATGAGAAAGATGAGTCTGTCTACTCCCATAAAGATTTACAATCTCAAAAATCCTATAGAGCAGTTTCTCTCTGTCATAGAGGGTCACTTGAGACAGTGTCAACTTGACAGCATTGCCTTGTTTTAAAAAAATGTTTCCCCTTTATCATTAAGTATTTCCATGCTCAACTGCATCAAGAATTATTTATTAGGTATCTATTAAGGCCAAATTAGCATAGTGGTTATACATTGGTCTGCAAAGTGCAAGGTCAGCAGATTGAAACCATCAGCAGCTACTCAGGGGAAAGATGAAGTTTTGGAATCCCATAACGATGTACAGTGTCAGAGACCCACAGAGGCAGTTCTTCCATGCCCTAAAGGGTCGCTATGAGTTGGCATCAGTAGATAGCAGTGATACAGCATCCATGGTATAGGATCATTTTCATGATGAATGCCAGCTGAGTGCTATGTAAAATGTCCTGGGATGACAGTCTAGTAAAAGTAAAGACGGAGTCTTTGATACCCCCCACTCTAATAGATGAAAACACTTTATTTACCTTCAATTTCCCCAGATCAGAGCTGCTTTTGCTGCCTTGATCTACCTTCTCGACAAGCCGTCAAATTCCAAGGTGTCATGAGGAATTTGAAAGCCCCACTCTATTAACACTGGATCGTCCTGGATCAGGTGAAATCGTCCTGGATCAGGCGGGTCATCTCCCTGCAGGTATTGGTTCTCATTTCATTTCTGTGGGCATCGCACCAGCCTGCAGTAAAATTGCGTGCATCATTTAACCTGTAAGGTTGTCCAACAGCCTATGATTTATGATGGAAAGCAGTCAGCTTAGTCCAGGCCACTATTGAAAATTTCCTGGTTTCTTGGTTGCAGTTTCACGCTCAAGTCAAAAACAATGATAAATTTCCATTCCTGCCGTTGCCTGCAGGATTTGGACCAAGAAACTATATATGTAGAGCAATATAACTTTAAAATGATTATTCTACAGAGCATGCACACTAGTACAGATAAGAGTTCTCGACACACAGCGTCCAGTTCAGACAGCCCTTTAGGACCAATAATGAGAGTATTTATACCATGACGGTTGGGAGAAGGTGGGGGGAGAAGGGGGAGAAAGGGGGAACCGACCGCAATGATCAACATACACACCCCCTGCCCCCATCCCAGGAGGATGAACAACAGAAACGTGGGTGAAGGGAGACAGTGGATGGTGTAAAATATGAAAATAAAAAGAATTTATAAATTTTCAAGGGTTCATGAGGGAGGGGAATAAAGAAGAGCTGATACCTAGGACTCAAGTAGAAAGAAAATGTTTTGGAAATGATGTTGGCAACATATGTACAAATGTGCTTGACACAATGGATGTATGGATTGCTATGAGAGCTGTATGAGCCCCCAATAATATGATTTATTAAAAAATAGTATTCTAACAAAAATGAGATCTTATACATTTACTTCCGAAGCCTAGAGGTTTTAGCTAAACTTTTATGACAACTGAGTTTCCAAATTGCATATTTTTTGTTATTGTAATGATTTGCCAAGTCATCTTCAGATTCATAGGGACTTTAGTATGCTATTTTTGTGAGAAAAAAACCTAGGGACAAAAAATATCCCCTTTTTATTTTTTACGTACTCTGAAGAGTGTTGATATTAATTGAATCTATCTGCATGGCAAATTCAATGTCCGGGAACTTTGCTGGGACTCAGACTTCAAGGTCAATGAGAAGGTTCCCCCGTCTGATTTAGTCAGGACACAGCTTGAGGTCTCACCACTAACGGTTCTGCTCCAGGTTTCCCTCTAAAGGACTGTGAGCCTTTGGACTTCCCACAGAGTCTGTGCCTGTGTGCTGTCCTTCCGTCTGGGGCCAGGTCCTCTGCCGCTTATGCTAACAGAGTCCCTGTTGTGGTCTGGCTGGTAGATGGGGAGCCATTATTAATTGGCAATTTGTAGCTGTCATAATGAGGCCCGGGATTTCCCAGGTGGCTTCCCCTGTGCTCTTGAGGAGGATAAAGACTAGGACTTCTTCCCTCTTGTGGGACTTTCATTCAGCAAACATTCATCATGCCTTTAACCCTTCATAGGGACAAGATTGGGTTGTCTTATCTCTGGGCTGGGGACCGACTGGCCTGTCTCTTGTTCTCCTTTAGACTCAGATGTTTGCGTGAGCTCTGGTTTTCTGACAAGTGAACAGGCTTCAAGAGGGTCGATTCAAGGTGATTTTCAGACAGTGATTTTGGAAATACTAGGGTGTTCTAGTTGCCAACAATGAGTTTCAACTTTATGTGTCAGAATATAGTTTTCATTGCTGATTTTATTTCCAGAATTAATTCAATAGTCATTTCTTTTGAGCCTCAAACCTTCAACGTTTTGGTTAGAAGTTTAGCAGGTTAAACAGTTTTCCCCACTCAGGGGTTCCAGTTGAGTAGTAAGAGTGCAAACTTGAGAACGATTACAAAATAAAAGCAACACATGCCCATTTAAATTATTCAAAGGAAATTGTGAAGAAATAAAAAAGTTGGAGCGTGAGAAATGTCTGCTTCAGGCCTGTCCCCATGCTCCTTTTAAATTAGGCATTCAGTACACGTTTAACTTTGGAATAATGTGGTAGTTCCTACTGTCAGTTTTAAAGCATATATTCTTTTTAATCGAACTGTGTTTTCTTCCACTTGTTGGTCAGTTTGTCTTATAGTGGTAGCTTGTGTGTTGCTGTTCTGCTGGAAGCTGTGCCATCAGTTTTATGCTGCTGGTTATTTTTTTTAAGACAGGTTTATGGGTTTCAGCAGTGCTGCCAGACCAAGCAAAGACTAGGAAGAAGGAAGAGGCAGCTGCCTACTTGAGAGACATAAACCACTACAAACCTTCTGAATAGCAGCTGAACTTTTTTCTGATATATGGCCGGAAGATGAGTCTTTCCGGTTGTAGGGACCGAAAAAAAAAAAATGGAAAAGAGCTACTTCCTCAAAGTAGAGTTGACCTTAATAATGTCGATGGAACTCAGTTTTCAGGACATTCATCTGTTCATGGCTTATGGCTCAAAATGAGAAAAATACCACTACAAACATCCATTAATAATTGCAAAGTGGAATGCATGAAGTATGAATCTAGAAATCCTGGAAGTCCTCAGAACTAAAATGGGACAAACAAAGATTGATATGCTAAGCATTAGTGAGCTGAAATGGACTGATTTGGCAATTTTGAATTATATCATCATAGGCTTCACTCTTTTGAGTGACCTTGGATTTGAGGGGCCCATCCTCTGGCATTATCTCCAACAGTGTTCTGCTTCCTTTGTTTAGGCTTTTAGTATTTGGCAATGCTTTCCAGCGATGTATAATGTTTCCAGCAACTTCTTCCACTGAAATGGGAAACCGAGTACTTCTTTGTCTGTTCTTAGTCTCGAAGCTACACTGTAACCTGTTCACTTTGGGTGGCCCTGCTGACATCTGTAATACCAGTGACATAACTTCCAGCATCCCAGCCACACACAAACCACCACAGTGCAACAAACTGGGAGACAAGTGCTCTGTCATTTGCTGATGGGGCATGACTCAGGGTAAGGAGAAACAGCTGCCAACCATCTTCTAATGCTTGGAACTTGGAACGTGTGAAGTATGAATTTAGGAAAATTGGAAGTGGTCAAAATGAAATGGAACACATGAAGATCAATATCCTAGTTATTAGGAAGCTGAACTGGACTGACATTGGCCATTTTAAATGAGAAAACCATACGGTTTACTATTCCAAGAATATTACAGTCAAGGGGAATGGTATGACAGTCATTAGCAGAGAGAATCTTGCTTAGTCTATCATGAAGTACAAGGCTGTGGGTGGTCTATCCTCCTTCAAGGAAATGCATCAATACAACTACTGTTCAGCTTTATGCGCCAACCACAAAAGCTAGTGAAGAAGAAACGAAAGAATTCTCCCAACAACGTCACCTTCACGAGGGAGGGTAACTTTCTGGAAGAGAGGCAGGTAAAACACACTTGGGGTTGCTTGATTTTTCCGAGTCTAAATGACCAGTACCAATCCGTTTCCGCTCACTAATGCCTAGGGCATCTATCTTTAAGCATTTGATTTCATTTTTGACAATTTTCAATTTTCCTGGATGTAGATATGTGTGTGTGTGTATGCTTTGTACATTCTAAGTTCCAGTTATTAATATATGTCGCTGTTTATTTCATATTTTGAGTGTCTTCTGACCTGAGGGGCTCATCTTCCACAATAGCACTGAACAATGTTCTGCTTTTATTCGTGAATGTTTTTCCGCGTCTGGTAATGTTTCAATTGCTATTCATAGGGGTTTCAGTGGCTAATTCCTCTCAAGTAAACAGCCTATGTCATCTTTCTAGTCTGTTCTTAGTCTACAAGCTCTGTTGAAACCTGTCCACTTTGGTGACCCAGTTGGTATTTGAAAACACCATTGACATAGCTTCCAGCATCACAGGACTCACGAACCACCACAGTATGACCAACTGACAGACAACCAGGCTTGTGGAACTCCACATATTAGAATTGGTGAATTAAAGATATACATAAAAACATACAGTGAAATTGTAGCATTTCCACCCCTCAAAATTCTTACTAAATTGATATGAATATCACTGATATACATATCATTGCACTGATTATCATATGCACTGATCATTGATATGAATTGATACCACATGCCTCTTAGATGCTGAAGACATTTAATGAAATTATATATTTTTAGTTATTTTAAAAATGCTTTATTGGTACATAATCGTACAATTCAATAGTTAATTCACATCAAGAAGAATTTTACAATCATTATAATCAATCAATTTTAGACCAATCAATTTTAGAACATTTTCTTCTTTTTAAAAGAAGATAATAACATTTTTTTCTGAGCCTGTAACTTTTTTATAATAGTTTTATTGACATATCTTACCCAATCCAATATATCTATTCACAGATAATTCTCTATTCTGTTGTCCAGTCCCCTTGAGAGGAGTTATACAATGATCTGGGCTATCAGCTTCCCATTCCCTCAGGGAACCATTACTTATGTTACTGTTTCTGAAGGGTTATCTAGCTTAGCTTTTATGTCCCAATTAATCTTACTTATACAAATGAGCATACTCTAATTTAATGTGATTAGCAAAGTAAACAAATAAACACCTTAATAGTAAGGGGAGGAAATATTAAGTAACTAGAGGATATTTATGTGGTTCATCGGTGTCATACCACACCCTGGATTTATCACCCGTTCTGTGTGGCCCTTCTGAGAGGGACTGTCAAATTACTTTGCAGATGAGCTTTGGGTCTCTACTGTACCCATGCCCCATCATATCAAGTTGACAGCATGGTCTGAACATTTCTGATACCTCTTCCCGTCGACGCTTCATGCTCACACAGTGTGGTGTGCTTCTTCCCTGTAGATTTTGTTGCTTCCCTGCTAGATGGCTACTTGTTTAATTACAAGCTTTTAAGACCCCAGACACTCTACTTTTAGATATCTGGGCACCATCAGCTTTCTTCACGTTAGCTTATGTACCCATTTTGTCTTCAGCGATGGTGTCAGGAATGTGTATTGTACAATGCCACTTGTTAGAACAAACCCTTCTGGCACTCAGGCAAGATTTAGGTTGAGGTTCAAAGTCCATCTGAGAAGAAAAACACTTTGATGAATAGAATACCATTCCCTCTCTCCAGGTCCCTAAAGATGTTTATATCTCAGATCTTATAATCTGTAAATATTTTCCATCACATAGCACAGTGATTTTGAAAATATAATTACATTAAGAGTTTTAAAAGAAGGAGATTACACTGCTGTATGGGGTTTGCACAGAAGCTTAAACACATCTGTCTTGGAAACCATACAGCCAGAATGCTCATTAGAAGTGAGTCTGGGGAGACTTGGTCTCTTGTACTTTGGCCATGTTATCAGGAGGATCTGCCCTGGAGAAGATACTGTGCTTGGTGAAGTGTTTGGCCTCCGAGAAAGATGAGCTTCAAGAGATGGACTGGCCCAGTGGCTGCAACAATGGGCGCAAGCAAAGGAATGATTGTGAGGTTGTTGAAAGACTGGGCAGTGTTTCGTTTTGTTTTAATAGGGTCACTATGAGTCATAACCTGACTCTCTCACACTCAGCAGCAACAATCCTGGATTGCATAGTAGGTCCAATATGATCACAGGGGGAGGCAAGGAGGAGGGCCTATGTGAGAGAGAAGAGCAATGGCGGCAGGAGCAGGGCTTGGATTGATGTAAGGACATGAGCCGAGCAACGCTGATGGTTTCTAGAAGACAGAAAATGAAAAGACAGTAACCAGGCTGACTCACTTTGATTTCTGATCTATAGAACTGTAAGAGGAGACATTTGTCGTGATTCGTACAGCATGACGCGAAAGCCAATACAGACATGCTACTATAAAGACTAACCTCTTCTATATTCTGAGATTTTGATGTCCAGTTTTATAACCTTCCTGGGTATTGTTTACTTATGTCACTGTCCAGAACTCCTGCTGGCTCTCTCTTTGAGAATCAAACATCATTGGTATTTCAAGTTTGAAATGGGATATAGTTGTAGAAACAGCAGCCACCCTGCAGTTGCTGCTGGTGCCCACTGTAGCCCTTTGACCTCCTCTAGTGGGTGCCAACAGATAGTTTCTTTTTCAGGGAGGCAAAACCTCTCAATTTCCTGGGACTAGGTTTCCAACATGCAGACATTCAGTGCTAACACAAATAAATGCCTGGGAAAATCAGGACTCATTCACTGTACTTGCACATGATGCGCTGCTTTAGATGGGGTCTATGCATGATAGGAATTGTCACTCTAGAAACAGTTCTCAAACAGGTACGCAGGTCTGGGACCCACCCCCTCTGCCTCTCAGTGGGAATGTTCTGCGGCAAGTTTCACATAGTCTCTCGGTGTTCCTCCAGGGTGCAGGCCTGATTTCCCACAGCACCCATCATGACTCTTGCTGACTCGCTTCGTTTGCTTGTCTTACTACTTTAACTCTTTTGCCCGTTTCCTGAATCATTTCCCAAACAAACGATTTGCACCCAATCCTTAGGTAAACACAAATTAGGACACCATCCAAGATTTTAATAGTCTTCCCAGATTCAGACTCTGCACATTCCAAGTTCCAATCGTTAGCGCATTTTTGCAGCTGTCTCTTTACTTCGAGTCTGCAATTTCATCAACAAATGAAGATCCTGCATGGATTGTTCTTCAGTTGTCCTTATTCGATGTCTAAATTACGCATGCTTATGATGAATTGGACGAAACTAAGGTTGGGTCAGGCACCCCTTAGTCCTCCTCTACTTCAATATCACTCTTCACAGAATCTTTCCCGGCTATTCCAGACTGGGTGTTCCTCTGACTGTCCCGTGCTTTTCTTTCATGGTACTCACTGCCCATGAAATGGATGAGCGATGTGGGTGATTATCTATTGATGTATGAGTCTTGCAGGACTCAACGTGTATCACATGATGTGGGTGTACAGTAAAGTGTATGGGGGACTGACAGGCAGAGGCTCAGTGTGATCCATGTGTCCTTCCACTAACTCCGTGAGATGCTTGCAGGGCTAAGCACAGCTGCACCCATCACAGGACACCAAGCCTACCTCTAAGAGGGAGACTTGCAGGAAACACTGAGCACTTAGTCCATAAATACATGGTGTGGAAGCTTCTTGAACACACAGATGGTCATATTAGACCAGAACTTGGCCAAGAAAAGCCTCAACCCACCTTTTCTGATGGAAGAACACCATTAATGTACATGTCAAGAAAACACCCGAGCCTACACTTCTAATACAAGTATGCATATGTTTAATTATAAATTGTATGCATGCACCATTGTAATGCCAAACACTGAAGAGTTGAAAAGGAGAATGTTTTTTGAGACAAAAAGAGAACTTGTGAAGTTTCTCTCCACACCCTCATTGGCCATTTTGCGGCCCTCAAGGAGGGGCACACGCCTCACTTAGGAGGCTATGCTCTGGGATGGCACTTTCCTGAGCCCAGCAGTCACCTGGGCAGCTCACGAGACGGTGGATTTGCATTCAGTAGGTTAGGGCGGGCTTGGTTCTGCAGGGGTCACAAACTCGCAGGCGATGCTAGCTTTATTGGGCCTGGAAGCGTGCTTTAAGCGCTGTGGTTGGTCGTTGCCATTGAGTTGGTGCTGAGTCACGGGCAACCTCACGGGTGCCGAGTACCACGGCGCCACCGGGCTGTCAAGGTTGTGCTTGTTCAGAAAGAGCTCGCCAGACCTGGGTTCCAAGGTGCTCCTGGGTGGGTTCGAATCTTCCCGCACTTAGGTGGGGGCACAGCCATTTGCATCAAAAGTCATGTGCAGCAGCATTCTGCCTTCCAAATATTCATCGGCTGTCAAGACTTACGTGTCCAGGTTAAAGAAGATAATGCGGAATGCTCGATCTTTCTCAAGTTCCTTTCTCTGTCGGATGTTTTGCTACTTTCTTTGGTGAAATCAGTACAATGTGTGGGATCTTCACTGTTCTAAAACATGGAAAATGAAGGATAACTGGGTACGGTAAACGTTTGCTGTCCTTTCATTTCTCCTGGCCTTTAAATCCCCTTTTAACATCTCTTCTTAGTGTCGGGAAGAGCTCCATGAGCAGGTCTAGGCTAACGGCTTTCCCATGGCCTTTCACTGCATCTCTGGCTCTCGTGGCAGAAACCCATTAGAATACAAAGGGGTGTGCTGAGTGTACACAGGGCAGCAGACCCTCTCTGTGCCCCAGTGAGAGGCCAGGGTGAGCCATTCCAGCTCTCTGTGCTCAGGGACACATGAGGCTTTCCTGTAAGTGACAGCATGTGACTGATTTGTGGGCTTGTGTGTGCTCATTGTCTTACCCTCTAGGCGTGTGCAATGTTGCTATCAGGAGGGCAAGAGGGTTTCAAATAGATTTAATATTCCTCGTATGAGCTTCAACCATCTGCCCGCCAGCTCTCAGTGTGAGTATAATATATGTTTCCAGAATCAAACACAAAGAGTCTGTTTGCTCCACACACACCCCTCCCGTTTTTTTTCCCTTTTCCTTTTTTCATAGGCTTTTAATTTTAATTATTTGTGTTTTCCTAGTCTTTGGGCGGGGGGGAGGTTATTAAGGCTAATCTTTCTGCAATTTTATTTGCTTTGATTTTAATTTTTCTTGCTGCTGGCATCTTCCAATATGTTGTTTCTGCATTCCTGATCCCCATTTATCCCCATCCAACTGTGCCCTGGAAATAAGCAAGTGTCTGTGGAAAATGCAGACTTCGGACTGATGAATAGGAGGGACCGGCTCCTGGAGGATAGCATGCTGGGTGAATTGAGAGTCTTTGAGAGATAGGAAGACCCCTCGGAGACGGATCAGTGGAAACAATGGGCTGGGACATAGGAGGCGTGAGGAGGAAGGTGCAGGGCTGGGCAGGGTTTGTGCTGTTGTATGTGGAGTCACTCTGAGCCAGAACCAAATCGATGACACACACAGTATCAAGCCTCATGGGAGTCTTGGGAGGAAGCCATGCGGTCGGGAAGGAAGCGGTGGGCATTCATGATTAGACCATGAGTCTCTGCAAATGTTCTCAAACTGAATCTGAATGCTGCATTCAAAAGGAATGAAACTTTAACAGTTTCTTCCTTCACGGGAGAACTTGCGACTGTGAATGTGTCTTTGAGTTCCCAGGAGCCCCATGTGGAGGTGCCTGTCGTGGAAGCTACACTCATTGCAAAACTGAAAGTGGGAGGTGGTAATTGGAAAATCAACTTGAAATATTCAAGGACACGAAGGTCAGTTATTTAGGATGTGGTGTACCCTTGATAAGGATTTAATTTTACTTGGATCCGCAACCAGTGTCCATAGTTAAAACAAAACAAAACAAAAAGAAAAAAACCCCACAATTCACTGCCATTAAGTCAATCGTATGCATAGTAACCATATAGGACAGAATAGAACGGCCATTGTGAGCTTCTGAGGTTGTAAATTTTCACAGGATCCTAAAGCCTTCTGGTTTTGAACAGCCGGCCTGGTGGGAACGCACTATGCCACCAGAGCGCATATATCCACAGAGCAGCAGTTCAATTCATCCTGGCGAGTGCTGCTGCAACCAACCTCTTCGAAGTGCTAGAAAGCGGAGATGTCACTCTAAGTACTACTGTGTGCATTTAAATAAAGTCATGGTACTTTCAGGCATGCGTATGAGAAAGCTAGATGATGAATAAGTAGGACCACAGAAGAATGGATGGTTTTAAATTTTATAGTATTAGCAAAAATAGTGCGTTTAGTCCTGTGGACTACTAGGCTAACCGACCAGTACAGTTTGATGCCACTTTGGAAGCAAGGATGGTAAGGCATCGTCTCTTGTGTTTGGGACATGGTATCAGGAGGGCGCCGTCCATGGAAGATACCATGTTTAGTAAAGTAGAGGGTAAGGGAAACGCAGGAAGACTGACATAGCGACTACCATGCCAGGTTCAGACATAGCACCAGTGTGACCAACTATATGACACCCAGTAACTGCCACAACCTTAAGCCAATATGTTTTGCTATTTTCTTGTAGTGTCTGTCCACTTATGTCATCGTTGTTAGCCTTGGTCCTCCCACTATGACTAATTGAAACCCTCTTTCCCCCTACCAGGACCCCCTTACTGAGGAAACCTTATTTTCTTAGTCTCTCTGAACACTGGTAAAGTGGCATCTTTCCCATTTACGGATAACATTTCTCCAGCCTGCGACTCTTCTGTGAGACCCGATGCAAGTTCTCCGCAAGGCTGTGTGGAAAGATGGTTGGCCTCACACTTGCTCCTGTGCTGACCACAAGCCAAGTATGTGCCCCTGCAGCTTGAGTCTTTCCCACTTTCGAGCATGTCTCCTTCCCATCCAGAGCACAATTCTCCCCTAAGAGTCTTCGGCCACCCGCTTCAAGATATCCCGTAAAGATTCTCCCAGGGAGACCTATCCTAGCTTTTTAATAAATATGTCTGCTCAGCTCTTTGTCCCACGAGTCAAAGGTCAAATCCCTGCATCAGGGGACTGTTTGGTTGTGACTGTGAGAGTGATACTTCTAGGATAGGATGCTAAGTTCTTTCCCCCTACCCTTTTCCCCTCCCCTCTTCCATTCTTTTTAAAAATCGAGCTTCAAGAAAAGTGTTCAGGAAAAACAAAAAGTTCAGGTAAAACCTTAGCTCTGGGGTGATTTTGAGTGTGGGGTTTTGCACACTAGTCGCTGAAGCAATGGCATTCAGCAACTGTCAGGCATTTGACCTCAGCTCCATCCTTAGGGTTTCTACTAGTTACTGTCTAGGAGACTCGGAAAGTTAGCACAAGGACACATTGCTTGGTCCTGCATGGTTGGTGCCGTTGTGATCCTAAAAGTTTACATTGGCCAGTCTGGGGAAGCCAAGAGCCAAGCCTTTCTTTCTTCTCTGTCTTAATCTGGAGGCCTTTTAGAACCTGTTAAGCACCCAACAACACAGAACCACCTTAGTCAGAAGAGTCGTGTCTGCATAGGGGTGACATTCTAATACCAAAGCCCTGCTGTCTGTGAACCACCACAACGGCCATGTCAACTTAGGCAGTGCTTAACCCCTCTCCCTCTGATTCTTCACCTGTGAGGTGGCGCTGGGGAGAGTGGAGTGGATTTGGACTAAAGGAGCTTCTTCACACTTACTTTTAAATAAAAATCTGGCTTACAGTAACCAGTGACAGAAAAAACGGGGTATAGATATTAGGATTTCCCACCCATTTTTTAAAGATAAGGCAGATTGACAGCCTGAACAAAGCGCACATACGTGTTGGTTGTAGCAAGAAAGAAGCGAGGCAAATGCTAAGTTTAAATCAATCACATTATGTGAACACAGAAGATGGAACTATTTCCCCCCAAATTGTTTTGATTGCTGCCAGTAGCTGCGATTTGGCGCATAAAAAGATGCGGTAATTGGCACCATTGTAACTCTATACGGTGTGTGAGCTTAGCTGGGAGGAGGGAAGGTTGTAGGATAACTTGTAATCTAATTCTCTTTGTTGTAAAATAGAATGTTGCCATTGTATTCCTGCAGAATAATAATTGTAACATCCCAGACAAATAGTGCGCCTTTCTCAGGAGGTGCTCAAAGCGCTCAATAGATACTCACTCAGCCTTGTAAACATAGTGAAACCTGGCTGCGTGCATTTCTCTCAACTGAAAATTCCTATTAACCAGCGTCTCCCTTCATCCATCCTACAGGGATAAATGATTTTTATGCTGATGAATTTGACACCCCAAGAGACGCACAAGTGCCTTCTGAATCATCAAGGAACTATGAAACCTTCAGTAGAGTTTTAGCTTTAATTGCAATTTATGACAGCCTAATTTTTTGAAAAGTGGTAATTCATGTGTTGCAGAGATGATAATTAGCTGCAATGGTTGATTAATCAGGCTGCTCTATTTTCTGACCATCCTGAGTTCCCGAGTTTACAGTAACCGCAATGCCTGAGCTCCCTGTGTGAGCCCCAAAGGAAATCGGGTAACTGGTAGGGCTGTTCTTTATGGTTTGGCAGGCGCAAATTATTACTCATTCTTGGGAAATGATCATTTTAAGAGCTTTCTTTTTCAACGTCTACACGTTCTTCTAAATGAAACGAGAAGAGAAAAGAAGTAAGTTCTTAAAGTAAATTGTAGTTGCCTCTTCTGTCTGTATTATCCCCAGGATCGTGCCTATTGTCGGCGACTGGCCGCTGTAGTGGCACAGCTGGCTAAGTGTTGGACTGCTAACCAAAAGGACCTACTCGCTGCTCCACAGGACAAAGATGAGGCAGTTGGCTTATGTACAGATTAACAACCTCAGAAACCCTGGGGGTGGGGAGCATTCTTCTTTGTCCAATCGGGTCACTGTGAATTGGAAGTGAGTATACCACCATGCATTTGGTTTGGCTGGCCCAAACATGAGATTGCTTATGGAAGTACCAATGTGTCACATTTAGTTTGTGCTAATTAGTCCAATCTAAGTGTCTTGTTAAAAGGATGAGATCTTAAATTAGTTCAGACAAGTGGATTACTTTACCAAAAAGAAAAAATCCAAACTCTTAATCATAGGACCTTTAACAAGCAATCTGGTATTTTGTTCTGATTCTCTACAAGATAGAAAATTCAGGAATGCTTAAAGAAGAAAGGGGAAAAAGATGCATAATTCTATCACCCAGAGAGAACTGCTATGGTTTGTTTGGTAGATTTTCTTTCCTAGTTTCCTCATGTATTCATCATTTTACAAAGTTATGTTATACCACATGCTCTTTATAGTATTCCTGACCAACATTATATAAAGGGCGTTTTCTAGGCCATTAAACACTATTTCAAAACGTACTTATGACTGATTCTATTGAAGATACACACTAAACCAATATCCTAGTGTTGGACTTCAGATTACTGACAAATTGTGGTGTCATAGTGTTACACAAGTAACTTTGCCCATTTGTTTGCCTGAGTACTACATGCCGGCCTCTGGGCAAGGAGCTGAGCATGCATCTTAATTATAACCCTCTTAATAGGGTTTTTTATTACTATTATCACTATGGGAAAAACACATAAATTGTTTATTAGTATTAGTATAATAATCATATTGTTATGTGTGAGTATAATTAGGATAATGATTATACCAATAAATTAGTATGATAATAGAAAATAAATTCTTCCCACATTCCTATGCAAAGATAATTATTATTTCCATGTCCGGATGAGGAAATTGAGGCTTAGAGAAGTGCAATGACTTTCCCAGAAGCACCAGCTACTAATTGATGGAGCCAGTTTCAAACCCAGGCATCCTGACGTCAGCCTTGCTCTCCTAACCCCTGTGGCGTTGATGTCAGTGGAAAAGATACTTGTACCTAAAGACAAGGAAATCAGATCACATGAAGCACGAGGAGGACTCAACACATAGAATTTGGTGCTTTGAATATGGATGGGACCTCATGAGAAGGAGCCTGGGTGGCTTCTAGAAGCCTCCAGTTGACAGCCAGCAAGGAAAGAGACCTCAGCCCTACCGCTGAAACGAAGACCCTAAATGAGTCATTTGATCTCTTGATTGTTCCCATGAGCACTGATTATGGCTCTAAGCAAGACAAAATCCTTGACAACTTCGTCCTTCTCAACTGGTCCAGTTATGAGGATTGGGTTTTCTTTACAAGGCCTTGTGATCCACATTGAAAGTTGTAACCCCTGCACTTCAGCAGCAAGTGCTTCAACGCCTCATTTTCAGCAAGTAAGGTCATATCTGCATATCAAAGGTTGTTATCAACTCCTGGCAGCACAGTGGGTATGTGTTGGTGTTGGGCTGTGATCCCAAAGGTCAGCAGTAAAAAACCAACATCTGCTCCTTGAGAGAGAGATGAGGTACCCCCACCCCCACAAACGGATATTTTAAAAAAATATTTTAATTATTTTTATAAAACAACCTTATCACATTCAAAGCACTCACCATTACACTTAATAGATTTGCCAAATCTTCAATTCCATTCTTGGAAACATTTTTCAAACTCATTTGTGTGGATGGCTGACAGCACCTCCCTCATTTTTTTCTTCATCTCTTCTAAGTCATCAACTCGCTGTCCTTTCATGTTCCCCTCCATGCATGGAAACAAAAAGAAGTCTCTTGGAGTGAGGTCAGGTGAGTAAGGTGCATGGTGCAAGAGAAGCAAGCTGTTTTTTTTTGGCCAAAAACTGGCTCACAGAGATGGCTGCATGAGCAAGTGCATTGTGCTGGCAAAGCCAGGGCCCCATCTGCCACAAATCAGGCCTTTTTTTGTCACACACTGTTATGAGATCTCTTCAGAACCTCTAAATAGAAAGCTTGATTACCAGTCTGACCTGATGGAACGAACTCCAAATGCACTTGTTCACATTTTCATCCCTTTGGGAAGTTGACAGATACCTAGAATGAAGTTTGCCATCAATTGACATCTCATTTTTTTTTAAACAAGAAAATCACTCGTACACTTGTTTTCCCCAAGGCTGTGTTCAACATCACAACAATTTCTGGGGTACTTTTCTGAGTGAGAAACAAAATTTCACAGTCACTGGCTGTTCCCTTAAATTAACCATCACAAAAAAAGGAGATTTGAGTGAAACGGCTTTTACGAAAATATTCACTGTGACCAAAGAGAACCTTCCCATGTGACACCACTGGGTGCACTAACTCGGAATGAGTTGCTAGATGCTTGCTAGTGGGACAGATGTGTACTACTAAAGCTCTGCTTCGCCCAGTGCAATTCAGATTTTTGGTCGGTGGGAACCCCCTGGTATATACTATATACCTAACGGAATCTTCCTTATAAAGAGACAGCTCTATCTGGAAAGAAAACAAGTCTACCCTTGTATCAATATCTTCCTTGGCCAAGGAGGTTGGTTTCGAAGGCTGGTCCAGCCCCTGCACTTACCTCCCTTTCTAGGGCAAACCTGTCCTTTTCCTAATAGGTGCTAATGCTCAACTAGGAGAGATTCCTCTCTGAAGAGAAGGGTGGGGCTGGCCTAGGCCTATGGGGGAAGACTCTGGCCTGGGTCAGCCAACAGATGCCATCAGTCGCCCTTCCTAACTCCACTGCCATGGAGGAGTGGAAAACTGGGAAAGTGGGTCATTCTGGCCAGCTCTCATAAGCATCCAGACCCTTCTCCTGCAGTCACCTCTCCAGTGGGGCTTACGGTATCTGTCCCAGCCAAGCCGCATCGCTGCAATCTCCATGGCCACTGGGTGGGCCAGCTCAGTGTCTGCGCCTTGGCGCTTTGCCCGCCGGCTGCCCTTGCCCGTGCGTGGCCGCCTGTCCTGCGGCGCGGTTGGCCCTCCCGTCACCCCCTCGGCGGGGCCCTTCCCTTACTATAGTCACAGTGACATTCAGCTGGAAAGGCCAGCGCGGGCGGCAGCGCGCCCTGCTCTTCCTGCAGCACGGGAGGCTCGGTTCGCGAACGGGGATGCGCGCCCCTCGCGCGCCCTAGGCTGCTGCGAGCGGGCGGGCAGGAGGCGCGCTTTGCCGGCGGTGGGACCCGCCGGCGGCCGGGGCTGGCAGGTGAGCTGCGTACAAGCCCTCACATCCCTGCCCCCGGCTTTGGCTCAGGGAAGGACTGAACCGGCGCTGCGGGCGAGACCCTGCCTCACTGCTCGTATATGGCAAAGTTTCTCGTCGAGCTCCTGGGCTGCACACTGCCGCGCAAGGGCGCCTCTCCCATGTTTGAGGTAGGTGGAGGGTGTGTCCTCGCAGGGGTGTGTCTGCAGGCTGAATGACCCCTGGCAGGGGCACTGGGTCCCCGAGAGTCGCCAACGGTGCAGTCTTACTGGCGTGCTTTCCACCTAGACCTCGAGGGTAGGGCGGGGCGAGGATGGGGAGGAGGCAGAAGCCAGGGAGCCTGAATGCTTCTCTCCTTGGGCCCTAGTGATCCCCGCCCTTCCTTGACAGGTGCGCACAGTCTCTTCACGCTGGAGTTTTGTGAGTTGCCCTTATCCTACAAGGCAAGCCATAGCTTTGAAAATCAGTAGTTCTCTGCAGCCCCATCTTTCGATTCCAGATAGATGAAAAATAATTCATAGTAAACTCTTCAGGCCAAAAGATGTCTACCTTCTCAGCCCTGCCAACTACCCCACCCTCTTTCCGTAACCTTTAGCACCCACAGACCCCTTTTCCATGAGCTCATTTCTTCATTCCAGCAGAGTACCTGGAGATGAGAAGGGGTTAACACAGGCATTGCCAATTCAGGTGAATAAATAGCAAATCTGAAGGTAGGTAGGTACATCTAACTGCGCACACCTGCCTGAGGCGGCAATGGTGCTGCTGTAAGCATCTCCGTGAGGAGGGCTCCTTTATGCAGAGGCTGGGCTGTTTATCCTCCGTGGTGGCTTCAGCTGTGTTCTGTGAAACCGACACCTGTTCAACAGGGATCCCTTTCTGCCCACAGTAGCTGTCAACATGGAGAATCCCTTTGTTCCTCTCGACCCTATAGGTCTGCAGACACTAGGCTCAGACCAGAGGACCACGGCGGTGGCCAGGTTAATGAGGGCTCCAATGTGGTCTCAACAATCCTCAGTCACAGGGCCTGGCACCTTCTCTGACATCTCTGGGGCCCCGGAAGCCCTCTCGGTCCTCCCCTGCCCACAGCTTGGTGTCTCCTCTCCGGGCCCCAGGAGCTTGTCCTTCCGCGAGGCAGCGCTTCAGGGGACCTCTCAGAGGCTGCCGCTCACTCTCTTCTCGTCTTGGGCAAGGGCAGGCGTTATTGAAGGTTTATCACTGTATTCTTTGAACTTTGGAGTTTAAATTGCCTAAGGTGCTGCTGGCAGAATTTTTGGGGTTTGAGCAGGAAGATCCCAATAGTAAACATTCTGGGAAAACAAAACAAAAACGACAGGAGTAGGAAAGACAGTGTGAAAGAAAAGTAGTTTATAGCTTAAAAAAAAGAGAGCGAATCCTCGTCCCCCTGAAGAAAACAAAGTCATCCAGCCTATGATTAAAATTAGCTGCGTTTCCTGGCCTGTGGTGTCACTGCCCACTGGATCCTCTGTGAAATAAACGCGAGGCAGCATTGGAGTCAATCTGAAGACTGGAGATGGGTTTTTACATTGACTTTTCTCTTTGACCTCCTCTTCAGCTGGGCTTGGGTTTGTTTGCTCTAAAATTGCCAGAATCTCTGCCAAGTTGCTTTAGTTGTATGTACTGCCCCTTTTTACCTGCAGCCAATGAACACTGTCCTCTGGGTTCCTAGAAGGACTGGCTCCCTGTGACTCAGGGAGGGAACCCTTCAATATCTATTTAGACAGTTTAAAAATGGAATGACTGTTTTGACTTTGGAGAGTTCCAGGGATAGAAATATTCCATGGTCCTGGGTAATTCCTATCTCTTGCTTTGTATTATGACGGCGTACCCAAACGCAATAACTACTGACCCTAAACTCACTGCCCGCACATCGTTTCTGACTCAATAGGGACCCAATTGAATAGAGTAGAACTGCACCTGAGGGTTTTTGAGACGGTAACTCTTTATGGGAGTAGACAGCCTCATCTGTCTCCCAAGGATTGGCTGGTGGTTTTGAACTGCTGACCTTGTGGGTTAGCCCATTTTGTCATGACTATACCACCATGGCTCCTAGGTAGGAGTCATTGTAGCATCTGACCACTGAATCAACCAAAACACTGCACTCAGCTCTCAGATTTAATCAGTGATGTTAGAAGTCAAGTGACACTACTCCTGCCTATGAGGAAAATCAGTCCACAGAGATGAAGGTGCTCGCCAGGGTGGCTTGCATCGCAGGATTGTCAACAGCCCTTTCATTAAGTAGAAAGGTAGTCCTGGAGCGCCCTGCATCTGGGAGGGAGAGGCATGTGTGAGAAAGATCTTAAACCTTTCTAAATATTCATTTGCAAACATGAAAGTGCTAGAACACATGAGAGGATTTTAGGCTGCTTGTCATTTTCACCCAATGCTCTAATTTCATCATTGGAGGTTAGCTTTTTGTTTCAGGGAGGTCTGGAGGAGAAATGAATGCTTGTATAATGACTGGCCTAGGGTTTCATTTTGGTTAGACTGAACATAAGGTCGACAGTTCCAACCCACCAGGCGCTCTGTCAGAGAAAGGCGTTCTGCTCCTGCCATGGGTACTCACAGGGGCAGCTGGACTCCGTCCATAGGGCCATTGTGAGTCTGTTTGGTTTTGATCTGATGGTCAAGAACATAATTCCTTCTTATATAGGCCAGTTAGATTTGCAGAGTCTAGCTCAGAGATTGAATCCCAATAGGATCTTGCAACTATCTGACAAGGGGCAACGAGTGGCAGGCTGTGAAGAACACAAGTCACTATGATTGATTGTCTTACTTCATCCTCCTCCTCAGCAGAGGACAGATGATGAACCTTGGACTCACAGAATGATTATTTATGACTTTTGGGATGTTTATTTCTTCTTCATATTTAATTGACAAGACCAAGTATTTGGAAGACACTTTTAAAACTTCAAGATGAATGCAACGGATCGTAAGTTTATCCCCAGAGTCATGCTACTGTTCTGTGCATTGGGATGGATTTTTCTTTTTCTCATCCAGGAAGTCTCATCTTTCCCCCCACCCCCGCCCCTCATTGAAGATGGACCCCTGTACTTGGCCATCCACAATGTTATTTTCCAGGGACTGGTCTCTTGGGATAACATGGCCAAAGTACACTTGACAAAGCCTCACTACCCTCCCTTCTAAGGAGCACTCTGGCTGTATTTCTTCCAAAGCAGATTTATTTGTTCTTCTGGCAGACCATGGTGTATTCTTCGCCAACACCATAATTAAAATGTCTCAATTACTTTATCGTCTTATTTATTTACTGTAAAATTTTTGTATCCATATGAAAATACCATGACTTGGGTCAGGCGCACCTTATTCTTCAAAGTGACTACTTTACTCTTTAACACTCCAAAGGGGTCTTGTATGCAAATTTGCCCAGTGCAATATGTCTGTCATTTGATTTCTTGACTGATGCTTTCATGAGCATTGTTTATAGATACAAGTAAAATGAGATCCTGAAAAACTTGAATCTTTTCTCTGTTTATCGTGATGCTGTTCTTTGGTCCAATGGGGAACATGTTTGTTTCTTCACTTTGAGTTGTAATCATGCCAAAGTCTTCAAGTTCTCTTGGCTTTCACCAAGCAAGGTTGTGTTACCTGTATACAGCAGGTTGTTTTCTGATTTTCAACCATTCAGTAGCTTTTTGTGGCTCAAAGGACCACTTCTTGGTCAATGTTCAAGTTTCCTCATGAGCACAATTCAGTGTTCTGGAATCCCTATTTAGCACAGTGCTTTATAGTTTGTTGGGCTACACAGTCGAATGCCTTTGCAAAGTCAATAAGATATAGGTAATACGGATAAAGTACATGTGGACATCTTTCTCAATATTTTCTGCTTTTAGTTAAGATCTACCAGAAGTCAGCAATGTATCCATGGTCCCCCATCATCTTCTGAACCTGGCTTGAATTTCTGGCAGCTCCCTACTAATATATTACTGCAACCAGTTTTTAATGATCGGCAGCAAAATTTCACCCACATGTGATATTGATGATATTGTTTGTAATTTCCCCATTACTCATTAGTGTTTAGAGTCATACTTAGTGAATATTAATTGTTGATGTTGCTGCCTGTGTCTATGAACTCTTCAATGCTAGGAATATTGTATGCTCCCCCCCGCCCTATTTGGTGTATCATTTTGCATCAAATACACTGAATTGGATGAAACGAAGTCTAATGGACTAAATTGACCTTTCCACCACAAAGTTTCATGATCTTCCTTGTCATTGAAGCACTTATCACTTAATTTTAATTCAAATCAGCTAGGCGTCTTATAAGTACATCCGGTGTTTTATTTCCCCTTTTCAGCCTGTGTTTATTGGTTAAATCTGGCTATCCTGCTTTGCCTTCTTCCCTGATCTTACTTGACCTCTTCAAGTTCAATTACACTTGGAACACTGGCTCACTTCCTTGCTACAGCCCTTCCTCTGCCAGAGACCCTACCAAAGCCGAGAGAACCACCAGCAGGGGATTGTAGCTGGGCAGACTGGCCCCCGCGCCGTACTTGCCTGGGACGATGGCATGCATTAATTTTCCAGTGCAAGTGTCAGGGCTGAAACTGAGATAATTGTAACTGCTATATTCTTTATTCATTTTATGTGTGTTTGAGAGTGTTTTCAATCATTCATTCAACAATGCTCATCACCCACTGGTTTTGTTCTACGTGCCCAATGAAAGCCTTGCTTCGAGATAATAGTTTTCAAAATTGTTTTGACAGTGACCCAACCTAAGAAATATATTTGCATCGGAATCCCGAGTACACTTAGGTATTTTACTCATACAACTCTAATTCTGTTTCAAGAGGAACACGTTTCCTTGCGACATGGGATGCGCTCAGGTCTCTGCAACCCTACTCGTTCCTTTCCAATACATTTCTTCTAGACCATTAAAAAATAGACGGGTAAAGACTCACTAAACTGATTTCATGGGTTGTGACCACAATTTGAAAAGCATTGCTCTATAGGACCGTGAGAATCTATTTTTACAGAACAATTTCTATTGCCTCATTATCCCAGCACTCTGCTTGCACGGTATTACAATATGCATTATGAACATTCAGGGGATTCCTCTGGACTCTTGGCGAGTCATTCTCCATGCATAACATTGTTTTTTGGGAGAAAATGTTCTCAGTTTCCAAATAGCTAACTTAACAACAACAAAAATTTTTGACAATAATCAGATCCTATATGATGTAATACTTAGGCATAACATTTAATATATTACTTCACTATATGTCTTTATATGTAGTGAAATATATACATTCATCTCACATATGAATATACAGTATATGTTTACTATATATAAATATACAGTGGACATTTCATCATAAATATCCTGTATACATTTTAATACGATATTATATTCCAATGTATGTATTTCATTATATATTATATAACAATGCACCAGAATTTCAATGTTTTCCCCCTTTATCATTACTACTTCATGTTGTAGTCAAGTCAATACTGACTTATACTGACCCTTATATTTCAAAGAAGAACCACTGCATAGAGTTTTCTTGGCTATAATCTTTTTTAAAAAACGTTTTATTGGAATATACTTCACATGTCATCCAATTTGATTAATCACATTAAGGAGAGTTGTTCAATCATCAGCGCAATAAATTTCACAGCATTTTCTTCTTTTACTCATTCTTGTTAGTGTCCTGTTTCCCACCATCCTCCTCCTACCACACCTCCAGGCAATTATCAATCCAGTTACTATCTCTATAGACCTATAGACCTACCTAGCCTGGATTTCATGGACAGAAAGGCATAAAACATGAACAGGAAGCAAACAAACAAAAACCCAACAACAATGGCTAGAAAAAACATAGTTAAACCTTAATCAAAAAGAAAGCAGACAATATTACAAACTGAAACAACCTCAAAGTGGATTAAAGGGGAAGTAAAATAATAAGGTTGTACACTTTAAGCTAACTAAATCTGCCACAGTCGAGTTTACCACGCTGTCTCTGAGAGCAAGGCTGGAGTCAGCGGGGAGCCCCAGGAGGCTTAACCATGTGGGGGCTCTGCCACTGGATTTTGGGCTCCCAGTGTCACCCATGGCCTTCTGCAAATGGGGTGTTCATAATTTAAGCTCTGATACCATTCCCTCCTTTAGATTTGGATTTTATTATTTATAATCCTTGAATCACACAGGCTTATGTGCGTCTTCCATGTGGACTTAGTTGGTGCCTCATTTAGTCTGGTGGATTCAAAAGGCCAACCTTTAGGTTAGTAGTCAAATGCAAACCACTTGCGCTACCAGGGTCCGTGTTGTTAGGTGCTGCTGACTTGGTCCTTAGCATTCACTAGTAACTAGTAGGGGCCACTAAGTGGATTGACTCCCAAGGCTACATTTTATTATTTGTCAGTGATTTATTGTTTAATTGACCCCATCCCTGTTCATTTTAAGGAAGTTCAACTTCCAAGCAGCGATCCCCAACCCCACCCTCTGCTCTCTAGTCTGTTAGATAAAATCTTTATATTGCCTATTATAATGAATGGCTAAGCTTCTTTGCTTAAATGAACCCTGTACACGCTCATCCATTTGGTTATTATGATGGGCTTCAAGGAAGTATCTCGAGGATGAACCATGTGGTCAGGTGGTTTTGAAAGCAAGGAACTTGCCCAGGTACGGCTGTCGCGCGTGAGTGGATGTTGGTGGATATCAGAAGGGAGCATTTTCTTCGGAGAATAGTAGCTCCCATGGCCAGAGCTGGGCTTTCCGTGGGGGGCGTTAGAATTTTAAGCTAATGGGTACTGGATTTGTCTTGTAAATTTAGAATTCAGTATTTTTGAGGGCCATTTGGAGGGTTCTTTGTATTCACAGGGACCACTCTACTTACTTTTTGTGTCAGCTGCTTTTAAACTCTGCTTGGGGTCCTAATGCTCGCGTTTCATTTATAGGAATAGTCGCTCCTATTATGATGACATCTGCCTAATGGCTTCTTGCTGAGAAACCTTTACATGGCTTTCCCTTCTGTCTGCATTTTGATGAGGAAAGACTGGGTGCTCCACAGCTGTCCCCCTACTGGGTGCTCCACAGCTGTCCCCTACTGGGTGCTCCACAGCTGTCCCTTGCTGGGTGCTCCACAGCTGTCCCCTGGCCAGCGCTGGGCTGTGAGACTGAGCGAGCCGAGGGATGAGCCGCACTCTGATTGATTTCTTTTTTGCTTAGTGCTTTTCAACTTATAATGGTGTTCTTTCATGTTATACGTTTCTTTACTTTGCAAATCTTTGATAAAATACAATAGATCCGGCAGTGACATTTACATCGAGAAAGCTCTACCTACTATGGAGGCGACCCGAAGATAAAGGGACAATTTTTATTTGCCAAGCTGTGTGGCGTGTCAGGATTATGCTTGGCCCTCCCTGAGAGTCTATACTGTACTCCAGGCCTCTTTCTTCGAATACTTATATCAACAGTGCTGTCTGTCCCCCACAAGCCTCTCTGTTTTCAAACCCAAATGGAGAACTCAGTCACCACCTGGTATTCACTTCTTTCCCACCTGTGTGGTCAGTCAGACCCACCTCTCTCTTCTTTTCAGCCTGAGTAGCACTTGGGTGTCCTCTTAGCCTTCTCTCCCCCACAGTTAACCTGCCAGCAACTCCCGGCAGATGGTTTCTTGATTCACACGCTTCATCTGTCCAAGACCTCAGTTGTTGATCTTCCGACGCCGATGGTGCTCCCTGGGGAGGAAAGGGCTCTCGGGGTGGTGTAAGTGGTTAAGGCCTGGGCTGCTCACCTCAACACCAAATAACCAGAGACCCCAAACTCACTGCCACCGAGTTAATGCTGACTCAAGACCCTGCAGGACGGAGAACTGCCCTTGTGGATTTCTGAGACTGCCACTCTGAACTGGAGGACTTTAAGCCACCCAGAGACATTCGGGGGATGGTGGGGGTGGGAGGGGCCGATACTAGGCAACTTGCAAAAGTTCACCACCATGAAAACCGGATGGAGTGCAGTTCTTCTCTAACGCGGGAGAGGGCGCCGTGAATCGAAACCGACTCCACAGCCACGGGTTGGTTGATGGCCTAAGGAGAAAAGAGAAGCTGTTGGGGATTTCACAGTCAGCTCTTCACTGATTTTCTTTCCTCAGGTCCCTCTTTTCTTTTCCCATCCTTCCTGAAGGTGCTGCTGGTGTACCACACCTTTTCCTTGTTACGCTCTGGCATATGAGTCTGTATTTTTATTGCTGCAAGCTCAGCTCTCTACATTTTGGTTGGGTTATTCTGAGGCAATTCTTTCCTGCCATTGGTTTTCTTCAGGGATCCTTAAGCCTCATATACAGATTCTTGTTCCCCTGCCTTTGTTGTTGCTCATTAGGAAGCCGCTCCCCATTCCTGAAACTTTTCTTCACTGAATCCTGCTTAACTGTTAGAGCCATAGGCAAACATCTGACCCTCCACAGAGCCTTGACCAAACAGCATAGAGGCAAAAGTACAAGTTGGACAATCAGATGAATCTTGGCTCTTCCATTTCTCAGGTATGAGACCTTTATTTTAAGTAAATTACATCTCTGTGCCTCCATTTAATTTTCCATACAATAGTAATAATAATAGTTGGTACTTCATGACTTTTTATGAGGCTCAAATGAGGTAATCCGGATAAAAACTCAGCACATGTTTTTCATGCAGTAGTTGGCAAGTCAGATATTTTTGACATGCTTTGACCCTCCCCCCTAAACCAAAAACCCATCCCACAGCCATGAAGTTGATTGAATCTCACAGTGACCCTTTAGGACAGAGTAGAACCGCTGACCCCATAAAGCCTTCACTTCTTTATGGAAGGAGACGGCCAAATCTTCATCTTGGAGAGCAGCGATTCAACTTGCTGACCTAGGGACTAGCATCCTAGTGCTTTACCATGCTGCCACGAGGGCCCATTGTCCTTGCCCAATAGCCTTTTATTTCAAAACAGGACAAAGGAAGCAAATCCATGCCAAGGAGTCTAGTGTTTTTTTCTGGGACTTACATTTTCTATTTTTAAAGACAACAAACTCACTGCCGTCGAGTCTATTCAGATTCATAGGGACGTGACAGGATATCTAGAACAAGGCAGAGCTGTTCCTATAGGTTTCAGAGACTGCAATTCTTTATAACAGCAGACACTCTCATCTTTCTCTTACGAGGCAGCTGGTGATTTTGAACTGCTAACCTTGCAATTAGCAGCCAATTGTGTTACCCACTGTACCACTGGGGTTCCTGGGTTCTATTCTGATGGTGGAGAATTCTGACTGGACGTTAAGTTGTTATGTATTGTTTTGTTAGTTGTCATCAAGCAGATTCTACTCAGATCCTCCAAAAGTTATTTAGAATAAAGGGTCACTTCTCCAGTAGGTTTCCTAATCATTTTTTAGGGTCAAAGAGAGAGAAATGGTGCCCTACTTTCCTGGAAAATCTGCTGGGTAATCTGGAAGCCCCAGGATTTACTTTTATGAATCTTTCTTTAACTGGTCTGGCAGCTAAGAGAAGGTGCCTGGAGAGAGGAAGATGGGGCAGAGAGAGCAAGGATGGCAGTGCTGTGAATTGAAAAGAGCCCCCACGAGGAGCCTTACATCTGGATTCTGAGACCGGTTCCCCCTCACTAACTGTATACTGTAGGGAAAATCTCTTTACCCTCGCTGAGTGTCTGTTTCCTTAGCTCTGAAATGAAAGTATCAATAGTTGATCGGCTTCACTCACAGTGCTGATGTGAGACTCGAGCGTGTAATAAACGCGAAAGCTCTTGATAACATGCCAAGCATTACGCACAGGCGAATTGCCATTACTCTTTTGGTAACGAAGGGCCTAGAAACCGAAGTTGCATCCTGGGCATCCGGGGCAGACAGGAACCTGCTTATGAACGGACTGTTAGGGCAATGGTAAGAGTGGAGATGCTTTTGCTTGAAAAGAAGAGAAGGAAAGATGAAGTCATCAGATTTGCAACTAGAAGCCTGGGCTTCCGCAGTCAGTGCTTAGCCCTTCAGTGGGTCTGTTAGAAAGGTGTTTACGTGTTGTCAGGACCTTTACTGACAACTCACATTTTGGGTGACTTCAACATGCAGTTCATGTATTGAGGTTCATAGTGGGCCTATACTGATACAGTTTCCTTTTCTCAACAGTGTTGTAAATTATATGTCCTTGGCTAAACTAATGACACAATTAATGCTTGGTGGTTACACATTGGGCTGCTAACTGCAAGGTCAACATTTCAAAATACCAGACAGCTCTGTTGGGGAAGGGTGAGACTTTCTAATCTTGTGAAGATTTGCAGGCATGGGATCTCATAGGGGCATTTCTACCCAGCTCTATAGCATCATTAGGAGTCAGTGTTGACTTGCTGGCAATGGAAGTGATGCCCCGCAGGATGATTGATAATGCTTTCTAACATAAAATGACAGTGGTGTGTCAAAGGTGAACCAGAGACATAGATAAACCAGAGATGAATGAATTTTGGGCTTGCACTTAGTTCTAGTGTCAATCTAAGAAAAATTAGGTCTTAGGACATAGTTCCATTGGATGCTTGACTTCATTAAGAGATCACTTGACTATGGATGCTTTAGCAAAGTGTGGCAAAGAAAATAGCTGGTGCCCAAATCTCAGCAAGGATAGTGTCTTAAAACATGACAAATAATAATAATTTATAAATTATCAAGTGTTCATGAAGGAGGGGAAAATGTGGAGCTGGTAGCAAGAGCTCAATTAGAAAGCAAATGTTTTGAGAATGATGAGGGCAACAAATGTACCAGTGTGCTTGACACAATGGATGTATATATGGATTGTGATGAGTTGTACGAGCCCCCAATAATGGATATATGTATGGATTGTGATGAGTTGTACAAGCCCCCAATAAAATGATTTAAAAAAAAGAATAGTGTCTTAAAAGCTTGTCTTAAAATATAAGCAGTTATCTACGCGAGGCAGCAACTAAGCCCACATGGAAGAAGCACAGCAGCCTGTGTGATCCAAGGGTTGTAAATAATGTCATCCAAGTGAAAAGGAGGGAATGGTATCAGCGCTTAGACTGTGAGCACCCAGTTTGCAGAAGGCTACGGGTGACAATAGAAGCTCAAATCCCTTCACAAGGTCCACACATGGATCAAGCCTTTGGTGAATCCCCTTTAATCATAGTTGAGGGATATGAATAGCCATGTCCTCAGACAGAGCATTATAAAGTCTGTTGTGACAGATATAATTAGCTAAAAATGTAATATCTTATTAGTTGTTCTCCCTTTTGACCCATTTGAAAGTTGTCTCAGTTAAAAAAAAAAAAAGAGGGAGATACCCGTGTATTAAGCTCCTGGTGAATCCCGTCTGACCATGGACCAGGAATGCTTATCACCTTGCTGCCATGCAGAATGCATTGGAAAGTGGATGGCTGCAGCTACAGTTAGGTTAACATTTAGCACCCTAGCATTTGATCTCATTTAAAGTTTTTAAGTTTTTTTAATATCTCTTACTTTATTTTTTTATCTCTTTTACTTTGTTACGGTTTGTTTTTGTTTATGTCTTTCGGCATAAGTAATCTAGGATAGGTAACTCTCTAGAGACGGTCACTGGATTAATAGTTCTTGGGAGGCTGGGGGAAAGGTGGAGGTAATAATAAGGAGTTAAGAATGAAGACCATGTTCTGAAATGGATTGGATTGAAGATTGCACAGTTCTTTCTGATGTGATTGAACTATTGATTTGTATAACGTGAACTATATGCCAATAAGATTATTGAAAAAGCTATATGGTTTATTTTATGTAGGCTTCTTTTCCAAAATGATTTTATTTGGGGTATGGTGGTTTGAGAGTGGTATGGAAGTGGCATCTGACCTTTGACTTCCCAAAGAAGAAGGACATCAAAATACTTTCTTTTGGTCTAGACCACCTCTTCTCAGCCAGGTCCACAACTCGCCTTTCCAGGGTCCCAGGCCTCTCAGTCACACGGCCCATTGGCCTCTACCCACCTTGGGCAAGTGTCACAAAGGTCCCTTAGTACTGCTGAGAAATACCCAAAGAGGGACCCTACTCTGCCATAAGCCTCAATCCAAAGGTGCAACGTTCAGCTCTGTTTGGTTAGCAAACCCAACTCTTGGATTATGTTCCCTGAGGAACCTTACTTGTCAAGTCAGACTCCTGCTCAAAAGCACTCAATTTTACTCCATCCATTGGCCAGGGAGTTTTGTCTTGTGCTCTTGATTCTGTAGCTTCTTTTGCCACTGCTCATCTGCAACTCTTCTGGTGTTTCCTGGATAGAGGAGGTTCATCATTCAGGAATCTTGGGGTCCACAGGACATGTTATATGCCTATTCTTTCGAGATGGTTGTGAGATCCCTTGTATCTGCTTCTGAAAAGGTTCATTTAATCCAGAAGGATGGCAAATGACCAATCATCACATTAGAGTTTGATATGCCCCAATTGCATGTTTTTGCCCAGTCATTTGGTGGGAGTTCCAAAGATATGACTATATAAAATGATTCCCTGCACTAGAGGTGGAGAATTAATCTGACAAGATTGAGACCTCTTGGGAAGGCACAGGCTTGAGAGAGTTCTTAGCAATCATTCAAGTTTAAATTTTTGCTTTGGGAAGATCTAAAATCTAGGGAAGCATCATTGCTTTGTTTTTAATGGGGGACGCTATTCAAAGTATCCTACCTGGGTAAGTTTCATGGAGGACATGAAGGTTAGGCTCAGCCTCATCGAGCGCACATGCATCTGAGATGGGCTGTCTTCTGAATAACTCATTCTCCTTTTAGTTGTGGGTGCTACAACAGCCACAAACTACCCAGACATATGACATATTTGTACATTTCTTGCTTTTCTTTAGCCTTTTTAAAAGTGGAAATGTCAATAAATTCTACCTTGTAAGACAAATGCAAAGAAGAAGTAAGATAGAGTATCTAATTTCTTTAGCTTAGTGCATTTATTATTCTTGCTAGTTGTCATCTAGGTAACGCCAACTCATGGTGATGCTGTCTGTAACAGAACAGAACGTTGCCCATTCCTCACCGTGCTGATGGTTATTGGTATGTTTGCATCCATTGGTTTGGTAATCGTGCCAATCTACCACATTGAGGACTCACTTGATTTTGTTGGCTAACCACTATACCATACATATTTTTTCTGGTGATTGTTCTGTCCTGATTGTGTGTCCAAAGTAAATGAATGAAAGTATCACTGTATTCACTTTTAGGAAACATCCTGACTGTATTCACTTCTCCTAAGATTGGCTGTTTTCTTCTTCTGGCAGCCCGTTGTATCTCTATTAGTCTTTGCCAACACCACCATTTGAATATCTCGATTTTTCTTCTAGTTTCTCTTTTCATACCTGACTTTTGAATGCGTATGTTGTTGTTTTTGCTATGTGCCATCTAGTCAGTTCCAATTTATAGCAGTCCGGCAAGAGTGCAGCAAAACCCTGCCTGGCCCTGCTCCCAATTGTTCCTAAGCATGAGCCCAGGGAGGCAGCCGCTGTGTGGATCCATCTCATTCAAAGAGGGCCTCTTTTGTTGTTTCTGCTACCCCTCTAGTTTATCAAGCACAGTGTCCTTCTTCAGGGACTGTTTTTCCTGACAATATGTCTAAAGTATAGGAGATAACATATCACTATCCTGGACTCTAGGGAGCATTCTGGTTGTACTTCTCCCAAGACAAATTTGTTTGTTCTTTTGGCAGTCCATGGTACTTTCAATATTCTTTGGCCAACACTGTAATTCAAATGCATCGATTCTTCTTTGATTGTCCTTATTCAATGTCCAATTTCCCCATGCATGTGAGGTCATTAAAAACACTGTGGCATAGGTCAGGCGCTGCTTAGTCCGAAAAGTCACATCCTTTATTTTCACTACTTTAACGAGGCCTTGCACAGCAGATTTGTCCACTACAGCCTTTTCTCATTTAGCATGCTGGTCCAGCTGTGAGGGTGTGGGCCGCCTTCACGCTGCGTCGTCATCCACACTGAAGGCTGCAAGACTGGAGCCTCATCAGCAAGTGGTTCAATCCTGCTCATTTCAGCAAGCAAGGTTGTGTCACCTGCAGAGCACAGGTTGTTGCTAAGCCTTCCTCCACTCCTGATGCCTCCTTCTTCTTCATCTACTCCAGGTAATCTGATTATTTGCTTTGCAAACAGACTGAATAAGTATGGTGAGAGGATACAACCCCGTTGCACACCTTTCCGGATTTTAAATCTTGCAGTGATCCCTTGCTCTTTTCCTACAACTGCCTCTTGATCCATGTACAGGGTCCACAAGAGCACAACAAAGACTTCTGGAATTCCCATTCTTCTCAAAGGCATCCATAGTTTGTGATGATCCACACAGCTGAATGCTTTTGTGTTGTCAATAAAACATAAGTCAACGGCTGTTTACTTATACATTAAAACACAAGAAAACATTTTTCTGGCATTCTCTGCTTTCATGCACTATCCATTTGACACCTTCGTTCCACATCTTCTTCTGAGATTCATACCCTCTTCTGACTCTGGCCTAAACCTTGGGCAGCTCTCTGTCAATGTATTGCTGCAACCAGTGTTGGATGATCTTCAGCAAAATTTCACTGCATGTGACATCAGTGATATTGTTCTATAATTTTCACAGTCTGTTGGGTCACCTTCTTTTGGAATGGGTATATTTTCCAGTCAGTTGACCAAATAGTTGCCCTCGAAATGTCCTGGCATAGACCAGCGAGTATGTCTACTGCAGTGGCTCTCAACCTGTGGATGGTGACCCCTTTTGGGTTCGAACGACCCTTTCACAGGGGTCGCTCAATTAATAACAGTAGCAAAATTACAGTTATGAAGTAGCAACAAAAATAATTTTATGGTTTGGGGGGAGTTCACCACAATAGGAGGGACTGTGTTAATGGGTCGCAGCATTAGGAAGGTTGAGAACCACTGTTCTAGTGCTTCATCAGCATGTTGAAATATTTCATTTATTATTCCATCAATTCCTGTAGCCATGTCTTCAGCAAATGCTTTTAGGGCAGCTTGTACAGGTGGTTCTTGCTCATGTGCTACCTCTGGAACAGTTGAGTGTTGAGTAGTTCTTTTGGGCACAGCGTATGCGTACGAAGCCACTGAACAAAATCATGTTTTAGGTTGGTGTACTTTCATCAACAAAGTGGCATATTTGCTCTTTTAACACTTTAGAGGGTGTCGTGTGCGGCAGGTTTTCCTAATGCAATATGTATTTTGGCTCCTTGATGCTGCTCCTGTGGACAGATCCAAGTAGAATGAGATCTTTGACAAATTCAATTCCCTTTATGTTTATCATGATGTTGGCTATCAGCCCAGCCATGAGGATGATCATTTTTTTAATATTCAGGTAGATCCATATAGAACTCTGATTTTCAAGTTGTGTAACAGGATAAGAGTATAAGGAAATATTTATTAATAATACCAGAAACAATACTAAGCTAGCCCTTCAATTCACTTTGTTTTAATTTTTAAAAGTCAATATTAGTAATTAACTAGAATTGAACTGGCTTTTTGTCATTGACCCAATTGTATTGGATCTGAGGAGGGGCCAGGCATGAGAGTAAGGAACAAGGGACTATTAGGCATTTAAAAGGACATCTGATGGATAAGTGGATCAGAAATTTGTTTCATTTCTTGGGCTAAGTTAAATATTAACCTTGTTACTGGAACAGTAGTTTAATAAACTTAGAAGTAAAAACACTTCACATGTACTCTTTCATTTATTTTACTACTATTCCCCAGAAAATGATCCCACAGCATACTTCAGGCAATATTGGACCAGTGTGTGGCGATCAGTGGCTTAGGACATTCTCCAGGGTTAATGAGCAATGTCATTAAACAGTTTTGAAAGGAGGTGATAATCTGTCTATTTCTAACGGATGATTCACCTAGGTGTGCCAGAGCTGAGGTTTGGTTATGCCCATTTTGTATCAAGAGATTTACATACAGAATAAAGCACTGCCTGAGAATTAAATCTGCATGAGGTTCATGAATAAAATTACATCAAAATGGGTAAGGGAGTTATCAGTGGCCAACGTCAAACTGTGCTGAGGGATTGCTGGGCTAGACCCGGCAAGAGTCAAGGTGGAGGAGTGACCGCTAACTCCCAAGTCCAGCTACCCTGTGCCAGAAAGAAAGATTGCTGTTACGTGGCTCACTGAATCCTGCCACGGGTCCCCTTGGAGCTCTGGTCTCTGGGACAGAGCTGTGGTGGGTAGTTTGCAGATGGAGCACTCTGGGCACATGGCCACCTGGGGAAAACACTGTCCAGTGGACCACCTGAAGGGGTGTGAGTGGGCACATGACATCCTTTCCCGCAGAGAAGACCTACTGATACCAAAGAGAGAAGGAATCTATGAATTTATGGGCGAGAATCGGATGCCCTCTGGTTGTGTGTGGAGCGATGCGATTAGAACATTTAGGAGTAAGTGATGAAGTGACTACTTTTGTAATTACAATTGGGGGCATACAACTGACTCAAATTATCTTCATTCCTTCCCAGTCCAATTCTGAATCAATGGCTTCTTACTGGCTTTAGGTGTTTAGTGAACTCTATTTCACCCTACCTTTCTGCCTTTATTAGTATTTTCCCCATTCCAACAATCTTATTCTTGATGTTTATTTTAACCACATGTCATGGATATTAAAGTGCGTTGTGGGCCTACTAAGAAAAAGTAGGATGGTGTGAGAGAGTTCAAACACACACACACACACACACACACACACACACAGCCACACATGATAATTTTAGATACAGACACAGACAGACGGATACACAGGAAACTGTTCCCGGAATGACCATGGTGATTAATTCATATCAGGACCAGATTCTTTTTATAAACTTTCCTCTAAAACTGTAGATGTGCTTTATATATCTGTGGCCAAGTCATGGGCCATTCCTTGAGGGGAGAGCAGATTGATCTCCTTTCTTTCTTAGTTTCCCTGTTGTTTCTTTGCACTCTTACCCCTACCCTGAGCTCAGGAAGCCCCTTTCTAAGAATCTATGATATAACTGCGTGTGACTGTCAGTTTTCCCATCTCTTTCTGCAAATAGAAACTGATTCCATTTTTTCTCATGTATAAAGAAAGAGTGAATCTGATTTCATGGGCCAAAACCAAAAAAATGATTGGAAAACATCCAGCCATTCCCTGCGGAACTCCCTAAAATTATCGTCCACCTTATGGACTGTCCAGATTGTTTGTGTGTGCGGCTGGGAAGATGGGGGCAGGGAAGAGGGATTTGAAAAATAAAATTTCTTTGTGCCCAGATGCTGTGAGTGAGTCAGATGGCTGGGTGAGTCCCTCTGGCACTTACTGCGAGTTTTGGGACTCCATTTGCTCAGTGCCAGGTTTGGATGTACAAGCAATTCCATGGACCCTCTCATGTTCCTAGTGCATGCGGCTCCTTCTCCTGGAACAGGGAGTGATCTTTCTTGATGTGTGACTGCTTCCTAGACAAAGAGAGGAGGTTTCATTGAGGCTTATCTTGAATTTGGAAGGTCTTTGGGATAGAAATACTAAGAACTATTCTTAGAGATAGCAGTGTTGATGGGCGATGCAGAAGAGCAATCCTGGAGAATTGATGAAAACAGCGATGTCTGAGGAATTGAAAGATAATGGAATTCTCCCATGATCTTTTTAAAGGCCCCTCTTAAATTGTTTTATTTGAAACTGTAGGAGGCTATTTTTTCCCCTAAAAGGTGGAAAAACTAAGGGGTATAGAACTATAGAAATACTTGCTCTTAGAAGAAACACGGGGTCTAAAATTGTCCAACTGCTCTTGTTATTGTGTGGCAGTCATCTAATCAGGTGTCAATTTAAGGATTAGGAGTGTAGGGTGGAGTCTAGGCTGTCAATCTGGAGATAGCCAATGAAACTTCTGTGGGTATGGCCTTCTCCTAAGAATTCTGGGAAATCGGGTACTTCCTTCTTGGAGGCAGAAGACATTTCTCTCTCTCTGCCACTCCCTGGGAGACATTGCAGAAGACAAGCCACATGGACACAACCAGACCTTGGAAACCTGAGAAGCCACAGAGAGACAGACCCCTGCCAGTGCTGATATGCTTACAATGCTACTGGACTCAAAGACTTTCTACCAATTGACTTCTGATCGTCCTGCATTTGGCTTCATTGCAGGTGTTTCATGAGTCTGAAGAGGGCTTTATAGATTGGTATCAGACATACAGGCTAATATCAGACGTAGGGTCTTGGACTGGACTAAGTTGGGATTTTTTTTTCTTTAAACGTTTTATTAGGGGTTCATACAATTCTTATTACCATCCATACATGCATCAATTGTGTAAAGCACATCTGTACATTCTTTGCCCTCATCATTTTCAAAACATTTGCTCTCCACTTATGCCCTTTGCATCAGGTCCTCTTTTTTCCCCTCCCTCCCCGCTCCTCCCTCCCTCATGAGCCCTTGATAATTTATAAATTATTATTTTGTCATATCCTGCCTTGTCCGACATCTCCCTTCGTCCCCTTTTCTGTTGTCTGTCCCCCAGGGAGGAGGTCACATGTAGATCCTTGTAATCGATTCCCTCTTTCCAACCCACTCATCCTCTACCCTCCAAGTATCGCCACTCACATCCCTGGTCCTGAAGGGATCATCTGCCCTGGATTCCCTGTGCCTCCAGCTCCTCTTTGCACCAGTGTACATCCTCTGGTCTAGCCAGACTTGCAAGGTAGAATTCGGATCATGATAGTTGGGGCAGGGGGTGGGGGAGGAAGCACTTAGGAACTAGACGAAAGCTGTATTCTTCATTGGTGCTACATCGCACCCTGACTGACTCATCTCCTCCCCTAGACCCCTCAGCAAGGGTATCTCCAGTGGCTGACAAATGGGCTTTGGGTCTCCACTCTGCACGTCCCCCTTCATTCACTATGGTAAGATTTTTTTTTTGTTTTGATGATGCCTTATACCTGATTCCTTTGACACCTCGTGATCACACAGGCTGGTGTGCTTCTCCCATGTGGGCTTCGTTGCCTCTGAGCTAGATGGCCACTTGTTTACCTTCAAGTCTTTAAGACCCCAGACGCTATACCTTTTGATAGCTGGGCACCATCAGCTTCCTTAGCCACATTTGCTTATGCACCCGTTTGTCCTCTGTGATTGTATCATGGAGGTGTACACACAATGATATGATTTTTGTTCTTTGATGCCTGATAACTGATCCCTTCAGAACCTCGTGATCACACAGACTGGTGTGCTTCTTCCATGTGGGCTTTGTTGCTTCTGAGCTAGATGGCCACTTGCTTATCTTCAAGCCTTTAAGACCCCAGACACTATGTCTTTTGATAGCTGGGCACCATCAGCTTTCTTCACCACATTTGCTTATTGGCCTGTGTTGGGAGGGAGAGCATCATAGAATGCCAATTTAATAGAAGAAAGTATTCTTGCATTGAGGGAGTACTTGAGTAGAGGCCCAAGGTCCTTCCGCCACCTTAATACTAAACCTATAAATATAGGCACATAGATCTATTTCCCCATCTATATCTATCTATCTATCTATCTATCTATCTATCTATCTATCTATCTATCTATCTATCTATCTATCTATCTATCTGCATATGTCTTTGTCTAGACCTTTATAAATGCCCTTTGCCTCCCAGCTCTTTCCTCTATTTCCTTTAACTTTCCTTCTGTATGACTATCATGCTCCGTCCCCACCTGAGTTTCAACAGTACCTCTTCATTACATTACCCTTGATCATGCCCTACCAGGCCTCCCACACCCACCTCACCACCAATTCAGATCACTTGTTGTTCCCTCAATATTTAATTCCTCTTGTATATAAATCTCTCCCTTAGATACACATGTGTGTCCATGGATTTGTTTCTCTAGTCTGCCCAGACAACACATATTGTTAGGTGCTGTTGAGTCAGTTCCAACTGACAGTAACACTCTGTGCAGCAGAAACACTGCCTGGTTCTGTGTCATCCTCGCTGTTGTTATAGTGAGCCCATTATTTCAACCATGGTCTCAATCCATCTCTGTGAGGATCTCCATCCTTTAAGCTGACCCTCTACACTCCTAAGCATGACATTCTTTCCCAGGGTTCGGTCCCTCCTGATAACATGTCCAAAGTACATGAGGGAAAGTCTCTAAGGAGCTTCTAAGCAGTGTTCTTGGCTGTATTTCTTACATGGCAGATTTGTTTGTTCTTCTGGCAGTGCATGGTACTTTCAGTGTTCTCCCCAAAACACCATAATTCAAATGCACCTAAAAATATTATTTAGCATTTTTCTCTCTACTATTCCTTCCTTATTCAAATTAAGAAAATAGAATTATAAAAACATCACTAATTGAAATCATTAATATGAAATATTTAGAAAATTGTTAGGTGGTACAAAAATGGAAGGTAACTTATTCAGTTATAATTTTGAGCAATCTTGGATAATAGTTAAATATGGTAAAATTGATTATTATTTCAAAGAAAAATCCCTGGGGGAGGGACAGCAGAGAAGAAGGCGGGGGGAGACATCAGACAGTGTAATACATGACAAAATAATAATAATTTATGAATGATGAAGGGTTCATGAGGTAGGGGAGAGTGGGGAGGGAGGGGGAAAATGAACAGCAGATATTTAGGGCTCAAGTAGAAGGCAAATGTTTTGAGAATGATGATGGTAACAAATGTACATATGTTCTTCACACAATGGATGCATGTATGGATTGTGATAAGAATTGTATGAGCTCCCAATAAAATGATTTTAAAAAGAGTTTAATCCTAAAGGAATACCTAAAATTATAATCAGGATTTGAGTTAAAAAAAGCCACAAACATTTTAATAGTTAAATATCAGAGACTATGTATAATTAACAAAAGGTACAGATAAACTGTGATGTTGTCCTAGTATAATATTATACTACAGCTAAATATTGTATGAGAAAAGAATTGAATAATAAAAAAAAATCCCATCATTAGTAAAGGCCCTTCCCACTTGGGGCCTTGCAGATGAATATGATAATGAATGAGAGCAGCTTGATGATTTGTTTTCCAAAATCATTCCCAAGCTTTTTGTCCGGCAAAATTAGCATAAATCCCACATGTCACTTCAACTCATCCCCTTCTCTCCCTTCAAATTCCTTGTAAAAGAGTACCTCAGCCATGAACTATAGGGACTATTTTCCTCTTTATGCAAATCACTCCTAAGATACAGTACCTCAATGTGATTTTTTATTGTAAAAATATAGACAGCATGACATCTGCAGATTCAACATTTTTCATGTATACCAGTAAGATCAATTATATTAATTGTGCTTGCCACTATCATCAATAACCTTTGCCAAACTTTCCATCCCCATAAACAAGAACCCAATTGAAATACTTTGCAAGTCCCTACCTCCTTCCCTAGTAAACCAAACCAAACGCATTGCCATTAAGTCAATTCTTACTTATAGCTCCCCTCTAGGGTAGGGTAGACCTGTCCCTGTGAGTTTCTGCGACTATAAATCCTAATGGGAGTAGAAAGCCTGATCGTTCTCCTTTGAATTCGTTATGATTGAAAACTACCGGCCTTGTGATTAGCAGCCCAACTTATGATGTAGCAGCCACTACTAAAATATGACCTCTATACAAACATATTTTCCTATTCTTGTACTCTAGATTCGTGAAAATGTCTCTCTTTATTTTCCCATTGACTTGTTTTACTGAGCTTACAGCATTGTTCACAATAATCAAAAGGTGGAAACAACCCAAATACCCATTAATAGATGAATTTATAAACAAAATATGGTAGTCTGTTAGGTTGGGTTTTTCTAGAGAAGCAAAATCGGTGATGCTTATGTATGTTGTGCATAGAAACAGACTTACATCAGGAAATAGTTGTAGAAATAGGTTCAGTTGTATAAATATGCCCAGCCCAGTTCACGTTAGGTTTCTCTTGACTCTCTCTCCGCCCCCCCCCTCATACAAAAGGTTACACTCCCAAGGAAGTGCCACCAGAATAAGACCCAGTTGATAGAGACCCAGTAGATAGGTTAGACTTTACCCAACCTCCGCTCTTAGGTACCATTGAGTTGGTTCTGACTCAGAGTGACCCTGTGAACGGCAGAAGGAAACACTGCCCAGGCCTGTGCCATCCTCATAATTGTTTTTATGTTTGAGCCCTCTGATACAGCCATTTGTCAATCCATCTTGTTGGAGGTCTTCTATTTTACCAAGCATGACGTCCTCCTCCAGAGACTGCTTTCTCCTGACAACCTCCCCAAAGTACGGGAGCTTAAGTCTTGCCATCACTGCCTTGAAGGAGCATTCTGGTTGTACTTCCAATTCAGATCAGTTTGTTCTTTTGGTTGTCTCTGGGACTTTCAATATTCTTTTCTATCACATAATTCAAATGCATCAATTCAGCCCAGTCTTTCTTATTCAGCTTTCTTTTGCAACTTTCACAGGCATTTGAAGTGATTGAAAAGATCATGACTTCGGTCAGGCACATTTTAGTCCTCAAAGTAAACTCTTTGCTTTTCTACACGTTAAAGAGGTCTTATGCAGCAGATTTAGACACCAGGAATGTCTAGTTGACAAAATCCCTAACCATCACAGGTATCTACATATAGCCTAACTTTAACCAAACAAACAACTCACTGCCATCAAGTGGACGCCCACTCCTAGCCGCCCTTTAGGGCAGGGTGGAACTGCCCCGATGAGTTTCTGAGATGATTTCTGAGAAAAGAAAGCCCATCTGTCTCATTCAGAGTGGCTGTTGGTTTTAAACTTCTGGCCTTGAGTTAGCAGCTAAACATGTAACCACTATGACACCAGGGCTCTGCTAACATTAGTCATTCATAAAGAGAAATGAAGTCTTGATACATACCATAACATGGATAAACCATTTAAACATGATATTGTCCTGGTGCCTTCTGTATTAATTTTTGTGGAGCAGGTATTGAGTGAAGTGTAATAGGAGTGGGAAAGGCCCAAGAGAAAGCAGATGCTCTTTACTTTGACCTTGACCTACATAAAAACCGAATTAGATTCCAGAGCAATAGCAGTGAGTCAAGTTGGGTTTGATTGTTTTTTCTTGGTAAATAAATCGGTGTTTATTTTTCTTTCTGCAGTTTCTTGCTCATCACCTACTGCACTATGCTGTTTATTCATTCAATGAGTATTTATTTAATGCCAATTATGTGTCTTATGTGTATGCTTGGTGCTCTAGGAATTGTAAAATAAGGAGACATGTTTTCTACAGGAAGGTTATTTGAGGAAAACTCATTCCCGGGGCCTATTCCTAGCTGAAATCTTGTCGAAAACCCGGATGCCTGTCCTTGGCAAATGATTCACCTGGTTTGTCGAAAACCCGGATGACTGTCCTTGGGAAACGATTCCGCCGGCTAACTCCTCTTCAACACACGCTAAGATGCAATGTCAATTTCTTGTAATTTTTCCAAAAGGAGGAATCTATTGGGAAGAAATTATACTCTTCTGATTTGAAGAGTTAAATAGGCAGAATAATAAAAATAACTTGTTTTACCACCTTCCAAGACAAATATCATGATTAGAAACCAATAAAACATGAGATCCCATGTGAGATCCCACTGAGATCTAAGCTCTGTGAACCACGTGGGCTCTTCACGGTTCACTTTTGCTTTGTATTGTCTTGAGCAACTTCTGTCCCCCAACGTGAAATGCTCTAAATGGAAATAGCTCACTGGGATAGTGTGCCGATTAAATGAGACATAACGTGAAAGCACTGATTGCAGTTGATGTCACATGGTAGCAATTGTCCAATTAGAAATATTTTTCTATGTTGACGTACGTGTTACTTGTCTTTCCTGGACGAAAGCATTTAATGAAGTGTTCCTTTGGAACCTGGTCCTCCTGTAGCCCATTTTAATTCTGCTCTCCCTTGGCATATTTCTGCGCTGCCCACAGCTAGGGATGGTTCCACGTGCCTAGCCCTTCAAAGGTTCTTGCTGATACCGTGTGCTCACCTTTCTGTTTGGTGTAGCTGCTCAAGCAGAGGACTCATTATGGCTTATTTTTTGTGTGCAACACAGTGACGTCCACAACAGCTACTTTGAGAGAGTATAGAAAATCGATCTTTTCTAACATTGACGTTTCTTCCAGTGCAAGCAATTGGTTTGCTTACACTTTTTGTGAAAACCTGTTGTGATCTAAAATCATCCCAGATGACTACATTCGAGGGCTCTCATAGGTTCTTGGTGTCAGAATGAAGCTTATGTGAGCATTAAATATACATTCAGAATTTGGAATGGGTCCAGCCCACCACATGAGCTCACTAAAAATGCAATCTGTACTCATGATACCATTAAAGAAACTTTAGGCAGAGGGGTGTATTTTATGGTACAAAAGAGACACCACTCTCAAATATCTTAAAGCCTGAAATACAGATTCATAATTCCAAGAGTGTTTACCATTAAGGAGTCTTCTGGGGTTCATGGAAATGTGAAGGAAAATACTTTTTTTTTTTTTCGTGGTGCCAAGTTTCCTAGACCTTTTAGAGATCTCTCCAGGAGCAATAGTTTTGAAATCTTGTTTTCAGACTGTGCTACTTGTTTTAGAGTACAACAAAGACCCCAATCTCAAATATAACTTAAGAAGAATATTTATGAAGATGTAATATGGACAGACAGACATGCACGTCATTCAGATGGAGGAGACCATTAGCATGAGGCCATAATGGCATCCAAGGAGTCATAGTCAGAATGCAGGTTAAATCAAGCATGGAACAAAGGGAACCATTGTTAATTCATGATTGGTGGTAAATCAATACATCACAGTTACAAATCAGACTACTGAAGTTGTTACAGGACCATGATTGGGACATGCACATAATTTTAGATAGAAGGGCCTACAAGATTGGTCCAGGGGTCCTTCTGACAAAAACAGGGCATGACTGATAGGGCATGACTCATGACCATGTGATCCTATGTACTGTCCCCAGTAAGGTGATCTTCATCAAGGACACATTCAGACAAGCCCGTAAGAAAGACTGCCCCTCCCTGGGCTGGTTGGAGATGAGGAGAAGTAACTGACTTGACAATGCAGGCAAGATGATCTATATCCTTCATTAATGGTCAGAAGGAATTCAGTGGAGGCTTACTCTCTGGGGACTTGAAAATTCATTTTGGGATTTCACTGTCATCAATGTTGTTGTTAGGTGCCATCTAATTGGTTCCAGACCATAGTGATCTTATGCACAACAGAATGGAACGCCGCTCAGGTCTGCCCCATCCTCACAATTGTTCCTATGCTGGAGTCCATTGTTGTTGCCACCGTGTCAACCCACAGCTTTCTGCAAATGGGGTGCTTAGAATTTCGGCTCCAATACAGGTGGGAGATATGCCTTTATTTACCAGCAGAGGCGAGAGGGCCAGTTACTATCAAGTTGATTCTAACTCATGGCAATCCCATATGTGTAGGAGTCCAAAGAGTTTAATGAGTAATTTTTCATAAGTAAATCAGCAGGTCTTCTTTCTGAGATGCTGTTGGGTGGACTAAAGAGCCAACCTTCAACCCTCTGGTGAGCAGCCAAACATGCTAAGCTGTTTGTGTGACCTAGCAGCTCCAGCAAGGAGACTGATAGGTGTTTCTTTTTGTCCTTCATTCTTGCCTTTCTCCAACCTGGCCTCCAAGAAGTCAACTTGTGTGAAATATATTAACAGGGTTTTCCTGTTTTTGGTTTCTAACAGAATGTGGCCAATGGGGAGCATTGGAGGGCATGGATTTATGATCCCAACTTCTTACCTGTGGGGTTACCTTGGACTAGCTATATCCCTCTACCAAAGATCACAACTCATATAAGGTGGTCCTTTCCACACAGCCCCTCTGTCTTCAGCTTCCTGTGACCGTCCACCCCACCCCTTTTTTCCAGCCACTCTAGAGCTCAAGGTGGTAAATGAGCACCCAATGAGTCCCAGGGCCTTGTGCCATCTCCTGCACCATCTCTTCCACACCCTTCTTATATCTTGGAAAATAGTTGATGTTTATTGAATTGTCCTTAAATTACACAATTTGAATGTTATCTATTTTGTAACTGAATTTGAGTGGTGAGGTAACAGTAATTACCTCTTCTTTTAAAAAAATTATTTTATTGGGGCTCATACAACTCTTATCACAATCCATACATACATTAATTGTGCAAAGCATATTTATACATCCGTTGCCCTCATCATTCTCAAAATTCGCTTTCCACTTGGGTTCTTGGAATCAGCTCCTCATTTCCCCTTTTCCCCTCCCCTTCCCTTCCCACTCCCCCTCCCTCATGAGCTCTTAAAATTTATAAATTATTATTTATCTTATCTTACATTGCCCGGCATCTCCTTTCACCTAACTTTCTGTTGCCCATCCCCCAGAGAGGAGGTTATATGTAGTTCATTGTGATTGGTTCCCCCTTTCTACTCCCCCTTCCCCTCCCGGTATCGCCACTCTCACTGCTGGTCCCGAGGGGTTCATCTGTCCTAGATTCCCTGTGTTTCCAGTTCCCATATGTACTGCTGTGCATCCTCTGGTCTAACCAGGTTTGCAAGGTAGAATTGGGATCATGATAGTGGGGGGAGGAAGCGTTCAAGAACTAGAGGAAGGTTGTGAGTTTCATTGTTGCTACACTGAACTCTTGAGTGACTCATCTCCTCCCCACTACCCCTCTGAAGGGAGGTCCAGTTCTTAAATGATCATCTTGGCCATCTGAATTTCAGTTTACAAAAAATTCTGTCAGTTTATAAAAAAGGCTGTGTAATGCTTTACGTAGAGGAGTCTAAATGAGAAAAATTCACAAGGAGGTTATATAATGATGCATCTGTTGCCTGTAATTTGTGAATGAATGGCAAGTCATTTGGGTTGCTGGAGGATATGATTAGAACTTCCTTATTGAACTTCTCATCTTGCCAGAATCTTGAATTGTTTTGGATGGAGGTGTTTGGATCCCTTCTCAACTTCTTGCAGGTGAGGATTTTGGATCACTCTTGTTGAGTCAGAGGAGTTGCCAAGATCAGTTTACCAGAATATGGGAGAGTCCAGTTTGAACTCTATCTTGTGAATCCAAGACAATTGCCTCTTTTAGTGTAATTGTGGAAATTATAGAAAACAAGTAATTTTTGTTTATATTAAGCAAAATACATATTTGACTGAATTGGTAAGCTTGCAGTTAATTATAAATACACCGGAGGGTTGTGTTATAGTGTCACTTGCTTTTATTTATTTATTTATTTATTTTTATTACTTTTTTTTTAATGCTCTGCTGTCTTTTTTATTCAGGTTTTTCTAGTTGTTTGGGTTAATTTTTTTAAATTAATAAATCTTTTTATTGGGGCTCATACAACTCTTATCACAATCCGTACATACATCAATTGAGCAAAGCATCCTTATACATTCGTTGCACTCGTCATTCTCAAAATTCACCTTCCACTTGGGTTCCTGGAATCAGCTCGGTTTCCCTTTTCTTCCCCCTCCCCCTCCCTCCCCGCTCCCCCCTTCCCCCTGGTCCCTTGATAGTTTATAAATAATTATTATATCTTATCTTACACTCTTTGGCGTATCCCCTCACCCAGCACCCCATTGCCCATCTCCCAGAGAGGAGGTTACACATAGATCTCCAAGATCGGTTCTCCCTTTCTACACCCCCTTCCCTCCTGGTGCTGCCACTCCTGTCGTGGGTGTTGAGGGGCTCGTCTGTTCTAGATTCCCTGTGTTTCCAGATCCCTACAGCACCGCTGTACATCCTCTGGTATAACCAGGTCCGCAAGGTAGAATTGGGGTCATGATAATTGGGAGTGGAGGAAGCGTTCAGGAACTAGAGGAAGGTTTTGAGTTTCATTGTTGCTACACTGAACCCTGAGTGACTCATCTCCTCCCCACTATCCCTCTGGAAGGGATGTCCAGCTGTCTACAGATGGGCATTGGGTCCCCATCACGCACTCCCCCTCATTCACAGTGATGTGATTCTCACCACCACCCCGCCTTTGTTGTTTGAGACCTGGTCTCCTCTGCCCTTCATGATCACCTATGTTGGTGTGCTGCTTCCGTGTGGGCTTTGTTGCTTCTGGGCTAGATGGTTGCTTGTTTGCTTTCAAGCCTTTCAGTCCCCAGATGCTATATCTCTCAGGAGCCGGGCACCATCCGCCTTCTTCACCACACTTGCTTATGCACACTTTCGTCTTCAGCGATTATGTGAGGAAGGTGATCACACAATGATTGTTTTTATTCCTTGGTGTCTGCTACATGGTCCATTCAACACCTTGTATTCGCTTAGGCCATGTGCTTCTTCTCTGTGGGATTTGTTGCTTCTGAGCTAGATGGCCGCTTCTTTGCCTTCAAGCCTTTAAGACCCCAGATGCTATATCTTTTTGATAGCCTGGCACCATCAGCTTTCTTCACCTCGTTTGCTTATACACACGTCTGTCTTCAGTGATCATGCAGAGAAGGTGGGTATCATGCAATGACCATTTAGCAGGGTGAGGTGCTATTGTATTGGGGGAGTATGCGTGAGGAGGCCCAATGTCCATCTGCTACCCTACTACTGAACCTATAAAGATATGCACATAGGTCTATTGCCCCATAATCATAAATATATTTACATATGTACATGTCTGTATTTAGACTTCTCTGTATGCACTTTGCCTCCTACTCCTTTCCTCTATTTCCTTTTGCCTTCCTCCCGTCCATGTTCATATGTGCCACTTAGGCACTGTCAAAGTCATCTGCATTTGTATGCACATATTACTATATCAGCAGGTCCACCTAGACAAGATAGCCTGGACAAATAATGAGAGAAGAAAATAATGGGACCAACGGTCCTGGAGGGACATGAGAGCGTGGGAGGTAGGGGAAGGGAGGAGATGTCGCCCAACACAGGGACATAGGAACAGCGAATGGTTCAAAACCAGAGGAGGGAGGGGAGGGGAGGCCTGGTAGGGAGTGCCAAGGGCAAGATAACTGATAGGAATTACTGAAACCAGGAAGGCTGAACATGGTAGTGTCACTTGCTTTTAAACAGGAAATTAAGTGCAAGTGAGGAATTTAAATTTACAATCACTTACCTGCTATATCAGCTCAGCCAAATAAAATAATGTTATATTTTTAAATTTGTTTATTCAGAAAAGAGTCTTTCGCAGAATAGTAGCTTTGTTTTAGGAAATACCATTTATTCTTGATGAGGTATAAAATGATTTAAAAAGCAATTTCATTCCATATCAGAGAAGTATTTTATTTCCGACAGTGTATATGATATGTGTGCCTTGATGATTGGAGCGGTTGTTACATAGGAGAAGATCATGACAATCCAATCAGAGGGATATGAAACACAGGTTAGATCCCAAGAGAAAAATAAGCATGATAAATGTTTGGAGGAGCTATAACATAACCCCATGAATGAAAGTGTAAACCCTTTAGGTCAAGAGTATAAACTTATATTTCATTCATGGTATCTTTTACCACTTTACAATGGTTGTCACAAAAAATGGTAACTACTTAGTAAAGTTTTGACAAATAAATGAAACACAATAGTTGGTCTAATCTGTAGTTTTGTCTAGTTCAGAGTTGCTAGCGTAGATGGTGCACACATTGGGAATATAGTTTAAGTAAACGTTAAGTGTGGAGAGTTTTTTTTCTGTTTAGGTGTGCATAGAGAGAAATTAGATTATCCATTTAATATTGTCTTGTAAATAAATTAAAAAGTGAAAATTAATTATATTAATAAGCTCAAAAGATAAATCAATAGCATGGTAGTTTAAATCAATTTTGCTTTGAAAAGTTATCAGGTTTTTTGTGCATAAAGCCTGAATATTAATAAATATAAGCAGCTTATTGGTGTCAGTTTTTTCCCCTTAAATACTGATGTCACAACAATTGGCTGTGTTAGTTTTGTTTTGCAGTTTTTATAAGGTACTACAATAGCCTATTTTGCTAATTCTACCTTACGAGGCACTTCTGCACATTACTATACCAGATGGATATTTTAGAACTTTGAACTATCGATTTTTCCTCTGTGTAATGCAAATATATTTCATTCCCTTTAAAATCCCATAAATAAATCTTGTTAAAAATAGATTGGCTTGATTATCTTTTTTGCTTTGAACCATATATATACACACACGCACACACACACACACGCACACGCAGTAGCTGTGGAGTTCAAGGACACACTCATGTTCAGTGCGTCCCTGGGTGGAGAGTCAAAGATGCAGACAAGAGGCAGGGAGCAAACACGCCCCCATCAGAACAGAGACAGAGCTCGGCACACTTGAGTCTCGGGTTCCTCATCGTTCAGAGGCCGCGATGGGGATCCTGTGACTGGCGTGGAAAGAGGTCTGGACTGGGCGTTGCAGGGTCTTCTACCCCCAGCAGTTCCTAGTGCACTTTCTACCGAGTCTCACTCCCGCTCACATCCCTCTGTTAGCCCTTTGGGGACCTTGGCCAGATGCAAGGTACCTGCTGCCTCCAGAAGCGCCGCCCCTCCACCTTGCAGGTTGTTCACACCAGGAAGCTGGGTTTGACGGTCACTCAGTTGCCACGTGGTGGCTGCGGACCGACCCCCAAGGATGGCCGCTTCAGCGAGAAGCCATGCTCTCCCACCACCGCCTTCCTCCGCGCCTGGGAATTCAGCAGGTTGATTTATCCTTTGAGTGATGCCTCTTTAAATGCAAAAATTATACCTTGAAATTTCCTCCAAAAGAAAGTTAGAAACGGACAGCTTTGTTATCCTTTAGGGAGGGTGTCGTTGCACCTCTATCACCCCCTAGTTTTTTTTTTCCAAGTCCGGCTTGTAGTGTGAGGAATATGAATCTGACACATTGCTAGACTCAGGCTGGGAGATATCTGAGAGTGGGTGGAGTCACTGTACACATATGTCTGTCTCTCTGTCCTGTCTCTTCCTTCTCAAATGGTGAGAACTTGGGCAAACTCACCTGGCAATACACACACCCATCTCTTCTCTCCTTTTATTTCCTTTCCATATGGTGGAAACAGATTTCCTTCGCAAGGCGAGTCCTTTTATTGTATTCTGTAATGTTCATTTTGAAAGATGGTTGGAAAAAAAAAAAGTAGAAACACTTCCTTATTACCCTAAGGGCCATACTAACTGAAAACATGAAAACTATCAGTGGACTTTTGTTATGGTGACTTCTAACACGGCTCTATTAGAGTATTGAATTTTCTCTTGTAATTCACCCTGTTTCCCACCCATTGTGACTGACCCTGGTGAGGAAGGTACATTGCTGTATGAACTCTGTTGCCTCGGAGCCGGTTCTGATCCACAGTGACTCTGCAGGACTAAGCAGACAGGCCTCATAGGCTTCCCACGGTTACAGACCATGCAGAAGTAGACACCCCTCCACCCCAACCCCCAACCAATTCCATTCAGCCTGGTTTGACCCATAAGAGCTTATAGGACAGAGTGGAACTTCCTAAAGGTTCTGAGCCTATAACTCTCGAGGGGAACAGACAGCCTGAACATTCCCTGAGGAGCTGCTTGTAGTTGGACTGCTGACCATGCCATTAGCAGTCCAGCGCGTAACCTGCCACGAAGCCAGGGCTCTGACTGCCACATAGTTCTACAGTGGGTGTGGGGAGTGACCCCAACTTTTGGTCATCAGGGCTCCTCAGCCTCCTCATAAGGCTTCCTCACTCCCTACTCCTCACCCTATGCATAGGCAACTGATTTACCTTCTGTCACAAAAGACTAGTTTGAATTTTCTACAGAAAGATAGTAAATTTTTTGCCTCATTTTTATTGAAGAATAACAGAGAGCTGTGCGATATAGTTTGCAATGGACAATTAGGCTATGCCGTATGCTTTCCCATTACCTAGTTTCAAACCTGTAGGACACAGAACAGGACTGTGGATTCTGTCTGAAGAGCTGTACTTGTGGTATGGTTCTTCATCTGCCTTTTGAACAAAGATAATTATAGAGAGGATCCCCCCCTCTTGTTTAGTACACTGATTAACATTTTAATACCTTGAAAAAACACTCCTGGTGTGGACTGTCCATCCTGTTTGCAAAATGTAAAAGCACATAGACAACAAACATTCTGAAACATTCTTCCCCTTTCAGTCTATTCCGCCTTCTCAAAATTTTGACTGGCTTCAAAGAACGATTAGCTCCTTATCTTGAGACAAGCCCTTTAAATACACTGACCGTTTAGTGTTAAAAATCATTTGAGAAAGATGACAAGACATAGAAGAATAAATATTGAGATGGCTAGGTAAAATCTGAGAGACCAAGTATGGTTCAAACTTCTAACTTGTACTTAGCAGAGTTTTATCTTGCAAGATTTGATTTCCCTTCAGAATTGTTTGAGACGCGATTTAGTTTGTTCTTGCAAATTGGATTACTATTTTTATTTTCTTCATTATTTTTGTCCTAGTTGATGTTTTTTGGAAACATTTGTCACCTATTTTGCTATTTCCTTTGAAAAGTTGATAAGATGGCTTGCATTTTATTTAGAATATGTGCAAAGCACAGTAAAAGACAGCATTTCCCCCTGCAGATTTATCTCTATGAAAAATATTTTTTTCCTCAAATCATTTTATTAGGACATAATCTAGGTATGATAGCATTCACTAATTCAGTCGTATCAAGCGATATTGTACAATTATTGCCACAATAGTTTTCAAAACATTACTTCTTTCTTTTACTCTTTGATATCAGTGCCCCACTACCCTCCAGGGACCCTTTTTGAAATTATTGTCCCTGCAGGACAGAGAAAGGTATGTAACAGAGAGTCCAGAACGCTAGCAAAATGTAGTGGAGATAAGCAGAAAAGGTTAAAATCAGGTCAAACTGAAAGTGCATCCAGCAGGAGATCAAATGGCAGTGTTTTAACCATTCAAGTCAGATTTGGTTAATCTCCTATAATAATCCCTCCAATCGATTCTGTCTGATGACCGGTCATAATCCTCTTAAGGTGGACCAGCAGTTGCATTAAAATAGTTTGTCATAAAGTGTGGTGAAGAAACAAGGTGGGACCCAGCTCTCAGAAAGAATTGTGTCTGAGATCTTAAAGGCTTGTTTTAAAAGTTATCTAAGTGAGACCTCACTTAAGTCCACATGGAAGACAAACCCCAGCCTGTGTGAGCCAAGGCTTGTAAGCAATAAACTCCAAATCCGAAAGAAGAAACGGTATGATAGCTGAAATCCAGAACACCTGGTTTGCAGAAGGCTGTGGACGAGAGTGGAAGCCCACGTCCGTTCCAGAGTCCCTACCTGGATGAAGCTCCAGTGACCCCCCTGGTCTCTGACCACGACGTGAGTGTCCTTGTTCTTAGCTACACCATTTTGAAGTCCATGACGGCAGTTGTAGTGAAGTGAAAATCGAACACCTTCTTGTTTGACTCATTTTAAAGTTGTTTCAGTTTTTTAAATGTTGGGCTTTCTTTTCACTTGAGGGGTTGCTCTGTTGTGTTGTGTTGTTGATTTTGTTTGCTTGCTTATTTGTGTTTTGTGGGATTTTCTATGATGGACTACAGGATAGGTTAATCGATAGAGCAGCGGTTCTCAACCTTTCTGTGCCGCGACCCTTTCATACAGGTCCTCATGTGGTGGGGACCCCCCCCCACCATAAAATTATTTTCGTTGCTACTTCATAACTGTCATTTTGCTATTGTTATAAATTGGTGACCCCTGTGAAAGGGTCGTTCGACCCCGCAAAGGGGTTGCGACCCACACGTTGAGAACCGCTGCTATAGAGACAGGAACTGCATTAATAATTTCTTGGGTGCATGGCAGGGAAGGCTGAGGGGCAAGTGAGGAGCTAACCACAATAAATATGAGAAAAAAGAAAGTGTTCTGAAGCTGATGGTGGTTGAGAGTGCACAACTCTTCTTAATATAATTGAAAGATTAAATGGTATGATATGTGATTTATAATGCCAATAAAGCAATTAAAATATTTGCAGTGTGAAGCCTTCTGGCATGAAATTATTCATTTATTTTTCTCTTGGAATCTCATTGCTAAAGAAACTAGATTCAAGTGTAAAATTCTTTCATCTATCAAATTCCATTGGATTCAGTACTTGCTTAGCAGTCTTTGTCCCCATAATAGCAAACATCTGGATAAAAATGGAGAGAACAACACTAGATTATAATTGGATAACTTCTGCTCATTTAATGGCTATATTGAACTGATCGGATGCTCTTTTCTTTCTTTCTTTCTTTCTTAATTGTATGTTTATGTGTATTTTCCTCGATAATTACTATCTTGACCTTCTCTCTCTCTTTGCTGTCCTTGTCTGCTCCAGGTTGGATTCTTCCAACAGTTTATCCTGAAGGGTTTCTCCTTAAAGGAAGCTTTGCTGCTTACTTCTTTCTGAGTTTATAGCAACCAAGCAGCATTCTAAATTGGAATGTGCAGGATGGTCCTGAGTTTCAGTCACATGGTCCCTGTGTGTGTGCAGGGAGCTTTGGTTGGCATTTCGCTCCTTTCGTGTTCTCAGGTAGAGTAGACACACGTGGCTCAATTCTGATTCCTCCTACACAGCTGCTGACACCACACAGGCCTCATGGCTCCTTGTGGTTTATCCCACTTACGCATATTCCTAGTTTCTGGGGAAATCTTGTCATCTAACGCCGTCCTTTAATATAAATATTGTCCATGGTCTCTTGGTTTCCATATCCTTGCTGCTCTGTCTTTTTGTTTGGGGATAAGTATTTGAGGAGATTTAAAATCCACATTGCAACTGCCATACATTCCTAGAATCCCTGCCTCCGGAGTCTCCCCTCCCCACCCCGATTAGTCTGTGCACATCTCTCCCTTCATTTGACATATATCCAACAGTTTTCTGGAAGCTTTGACCCAAGGGTTAATGAAATGGAAACTAGATTGTGCTAAAAGAAACTAGAACTGGAGGTGGGTCGTGAGAAGGAGTCTATTAATATAGGCATTAATGTTTCTGGATGCACCTGCCTATGACTTGTGATCTATTACTTTCTTATCAGCTTTTTTCAATTAAAATGGAAGTGTATACATTGCATTTATGAATTCCAGATGTAATTAAATTTCTGTTGTCTTTCTCCCTAAAAAGGAAAACTGCTCAAGAAAAATTTGATATTGCACCTTATTCAGGTAGTTTATCTAGTCCCTCTGTCATCAGACTTCTAAAGGGATTTAATTGTCTTCCACGGGGAGGACTGACATTGTTCTATCGGCTTCTTGGCAAGTGCGATGGTCCGTCAGCTTGATGCTCAAAGGTAGAGTCCACTTCTCCATTGAGGCACAGCCTAATGAGCTCTTTGGTGTGTGACCTTCTTGTAAGAAAGACACTGAAGAGAACTGGCCTCTTATTCTTACCCCTTTCCTCCCTATTTGACTGGCTACTTCGTCACATATTTGAGACTGACAACCCATGTGGCCCACCGACCCTGGGGACTGCACTGCCTTGCTATATTTCTGTGGACCTTGGATCCATGTGACTCAATGCCCACTGGCTTGTGTTCTCCTACCTTCCCATTTTGCCTCCTTGTTTCATCAGTCAGCAGTGGCATGAGTCTGAAGGGGCCTGTAGTTGGCATCTGACCCATGGACTTGAATTGAACTGGGCTGGGCTGCTTCTTTGATATAAAAAAGTGCCCTGCTTTTGTTTCTCTAGAAAACTCAATGTAACCCCATAAGCTAGGACTGCTTTCTTCTCTATTCTTGACCTTTTGTTATTCTTAATCGTAAAAGCAATTAAGGTAGGAAATAAAAAGCTTTTTAAGGTTTCCACTGACTTCAAACCTAGAGTGTCAATTAAACCAATCTAATTTCTTTTGGAATTTTGCCAGATTTTTGGAGGAAATTAATCACTGTAGAAATAAACATGGCATGTGGTCATTTGAAACCTTATGGATTTTTATTGAAGTTTAAAATTGATCAGAAGCAGTGCTGGTAGTGGTGTGGGGTGAGTGAGAAAGGAAGGAAGCAGAATTAATTATCCAAAAAAAAAAAATCTATCACGCTCCAAGGGCATTTTCTGCAGAATCGTTATTGCAAGTGTATTGTTAGACCTCACCATGAAAGGTGAGTGTATTAGCAATTTTTTACTTGATTCACAAGGGAGAAAGATAGGAATCTGGGAAATTCTTAAAGAGCCAGAAAGATTATAATTAATTCTCGAACTTCCTCCTTACATTCTACCTTCAGCTACAGAAATCTTGGTATTTTAACAGCAGTAATCATTAGTGACTTCCCCTTTCCCTTCCAGGGGTAGCTTTTACTTATTTAATTTTTATAGAAAACTCTTCTTTGGAAATTGTAGAAATTGCTTCTAATGGTACACATTTCTTTGTCCTGGAGTTATTGGAATTGGGATGCTTTACAGAAGGACAGGGTTTCTCCTTACCTGACCTCTCTTCTTGGGCACCCACTGTCCTAGCTGCTCTTTTCTACAAGGTGACACCATGTCATGTCTGTTTATGACCCAATTTTCCATCCAGGCCAGACTTTGCTTCCAGTCTGAGGAGTCTTCCTGATCAAATTTTCTGGTCCGAGTTTTTAATCTTCATATCTGGTCCAACTCAAGACTCAATTTTCTTATTCAATTCTGTCCTCTGACTGTGTCTTTGGGTCAACATCCCCTCAGAACTACTTGATCTGATTTTAATGGAATGATATAACTTGAGCTCTTAGTAAACAAGGGTTATTTAACGAACTACTTATCACCTTTCCTTTTAGGAGAACTAGTGAGTAAGCCAGATATATTTGACTAGCTGTATTTATCTAGGTTTTCAGTCTTTTAAGGTAAACAATGTTCCGTGGAAACAAAAGCCAAATGAGTATAGATTAATCAAATTGTTCAACTGGAGTTTGATTATTTGCATACCAACACTTATATAGAACACATAATATAAACTCTACATTTAAGTACCTAGTGATACTGTAACACAATTCACACAAGTGGGTGGCTTTAAAGTGCAGAAATTAATTTTTTCACATTTCTAAAAAATAAAAGGCTACATTAGGTCTTAGCCACCTTGTGTCCTTCCTTAATGGTAGCCCTGGGGATTCCTTGACTTATAGATTTTTAGGCAACCTTCATATGATATCTGTCTTTTTTTCACATGTTTCTGTGGCTCTTTTTATAGCCTAGGAATGTTTGGATTTAGATATGCTAGGACTTAGGGACCTGAAATGGACTATCGACTGGTACTGACCATTCTGAGTTAGACAATCGTATGGTTTACTATGCAGACATGAGACACTGATGAGGAATGGCAACACATTCATTGTCAGAGAGAATACTGCAAAATCATCCTGAAGTCCATTGTTGGTGATGGGATATTTATATGTAAAAGGAAGTTCAGTTTAATATGACTATTATTCGAATTTATGCACCAACTAAAACATCAAAGATGAAGAAACTGAAAGTTTTTTTTACTAACTTCTACATTCCAAAATTGATCAAATGTGAAATCAAAATGGATTAATTATGTAAAAGTTAGAAAGAACCTGCTGGAATATTTGGCATAGATTATAGAAATATAACAGGTGATCTCATCATATAATTTTCAATGTCAATTACTTATTAATTGTAAATACCACTTTTCAACAATATAAACCATGATTGTACATAAGAATTTGCTGGATGCAACACACCAGAATCAAACTACATGTGTGGATCATGCAAACTACAATCAAATAAAGTACATGTGTGGATCATGCAAACTACAATCAAATAAAGTACATGTGTGGGTCATGCAAATTACAATCAAATAAACTACATGTGTGGATCATGCAAACTACAATCAAGTAAACTACATGTGTGGGTCATACAAACTACAATCAAATAATCTACATGTGTGGGTCCTATAAACTACAATAAAATAAACTACATGTGTGGGTCATATGGATAACATTGAGAGGAAGGAGAATTCTATAGGAATTGAATGTGCTCATATGGCTAGAACCCGTGCATAGGCCAAGAGGCAGCTGGTTGAATGGAACAAGGGGAAACTGCATGGTTTCATGTCAGAAAAGGTGTGTATTAAGGCTGCATCCTTTCGGCATACTTATTTAATCCATATGCTGAGCAACTCATATGATAACCTGGACTCTATGAAAGGAAGATGACATGGATGACTCATGAACAATCTGTGATATTTGGATGAGATAACCTTGTTTGCTAAAAGCGAACGCAACTCAGAACACTTACTATGTGAAGATAAAAAACGACAGCCTTTGGTGTTGAGTATTTATTTCTAACTGACAAAACATTCACTGCCACTGGGACCCTGCAGACTCACAGCAACCCTGAAAGTAAAGTGAACACCAGTCCTCCCAGCTGCCCTGCTCAGCACAGGCCCTCACGAAGGAAACCAGGAAGCTACGGCGCTACGGCGGCGTGTGGTAAAGAAACAAGGTGGTACCCAGCTGAGGTCCTAAAGGCTTGTTTTTAAACAAGCAGCCCTCTAAGTGAGATGCGCATGAAAGAAGCACACCAGCCTGCATGCTTCAGGATTTGAAAACAATATAATCCAATAATCCAAATCTGAAGGAGGGAATGATATCAGAGCACACATTGTGAACACCTGGCTTACGGTGGAAGCTCAAAATACATTTGCAAAGGCTTATTCGAAACCATTGGTGATTTTCCTCTGGCCATAATTGAGAGATGGGAATGGCCCAGCTATCAGACAGAATATTACAGAGAAGATTATAGTAGATTAAAATGGAAAACATGACTCGAATGATTAAAACCTGATCTTTTGACACATTTTGAGTTTGCTCTGGTTTTGAATATTTTCTGTTTTCTTTTAAACTGGGGTTTATCTCTGTTGTATTTTGTGATTATTGGTAGCCGTCTAGACTGTATTTTTCTGTGTTTGTCATTATAGGGAACTCGGATGGAGAATCTACCGAGACACTAACCAGATGACGTGTTCCTGGGGAGATGGCAGGGGAGGGTGTGTGTCGAAGGGGGTGGGGTCTACAAAGAGGAGATGGAAACAAGGAGTACAGGAAGGAAGAAAAAGTTTTGAAATTGACTGTGGTAGCGGCAATACAATAGCTGCTTGGAACAATGGAAATATTGAATTGTATGATGCTTGGATTATTCTTCATAGAATGGTTTTAAAAGTCCTCCCAATTGGACCAATCGCAGCATTATGATGAAAGGAGGAAAGATTGAAGTTGTCAAGCATTTCATTTTCCTGGGATCCGAAACCCATGCCCATGGAAACAGCTTCCAAGATTCAAATGGCGTATTACATTGGAAAACATTCTGTAGCAGACTTCTTTAAGTGTAAAAAGCAAAGACATCACTTTGAGGACCAAGGTATGGCTGGCGAAGTCATGCTATTTTCAGTTATGTCATACACATGTGAAAGCTGGAGAATAAATAGGTCGGTCTGATGAAGGATTGGTGTATTTAATCAATATTGATTATGCCCTGGACGACTATAAGAAGAAACAACTGTCTTGAAAGAAGCATATTCCTTCAAAGTGAAAATGGCAGGACCCCAGGCCAAGTATTTAGGCTACATTATCAGGCGGGACCAGGGTATTATGTTACTGAGGTAGAGGAAGACCTTCAGTGGATCGGATGGGCACAGTGGTTGCAACTGTGAGCTCAGGCAGCAAGGATTGTGGGTAGGGAGCAGGGCTGTTGTACATAGTGTTGCTGTGAGTTGAAATCCACTTGATGGCACGTAACAGCAAAACAAAGGAACCCATATTTCCAAGCAGAGTTGCATTCATAGAAAGCAGGATTGGATTCCAACACATTTGGAAGGGGGTATGATTCAATTGGGGTATGATTAACTAAGGACATTCCGTAAATGTGTTTTTGATGATAAAAACGAGTTCTTTTTTTTAATTTAAGAAGTCTTGGTGGAACAACATTTGATGGTGAAGCATTTGGCTGCTAATTGAAAGATTGGAAAAAGGCCCGCAGTCAGAAGGTCTTCATTTCCAGTATTGAGGATATGCTATCAGGATGGACCAGTCACTGAAAAAGTGCATCGTACATAATAAAGCCTGCTCCAGTCAAAGTGGCAGGGTGGGCAACCTTATGGGATAGTCTTGCTCTGTCCTACGGGGTCACTGAGTGGGAACTGACTCGAGAGTACCTCAGAGCAGCATTATGTGTTACCGTGTACCAGGTACTCTACAAGGAATCTGGAGCATCTTCTTTAATCCACAATACTAAAAGGTGTGTGCTACTATTGTGTGCATTTTGCAGTTGTTGACCAAGAAATGGACCTGGATAACTTGTCTTCGATTGACCAATTAATGGTAGAGATAGGATTTCATTATAGTCCATCTGAATCCATAACTTAAAATTTTAACATTCCACTTAAGAACTAATGTCAAGAATTCTAAGGGGATGAATTCTTATTTTTTGGTCCATGTTTGTCACTCTCAGGCAGATTTAAACAGGTCAGAGAACTGTTTCCTCAAGGTTTTTCCAGGCAACTGCATCAAAACCACTATATGTCAATCCACTAAACAGCATATGGGATGCAATCAAAGTAGTGTTAGTGATTTCTTCCCTATCATGGTTTTATTCAGAAATCCACTCCACACCAACTCCCCCCCCTTTTTTTTAACTTTAAAAAGCTGTCTTTTCTCACAGTGCAGGAGGCTAGAAGTCCAAATTTAGTGCCCTGTGTATAGAGGAAGGCTCTGTGTTGCCTTTGAGGGAAAATATTCTCTTTCAGCTTCGGTAGCCTTGGAATTCTTTGGTTTCTGGATGTTCTTCATGCGGCCTGTAGCCCAGATTATACTTGCTTGTCTCTGTGTTTGTGATTCTCTTTGTAATGCAAAAGTAGCTAAGGTTAATATATACCATACACTGATAGAGCCTCAAGAAAACTTTATTTCCCAGGGAGGAGATGGATCAGTCAGGGTGGAGTATAGCAACAATGGAACAAACAATTTTCCTCTAGTTCCTAAATGCTTCCTCCCCATTCCCCCACCCCACTCCCACTATCTTGCTACCAATTCTACCTTACAAATCTGACTAGACAAGAGAATGTACACTGGTACAGATAGCAACTGGAAACACAGGGAATCCAGGACAGATGATCCCTTCAGAACCAGTGCCGAGAATGGTGATGCTGGGAGGATGGACGAGGGTGTGGTAGAAAGGGGGAACCGATTACAAGGATCTACATATAACCTCCTCCCTGGGGGATGGACAACAGAAAAGTGGGTAAAGGGAAATGTCAGACAGTGTAAGACAGGACAAAATAATAATAATTTATAAATTATCAAGGGTCCATAAGGGAGGGGGAGCGGGGAGGGAGGGGAAAATATGAGGAGCTGATATCAAGGGCTCAAGCAGAAAGCAAATATTTTGAGAATGATGATGGCAACAAATGTGTTTGACACAATGGATGTATGCATGGATTGTGAAAAGACTTCTACAGGCCCCTAATAAAATGGTTGAAAGAAAGAAAGAAAGAAAGAAAGAAAGAAAGAAAGAAAGAAAGAAAGAAAGAAAACTTTATTTCCAAGCAGGAGCTCATTCACAGATATTGTCACAGGACTGCAATATCCATACAGGGTGGGGGCAATTCAATTCTCAGCAGTTGATATTGTTGCCTTATTTTGTTCTTTTGCTAGCATAGCATTCACTTCCTCTTCTTGTAATGATATATTTCTCTTGGGGAGCTACCTTGACTTCTACTTCCAATCTTGTGGGGTTGACAAATACAAATCAACTTTATTAGGATTTAATATAAAACACTGATTTAAAAAAACACCCCTTTTTTGGTGGGCATCTTTTCAAAAGCTTTATTTTGTTGTGTTGTTGTTGAGACCACACAAGTAAAAGAGACAATAATTCAACAGTTTCTACCTAGGATTCAAAGTCATTGATTCGATTTTGCTAGCTGCAACCACTCCCACCCACCTTCCCGCTGTCCCTCCCCCAGGAACACAACTCCATGGCCCTTATGGTTTCTATCTTTGGAGTTGTTATTGTCAGTTTGATCCCATATAGAACCACAACCCAACGAATTCCCAGCCGGAAATCATAGCACTATTTCCAACTCTTAGGGACCCCATAGACAGGGTAGAACTGCCTCTGTGCATTTCCAAAACTGCAGAGAAAATCTGTTACTGTGTTCGCCGCCAAAACTTATGATCTTGGCCTTTCCTTAAAAAAATTGTAGTAAGACCAACAGCGACACACTACTTTTACCACCTTAAAGCAGACTCCAGGAATGTCACTGACCTTTGAGACCAAATCCAGTCACCAGATCTTGATAGTTTTCTGAAAGAAAATTCATGCCACCATCATTGGACATGAAGGCTCTGATTGGCTTGCTGTTCTTGATGAACTGGGCTTGGAGACACTTCCCAACGGCAGAATTTGGCTTCAATCCCCACTTTTCCCAACATAGTTCCATTTGCATGGGAGACGCCTCCAAAGGAGTTGACTTTCAGAGCTGTTTCTTTGTACTGTTTATCATGCCATTTCTGGTCCTGTTTGGGGCCGTGGAGTTTCCTAGCCATACGAAGACCTTGTCATTTGCCCATGTTGGTGGTGCTGCGACTCCCAGGCAGAGTTGACGTAATTCTTTTGAGTGAATGGTCTGATGTTTTTAACTGCCACCATATAGCTTATATACATGGTTATTTTCTTTTCTTGAAATTATAGATCCAGTTTTCTAGCATGAGTTCAAGCTCATTGTTGACCCAATATAAATCTAATCCCCAAACCAAACCAAACAAACAATAAACAAAAGGAAAGCCTGTTGTTTTCAAGTGGCTTCTAGCTCACCAACCAATACTTAATGGCACAGTTTCTTGAAATAATTGTCACTAACAAATGTTTCTGAGATCGACATGTTGTAGAATGGAACTTTATGGAATGTGATCAACAGAATAATCCCCTTTCCTCAAATGTTCATATTTCAATCCTTTGAATTTGTAACGATGTTGTGACCTGATTGACAGGCTGAGCTTCACCCCTCCATTCTATTTATCAAGTTGACATGAAATTATGTAACTACCACAGTCACCTGACTTTCCGTTATTATTTGTCTGTCATTAGAGGTGTGTGTTCATATCATGCTGAACATGGTTCCAAATTAAGACACACTAGCAAGAAAGGTTTTCTGGCCTGCTTCTAAAAAACAGGAAGTGGGAACCTTTGGGATTGCAATGATCATGAGAATGATGCAGCGCCTTGTTTCCTTGTGCAGGGATTGCACTGAGTTGGGGACTCACTCAATGCCAGTTACCAACAACAACCTTCACCGTGTGGCTTCAAATCTTGGTATCGGGAATCCATTGAACAAGTAATCATCAATTCATGAAGACATTTCTTGAAACTTTTGATGCAGACAAAGAAAACATTCCAAGAGGACTGGTCATACAGCATCATTTCTGTCTCTGTCAATTTGGTTATGGGTTTGGTGTCATGAGTCCATTCAAAGGTGCTTCAGAAGAAAGCCTGGTGATGTACATATGAAGACTCTACAGGTGTGTAGGGTAAAATATATATATATATATATTTTTTTTTTGGTCAGAAACTGGTTCACTGAGATGGCTGCGTGAGCAGATGCATTGTCATGGTGGCAAAACCAGTCCCCCGTCTGCCCCAAAGCAGGACTCTATTACTGCACACTATTACACCGTCTTTTCAGAACCTCTAAATAGAAAGCTCAATGAACAGTCTGACCTGATGGAACGAAGTCCAAATGAACTACAAGTTGATATGTTCGTCCATTCAGGAAGTTGACAGATGCCCAGAATGAGGTTTGTCATTAATCAACCTTTCACCTTTTTTGAAACAAGAAAACCACGCATACACTTGAGCTTTTCCCATAGTGCTGTCTTTGTAAGTTTTGTTCAACAGCACAACCATTTCTGGGCACTTTTTCCAAGAAGGAAGCTAAATTTCTCAGTCACCTACTCTTCTCTTCAATTTGCCATCACCAAAAACAAGGTTCTAGCATAACTGCTTTTATGAAAATATTCACTGTGACTTGAGAGAACTTTCCCGGGTGACGCCTCTGGGTGCACTAACTCAGAGCAAGCTGCTCAATGCTCACCTATCAGGAAAAATGCGTACTATGAAAGCTCTGCCCAGCAGAACTTTCCCCCTTTTTTTGGGATGGGGGATATTCCCTCGTATGTGCTGAAAATCTTAACCTCTCTGCTGTGGCTATAATCTTTATTTTCGAGGATGGATTGTCTTCCTTCTATTAATGTGGATAGATTTGAGTAGGGTGTGTTTTAAATTGAGAGGTGACGAAATTTAAAAAGCAAGAGAGAGAAGCAGCAACGAGGGAAGGGAGCCAGCCAGCCACATGAAAAGCGAACTGGAACAGACCTTCTAAAGACATAAGGACCTCCCAGACCCACAGACAGAGGCTGCCTCGTGAATTTGGACTTTTAGCCTCCTAAACAGAAAGAAAGTAATTTCTGTTTAACACCAACCCACTTGTGGTATTTTTGTTACAGCAGCACAGTCCACGTTGTCTACTGGTGCTCAGCGTAAGATTATTGGGCTAAGCTATTTCTCTCTCTCCCCCTCTCTCACTCAGTTGCTTTCACACCCACATACCTAGGCATGCTCCTTCCGTGAGTTTTCCCAGAGGGAAATTTCAAACTCTCCCCTCTTGGCGGAGACCTAAGGGACGAACAGCTGTGTGAGTTCAAGAAGCAGTCATCATGAGTCAGAAGCTGGCAGTCTTTCCTTGTAGCTGGTTTTATAATCCTGGCTTCATTCTAAACATTCTCAGTTCTGCTAAGTTAGGGTCATTTGTTTATCTGCTTTCCACCCTGCGATATTTTGCTTCTGTTTCCCACTTTCAGATTTTTTCCCAAAGTGGGATATTAGAAGGTGTTCCATCCGCTGTGTTTGATCAGAATTCAATGCATAACCTTAAAAAGAAAGGCACTTCAATATATTAGCCAATTATCTTCTGGTTACTTCTGAATCAATAAGAAATTCAATTCACTTTAATATTCTAGGCCCTCCTACCAAACTCTGAATTAATAAAGGGTGATCAAACTATTGATTTTTTATGTAAATAGAATATAGTATATTTTGTTGACACATTTTAAAGCAAGGAAAGCAGTAGTGTATTAAATAAATCCAGATGAGGAGAAAAAGTTCAGGGTAGAAAATAAATTACCTAAGTGGAAACCACTTCAACCACCATATTGCATTAAAGCTGGGGATTATTTCAGTAATCATCTCACAATAGGGGTCCATATTGATTTTAACTGCTAATTATGTCAAGAACGTGCCCCCGAGTTAGAATTTGAAATCTAATTCCATGTAGCCTGAAAGTGCTTCCTGAACTCTAAGTGAGATGTAATTTAAAGAGAAAAAAAATTACAGACCATGATAAAACACTGTGTCGAATAGCTTCTCCCACGTGAACCAATTAGGAACTTCTCCATCATCTTTCATTGTGGCAGAATGTGGCCTTGCATTTTTGACTACACACCCATAAATGTGGATATTTGAGGCCAGACCAAGTAAAATAATACTCCCCGCCAGCTCAGAATTAATAAATGATGATGGGACCCTTCAGTCATTCCGATAGCACCTTTCTCTTTTTTGTCAAGGCCATTGGAGTGAAGAATGAGAAGCTGACTGATGTCAACATAAAGAGATATAAGCAAGGTAAAGAGAGATAACAAGTAAATATAGAAGGATATAATGAATTCTTGTGTGGTGAAGTCCAGGACTCATCATTCTCCAGAATAATGCCCCAAATCTCCATCTTCCTTCGAAAGAAAATAAACACTGGATCCCTCCCCCCCAAGACAAATAATAATTCAAATTTTATTATATTAATCATTTACATAAATTAATTTTTAGTGGTTGAGGGTTTTTTTTGACACAGGAGCCTCAGTGGTTAGTGGGTTGTGTATGGGGGCTGTGAACTGCAGGTCAGCAGTTCAAAACAATCAGCAGCTCTGTGGGAGAAAGTCAAGGCTTTTTACTCTGATGAACAGTTAACAGAATTGAAAACTCACAGGGGCAGTTGTACTTTGTCTTGTAGGGCTACAATGAATTGACCTGATGGTAGTGAGGGGTTTTTTATTTTGGTTTGTTTTATTTTTGAGATGTCTTAGTTCCTTATTGATCAGCTCAGCTACCCAGCCTCTCTTTGGAGTCCTGCTACATAAACAATTCATTCTTGATTGTTTGGGTTTAATACAAGCTTTAAGTATCTTGTTAGTCAATAGATTTGAATTTTAGTTGTCAAGTAAAGGATTTGGAAGATTCACTTAAAGGATATAGAAGATTTGCTGAATTGACCCCCACTTTACCCATCCCAAAGTTGTTTTATGATATTTCAGAGCATTCCCGGAATATTTAAAATGCTTCTCATTGGAAGCGAAGTTCAGTAACTTGAAGACAAGCAGTTAAAAGAATCAATTTCTGAAAAATCCTCTGGCACATTTTTGTTTGGATGAGTAATAGGATTTAAAAAATATTTCAATAAACTTGTTCTACCTATAAAATAAGACTTATAGTCATAACTCCATCAACAAAGCTAAATAGATTCAATGGAAGAAAGGTATACTGAATATCTTATCACATTAGATCTTCCATTAGGATCCCTAGTGACATAATGGTTATGTGTTGGGCACAACCTGCAAGGTATGCAGTTCAAAACCACCAGCCGCTCCACAGGAGGAAAACAGGACTTTCTACTCCCCTGAACTGTTACAGTCTCTCAATCTCACAACACTCACAAGGTCGTTCAACTCTGCCCCTACAGGGTCACTGTGAGTTGGCATCGACTTGATGTCAGTGAGCATTTTTTTTTTTTGAACGAGAGATCTTTCATTATAATAGAAAAAGCAGACAACATTTTTGAGCTACCGTTGTCATCTTTTCACACCTGACTCTTTCTTGGGCCTTCTTTCTCCTGAGCAGGTATGAGCTTAGCCAGTTTAGTTTATGAAATATATATTGAGCACGTACTTGGTAGTAGATATTCCATGGACCTACTTGATAGTATTTTCTCCTGCTCTTGTGAATTTAGTGCGTTGAGACAATAATTTCCCCTACAAAGATGTTTGGAATCTGGTTTAGAATCTTTAGCCTATTGGGCTTTGGCAAGAAAAAAGATATGATAAAAAGCAATCCTCATATCCCATTGCAAAAACGTCAGTTAGAGGAAACAAGAGGGAAAAATAATCCTTAAATATGACCACTCTTCCTCCACAAAGAATAACCATGTTCACCATTTCCATGCATCCTATGTCTTTTATGATGTTGTGCCTTTGGGGGTAAGTAGTTTACATAGCTGCAATGATAATGCAGACACAATCGTACATTATCCTTTGCATTTATATTCTATAGGCTCGCTTTTGTGTTCCCACACAGTCGTCTATTTGTCATGTTTGTGGCTGTCCCACCCGTTACTGACTTCGCATACCATCACCTGAATATGCGCTTTAATGAGAAGAGACTAATGTTTGAGAAACAGTTCTTGTTCTGTTCGTTTTGCTTGAACAAGTTCTGGGGCTGGCCGTTTCACAATCCACCTGGGGTGTTGTCTCACCCATCGCCATATTTCTCCTATTTCCCCCTTTTATTTACTAGCCCTAACCCTTCTTTGAAAGCGCAGGCACGCACCACTAGAGAAATCATTGGATAGAAATCATAAGTGAAGCAGTATTTTCTGGAGGGAATCTCTTTGGACAGCATTGAAAGCAGAATTTTTTATTTTGCCTGGCACTGGCTTCCAAATGAAAACCGAAAGGGCTACAGCTGTATTGCACTAGTTACAGAATTGTGCAAATACGTGTGTCACTAACTTTACCAAACAACCTAGCAAGTGACCATTAATGCCTGGAACTGATTCATTACAATGTGTGTTCTTATTTAATCATATTCTCAGGGTTCTCTGCATTCAGATGGCCTGATTTGTAATATATGCCATTCTTTTCCATGCTTTGCATAGCAAAAATGATTTTCCCCCTACTGCTGCTCTTGCCTTTACCTGGGATTATGCAGATTTTGACTTAAACCTCTTTATTCTTTTCTGCAAGTGCACAGCATGACGGGTTTCATTTCTGTGAGTAAATGATAATGGATTTTAGCCTTTACTGGTGACATTTGGAAACCACATGTCTTAAATAATGTGTGTGCCACACAATGCAAACAGTCACCCTTTTCTAAAGACGTGAAAATGTAAAATTATTTTTAAAAGAGTGCTTTAAATATGTAGAGGCAAGATCTTAAAATGAAGGTGGGTCCTAATTATTTGAATGGAACCCATTTTATGATTTCCAAGCTGGATGTAAAGGACAATCTTATCTATATTGGGTACTTGGGTTAATCAAGGGAAGGCCACTAGAAAGGATTTAATTTATTATGTCAGATATTACAGACTGCTGAACATTTCAACAAATCAAGGCCATCACTTGAGAAATAACAAAGATTAGAACCTAGCATTGGATTCTGGAAGCTTTGTCCTTTCTGTCTTTTACTCTAAATACCAATTTTAAAATGAAATAAAGCAGCTATTCTTGGCGCTTCGTATGAGCGAGACCATACAATGTGCGTTCTTCTGTGGCTGACTGCCTCCACTCCAGGTAGTGTTCCCAAAGCTCATCCAGGCGGTGGCATGTAGCAGGACTGCACTTCTGTTCATGGTTGAGTCAGACTGGCATGCATAGGGAGTCGTTTCACAATGACAGGAGGCGAGTGGGGGGATGGGGGGTGATTGTTTAGGAAGCCTTGAGTTTCTGTTTATGGTCATGTAAAATTGGGCAATGGATATCGGTGATGGTTGCACAATATGATTGATGTAATCGGTGCCATTGCATTTTGCAAGTGAAATATATTGAATGGGCAATTTTGGTTTGTCTACATTTAAATGATAGTAAAAAGGGAACTAGGTAAAGAAGGGAAAAAAAAACAAAGCCTACTTATGGTTGACTAATAATTTTTAGACCTCACTTTGTTTGTGTTGTTTTTTGATGCTCGCTATGTAAGCGAATTTACTTTCTTATCTATTATTAATATTAGAATTTACTTTCTTGTCTATTATTCTATATTAATGGAATTGCTAACTTTCGCCAATGACGACAAATGCAGCATGTGAAGTGATGAAGAAAGGGTTTTGATGGATATTTGCGATTGGACTGTGTCCCTAAAAATCTGTGTTATAATTCCTAACCCATACTCCTGGTGCTGTAGCAGATTGGCTATGTGTTGAGCTGTGATCTGCAAGGTCAGCAGTTCAAAATCCCTAGTTCCTCTGAGGGAGAAAGACAAACCAGTTAAGTTGCTGTCCATTCGATTCCAAATCCTGTAAAGAGTTACAGTGTCAGGAACCATAGGGCAGTTCTCCCCTGTCCTGCAGTGTTGCTATGAGTCGGCATCCATTCGATGGCAGTGAGGGTTCTTGTATGTACAATCGCACTTGGGATTAGTTTGTATTTTATCCGTGTAGGATGTGTCTTAAACCGAATGACTTTTGAGATAGACAATTAGCAGATTTGACACAGAGCCAAGCAAACAGAAACGAAGGGACAATACATGCCATACAAAGGCCTACAGAAATATCTAAAAGCAAGACATTAAAATAATAATAATTTGTAAATTATCAAGGGTTCATGAGGGAGGGAAGAGGAGGAATGGAGAAAAATGAGGCGCTGATACCAAGGCCTCAAGTAGAAAGAAAATGCTTTGAGAATGATGATGGCAACAAATGTACAAATGTGCTTGAGACAATGGATGCATGTATGGATTGTGATAACAGTTGTATGAGCCCACAATGAAATGATTTTAAAAACCCCAAAATAACAACAACAACAACAAAACAATTCTAGAGGAGCTGAGACAAGAGTTTCCTCCTAGTGCCAGGTCTTAGGGCCAGCTCCCACATTTAGACTTCTGGCTGCCTGAACTGTGAGAACATAAATGTTTGTTAATCAAAGCCACAAACATGTGGTATTTCTGGAGTTGGTTCTGACCCATAGCAGCCCCACATACAACAGAACGAAACACTGCGTGGTGCTGGGCCACCCTCACAATGGTTCTGAGCCCATCAATGCAGCCACTGTGTCAATCCATCTCATTGAGGGTTGTGATAGTTACACAATTTCATGTCAACTTGATAAAATAATAAAGGGGCGGAGTCTAGTCTGTCAGTCAGGTCATAGCCTGAAGATGGCTCCTTATGAGCATGGCCTAATCATCAGGATTCTGGAACTTCTTCTCTTCCTCCCTGAAAGCGGGACACACTCTCTCTCTGCCTCACCTTCCTATTGAAAAGCCACATGGAGCCACATGGAGATACTTCCACTGCCACTGGACCCACAGGACTTTCCACCCACCAGCCTGTAATCTTCCTGCATTCAGCGTCCTTGCATGTGTTGCGTGATCTGAAGAGGAATTCATGGGCTAATCTTAGACTTATGAGCTAATATATCGAACTTATGGACTTGATCTGGACTGAGCTGGGATGTTTTCTTAATATGTAATTACTCTTTGATATGAAGCTCTTTTCTATACATGTAAGAATCTCCCTGGATTTGTTTCTGTAGCCTGCCCAGACTAACACAAGAGTAGTCCAAACCTCTAACGAGGTGGGTTTCTGTTAACGCGTCCCTGGAAAAGCAGAGAATGCATTTGCTAGGCCTGCGCTTTATGGCGGCAGTCCACAGAAAGAGAAGCCGCGTGGCTGCTAGACCGAGTTCTGAGGGGCCAGGGCATCTGAATAGAGAGGGACATTTCTCAATGTTCCGAGATGGACAACTGAAACCTCAAAGCCCAGTGTTGGTTCTGGAGGCAAAGAACCCTTATTCCCTTTACCCCAGCTGGAGAGACATTCGCTTTTTGCTTCCTTCACTGAAATAGCTTTTTATCCTCTTCCCTTTGAGCCTTCCCTTCCCATGCTCTTCCCTCAGAGAGTGAGGAGCCTCTTCTGCCCCCAGTGCCTGGGGAGGACCTTTGCTCATTTCATATTCTAGAATCACCGGGCCCTGCACTTGGAGTATTGACTTGTGGCGGTGACACCTCCACCTCTGCATAATATGTCTTTCAAGTGCGAAGCCTTCTCTGGTCAATACGGAATCAATTTGCTCTGGCAGTCTAATTGAATGCCTCCCTCAGACAAATGGGTCACAAGGGGACCAGGGGAAACCTTGATATGCAGATCGGAATCGAAGTCCCCCGAGAAAGCCGTTTTAAAATAGATATTCCTGTTGAGAAGCACCCGGTGCGGCGACAAGCAGTGCTAGTTATTTGCTCAGCAAAGTGACTGTCACTCTCTTCACAGTCTCCTTTTTGTTGGACTACCCTTCTACTTTAACTTGTTCTTTGTAAAAAAACAAACACGACTGAGATGGTATTCTTTGCCCTAAAATTTGGGGTCTGTAGACCTCTTTTTAGAAATGGCACACATTTCCATTTAGCCAATTACATCGAAGTTTAAATTCTTGGACATCTTCAGTATTCAATGGCTTTTTCCTAAGACCAGCTTGTCTTTCCTTAGCGTTCCCTTGGAAGTTTATGTGCAGAGCCCTCACCAAAACAAACCAAATCAGTTGGGGTCCATTCAATTCCAACTCATGGCAGCCCCATGTGTTCTGGAGCAGAACTGTTTCATAAGGTTTTCCTGGCTATAATCTTTATACAAATGGATTTCCAGACTTCTATCGGTTAGTAAACAAACAAATAAATACACTACCATAGGACCACCTCTTTAGGTTTCTGGGACCATAAAGTTTCATCTTTTTCCCTAGGAGCAACTGGTGAGTTCGCAGCCCAATGCATAATGCGCTAAGCCTCAAGAGCTCTTATTAAGGTCCATCTCAAACTCACCACTGTCTAGTCAATTCTGACTCAACGGGATCCCATGGGGCAGAGTAGAACTGCCGCTTTGGGGTTCTGAGGCTGCAACTCTTTACGAAAGCAGAAAGTCTCATCTTTCTCCTGAGGGGCACTTGGTAGTTTCAGACAGCTGACCTTGCAATTAGCTGCCCGGTGTGTAACCCACAACAGTACCACTTATGACTGATCAGCATTGTTAGCTGCTTTCTAAAACCTCTCTTTCGGTCCTTACTATACTTCAGTGAGAAACAATCACCTTCAATTTACAGAGGCAAAAATGGGACTCAGAGAGTGGGTGTAGCTTGGTCAAGATAATGTACTGGTTATTTGTTTCTGTAAATTCATGGTCAAGACCCCATGGAGTACATAGGGTCACATGAATAGGAATCTACAGCAACACATTCGGTTTTGGTGCTTACATTGGGCCTACTGAGATCATTCAAGAGAATCTTTACATTCCAAGGTTAGCAACATTCATTCCGTCTGCCAATGTACTTGCCCTTGGCCGTGTATGCTAACATATTGACAGGCTCTACAGAGTAGGAATTGGCATCTTCAGGACATTCTTCTGCCTTTCACATTCTATGAATACCAGAATAGGACAATAGTGAGACCTCCAGGATTTGAATCTGGAATGTTTGAGTTCAAGTCTTAACTGAAGACTTTATCTTAGTGGGGCTTAGGGCAATTCACTTAGATTTTCTATAGTTTGGCATCCTCCAGGATCCCTGGTGGCATGGTGGATTACATGTTGTGCTGGTAACTGGAAGGTCAGCCATTCAAAACCACCAACCACTCTGCAGGAGAATGATGAGGGTTTCTACTCCCATAAAGAGTTACCATCTTAGAAACCCACAGTGGCCATTCTACTCTGTCTTATAGGGTTGCTATGAGTCAGAATCAATTAGATAGCAGTGAATTTGATTTTTGAGTTGGCATCCTCATCTGTAAAATCGGAATAAAAATGTGTTGTAGTAGCGAAGACAATGCATACCAAGTGTCCAGGATATGCCAATGCACAGAATATGGAAAATCACTCAAAAATACTCACTGCCATCTAGTCCATGCCGACTCCTAGTAACCCTATCAGACAGAGTAGAACTACCGTTATGGGTTTCTGAGACTGAAACTGTTTATGGGAGTAGAAAGCCCTGTCTCTCACTTGGAGTGGCTGTTGGTTTCAAACTACCAGTCTTGGGAATTACAGCCCAATGTTAACCACCATGCCTCAAAATGTTGGCTCTTATTGTTACATATGTGATGATTTGTGCTAGAAGATGACTCACATATATCATTCTATTAGTTTCCATACTACTATTACTCCTGATATGCTTCTACTTTATTTGAACTTACTTTAAATAAAAATTATAATTGAAAAAATAATGTGGCTTGAAATTAGACTTATAGATGTGTAAAGGACCAGTTGTGTCCTTTAAAAATGTATGCTCTAAGTCCTTAACCCCTGTAACTGTGGATGTTAACCTGTTTGGGAGTAGATTTTGCTGTGGTATGGTAATGAGATCATATCAGTGTAGGGAGTGTCTTAAGTCAGTCAGTTTGGGGCCCCGGAGCAAGTAAAGCAAGCAGGCACAGGTGGGGAAAGATAGATGCCACTGGATGGCCAAGAAATGCCAAGGAAAAGAGACAAGAATTTGTTCCCAGAGAAGACAGGGAAAGCCTTGTCTTAGCACTTGGGCCCTTCATTCAGCGCTCTGGCCCCTACACTGTGATGAACCAATTTCTGTTCGCTAAAGTTATCCCTTGTGCATTTCATCCAGGGCAGCAATAATAGGGGAAACCTAGCATCTTAGCATATAACACAAATAGATTAGATTCAGTTATTTAAAAATATTCTATAACTTTGCTTTCTCACCTACAGCCCTGTATGAGGGGCTCAAAAAGTTTGTAGAAAAATTGCACTATCTTTTCATGTTCCTCCAAACCTTTTGACAGCCCCTCAAATCGACGTCTGCAGAACAGAGAGTTTGTTTCGTTCCTTCTGTGGACACTGGTTTCACTACCATGAACATGCAAGAGAAGCAGCTAAATCGCGTCCTGATTCCAAGGAGGCCAAAATGGTCTGAGGGTTGGGCAGAGGCTGGGAAGTGGTAAGAATTGCATTGTTTCTCACTCATTTTCTACACGCAAAGTCCCCAGGGGGGCAGGCCACTTAAGCTTGATGTGTGTGAATCTTTTCAATTCAGCAAGGGCAAAGCAACAGATTAAAAGTTACCTTGTTCAGTTTATGATTTTTGGATTGAGTCGTGTTCTAGCAACAGAAAACTTGCTTCAACGGGACTAAAGCAATAAGGTGCTTATGAGCTCTGGAACCTGAGAAGTTCAAAGATAGACTAGGCCGTAGGTGAGGCTTGTCCAGTGCTTCATGGAAGCCTTCAAAGACCCATTTTTTCTCTTCCTTTCTCTTCTTTCCTTACACATTGCTGCTTTCACTCTGGCTGGTCCCTTTTGTGGTTGTAAGAGACTCTTCAGCCTTGCTTATGTCTTACAGGACGAGAGAGCACCACTCTGGGTAGCTGCCACAGAGGAGTACTCACTTAAAAAAATCATTTTATTGGGGCCTCTTACAACTCTTGTTACAAACCATACATCAATTATATCTGCCATATTTGTATATATAGTCTATCATTCTCTTCTAGACATGTTCTTTCTATTGAGCCCTTGGAATCAACTTCTACTTTTTTCCCTCCCTCCTCGACACCCACCACCCAAAACCTCATCACCACTTGATAGATTGTAGATTGTTAATTATTTTTAAATCTCACTCTGATCGCCGTCTCCCTTACACTCTGGTTTCTGTTGTTCTTCACCCTGGATGGGAGTGTGTGGTGATGTTCCATTCATTGCGATCAGTGGCCTCCTCCCTCTCCACCTCTCCCCCTCTTCCCCCTACCCTTTTGGTATCTCTGTTCCCATTCTTCTTCCTGGGTCCATGCTCTGTGAGTCCTATCTCTTGCCTTTACCTATGTACATGCTCCTGTCTAGTCTAGGTTGGGAGGCAGCACTGGGGTTGTGATAGTGGGGGATGAGGAGGTCTCCAGGGAACAGAGGTATCTTGCATGACCCACTAGTGCTCTACTGCACTCTGATTGACTCACCCCTCCCTGCAACCCCTCTGTGGGGGGATGCTCCATTGTCCATAGATTGGCTTTGGGTCTCTGCTCCAACCCCCTTCCATTCTCATCAATGCGTTTTGTTTGTTTGTGTACTGATTGTTGTGAATCTTCTGATGCTGGTTGCCCAGTCTTAACCCCTCAGGATCACACTGCCTAATGTGCTGCTTAGAACACGCTAAGAACTTTCTCCTCATCTCGTTAGTTGCAATTGAACCCCAGCCTGCTTTTATTAGGAAAGGAATGTGCTGATCACCCAAGTTCTCTCTCTGTTTTCTTTACCCAAAGTAGGATTTCCAGCTAAAATACAGGATGCCCGGAATACTCAATCTACAAGGAGAAGAGGGCTATTCTAAGCAGTCAAACACAGGAATTATGAGTCTAGATTATTTGTAAATAGATGAACTCTTCTTCCAAGGATTGGAATCATCTGGCTGAGTTAGTATCACACTGTCATACGCAGATCCCTTTGACCCTCCTTTCTCATCATCTTGTTACTGCATGGAACTTTTCCTAAGAATTTCAATACAGAAGTTGCATGGCAACTGTCAATTACGTAATTTATTCACAACTATGCATTAGATACTCATCTGGTAAGATAATTCTGAAAATTCTGCAGATCACAATGGTCTGACTCACAAGCAATCATGGAGGTGATCCAGCACTAGGTAGTGTTTTGTTTAATTGCGCACAGGGCTGTCATTAGTTGAGTGAAGACTCAGTGATAGCTGATAACAACTCATGTCAGGTGGACTTTTAAAAACCGGGGAATAAAAAGTGAACATAGTCCTGAACTTAAAGGATCTTTTTCCTAGATAGAATCCTTCATGATCAGATTCTCAGGCAGATTGTAATTGGGTCAAACAAGTGAAATCTTCATATACTTGTATGTCTCTGAGCAGAGAGAACCCATCGCTTTCAGAGGGACCAATATCTGGGGCCAGAACGGATGCACTTTGAACAGGACTTAAGTGGTTGTTCAGTGTCAATGTGTGGGTTCCACCTCAGAGCAACTCCTTGTACAACTCAACAGTGTTGAGTTCTACGCTCCTCACAGTTGTCGCCATTTGAACCCATTGCTGCAGCCGTGTGCCCATCACTTATTAGAGGTCTTCCTCTTCTTCCCTAATCCGTACTTCACCGACCATGGCATCCTTCTAGAGGGACTGGTTCCTTCTGATGACATGTTCAAGTACTTGAGAAGCAGTCCTTGTTTCTAAGGGACTTTGTGGTCCTTTAACTTTGTTTTTCAAGATGAATTTGTTCGTTCCTTTGGGAGTCCATGACATACTCCATGTTCTTCACTAGCACCTTAATTCAAAGACATCAATTCTTTTTCATTTCCTTCTTCATTGTCCAGCTTTCTGTTGAAAACATCCTGGCGTGGGTCAGGTGCTCTTTTGTACTCAAAGTACATCTTTGCTTTTTAACATTTTAAAGAAGAGCTAGGCAAAATGAAATCCTTGACAACTTTAATGTTTCTTTTAAAATATTGCTTATGGGTCCAGTTGTAAGTATTTTTATAAGTTATGATGTAATCCATACTGAAAGCTATAGTATTTGATGTTTATCAGTGCTTCACGTCTTCTTCACTCTCAGTACGCAAGATTATGTCTCATGCATATTGCAGGTTGTTAATGAGCCTTCCTCCAGTCCTGATGCAGTTTCTTCATATACCCAGTTTACAGATTGAGTAAGTATGGTGAAAGTACCCGAACCTGACACACACCTTTCCTGATTTCACACCGTGTCATAGCTCTTTGTTTTATTCAGAGGCCTGCTTGTTGGTCTATGTATAAGTTCTATGTATCAAGTTCTATGCACAGTTAAGTGTTGTAATTCCTATGTTTCGCAGTGTTATCCAGAGTTTGTTATAAACCACACAGTTGAATATTTTCTCATTTCTGGTACTCTCTGCTGTCAGCCAAGATCCATTGTATCAGCAGTGACATCCCTTGTTCCATGTCCTCTCTTGAATTTGACTTGGATTTCTAGGAGTTTTCTGTTGATGCATGACTTGATTTATCTCCAGTAAAATTTTACTTGCGTGGGACATTAATGATATTCTTCAATAAGTTCCACATTCTGTTGAATCACCTTATGTGCATGCATCTTTTCCGCTTGATTGGTCAAGTCTTAAAACTTTTTTGACATAGAAGAGCAAGTGCTTCTAGCTTTGCATACATTTGATTACACATTTCCATTGATATCCTGTCCATTCCTGGAGCCTTGTTTTTTGCCAATGCCTTCAGTGCAGACTTCCTCTTTCAGTATGAGGGGGTCCCCAACATAACTGGAGTTGCGCTGGATGAAGTAGAGCTTTCGTGGGACGCAGTGCTGGGCGAGCATCAAGCAACTTTCTCTGAGTTAGTGCAACTAGTGGTGTTGCCTAGGAAGTTTCTTTCTGGTCACAGTGAATCTTTTTGTGAAGAATTTAGCTCGAACCTCATTTTTTGTGATGGCCAATTTAGGAGAAAAGCATGTAACTGTGAAATTTTGCTTCCTGCTCTGGAAAAATGCTGCAGAAACTCTTGAAATTTTGAACACAGCTTACAAGGACAGCACTATGGGGAAAACTCAAGTGTACGAGTGGTTTTCTTGTGTCAAGAAAGGTGAAATGTTGATGGATGACAGACCTCGTTCTGGACATCCATCAACTTCCCCAAAGGACCAAAATGTCTACTTGTAGTGCATTTGGAGTTCATTCCTCCAGTCAGACTGCTACTCAAGCTTTCCATTTAGAGGTTCTCAAAAGATCACATAACAGTATGTGACAAAAAAGACCTGATCTGAGGCAGAGGGGGGACTGGTTTTGCCACCATGACAGTGCACCCGCGCACGCAGCCATCTCAGTGAGCCAGTTTTTGGCAAAAAACCAGCTTGCCCCTCTTACCCTATGCAGTTTACTCACCTGCGACTTCTTTTTGTTTCCATGAATGAAGATGGACATGAATGGATGGCAAGTTGATTACAAAGACGAGGCGAAGGCAAAAACGAGGGAGGTGCTGTCAGCCAGCCACACAAATGAGTTTGAAAAATGTTTCCAAGAATAGAGTCGAAATTTGACAAATGTATTAAGTGTAATGGAGAGTGTTCTGAATGTCGTAAGGTTGCTTTGTAAAAAAAAAATTAAATACATAGCTTTGAAGAAAACTCCAGTTTTTTTTCTTTTATATCTCCTCATCATGGGTTCTGGATCTTAAAGTACCTCTTGAAATGCTGACACATTGGTCACTTATTTTTGGTTTAGCTCCAACCCAGACCAGTCTCACCGCCGTTGAGTTGATTCTGACTCACAGAGACCCTCTGTAGCGTCTCTGGGGCTATGCATCCTAAAGGGGCAGGTCTCCTTATCTTTCTCCTGTAGATCGCTTGGTGGATTAGAACTGCTCACCTCATGCTTAGCAGCCCAATGCTCACCAGACAGAGTAATAATGGCTGTATATCTTTTCCACTTTCTTTAGTTGCTTTCTTTGTGTTTCATTTCCCCCCCACAGAATCTTTCTTACACAGAAAGAATAGATGGAAAAATTTCCCATCTCTTCTTTTGGTGTAAGAAATACCACCTGTGTTCTTTCTGTTTGATTTTTAGTATAAAACCTTATTTTGTCTTCTTCAGCTGCCCTTTGATATTTTCTGCTTTGCTCTCTTACTTTGTCGTGTCTCCGTTGCTTTAGCTACGGATATTCAAGAGCACCTTTCAGAGTCTCTTCTGACAGGCACTTGGTCCCTTTCTGTCTTCTTAAGACCTGTTGTTTCCTTTGAGTACGAGGTCCCCACAACTGGTCTGGTTTTTGGTCCCTATTTTCAAAGCCTCACATCTATTTGTGAAGTGGTCTCTAAATTCATTGAGAATAGTTTGACTCTAGTGGACTTGTATTAATTTTTTAAATTTTCAACCTGAACTTGCATATGAGAAATTAGTGGTCTGTTCCACATTCGGCCTTATGCTGACTGATGATGTTGAACTTTTCCATCGTCTTGTTCCTCAGATATAGTTTATTTGATTGCTGTGTGCTTCATTTGGTGAGGACTACATATTTAATCATTATTAACATTGCTTTCCTTTTTTAAAAAAATATTTCTGATGAAGAAGTCAGTGATTTATTTTCTACCACAAACAATATTCTCTACTTTTCAGTGACTGAGTTTGATAATTCATGGTGTTGGTCACATAGAACTCACACACAATATTTATGGTTAAAAGGGTTATTAAGGAAGATATCATGCCACAAGGCAGGTGAGAGATAGTCAGGACAGAGTTGTTGCAAGGCTGCTAATAAATACCCAAAGGCATGCCACTTCACTGTAAGCCTCAACCCAATGGCACTCAGACAGCAAACCTAGCTCCTCAAATTCAGTGCCCTGAGGCATCCCACTCAATAAGCCTGAATCCCCCCCCCCCCCCCACCGCCACCCAACCCCGATTGACTGAGATTTACTTGCTTTGTGGACTGGGAAGTCCATAAGTCTGTCTCATGCTCTGGCCCCTGGTTCTATGGCTGTTGCTGCTTCCTTGCCCCTCCTCTGGCACCATCGCTGTCTAGATCAAGGGGGTTCACTGCATAGGGACAGTATAGTCCAGAGGGTGCACTCCACTCTGAACTCTTGTTAAGAGGGCTTATTTTAGAGGCATCACAATGAAACATATTAACAAGCATTCGCAACTGAATCATATCAGTATCTTCCTCTGTCTTCTCATAATCAGACCTATCGGGAAACACCGTCTGGTGGGCGTTACAGAGACGATGGCTAGAAGAGCCACCTTAAAGAATTTGCTGCCCTGCAGTCTTGTGAGATTTAATGCAACTCCCTGGGTGAAAACTGCATAATCAGTAAGAGGGACTGTCACAAATTAAGCTTCTCGTACTAAAATTGGAGGCACAGGGTGGATAAGAGGTAGGACAGAGTGAGGAAGATTGGTATATAGTATGGGTTTGTAGCCTGAAACACAGCCCATGGGGGCTTAGTGTGAACTGAATTGAAAGTGGTTTGAAATCATTCAGTTCACGACCTCTACTGAGCAGCCCTAGAGAGGAACCTGGGATCGAATCTGTCAATTAAAATCCTTTTTTCACTCCAAGAAGTAGGGCTTCTGGGTCATCTTGGTAGCTTCCTCTGATGATGAACTTCACATCTTAATGGCCTTCTCTGTAAACGACTGCCTCTCGAGGGTGGATGGTGCATTTCCCAGGGTGCATATGAAACTTGTGAATGAAGTGGCTTCCTGCAGGTCAGCTCAGGAAACCCTGTAGGGCAAGAGTCTATACCGAGAGCACAGACTCTGGTCAAACCAAGTGGCTTAAACTGTCTTGACTCACACAGGCACTGTTCCATTGTGAGATTGCTACGAGTTGGAATTGACTCCACAGCAACTGGTTTGGTTTGGGGTAAACAAGTGGAAATTGGTCAGAAGTGACACTTTCAGCCAATTATTCTATTTAGTATTGTTTGGATATAGACAGAGCAGCTTTGTTAGTTTTTCAGTATCCATAAACACCATCAGGACTTGTTAGGACTCCTGAAGGTGGAGTCCCATGGAATAGCACTCTCTGTTCTACTCCTGGTGGTGCTCTCATGCCAACGTTAGACTGTTAACTGCAAGGTCAGGAGTTCAAACCCACCAGCTGCTCTGAGGGAGAAAGAGGAGGTGTCTGCTTCAGTAAAGATTTCCCAAAGTCTCAGAAACCCAAGACAATGTCACTCTGAATCAGAAGTGACAGGATGGCGGTGGGTTTGAGCTTTGATTCTGCCTCAGTGACAAAGAATAATCAGGACAACCAAGTAAAGCATTTAATAGATAAAAACGGCACTTTCATTATTCATAACCATGATATAGGAAGATGGATTTACTCAGATTTTCCCATCCAAGGAAAGGAGGTACATACCGAACCAAGACAGACTCTCTGTGGCTGGGGAAGGGGCAGAAGGGGGAGCGCAGGGCACATGTTAGAGCATGACTCAGCCTGTCCCTGGAGAAACCCAGAAAGAACCAGCAGGAGGGAAGGGAAGTCGTAGTGTTCTCTTCTGAACAGCGGGCTCCTGACTCTTGGTTCTGTACCATGCCTATGATTGACAAGTACTCTGTTGCTCCATAGTATTTTTATTGGCTACTTTATCGGAAGTAGAGCACCAAGTCTTCCAAGTTCCTCTTAGTCTGGGCACTCCACTGGAACCTGTTCACACCATAACAGCATGCAACCCTCCAATGACAGGTTGCTACGCATGGGCAGTGAGGATTCTACCACTAAAATCATCACTCTTACTGGTTTGAGTTACAATTTAAATCATCAATGGCAGAATGATGCCAACAGGGTCTAAAGGACTTTATTGACGATATTTCTTAAATAAATGAGAAGATTTTCCAAAACAAGGTGTCATACTGCCAGATCTCTGTCCCTAGGTAGTGCTAATTAGTCTCTGCATAGTTACTCATTTCTCCTGTTAATACTAAAACATGGAATAAATAAAATAATAAAATTCTACTCTATTTGTTTCCATACTCTCTAAGGAGATGACATAGTAAGAATGTCAGAAGTGTAATTTGATTTTAAATTCTATCAATACATGTGGAAAAAAAACCCATGTTTGATTGATTTCTTTCTCTTTGCATCCATCTCCTTTACAGACAAACTGGAAACTCTGACAAAATTCTATTTCATTGACTTCTTCCTGGGTTGGGGTGAGGAGGGAATCCATCTGTCATTTATTTGCTATTGTTTATTTGAGATATCCGTGTAGCTCATGGAGTGCTTAGCAGTTTTTTCTTTGAACTGATTCCCAAGCAGGGACTCAATCACAGAAAAGAAATATGTAACTAATGTGTCTTTGAGTTTGATGTGACCCTTAAAAAACTACAGATGATGTAATATAGAATGCATCTTTTTCAAAGGAACCTTGGTGTCAGGGACCCTGGTGGCATAGTGGGTTGCCTGGTGGACACACTTTAGTGCGATACTATGGACTGAAATGGGCAAGGTGAATATTACCAAGAAGATATAGATTGGTTAAATTAGGTAGCGATGGACAAATTTCATTTGTGTTTAATTTAATTCCTTATCAGCAATGTATTTGTGTTAGTCTGGGTTGACTAGAGAAACAAATCTAGGGAGACTCATATGTGTGTAAGAAAGAACTTTATATAAAAGAGCAATTGTACATTGAGAAAACATCCTAGCCCAGTCCAGATCAAGACCGTAAGTCCAATATTAGCCTCTATGTCCTATAACAATCTATTAATTCCTCTTCAGACTCAGAACAACATGCAATGATGCCAAATGCAGGAAGATCACAGGCTGGTGGGTAGAAAATCTTGTGCATCCCATGGCTCTGGAAGCATCTTAGTGCTGGCATGGGTCTCCACATGGCTCTATCAGCTTGAGGTCACTGGCTGCTATCAGCATAGTTCCAGGTTTGCCAACAGGAATGTCTCACAGGGAGAGTGTCTGTGTCCTGCCTCCAGTGAGCTATTTATCCCTGTAGCACCTCCAAATGAGGCCATTGAGTTGCGACCTGATTGGCAGGCTAGACTCCACTCCTTCACAAGTTGACAGGAGATTATCTAACTGCCACAATATTCAAGTGTATTTGTGTAATCAAAAATAATTATGTGTGGTAGGAAAATGTTGGGAAACAATTCTTTATCTTCCCAAGGGTCCCTCATCCCTTATTCTATTAATAATTGGTTCAATTTCTTGAGAGCTGAAGGTGTGCCAGAATTTGTGATAAATTAACTGGTACACTGGTATAGATTTAACATGTGGCTTACACATAAACATAAAACAAGCAACCCGTCCTGATTTGTAGTATTGACAATTTCATCAGTATACAGAGGTATGTGGCAATCTGCTTGCAACATTTTTATTTTGTTAATCCACAAAATGGAAGAAACCGGAATTCAGATTATAGTTCAGGTTTAAATGCAGAAAATTATAATTATAACTAGAAATAATTTTATTTGTAGCAAAATATTTTTTCTCCCCTCACTATTCCACCTGTATTATTACTCTGCAACAGAGCCAAAACAAACAAACAAGCTTACGTTTAAACAACCAAATATATAATGTAGATAGTATTAACCCTTCTCTTTCCTCTGCCCCCCAAACTAAATCCAAACCAAAAATACTTGCCTGGAATCTTTGTGTGTTTGGGACAGACCATAGAGAGTCGAAGGAAGCTTACATTCTGCAACTGCATTAATAACCAAAATTAAAATTGATATTGAAGTCAGGATGGGTTGCTAGCAAGACAAAACAGAACCATTGCATCAAGTTGATTCTCCCTCATAAAGACCCAGTCGGACAGAGGATTGCTCTGTAACGTTGTCAAGGCTGTAAGTCTTTACGGAAGCAGATTGCCGCTTACTTCTTCCATGGGGCTGGTAGAGTCAGACCTCCAACTTCGTGGTTAATAGCCAAGAGCTTGACCATTGTGCCATGGGGCTCCAGCCAGAGGCCTAGGGGTTGGGGTTTATAACACATCTTTGAGGAACATGCAACTCGGTTGTATTGATCTTGCCGTTTTGCTCTTTGGATGTAGAGGTGTGTATGTAGGAATAAGCTTTTGGATGTTGGCTAATAAGCAGACATGGGCAAAAGATATTTTTCTACAAAGAAAATGATGGTTAGTTATCGCTATTGTTTTCCTCATCTAAACTCCTCACATCCACATGATAGCTATGTGTAATCTGGATGTCACCGAAGGTCTCCCACCTTCAGAGATTCGCATGGAATTGTCTCAAGTCTTTCCCACTGCGTCTAGGGAGGCACATCTCTTCCACTCTGGTTTCTAGTTCTGTTAATAAATCCCCTCATTCTTCCACATGTGTTACTGCTCTGCCCCAGAGCCCAAACAGACAGACAAACATACCTTTAAAACAAACAAACAAACAAACAAAAATACTCGCCTGGAATCTTTGTGTGTTTGGAGCAGATAAAAGAGAGTCAAAGAAAGGTTCTGCTTTGCAACCACATTAATAATTAATATTGACATTTAATTTCCATATTTCCACTTAATAAAAAGGACTCTCGGCCACTTGCTCTCTGAGTATAGAGGTATGTGTGTAGGAATAAACTTGTAGATGTTGATGATTAAGGAAACATGGACAAAAATTGTTTTCTACAAAGAAAAGGATTGCTAGTCATAATTATTCTTTCCTCATTTAAACCTGAACTACAGCCTGCATCCAGTATTTGTTGTTGTCTGTTTCATCTTCACTGGGCTCCGTCCACCCCAAAGTTCTCCTATTTCATTCTTTTTTTCTCTCTACCTTCTATCCTCAAAGTCAACTCCAGAGCTCCCCCTGCAATCTAAAGACCCCTCAATGTGCTCCCCAAAACATGAGCCCCTTTTCCTCCTTCACACATTTTTAAAGAGGGAAGAGACACAGTAAGGAGCATTTCCTCTGTGTGAAATTCCCCACCTGCTCAACTGGGTAGAAATGGCTCACTAGCTTTGACTTGAGTCACATTTGATGGGACTCTTACTTGTCACCTAGGAAAGACCACATGCTAGAAGCTGCTCAAGTGCAATGCGACTGTAGAACCAGTCACAGCGATGTGCCAGATGCAAGAGTTGTTCATGCAGTTGCTCACCAGCAGTCTGCTCTGCTCCTCTGAGGCTCCATCCCGTGTGTAGCTTGGGATCTCAATGTTGGCTTTATGAATGACATTGGTGTGAAAGGTTGGTTTTGTAAGTAGACTGTAGAATTGTGTGGTAACTAGCATGGTGTCCAGGTATGTTTGTAGGGTGGGTACCGCTTGTGAACTCACATAGTTCAGACCCACGGTGACCCAGGGCACAACAGAAGCAAGCACTGCCTGGTCCTGTGCCATCCACACAGTTGCAGCCACGGTGTCAATCCATCTCTATGAAGGTTTCCAACTCTTTTGCTGCCCCTCTCCTTTATAGCGCATGGTGCTCTGGTCTAGGAACTGGTCTCTCTTGACAACCTGTCCAAAGTATGTAAGACGAAGTCTAGTCATCCTTGTCTCTAAGGCAGCGGTTCTCAACCTGTGGGTCAGGAACCCTTGGAAGGTCGAACGACTCTTTCACCAGGGTTGCCTAAGGTCATCAGAAAACACATAAATATTTCACAATAAATAATTCCTTATTTTGTGATTAATCACTATGCTTTAATTATGTTTAATTATGTTCAATTTGTAACAATGAACATGCATCCTGCAGATCAGATATTTACATTATGATTCACAGTAGTAGCAGAATTGCAGTTATGAAGTAGCAGTGAAAATAATTTCACGATTGGGTGTCTCCACAACATGAGGAACTGTGTTACAGGGTCACGGCAGTAGGAAGGTTGAGAACCACTGCTCTAAGGAGCACCGTGACAGAAGCCTGTAGCAGGCACTCTCGAGTCAATCTCAGCAGCCCCTTCTATCTAGAAGTATGCGTATGTGATAAAGAGTTCCTGTCCATCCGTATGCCCACCCCAGCCACACGTCCCTGATTATTATAGAAGCACGTCTTAAAGGGCATTCTTCCGCTCATGAGCTTCTGATACCAAACAGAACCAGTCTTCCACCTGGATCTGTACGCTGAATGAGGCCTCAGATTGACCCTGTTCAGTCTCTTGAAAACATCTTGCAAAAATAAGAGAAAAGTTCATTTGAGTCAAATGTGGCGATATTTCAGATTTAGGACTTAATCAACTATTGGGAAATCAAGAATATTCTGACCCACTGACTGGGCAACAGGGCATTGGGGTTGGGCTACAATTACAAGGCTCACTAGCTTTTTCTGTTGTTTTCATATACGTGAGGGTGAGTGCCCCAATATCAGTCTACCTGCTTGGGCACCTCTGATTTCATCATTTCTAGGATGTGTTATGCTAACAAGCCACAGATGTCACCAGTGAAAATCTCTTTCAACCTATATTAAGGTAACTTTCAAGGCCTTTGGGGTTGATCTGAGACAAGAATAGAGGCCTTGTAGTTGCTGCCTCTGATTAAATGGCGTCTGGCTACCCTTGCAGTATGAATTTCTAATTAGGGCAACTCTTGTTAGCGTGTAGTTTAAACTAAAACATCACCCAGCACCAGGCGGCAGTGAAGAAAGGAGCTGGCAGGTGAAGACCCTTTCCCCCAGATGTGTAAATATTTAGGTTGTTCTCTGTAATCGGGGTGTAAATGATCCTCCGTTCTAGAGTGGGTTCCACACGACTGAGACTTAAATGACAGCTTTCTTTTCTCTGTGACATAAAGTTATAAAGAGGACTCACATTCATTATTGTACATGGATGTGAATAGATACAGTCTGATTTGTTAGAAATAAACCTTGGAATCATTATGATAGTTTAAACGTTGCCCCTTATTGCTAAGGAGTCAATTGTCGCTCTTAGAGACCCTATTGGTCAGGACAGAACTGCCCCTGTGGGTTTCTAAGACTATCACTTTTTGTGGGAGTTACGAAACCTCATTGTTCCCCTGTGGAGTAGCTGGTGGTTTTGCACATCTGATCTTGAGGTTAGCAGGTCAACCCCTAACCCACTGTGCCAGGAATGATCAGAGGTTAAACTTCACCTTTCTAAAGCCTTCAAGATGTGCTTTTCTAAAACGTACGCTTTTTTCTCCCTAAAAGTGGAGCGAAAGAAATGTTACAAAAAATACGTAATACAAATCACTAGAAGCTCCCATGTGGTTCCCATGTTTTTTGTTTCTTGCTCATTCAGTATGTAAATATTGTTCATGACACACAGACAAAAAATGCATAGCTATTTGAAACTGGCTACAATTAAATGGGAGTTTTCTTCTTATTAATTTTGCGTGTAATTTCAGACAAGCTGATGACTTGTTCCATTAAGGAGAAAAAGACAAATAAAGGGAGTAGGCAATTAACCTTCCCAACCAACCTGCAAAATAAAATATGCATTGAAACCAGGGTTCTTAATTAGCAAAGGGCAACGGGAAAACAAGTGGGTAAAGGCCACTTGAAAATTGGCATTGCAAATACATCTGCATTTTACATTGTTCAAGGTAGATGGCAAATTAATCTCTGTAATTAGGGCTGCAGACAGCCCAGAGAGAAATCCTGTGTTCCAGTCTTTTTGAAGGAGTGAGTTGTGAATGAATGATTCTGCTAACACTGTGTCCTAGAGAATCGAGCTAAATGTTGCTGTGTACATTCTAAAGATAGATTTGATGGATGTGTTTTTATCAGTCATGATACACAGCTTATGCTTGCAATATTGCTGCACTTTTGGCTGCTAGATCTTTGAACACACTTCCCTTGGCCTGTGTTATTCTCTTCTCGCTTTCTCCCAGACCGCTCCTATCTGAACCATATTTGCATTGTGCAGTTTCTATTGTGCTAAACCTAGGCCTCTTTCCACAGGAGAATGTTATGGGACAGCAGATACTTGGATTTGGATCAGGATCTGTGCTTTGACTGTGGATTAGAAAGATAAATCCTAGTGCAGAGAAGTTGGTAAGTGAGGCGAGTTAAACCTAATGCCACCCGGTGAGGAAGGTACGGCAATTAAATGATAACAACCCATAACACATGGGCCGGACTGACCCAGCCCGTGTGTCACAGCCATAGATAATGGATTATGATAGCCTTTCATGCAGAATCTGGACGACACGGCCTAGGGCTTCTTTTCAATAAAATATTCTAAGCAGTCTGTGTACATAAATTACCCATACGCTTGTTGTGGTGGCTACTTTTATATATCCTCTTGCTAAGCTGTGTTTTCCTAGTTGTTTGGCCTAACAGTAGTTTAGTTGCTTTCATGGCGTATTTACCAAGAACAACAACAACAACAAAACCACACACACGCACATGCATGGGCATGCACACACGTGCGCGCGCGCGCACACACACCCCAAAAGCACCAAACTCACTGCAACAACAAAACCACACACACACACACACACACACACACACACACACACATCCCCCAAAGCATCAAACTCACTGCTATCGCATAGATGCAGACTCACAGAGACCCCAGAGAGCCCGGTGAGTTTCTAAGGTGAGAACTCTTTTGGGAAGTAGAAAACCCCATCTTTCTCCCTCGAAGCGGCTGGTGGTTTCAAACTGTGAACGTAGTGGATCGAAGGGCAGTTTGTAGCCAGTCTGCCACCACATGTGATGAAATCATTCAGCCTTGGGTAAAGCAGATTGCTTTTTGTAATATAATGCAATGTAATGACTTTCCATAGTGTGATCTAGTACCAAGTAATGTAATCATTTTTCCTACTATGATCCAATGTAATAACACCATGGGTTATAGTAACATCCATCAGTGGAGTTCATACTATTTCTTTGTGTGTGATCCTAAACCTTCACTTCTGAGTTATGGAAGGCCAGAAACGACACAGAGACATACATAGAGACACACACAGGGGAAGACAGACAACATATGAGGATCACAGACGACTAAAGGAACCTCAAGGATCACTGACAGAAGATAGGAGGAGAGAGGTTCTCAGAAGGAATCCACAAAGCAGAGACCCTGATTGGCACTGTGAGAAAATACTTTTCTCTGCTTTGAAGTTAACCCCTTCTGGTGTGTTTTGTTAGCAACACTAGGTGCTGAAGACACCTGTGGGTGAGTTGGCTTATCCGAAAAGCCAACTGATCTATGTGATTGGAAATTACAATGCACCAATAGGCAGCAGACAGGCAGCAGGCATTGGTAGAGACAGCTCATGGCACTAACCTGCAAGGAGCTCCACTGACAGTGAAATCCAGGTCTCAATATGCTGTTGCTAAGGGACTGGGGTGTGGGCAGGTTACCAAGATGCGGAAAAAGCCAAACATCCAGAACTGTATTACCAAGTTGGGACTGGGATTCAAGAAGAAAGAAGACTTCTCTTATCAGAACTGGGGGAAAGCGGAAACTGGGTTAGCTACAAAGGGTGTTTCTGTCAGCCTCTGAAATGCTGGCCCAGCAGGGCTGAGCGGTGGTTATCTTCATTGGACCTTTGCTGCAGGCCAGGGTGCTTTACAGATTGTATCTTATTTCAAAGGTACCTTTTATAGTTCCTTCTGCTGAAGAGTAGCTCCGTTCCTGGCCGGAATCCAGGCAAGGTTGCTCCGGCCTCCCATCAGCCCAGAGACATCACTTGCTACTGATTTCTTTGTCTTCTTACTTGTCTTTTGAAATCCCCAACAGAATTTTAAGCTCTTGAAGGAAGACATGAAACACGTCTACCTCTTCTGTGTATTCTCCAATGAATGCCACAAGTATCAAATTTTTGCTAAGCGTGACGGCTAGGTTTTGTGGCAACTTGTTATTCCTGGGGGAAGTTATGGGTAAAGTCCAAATGCTCACTCAACACAAAACCTAATGATGTCTCTTTGGGAGATGTGGCTTTTTTAAAATAAGAAAAACAGTGAAGAACTGGTCTTTCTCTTTCATGACTTCTCTTTCTGGTTTGATTGAATCCAACATCTGGCTCCTGGGACCAGCAACACATGTGGCCTGCGCCCACGGAAGCCGTTGGGTCACTGCCATGTTCCCGCTGACCTTGGATCCACAGGACTCTCCACCCACGGTCCGATGGTCTCCCAGCTTCGCACTTTGGCTCCTGCCTCACTGTGTGACAGCTGAGCGGGTCTGGAGCGACCGCTGGGCTTGAGTTGGGCTGGGCTGCTTCCTCAACATAAATGTCTTTCTTATTATAAAATTCTTTCTTCGATATCTATGAGAGTCACTGGTTTATTTCTCTAGAAAACTCAGCCTCAATACAAAAAGGATTGTCTTAGTCCGGCACAAACCATCTACTTTAGAAGAAGCACATTTATTGGGATTGTGTCTCACAGGATATCTCTTTGGGGCTGAATCTTGATTTTCTTTTTAAATCCATTGACTAAATAGTAACAACTGTAAGAAACAACATCTGGGTCTAAGTGATTGCGCCGCACGCACTCACTGCGATGTTTCTGCACTGAACCTCAATAGGAGAAAGAAAGGCTGGAAACTGAAAGGTATGAGAGGAAACATAGGTGTTCACAGGTATCCAATTCTTCTGACCAATTGCAACCGATTGATCAATACACTTGTTCTGTACATGTCCAAGGGTCAAGTTCATTTGGGGTTGGGGCCCTATTACCTTTTACCCTCACTTTTAAGCAACACATATTTCCGCCCTAGAGCGGGACTTCGGGAGGTCCAGGATCGGTGCCCCGCATCCCTTTTCCAGGTTGTCTGATATCTTTAGAATACTTGGAGGTCCCTTTGAGTTAAGTCCAGGAGAGTGCAGGTTAAATATTGGATTTAAGCCAAGCCAATATCAGTCCTTTCTTTTGCAAGATCAAGATGATGATACTCAGGCTAAGCTTAATAAGACCAAATGATCAGAAAGGAATATTATGTCCAAATAAAAATATGAAATTAAAAAGCTATGCCTAATTGCTGTGTCTCAATAGTGGCTCCTTCACTTTGAGATAGTCATGCTGGATGCTGATACATGAATGTTAAACAGCATGGGATTTAGAATCAAATGTTTTTTACTGTCAGTTATTTTGGAAAGGTAATTGTTTGATTATTGATTTCTTAACATCTAAAATGAGGATGGCAGTGCCCCCATGCATAGTTCTTATAAGGATTAAAGAGAATTCCTATAAGCTGTGTAGCAGATACTAGAGGCCCTATAATTTATAGTGCAATTATGGAATCTTCTATTGGTCTTTGGAAAGTAGGAGCTGAATCTCTTCTTCTCTGAGATGTCTTTATTCTTTTCAGACTTTTTTTTCCCTCCCCAAAAACAGAAGCACAAAGTCATTGTGATATATTTACTTTGGGGTTTCTTACTTCCAAGGGTATAAAAATTGTTGTCGGTTGCTGTCAAATCACTGCTCACTCCCAATGACCTTGCGTGTGATGGGACACAGCAGTGTGTGGCCTGTGTTCTGTTCATGACTATCAGTGTGCTGGGTCCCTTGTGTGGCCAGTCTCAGTAAGTTTCATTGAAGCTTTCTTTGTTTTCGCTCTGGTTTTTTCTATCTGCTGTGCCAACCATGAGGTTTTGTGTGAGCAACTGGTCTTTCCTGAGCATGTGCTCCAAATCAGCAAGCCAGTCTCCCCGTACTTGCTTTTAAAGGATACGCTAGTTGTAATTCTTCTGAGATTGTGCTTGCTTTTCTCCTCGCGGTCCAAGGCATGTTCACTGTATGTCAGCATCATCACCGTTAAAATGCATCAGCTGTACTTTCCTTTTATCCAGCTTTCGCCTGTATCTGAGGCAACTGGAAAGGCCATGGCCTGGGTCAGGCACATCTTAGTCATTAAAGTGCCATCTTTGCTTTTAGAGCTTCAAAAAGGTTTTTGGAAAACTATATGGATATGGGTGAAGAGCAAAGTTTGTAGCCGTCAGTGTGGATTACAACTCAATGTAATGCAAATCCGAGTTCTCACAATGGGACCAACAGGTAACATCATGATGTACATAGCAAACATTGAAGTCAAGGATTTCATCTCGCTTGGATTCACACTTAATTTTTGTGGAATCAGTAGCCAAGACATCAAAGGACTCATTGCTTTGGATAAATCTGCCGCACAAGATCGATGCAGAGTGTTGAAAAGCAAGGAAGTCACTTTGAGGACTAAGGCTCACCTTACTCAAGCCTCGGTATTTTCAATCATCTCATATGCATGTGGAAGTTAGACATTGAATAAAGAAGACAAGAACAATCAGTGCATTTGGATATTGGTGCTGGTAAAGAATATTCAAAGTAGCACGGACTGTCAAAAAAAAAAAAAAAGACAAATCTATCCTGGAGGAAGTCCAGCCAGGAGAAACAAGGATGGCCAGACTTTATGTCATGAACTTTGGGTATGTTATCAGGAGAGACCAGTCCCTGGAAAAGGACATCGTGCTTGGTAAAGTGGAGGGGAGGCCAAAAAGAGGAAGGCCTTTGACAAGACGGATTGACACAGTGGCAATAAAAATGGGCGCAAACACAAGAACAAGTGTGAAGTGGCACGGGACTGGCAGTGTTTCGTTCCGTGGTTCTTATGGCCACTCTGAATTGGAATGGACTCAACAGCATCTAACAACAAAATAGCATCATTTTATCCCTCAGAGATCAGAGACCATAACATAGGTGCAAGTAAAAATATTGAGATAGAGGCTTACGTGAGTTAGAGCATTTTACCCAGGTCTTCAGGGAATTAACAACAGATACAAAAGAATAAACTGAACTTTTGTTGTTCAGATGCTTCCAAAAGATACAAACCACTTTAGAACACACATGGTTTCCAAAATGAAAATACTGAGCTATCTTCCCAGTCTAACCTCAACCCTGCTGTGTTCTTTAACATGACAGTTTTGAGAATTCTAGTTCCCAGGCATGTTTCCATCCTAAATGATATATGAGTAATAATTTAGGAGCTGTCTTTCATACCTTTTATGCTGTCATGACAACTACAGAATGAGGTAGACCAAGGCAATCTTTAACCCAACAGCATCTTGGTACACCATTTTCATTTAAGGAAAAATATATATTCCTACCAAAAGGGAGTCTACTAAGTTGACTGCATATGTGTATGGTCCTTGTTACTGTAGCACTGTTTAATATTCCATAAAAATATTTTTACAGGCTCAGTTTCAGGAGCCATAATCATGACAATAATTTTTCACACCCTGGCACCTATTGAATTAGCAGCCAAGTTCTTTTCTTGAGCTATTATTCAAATGGATTCAGTTTGCATTTAAATTAATCTCAAGATCATAGAAATTAACAATGAGAAAGGTACATTAAATCACCTAGTCCATTCCTTTGCTAGAAGAGAATTGATCTCTGCAATAAAGTCTCTAGTGCTTTGTCCAGACAATTTTAAATGTCTTGAAATAAGTGTTATTCTGATTGTGGGTGGTCATCTCATCAAATTCCAGGGGAAATTCTTTGTCACAGCCAACTAGAAGATGGAGATGGATTTTCTGATGTGATGCAGTATGCAAATGCTCAGTCTTCAGCAATCAAGCAGGGCACTTTTTAGAGAAATATGTGTCTGCATGTGTACACAAACACATGAGTAAGTATGTTTGGGTAGGTTAGGGCATGAGTAAGAACATTAAGACAATAAGAGGACAATGTAAAGGGGTAGTCAGTTTGAGTGCATTTTAGACTAGACAGTTACTTGCTTTCATTTAGGAGTGCCCGGGATCCCTTGGAGAGTGGAAGGAAATAGAGGCTGAGGTCCAGCAACCCTGTAAAGCAGGGTCCAGCTGCCTGATGAGTTTCCAAGGATGGAGCACTTCTGGAAGCTGATGGCCAGCTCGTTCTTCAGCGGAGCATTAGTGGCTTTTTCCTGCTGACCTTCTCAGTTGGCAGCTGAATGTGAGGCCCATGTCCCACCAGGGCTCGAGAAATGCTGAAGGCAGTGAGCTGGTCTGATGGCCATTTTAGTAGTAATTAGGAAATTTTTGTAAGGTTAAATATCTTTAATCCAATTGAAAAAAAATTTAAGGTTATGTTTTATTAATATTACGGACATATGCATAGTTCAAGTTATAGGCGCTAACGAAGAAACTCAGAGCTTAGGAATTCTAATGTTAGCTATTTTATTTCATTTCAATTAGATACTTGCTAGATCAGTGGTTCTCAACCTGTGGGTTGCCACCCTTTTGGGGGTCAAATGGCGCTTTCACAGGGGTCGCCTAAGACCATCAGAAAACGCAAAAATATTTCACAATATATTATTACATATTGTTTTGTGATTAATCACTATGCTCTAATTATGTTTATGTTCAATTTGTGGCAATTAAAATACATCCTGCATATCAGATATTTACATTAAGATTCATAACGGTAGCAAAATTGCAGTTATGAAGTAGCAACAAAAACAATTTTATGGTTGGGGGTCACCACAACATGATGAAGTGCATTACAGGGTCGCAGCATTAGGAAGGTTGAGAACCACTGTGCTAGATAGATAGATGGATGGCTGGATTAGTGATAACAAGAATAGACATCTGTCCACCATATAAAGGAGCCCTGGTAGCCCTTTTGAGTAAGATTGTGGCTGCCTACCTGCAAGGTCAATGGTTTAAGCCCACCCCCTGTTCCACAGGACAAAGATGAGCCTATCTGCTCCCATAAAGATTTGAAGCCTGGAGACCCTGCCTGGGTTTGCTGTGCATTGGAATACATTTGGTGGCAGGGTCTCGGAGTACCCACCATCCAAGCCCTGATGCCACAGTACTTAAAGCTGCTTGGCTGGTAATCAGAACATTAGTGGTTCAATCTACTAGCTGCTTTGTGGAAGAAAGCTGCGGCAGTCTACTTCTGCCAGGATGGATGGCCCCTAAAACTCCCGTGGCAGTGCTAGTCTAGCCTGCCGGTTGCTATGAGCTTGAATCATCTTGGCAGCAGTGGATGTGGGTTGGGTATCCACCGTCCAGCTGAAGAATGAGCATACACCACAACAGTGTACCTTCCCTAATTGTTTTATTTACCTCATATTTTCTTGTTTATGGAATGAAATAAGCAGAGGGCTTGCCTGAAATCCTTGGTAAAAGTGAAAGCACAGAAAAATATGACAATGTATTGTTTTATGATAACATATGAATTATTAAGATGGATTGAGTTTCTTGGAAAGGAGAGAAGAGCCAGGCATAATAGCACTAATACAGAGAGCAGGAGGGTTTCATTCCGTCACAATGTCATGGAATAAAATAATCACGAATGACCTTACAAATAATCGTCTCTTCTGATTCTTGACTTCTCATTTTCACATGCAGGGTATGTCTTGGCTCCCTTCCGACTTGAACATGTTCTGTGGCGAAAAAGCATGAATACTTAAGGCTTAAATCACAATGGTTTGAAGTGTTTTCCTTCCATGGAGACCTGACCTCTACATATTGAAAAGCCTCTACCCATGGATCCAACATGTAAAGATCATGCAGAACCAATCTAATCTTTCACAAACCAGCTCTTCATATATTTGCCCACAGTGGTCTTTGCCCATCCCCACATCATCTGAATAACTCCTACTCTAGCTTCTTAGGTCAATTGAGACTTTAAAAAATCACTTCTTACTGTGATTTGAGTGAAAATTTACAGGGCACATTCATTTTCCATTCAGTTTTGTTTTGTGACACTGACTGCAGTCCCCAAATGGTAGAAGCATTCTTTGCACATTCTTCCTGTGCTTACTGTTTCCATCCATCATTCTTTCTTTGCCATCCCTGTCTTCTGAGCTTTAGATCTTGGCCAAGGCTCCCGTTTGCTCTCCCGTGGCCAGCTGCTTTAAGGAGTGAGGACCCTTTCGTGTTCCCGTTCAGCCTGTCAGCCTGTCTGTTGCTTGACTGAGCGTTGTGCCATGGGGGTGTGTTCAGTTCCAGGCTTGAAGGGTGATTAAGTCAATTTATTCTTGCCCCGTCACAATTGCTTCCTTTCCTCCATTTATACACATGGCTCTCTTAAGTGTCAGCCCCAGGCAAACCCATTCTTCACCATCTTCAAGAAATCCATTCCTTCAGTGCCTGGGACATTGGCCTTTGCCATTGAGGCGAGTCAATTCTGACTCACAGCAGCCCCATTGGACAGAGTAGAAGTGCCCCCGTGGGGTTTCCAAGGTCATAAATCTGTATGGAAGCAGCCACCACAGCTTGCCCGGCCGACGGGGCAAACTGATGACCTTTTCGCAGCAGCCAAGAGCGTAATATCTGCGCCACCAGGGCTCTTTGCCCGGGACATGGCGGGGGCTTCATATCTATTCACCACGCAAGCAAGCAGGAGCCACAGGAATACGGAGATGAAACCGCCTAGCTGCTAACCTTAAGGGCGGTAGTTTACACCCACCAGCTGGGTGTGAGAAAAAGCTGTGGTGGTCAATCTGATCAAATCACAGCCGTGGAGACTGGGGGGCTGCTCTACTCTGTCCTATAGGTCCCTCGGGGGTAGATTTCACTGGGAAGTGGATGAGAGTCTTCTGGCCTAGTCCTGAAGCATATCTATCTATGTGGCATGATAAACCTGAATCTAGAAAAATCCATTTTCTTCGATACCGTCCCTAGCATACTTTCTCTTTCCATATCCAGTTCTTGATAGAAGACCTTTGCATCCAAATCTTTTATTTTCAAGTCTTTGAATCTCTAAGAAAATGTGGCTTTCATTTATCTACATAGAAAGTTTTCTCAGAGAGGGTAATTCACACAACCAGAATGTACACACAATGGAGTAGAATGAAACATCCATCATATCCGTGAATATCTGCAACACTTCTGGATGAACCCCAAGGACATGACGCTGAGTGAAATGAATGAATCACAAAAGGACACGTATTATATGAAGCCACTATTGTTTAAAAAATTTAAGAAATAAAATAACCTTTTCAAGAGAAAAGTTCTCACACTAAAAGAATTATTCTTTGATGGTAACCAGGGATGGGAAGGAAAAGTGGGTGAATTCTTGGCGAGAGGGTAGATGTGTTGGTAATGTGGGTGAGGGGGAAGGCAGTGTACAATACTGAGGATGGCAACAAGTGATGGAGGCAGGCAAAGATATTGAGATGAGTACAAGTGTTAAAGGCAACAGAAGTAAATACAACTGAGCCGTTCTGTTACCACTATACCCAGGTGACATAGTGGCTATGCACTGGCCTGTGATCTGCAAGGCCAGCAGTTCTAAACCACCAGCCTCCTTGATAGAAAGACAGACCTTCTATTTACATAAAGAATTGCAGTCTCGGAAACCCACATGGGCAGTTCTACCTTTTCCTATTATAGGGTCACTATTCATCAGCACTGACTCAAGATCAGTGGACTTGAATTTGGACATGAGTAGGTGCATGGATACATATGCCAGCTGAGTGAGTGTCTGAGGGAGAGTGGAAAAACACCCAAATATATATTGATTTATTCTAGGCTATTTATACACAGGCATTGAGCTTGGCTGAAAATATATTCATGAATGCAGTGGGGGATGCGAGGAGCTCTCTTAGAACCTCTCACAGGACCTGCATAGATTTTACCTCAAGGACATGGTAGCATTTCTCAGGTTCTGTAGATATAAAAGAAATTGTCAAGGAAGTAGGCAGAGGTTCCCCCTTTGGCCAATGAAATGCTCCCTTGCCCCTAAATGAACTTTCCAGGATGGCCCATGCAAGAAGTTGCATGCACAGCTGCTAGCTGAAGTAGATGGTTTGAAGGCCACTCCCAGAGGTGCCTCAGAAGAAATACCTGGTGGTCTATTTCTGAAAAATCCATCACTGGACCTCATACGGTGTGTGAGATCGGACGGACAGCATCATAAAAGGTTAAATAAAAAACTCAGTGGGTAATGACTTTATGCTAATAGTGGTGAATAGTCTGGAAGAGGACCGCATGCTTACACACCTTGAAGAATGTAAACAGCATCACTGGATTGTACATATCAAATGTGCTGAACTGGTATATCTTATGTTGTGTATATTTCCACCAAAAAACAAAACCCGGAGGGAGGGGAAAAAAAAAAGAGGACCTGATGCAAAGGGCTTAAGTGGAGAGCAAATGCTTTGAGAATGATTGGGGCAGGGAATGTATGGATGTGCTTTATACAATTGATGTATGTATATGTATGGACTGTGATAAGAGTTGTATGAGCCCCTAATGAATTGTTAAAAAAAAGTGGTAAGAAATTGAAAGGTGGCAATAAAAAAGAGAGAGAGAGGAAGGAAAGCAGGAGAAAAAAAAAACAACAAAAAAACCCCAAAACCAAGCCCTATGGAGTGCAGATCTACTGTCAAGCACACGGGTTTGCTATGGGGCGGAACCAACTAGGTGGTGCCCGTTTCAGTTTGTTGGGTTGTGTTTGGTTGCCCTTGTGCTCTATGCAGCCCCGCTGCTCTCTTCTCTCCACCAGGTGCTGCTCTCTTCTCTCCACCATGGGCTCACATTTTGCGTGAGCCAGCAAATCAGATGCTGGATCAGAGAAGGCTATGGGAAGCGCTTGTGGGTTGCTGGATGATGCTATGAAAAGACACAGGACAAACGGGGTCAAGATCCTTGATGAGGATGAGCCAAGTGAATAGGTTTAAACTTGACCCTGCCTGCAAATCAAGGCAGTGCTCATGGGATCACTACGGTTTCATATAGAAAAATAGTAACAAAACCCTTACAGCGGGGACAGGAAGGCTTGTAATCTGAAAGTGAACTGGCTGTGGTTCCTGGTGCTCTTCAGGCCACTGAGGTTACCTTTGCAGGGAAGCAGTGCGGTGCTGACCCAGGGTCCAGGAAGGGACTAGACTAACCCAGCAGGTGGTCTACGGCCTGCTGGTCCCAGCACCTATGACCTGGTGTTTGTCTGGTGCTGAAAAGCTGAGCTCATAAAGCAGTAGAGTGCTGGAAGACAGCATGAACAGACCCCTCCCAGGGAGGCCAAATGTTGGATCAATCAGGGCTGGCAGCCACTGCGGTGACTGAAGGGAATGAGATGTTAATGTATGCGCATCACCATCAGGAGCCTGGGAAACAAGGTCTGTGGCTGTCTGATTCACAGGGACAGAGAGAATCCTTGCTTTGTTACCCTTGGGCTCCCTTCAGGTGCAAACTGCAGTGGCCGGGATGGGCTCAGCTAACCAGGCCCTGTGTCCTAACTCCTCTTTCCCTCTTCATGTTGCCCCTACTTGTCCAGGTGCCCCTTTAGGCTCCTGGTGACATCCGTGTTCATCATAGGCCGTCCCCACTGGGTTTTCAATGAGGTGGCAGCTTTAGAAGCACATCACTGAGCCTGTCGCCCATGGCACCTCTGAGAAGGTTTGGCAACGGTTAAGCTTGTGTGAAGTAGCAGAGTGCTGGATGGGTGGGGTTCCTCTAGATACTCCCCACCATTTCCTCCTTGTCTTTGCCTACTTAGTAAGTCGGAGTTGCCTCCGTGGTAGGGCAATTAGGAAATCTTTGCATTGACATCGAACAACTGGTGAGTGAGTGAAAACGCTTTCCTCCAACTTGCAGGGAAATAGCGCGGGACGTGGCAACGGAATCGACTTGCTGCTTTTGAAACCGTTTGGGACCATGGCAAATAGCGCTCAGCTCGGCAGGACAGGAAAGTTAACCTGGCCGTTTGTTTGTGCGCCACGCCTCCACGCCCCCTGCCCCCACCCTGAAAACTGTACCATCTTTTTTTTTTTTGATAGGCAGGTGGAGGGAGTGAAAGAACCATCAGGCAGAACACCAGAATTCACCCCCCAGCAAGATGAATAATTGGAAGCTCTTAAATGGAAATTGGCATGGTTACAGATGACATTTGTTGGTGTCCCCAGAGACATAGCTAGCTTTAATTGTTCTTATCTAGTGAGTCTTTATGAGCCCAGGAGAAAGCGATGCCGTGCAGTGTGTTTGTGGCAGGTGCCTTGGATAGCCACACAGACAGGCTTAATAAGGTTCTCGTTGGAGACACAGAGAAGCCTCACGGAGGCTCTGGCTGCATTGCCAATGTGACATGGTAATGGTCATTTCCCTGGGTTTTCCATCGTGTTCCGTCATTGATAGGAGATCCTGGAGAATGTAAGCACGCGTCTGCCCTGCTGGTGTTCTGTAGCTCCTTGTTTCCCACTTTTAAATTACTGCTAAAAATGTGTAGATGTGTGTATGTGTCATTTGTAAATTGACTATGTCACATGTGAAATTCAGTAATGCCGAGAACATCAATCCGACTGTGCAGCCCCCATTGTATCTGTCACCCTACAGAAGCTCCGTGCTCCTCAGCTCTGCAGGCTTTCCTGCCCGGAGGTCCTGGGAGGAAGGCTCTTATGGTTGGAGTTTTGGAGAGGAGAACAGAAGGGGCTCTTGGCCCTGTGTGTTTCTGGACCCAAAGAGTCAGAGTGAATGAGGGGATTCCTTTGGGTGAACCTATTCAACTCATGACTTCTCTCATCCCACAACCGAGTGGATCAATGTTGTGATGCTGCCTCACGGAGGAGAGGTTTGTGTTGTTATTTTGGAAACTGGTTGGTTCTTGTTCTCAACCCAACATGGCGCATTGATGACTCACAGTATCACAGATGGGAAAGCTCAGCTGCAGTACATTTCCTGGCCGGGTGCCGGAATTCATAGCAACTAAGTTCTAAGCCTTTTATAGATCACTTCTCAGTAGACATAATCTTTGCGCATACTTCACTTTGTATCCCCAGAAAAGCGTTGGCTTAGAGGTCTAGTAGGACAGTGAAGAATCCCTGGGTCGAGAGCGGGACTCTTGTGGCTTCACCCTGTACACAGGCTTTAGCTGCAGCTGAACCGAGCTCCAGGGACTTGCCTCTCTGCTCACTCTAAACCTCACCACATGGACTCTTGGGTCTCAACACCATGCACGTGCTCTGGAAATCCCTCCTGTTCTTTCCACTCCTCTGCGTGCTCTACTGGAACTGCATTTATTTCATGGCTCATCCCTTCGCTCAACTCTCTTCTAAAAGAGGCAATGAAACCTCTGCTACGGAGCTTACACCTTCACTGGGAGAAACAAGACAAAACAAAACTGAGCGCTGGCTTTGAGTTGATCCCGACTCCTAGTGATGATGAAGGACAGGGCAGAACGGCCCCGGTGGGTTTGTGAAACAGAAACTCTCTACAGAAGTAGAATGGCCCATGGTTCTCCTGCACAGCAGCTGGTGGTTTTGAACTGCTGACTTTCAGTTAGAACACCAATTCATAACCATTATATCACCATAGTTCCTCATTAGGAGAGAGTTTAAAAAAATAGGCAGGGATGGGGGTGGGCCTTTGTTTTTATCTAAGTCCAGGCATTTGATGTCAGTTGCTTGCCTGAATTAACTGCCGCACGAAATATTGTGTTCATCACCTCTCAGCTCTGAAGAAAACAAGCCAAACCAAACCCCTCCCCAAACTCACTGGCACGAAGTCAGTTCTGACTCAAAGCAACCCTATAACAGGGTAGCACTGCCCTTGTGAGCTTCCCAAACAGAAACTCCCTACAGGAGTGGAACTCTATCTCTCAGAGCAGCTGCTGCCTTCAAACTGCTACCCGACTTGAGGTTAGCAGCCCGACTCATAACCACTAGGGGTGTTCACTAGGAGAACAACAAAAACCTTTCCCATTCATGATATTTTACAGTAAAACAAAAATAATAAAAATGTTCTTACAGACACAACTTCATTTTGGGTAGGTAGAGCAAATAGCATTTTCTCCGTGTCAATATTTTAGCCACAAATTCCATTCCTACTATGTTTCTTGGAATATATTACTGAAATTTATAAATCCCATCTTCAATAAATAAAATGTGGATAATGATATTTAACTTACACAGTCCTGATAAGATTGCAATGAAAAGATATTATATTAATGACTACTACAGGAGCCTTGGTGGCATGGTGGGCTGCTAAGCTGGGGCTCTGCCGTTGGCTCCCGCGAGCCAGCAGTTGGAACCCACTAGCCACCTCACGAAGAAAGATGAGACCTGCTTCCCTTGCACTGTTTGCAGGCCTCAGAAACCCCGTATCAATTGCGATGCGTCAGAATTGAATGAGTTGCGATGGGTTCGAGTTTCTGTTATTGTTATAATTGTTATTATTTACAGTTATGGAAACTGAGGCTTTCTGAAGAAAGCAGCTTGCCCAAGGGCCAAGCATGCCACTTAAATTATTTCCCCCATGGCCACACAAACTGCTTCTGGCTCTGTTGGGTAGTTTTAGGAAACTCGGGGTGAAATCGACATGAAATTTCAGATGAGTGGCATTTTGATGCTCATCAAATAATCAGTGAAGCTGTAACGTTTGGAGGGAAATAAAATCTTGCATCAGAGACAAGAACGTCTTAGGATTTGAGTGATCTCACCAGGCCCTGAAGGTCAGTATGGCTTTGGGTGAAGAAACCAGTTTGATAAACTAAAACGTAGCCTGAGAGGTTCTGGTGAACAGAAGTGAGCGAAGTGGTCTCAATGCCTTTTTCCAATTCCCTGGGAAGCTTCATTTACCTGCTAGCAGAAGATAATTTTCTACGTGCTAGGGTTTTCCATCCTAAGGTGTCTTGGTAAATTAATTCCCTAAGTGTAAATGGTTAAGACATAGTCCCTGTGCTGCTCCCTGGAAGAATCACTGGGACAGGCATCTGATTCACCATAGTTGTCACTTTAAAAGAATTTAAAATAACTTCACTGCCCACAAGTTTTTATCTAGGTTCACAAAAGGCTATTTTCTGCAACAGAGAGGATAGGTGGATATAAGAAATGATATTTATAAGGTCTCCAATTTAAATAATCAGTCCCATTTATATGACTTGATAACTTATGAAATATTCTTCCATACAGAGGGCCTTCAAGAAGTTGATGGGAAAATGGAATAAGATCATAGAATATATGTACAGACATCTTGAAGTCCCCCACTACCTGAGCCTTATTTGAACCAAACAATGATTTTGCCATGTGAGAGGGCAGGCGCTTTCTTGGAGTTGCAAACTCAAATCCCATCAGTCATTAGACAGTAGAGAGGAGGCGTCACAGGAAAGAGAACACAGGGCCTTCAAGTGCTCCCATCTAAAAAGAATGGCGACCTGTGTGCTGGCCGATTAAAGCCTGTCTCAGGGACCCTCTTCCTTATCACATCATTTATGCAGGCATGTCTAAATGATGGCGGAGGGCTTGTACCTTTTGATCTCAGTCTCTACATCCCATGCTGTTTCTGCAGCACCCCATCACTTCGCACGATGACAGTTCCTTGTGGTTTTGTGAGTAACAAGCAATAGCTAGTGTTTATTGAGCATTTTATAATTGCCAGAACCTGTCCTATCACCTTCCATATGTTCAGGCATTTAAATCTCACAACCGATCAATGGGGGCGGTTCCATTCTTACATCCATCTGGTAGCTGAGGAGAGTGAAGCCTGAGCCATTGAGAGACTTGCCCACCAAGGTCAGAAGTGGCTCCAGAGGAGAAGAGGCAGTCCTGGAAGGCTCACAGTAGAGATGCAAAGTAAATGCTTTTTAGCTGCTGTATCATATTAAAGCATTTAACTCATTCTCTGAAATTTTGAAGTCAAAAAATGTGTTCATCTGGCCTATGTCCTGTTTTTGTTGTTGTTTGGCTCCAACCATGGGGACCCTACGCACAGCAGAATGAACATTCCGGTCCTGCGCCTCCATCGCAATTATTCCTTTGCTCGAACCCATTGTTGTAGCCCCGGGTCAGCCCATCTCGTTGAGGGCCTTCCACTTTTTCAGCTGCCCCTCCACTTTACCAAGCACGATGCCCTTCTCCAGGGACTGGTCTCTCCTGACAACATGTGCAAAGTATGCAATGTGAAGTCTCACCATCCTTGCCTCTAAGGAGCATTCTGGTTGTACTTCTTCCAAGACAGATTGTTTTGTCCTCTTGGTAGTCCGTGATCCTTTAAATATTCTTTGCCAATACCATGATTCAAACGCAGACATAAGTAATAATTGACTCATCATTTTAATAATCATCAAAAACCCTTTTGTGATCCAAAAGGCAAAGATGGGTCTTTACTTTGCCACTGGGATCATGAAATGATTTCTCCAAAACAGAAAAGAACTTTTCATATTATTATTAAGACAACTCATAACCTTAATAATGATAATAATAAAATTCTGTTCTGAGTATGAGAAATCATTTTATGATCCAAAAGGCAACATAAAGACCAATCACCTTTCTCAGGGAAACACTGCTCTCCACATGTTGGTGAGGCTGGTATCTGAGAGAGAGTCTTCTGAAAGCAGAAGCCTTAAAAGAATAGGGAGGGCAGAATGAGGAACAGCCCTGAGATGTTCATGTTTCTCTCTTTGGTAGGAAAGATGAGGACCAGTGTAATAGATATATGCCCTCAGACTAATTTATATATATATATACATATATATACACACACATTTTTCTTATTTTTTATATCCTTCTCACCAAAATTTTCACTTTACTTTTTAAATTAAAAAATATTTAAAATTACTATGTCATCTCCCACTTATGTGCTGAAATATTCTAAGGGTGTAGTTTAGCCTCCTTTGGTTTTCATCTGTAAGAAGCCTCCTTTGGTTTTCATCTGTAAGAATAGACCTACCTCTGGAATAAGTCGAGGAATAAACATATATATAACATATATACATATACATTGTAGTATTGTGCCTATCTCGTTGTCCTAAGTGCTCACTAAGAGCTAGCTGTCATTATTATCGGAATCCAGGTGGCACAGTGGCTCAGCGCTCACTTGTCAAGTTTGGTGTTTCACATTCACCAGCCAAACCATGGAAAAAAGAAATACCAGGGAAGTCAGCTTCCTTAAGATGCGCATCCTTGAAAAGCAGGCCCTTCTCCTCTGCCCTATGGGGTCCCCATGAGTCAGCATCAACTCTACAAATTGCACATTTGGTTTGTTTAGATTATTGCTATAGCCCTTCAAAGAGATGCTGTAGTCTTATGACTGGTACCTTTCCATATGTTCCAAGTTAGAAGCGTGTAAGTTGATGCTATGGGTTAGGAACTTATGAGGTCTCATTGATGGATTTTGTCCTCATCTCTCTCTTGAGTTCATGGTCATCCACAATGGTTTCACAGGCTGATTTCTCCAAAGTAGATGATCGGGCCTTTCTTCTAAGGTACTTAAATACCAGTCTTAAGTGGAGGGCTTAACAATTTGTAGCCTTCTGCAAATTTGAATGAACACTTAACCGTATACATATAGAAAAAAACATTTATTGAGTCTCACTGTATATCAGGCCCTCTGGTGGGAGTGTACACACCTATTACTGCATTGATCTTAGTGTAAAATGAATGAGATAGGTAATGAATGAGATAGGTAAAATGAATGAGATAGCAGAAGCAAAGAGGAGAACTCTATTTCATTTATATGGAAGCTGGGGCTAGGAGAAGATCAATTAGTCTCACAGTCACTCGGCTAATAAAAAGTAAGTCAGACCTAAAACCTGGGTCTTCTGACTTTAAGTAAAGGTATGGAGGCAGTTCCTCCCCAAACCACCCAGTGTCTCTCCCCATCCCACTTTGGCCTAGGCCTGCTGATGACAATGTTGTCCTCAAGTTTGCTAACCGTGACAACTTTCCAATCCCTGTACTTTCTGCCACCAGGCTCTGCTTTCTCTTTCTCTCCTCTTACTTTTTAGCTTTGTCAGTGCTTTTAAAAAAGTTTCTTCTTTTGCATTTGAAATCTTATGTCTTGCAGTATCTGAAGTCCACAATTTCAATGGTTGTGTCATGTGTCTCATGTAAGAACTGGACGCTGGCTATATTCAATAATCCCCAGCTTTATGCTGAGTACTTTGAAAATAATCACATTAAGAGGATGATAAAATCAAGAGCTGGTGGCTGTCAAGTCTACGAGAAAGAAGTGCAACATGAATGCCCCATAGAACAAGGAGGGTAGGCCTTTGTCTTGCTCTATGTATGGGCATGTCAACAGGAAAGGCCAGTCCCTAGAAGAAGACATCATATTTGGTAAAATAGAGGACCCATGTCAACAAGGAAGACCCTCATTGTTGCCACACAGTAGTAGCTGTAACAATGCACTCAGATATGCTGCAAATCACGGAGATGGCACAGGGCCGAGCAACAGTCACCAAAAGGCACCCTGGTGGCTTACTGGGCTGCACGCTGAGATGCTGAGCACAGGCCCAAGGTTTGAGCTCAACAGCCATTGTAAGGGGGAGGCAGTCTGCTCCCATAGGATCTAAAAAAGCCTTGGAGCCTCAAGGGACAGCACTACCCTGCCCTATAGGGTCACCATGAGCCAGTGCGTTTTTTTTTGGAATGACTCGGTAGCTGTAGTGTCTATGAGAAAGACTCAGTACCACAATGCTTGTGTGGGTTCCAATAAACGATGGAAAATGTGCCAACCTGTGGAGTTGATCGCAGCAAAAACGTCCAGGAGATACTTTTTTTCTCTATGAAACTCATAGTCTTGTCTTGGAAAACTTCAATTCATTTGCTTTCAGCCAGGTATTAGATTCTTCCCTGCCTCTTCCTTTGAGCACTGCTTCCTCTGTCTTGGTGTCTGGTGGTCTTCTTGTGTGGACACGCAGTGCGCTCTGATCAGGTCCAGCAACCATGCAAGCTCAGATACACAGACTGGTGCTGCGTGCTGCGTGGCTGGTGCTGGCTGCTGCACACTGTGCCTTTCCGGGCGCTGCACATTAGCTGGTTGATTCTTCACTTTGTTGGACGCTTAACCCATCCACACTGCTAGCAACAAGCCCTTTGTTATTAAGCTCGTGTGTGTGTGTGTGTGTGTGTGTGTGTGTGAGCCATCAGCAGCAGTCCCCAGGAATCTCTGGACAATGACTTTCCACTGTCCTGAGGAACTCTCTGTACAGTATTCGACAGGAAACTGAGCAGTGGATGTTTTGAAGCAGCAGTTCCTAAGGTAAATGCGCAGACAGACAGCAGGGGTCAGCCCAGGGGAGGCCAGGGGCAATGGGTGACACGATGCAAAGCAGAAATGGCAGTATTTTTCAAGGACTCAACGTGGAAGAGCAGGTGCCCCGAAGCCTAGTCCTCGTGTGTTTGCAGCCCCTGGATCAAGTCCAGACAGCAGCAAGAAGTATGGAAGAAACCTTTCTTTGAGAAGGCGGACGGTGAGAGGGAGTCCGCCCGAAGGAGACTCACCACCGGACAGAACACCATCCTATAGTCCTTGCATAAGCCGGACACTCTCCCAGGCACCTCTGGTTTACCATCGCTTCCCAAATCCAAATCCACTGCTGCCGAGCCAGTTGCAGCTCACACCAGATAAAACCTTGTTTGCAAAGGCGATCATTTCTCTTAAAATATTTCTTGGCACTTTCCTCTCTTCTAATCCCCCAGGACAATGCTGGCTGACAGCCCGCTGATAGGGAAGAGTGAGCGGGCAGGGAAGGGAGAAAGGAAGGGAGCTTGCCAGGAGGACACGTCCATATATCAGTGTGAGCTCAAGATAAATAATCCCAGCCAGCCCATGCAGCTATCAAACCAAAGGGCATGTTTCAGGTAGCAAGATAAATCGCTATTGTCAAGGATGTCTTTGTTTGTTCCGGACAGCCTCTTACTATATCTCCCTCTCCTGACAAAGCAGCCCCGGGAACACGTTTCTAACATGCACTGCCCTCTGGAAATGATAGTGCTTTTATGGAGAGAAAAATGAGCTTGAGCTCCGGGGTCCACAAGCCAATACCCAATTGGCTGTGGGGACAGTCACTAAATACAGAGTAGAAACAAAATCTATTGGAAACAATAGCTACATGTTTCCACTAAAGTCCTTTCTATCAATCAGCTCAGCAAACCTGATTGCCAGTGTTCTGTAAACTGACTTATGTGGCGCATGCGATCCATATGGACCTTTCATGGGCATCATTACAATCCTAGACCCAGAGATGAACACAAGACATGCTAACTGTTCCATGTGAGAAAGTTTTAAAGAAAAAGTGGGCATCCGGTTCAGGTCTAAATATAGACATGTTCTCATTGCCTTTTAAAAAGAAACTTCAGAATTAGACACACTCTTCATTTGGGGTAAAGCAGAGGAGAAGAAGAAAGCATTCCTGCTAGGTTTCCGGGTCATACAGTCACGGGTTTATTAAAAGCAGAATGTATTTCCCCAGGTCTGGGCAATCCGTGGCTGGCGGCCAGCGCATTTCCCAGCAGCGCTCGAGTTTGAAGGGCTGACCGAAAGGGTGGGTCCAAGGAGATCTGCTGGGCTAGTGAGAGGCAAGGCCGAGTGGGTAGCTCAGACACCAAGGAGGGCTGCTTTTGGGGATGGCAAAGCGATCACCTTGATTTTCTAGAAGGACATGCAGCAGGGTTTCTTAAGGGAGAAGTTGTTTTGTTTTTTTAATTGCAACCTGAATTGATGTGAGAAAGGACAGGAAAGTTTCACAATGTTGTTTTTTTTAAAATCACTACAGGGCGCCTGCTCATTCTTTGAGGGTAGTGGGGGCTGTCCTATAAGAATTTTGTTGGGAAACCTTTACCCTACCCACCTGAGAGCACTGACCAACTGTACTCCTTCACAGACCTCCTCTGGTCCCCAAACTCCAACCACAAAAATTCAAGTCGATTCCTACTCACAGCGGACCTAGCTAGGGTTTCTGAGGCTTTGAAAGTCTTTAGGAGAAGAGGCAAACTCGTCTTTCTCCTGCAGTGTGCTTGGTGGGTTTGAACTGCCAAACTTGCCGTTGGCAGTTCAGCACGTGCCCTCGGAACCTGACATGAGTTCCTCTAGGAGGCCGACGCTGCCATTTGGATGGGGTGCCGAGCCGAGAGCTCGGGATGCTTCAGGGAAGGCGCGGGCCCGTGGAAACAGCCCTTCAGAAACGGAGAGAAACGATTGCTGCGTATTTGGATATTTTTTGGCTAGTAAAATTTCACCGATTTTGTAAAAAATGCTTTTTGAGGCCTCATACGTGGATGTCTCACTTTTCTATCTCTTCCAGAGAATTTTCTTTCTCCCTGAAGCAGACTGGAAACTGCCTGGATTACTAAGTAATTATCTAATTTTAGAGAATGACTAAGGGACATGAGGGGTTAATTCCAATGTAGTCTGGATCCCATTGGTATGAATTTCTCTTTACGATGCTACCCTCCCATGCAAACCTCGTGAAGATATGAATTTTTAAAAACTTTTTATTAAAGTAAAATATATGTTCAGAGGAATACACATATCCTAAGTCCACGGCTTGATGAATTTTCATGAACTGAACACACTGGTGTAAGCAGAATCCAGATCATTACCAGCATGCCCCACAAGTGTCCCGGAGGTCCCCTTCCTGACACTACATCTCCCAAGGGTAACTGGTACCCTGATTTCTTAACACTCTGCGGAAGTGTTGCTGTTTTTGTACTTTATATAAATAGATAAATGCAGTGCATACTCTTTGTGTCTGGTTTCATTCTCTCTGCATAATACTTATGCGATTTCCCTGGGTTGCTCCCTGTAGTTATAGATAGTCCATTCTCAATGCTGCATAACATCTTTAAATGCATCACCATTTATCCATTTTACCATTTATCCATTTTACTAGTAACGAGAATTTAGGTAAGTGAATTTGTGATGACTCTAAATAATAACAGAATTTTACCACAAACTTTTTAAAGCCCTCTCGGATACTTGGGCGCAGGCTACTGTGTGAGGATGGGGTATGCGTGTGTTCAGTGTCCAGGAGGGGTGTCATTGAGTTTCACTTACCCCAGGAGCACACGTTCCAGTGACTCCGCATCTTCACCAACGCGTACAGCCATTTCTTTTTCCTTCACTTTAACCACGATGGTGGTGGTGTTTTGCCATCCAAAGGTACCTCAGTGCTTCTGATTTGCTTTTTCCTGACAACTAAAGCATCTGGACACCTTTTTATAGATGTATTTCCATTTGGAGAGCCTCATTTTATTGTTGTTGTTGTTGTTGTTGAGCCTGTACATGGCTAAACATTCATGGATTCAACCCCACACACATCTACAATTCAGCTACGTGATTGCAGTCTGAGAGCTGGGCAACCATGTTTCCCTTCCTCTGCTAGGGGTTTCCACCTCTGTTGACATCAGCTCACTGCTCGTCGCCTCCTCTGCAGTCTGTCAAGTTGTTGGCATCAGTTCTTACGTGACTGCAATGTTCGTGGAATCCATTTTTACTAGTTGAGCCCTGATGGCATTGCGGTCACATGGTAGCCTGTTAACCTCGAGGTCAGCAGTTCAAAACTTCTAGGTACTCCACAGGACAAAGATGAGGCTTTCTACTCATATAAAGAGTTAAAGTCTAGGAAACCCACAAGGACAGTCTAATCTGTCCTTCGAGACCCACTATGAGTTACAATCAACTTGATGGCAGTGGGGTTTTGTTTTTTTCAAAGTTTCGTCTTAAAAAGACTTCAGAGAATATGGATATCCTTTTGCATAATGTATCTGTTTACTTTTTAAATTGTAGTTAAAAACATAGATAGCAAAACAGGCGTTATTTGTACATGTGCCAGCAAGTGATACGGTTACACTCTTTATGTTGAGCAACCACTCTTGCTGCCTTTTTCCAGATCATCCCACCACCACTTACATGAACTCAACGCCCCTGAGTGAGGATTCCTTTCTGTGGTAGTCTTTGATTTCCGTACATATTTGCTTATTTCATGATGTCACTCACAAACTGCCGCCGAGTCCATGCTGCCGCATAGCAACCCTCGTGGGTCTCTGCGACGGTACTCCTCTGCAGGAGTAAGAAACCTAGGCTTTCTGCATCGGAGCTGCTGGCGATTCGGAACTGCCGAGCGTGTGCATGACAGTCCAATGGTAACCACTACGCCACCAGGGCTCCCGATTTCATGCTAGGTGCGATCAGACAGGATTTGCTTTTGTGACTGACTTATTTCACTCTGCGGGCTATTTCCAGAGCTCATGCATCACAGCAAGCATCAGCGCGTCCTCTCTCCATGGCTGAGTACGACTCCGTGGTATGGGTGGACCCTCCTTAGGTCATTGTGCAGAGTGCTGCATGAATGTGCACACATGCCCATTAAAATAAAAGTCTGCTTTAGACATCTTGGCAAACTATGTAATCACGCTCATTTTTCTCATTTGTTAAATTAGGATCTTAATATTTAGACTTTTCATGAGGAATAAGAGAGATAGATGTGTTTATAAAGTCGGCAGCCTAGTGTCAGCTCCTGACTCACAGGAAATGCTTGGTAATTTGTAGCAGTGCCTAGTCGTCACCGCCAGAAGAATGAACAAGCCAGTCTTGGAAGAACGACCAGGATGCTTTTTAGATGTGAGGATGGTGAGACTTCATTTCCCTCATTCTGGGCATGTTGCCAAGGGAGATCTGTCCTTGGAGAAGGACATCATGCTTGGTAAGGTCGATGACCAGCGGGAGAGTAAGCCAATGACATGGGTTGGCATAGCCAGGTACAGCAATGCACTCAAGCACAGCCAACAGTGGTGAGACCATGTTTCACTCGTTCTATATAAAGCCAGTCTGCGTGGCAGCAACCTAACAACATCATGCATAGGGTTTCCGTCCATGTTTGCCGAATAAATGAATTGCGAAAATATCTTTAAAATGAAATTATAACAAAACTATGTTCATATTAGCTGCGCCTCGGTGGAAAACTCAGTGTTTTGGAGTGGGATGAGGGAAATCTACTTATTTTTTACTCTATCTTGTACTTTAAAAAAATGAAACTGTATGAATGTATATCCCACTTTTAAAAAAACCATAAAAGGTAAAGTTATCAGAAGAAGAGGTGATTTATGGAAATGAAATATTCTGTAGTTAAATTGAATTGAAGTCTATATTGCATGTGCTGCCGAGTGCACACAGGGAACAGATGGAGGATTGGCATGTTTATAGGAGACGGTAAAGAAAAGTTATTTAAAGAAATAGATTTACCATTAGTTGTGTATGATGTCAATGAATTTATACAGAGATTATGGAAAGGAACAGAGAGGAATTGCTTATGTATTCTCAGTTTCAATAATATTTGAGTGTTTCCCACATTAAAAAGATTGGATCTGAATTTAACATTGGAAAATAAAAATATATTGGAAGAAATACAGTAGTGTCTAGTATAGTGTCTCAAGATTTTCAGAGGTTTGAAATAAAGTATTTTGGTTCTGGATTTGTGAGAATGGACACACAGATGTCTGTGTTTCTTAGAATTTTGTTATTAAGAAAAGAAAAAAGGTATTTTCCCATTTAGGAGAATTTTATGTTGCATTTATCCCTGCTAGTTGTCTCTGAGTGACTCAGCACGAGAAGCGACAGGTGTGTGTGTGTGTGTGTGTGTGTGTGTGTGCCTGCCTACCTATTTGTATGTCAATTACTATTCATAAACTGGCAATGCATTATTTTGAACAATGCTTTACAGCTTACCAATTAGTAAATAGACACCTTTTTATTCTTTATGCTAACTCCTGAAAAGAATAGGCATTGCTACCTCCGTTTCACAGGTAGAAGAAGTGAGGGTCAGAGGAGCTAAGAAAAGTGAGCGATTAGGAACTAGAAACCAGTTAAGTCCTGAAAACAATCCCCAATCCAGTTTGTGTGGTGACCACTGTGTCTCTGGTGAGGGTAAATAGACATATAGGTAGCTATGTAGATAGATAGCTACCTGCCATTGTACTTATCTCCTTCACATGCATTGCGTATTCACATGTCCTCATGCACAACAGAATAAAGCATTGCCTAATCTTGCACCAGCCCCGCATTCACTGTCATGTTCAAGCCCATTGTTATGACTTTTGTGCCCGTCCATCTCACGGAGGACTTCCTTCATTGGCCCTCAACCTCACTAAACAAGAACTTGTCATCTAGTCATTGGTTCTCCTCATAATGTGAATTGAACAAAGTTCTGTTGTGATCCATAAGGTTTCACTTGCCTGATATTCAGAAGCAGATTATCAGCACTTTTCCCCCCTAGTTGGACTTAGAAGGAAGATCTGCTGAAACTTGTCCACCGGAAACGACCCTGCTGGTATTGGAAATCACAGTAGCACAACCTCCAGTACCATAGACATGCAACATCTGATGGACAGCCTTTAGGGCTGACATAAGACACGCTGAAATGCTAGGATAGAGCACAGTGAAGGTTGGAATGAAGCCTGCTTTGGCAGTCATCACCGCGAAGGTGTAATTGTGATGTTGTGGTTGTACAGTGCCTCCACACCAGTCAAGTCTACCCTATGGGGATGTCCTAGGGCTTGAGTTGGGCATCTGTATTCAATTTAATTGCTTTTGAATGGTTCACTGGCCGTTGTATAGAATCCCAAAATTCACACTGCCATCAAGTCAATTCCAACTCATAGCAACTCTATAGGACAGGCTATAACTGCCCCTTTTGGTTTCTGAGGCTGTAGGTCTTTAGGAGAGCACTCAGCTTTCTCCTCTGGAGTGACTGGCTGGTTCCAGTTGTCACCCCAAAGCCTGACTCTGTAATGGACCTGGGCACCTTTGCTTACGGTGTGGCTTATTTGTAATTATCCTTAAAATCCATCATCTTAATAACATTACCTGGACTGCTCTTCCTCTCAGATTTCTTCAATTATGACTTCTTCCATTAAATGATAATCACTACTAGATTTTCCCTCCATTTACCTGGGTGTGTGGAATGGTAGCCAGGGGAAACACTTTCCCCGTCATGGAGAACAATCTCCTCACAGCGTTACAAATGAGGGGGCTGAATCCAAAGAAGCAAAATAATGTTGAGCATCACAATGAGGAAGAGGGATGGGAACATGGGAAGATTTTCTGCAGAAGTTGATTCCGTTGAATTTTAATAAAGGCAAATATCTTATGGGAAGAGAATGATTGCTTTGTCTACTACCAAGAACTTTATCTATCTAGGTACCACTGTTCTTAAATATTCCCAAGTTCAGAAGTATAAATTCAGGCAAGGTATCACCTCAAGAATACTTTATTACATCTTGGGTTCAGGGCTGATGTGATTCCTTGATTCTGTGAATCATGCAGGTCACCACCAGCAGGGTCTTCAGAGAATTGTGTTCATGATCTTTTCTCTGGACAAGTTTGCAGAGAAACAGCTTTCTATGGAGTCAAACCAAGCTTTATAGCTTTTCTTTAAGGAATACCAGATTCCTGGAAACCAAATAGAATTTTGAGATAGAGTTTTCCTCATTGGATAGAGCTTTTTTGTTTTTCCCCCCTCTCTTTCCATTTAAGCAAGATCTTTGTTGACTTAAAGGAAAAAAATGAGGACACGCGCTGGCGTTTTATCTGTTCTATCTCATCATTTTCTAGACCTCGTCTTAGTCCTTTCTTGAGCAGATAAAGTGGCAACACCGAGACTGAAGCACCATTCATTTCTGGTTGTCTTCTGAGGCTCTTCTGGGTGGGTGTAGACTAGTGGAATATTTAACCTCTTGTGCTCACTTCTTAAGCACCCCGCACTCACTCACTGCCATCAAGTTGATTCTGATGCATAGAATCCTGCAGAACAGAATAGAATTGCTCCACAGAGTTTCATAGGCTGTACCTCTTTATAGGAGCAGGGAGCTTCAGCTTTCTCCTGCTGAGCATCTGGTGGTTTCGAACTGCTGACCTTGCAAGTGAAAAGCCCAAATAATAACCCAGTGATGATGAAAGTATCTAGAAGGGATAAAATACATGTTTGAAGTTGCATTTCCTATTTCATTAAAATAGGTGCACTTAGGTTAAAGACAGTCTTAGTCCAGGTTGACTAGAGAAACAAATTCATTGACACTCATATATATGTATAAGAAAGAGCTTTACATCCAAGAGCAATTGTATATTGAGAGAACATCCCAGCCCAGTCCAGATCAAATCCATCAGTCCCACATGAACCCATGTGCCTGATACTAGTCCATAACTTTCTCTTCAGATTCACGTAGCACATGCAATGATGCCAAATGCAGAAACATTGCAGGCCGGTGGGTGAAAAGTCTTGTGGATCCAGTGGCAGCGGAAGCATCTCAGTGCTGGTGTGGGTCTCCATGTTGCTTCTCCACAGGAAGGTGAAGCAGAGAGAGAGTGTGGCCCACCTCAGGGAGAAAGAGAGGAAGTTCCCAGAATCTTCCTCATAAGAAGGCCATGCCCACAGAAGGCACCATCAGGCTGTGACCTGATTGACAGGCTAGACTCCACCCCTATACTTGTTTATCAAGTTTATATGAAATTATGTAACTACCACAAAGGCCTGTGAACTTATGCTTTTTCTATGGTGGCCATAAACTTGGTAATAGTTATCATAGAAATTTCTATTTGGGTGATATTAATAGACAAGGACACTGTCATGGAATGTATTCAATTCCTTTCTCTGCTCCATACTTGCCATAAGATAGAATCAACTCCATGCAGTGGGCATGCTTTGGGTTGGAGCTTTCTATTACAATGGAAGTCAGTAGAAGCTCAATTAATAGAAATATTGGCTTTAAGGAATTGAAATTCATACCATTCATTCGGTTTAGTGCATTTTAATCACTTCCGAGTCTAATAATTCCACCTCTTTTTCTTTATATAACAATGACTGAGAACATCAGTGTGCTGTTGCCTGAGATATTTTTAGTCAGCAATTGTTAAGTAAATATAGGCTGTGTGTGAATACAGTTCATGCTAGGAGATAGTTGGAGATTATAAGAACTTTCTAATCAGGTTTAGAAGATGCTGTTCTAGCTGTGTATCTATGTATATATTATTCTCAAGTGACCTGGCTTCCCAGGCATCAGTGACAAGGATGAGTTGTGGAACTGTCATGCTATGTTTTTCCCATGGGCTTCCCCCTGGTAGTTCTCTGTGGGCATGATTTGTCATGTATGTCTGAGTGATGGGTATCCCACACAATCTCCATGGAGGAATATAGTGGAGGTGATTAACTGAACCCTCAAATCCCTGATCCCCTTCCTTTATTACAGAGTTACTTCTGAGAAGTAGCTTCCCAGCAGGAACTAATTTCCCACGGCTTCTTGCATCTTGGCATAGAGTGTTTCTCATAGATAGAGTGCAGACAGAAGGGTGTGCCACTGCCCAGAAGACATGCCTCGTTCACGTTCTGTCCCAGCTCTTTACTGGCTGGGTAGAATGAGGAGCACTTACCTTGTACCTGAGTAAGAAGTCAATTTCTACGAGATGTGAGCTTTTATTCTTTTCTCTTGGCTAGTATTATCCCATGATAGGAAATAGAGCTCCTTGGATAGCCACCCTATATTGATCAGAATTGACATCCTGTGGCGACCTGACCTGGTAGAGGAAAGCAAAGGCTGGCCTCTGTTTCCTGTGTCCATAACATTCATAGATGGATATAAATATGTGATTGCAAAACTCATACTCTCAAAAAAAGTTCGAACAATTCAATCACTCAAATGTACGAGATGTAAATTATATACCAATAAAACTGTTGGAGGGGAAAAAACACCTCGCGCTCTCTAGATTTATAAATCATCTTCCTAAAGGTTCAGCCCATTGGGAGGCTGTATTAAATAGTGGTACGTGTGCAGCCTGTGGATCCAGAATGTCTAGAAGTGGATCTTGTCTACTTTGCTTACTGTCTATGTGAACTAGGACAGCTGCGTAACGTTCCCGTGTCCATCTCTTCACCTGTACAATGAAGATCGTAATATGAACGGCAGCGCACAGTCGTTACAGGGAGTCAAACGAGTTAATATACCCAGGTGATTAAGGTGGTTCTGGTTTGTGGTAAGCACAAAACACACATTATGTTATAATAATTATTCAGGGACCTTGTTGTTGTGGTTTAGCTTAAGAACTTCTACACACCTTTATGAGATCCTTGTGCATGTAGATGAGACGATATCTTTTTTCCATGGTAGTGCCAGAAGAATTTAGGATGTCTTTTCATGAAGGGAGGATTTTATTATTAACAGGATAGAGGTAAATTTAATAATAAAATAAAAATCCACATGTTGATGATGGCAGAGACTGGTGATAGTAATCGTTTATTCTTTAGTGTGTACTATGTGCCAGGTGTTGGTTTTAACTTACACACTTTAATTCATTCAGTCATCACAACCGCCCACAAGCTAACAACTATTGTTTTCTTTATTTGACTGATGGGGCCTGAGGAAGACAATGAAATTAATCATTAGAGATCACATAACTGTTGTTGATTTAAGGAGCCCTGATGGCACTGTCAGGTTAAGTATTGGCCTGTTAGACACAAGGTCTGGAGTTCAAAACCACTAGCCGTGCCTTGGGAGAAAGGTGAGATGACCTGATCCCATAAGGGAGCGGCCTAGGAAATCCCATCTAGTGTCTCTGTGAGCCTGGGAGGTTGGTTGTTGACTCACATACAGGCAGCCTGGTTGCAGGCTTCTTGTGTGGGGAATTCGCATTTGTGTTTAATACCTAGTTAAACGGGGTGTTGTTCACCAGCCTACCGCTTTTTGAGGTGCTGGTTGTATTGTTGAAGACCTCACGCTGTGTTGCAGTCATCTGTTCATGAGACCTTTGTGCATGTAGATGAAATGGACTCTTCTCACATGTCAAACCTATGTGTTACCAACAGATTGTGATAAAATCCAGGTTCTGTTTCAGTAGGTCTCGGGTGGGACGTGAGATGTTGTATTTCTAACAAGTTTCCAGGGGATGGTGTTGCCACAGCTGCTGCAGCTGCTCTGTTTTCATAGTCTGGGACCAATATTCTCTCATTTGCCTTTGTACTATTGGCCCCTAACAAAGAGTGGGCACCCAGCAAATTTCTACTGAATGTTTTCATGGATGAACTCTTCTTTCCCAGGTGAAAGATTTTCGAAAATAAAAACCAAAAGAAATAACGAAAGAAAATAATGCTGCAAACTAGAACTTCAACATGAGTGTAGCCCTCAGGTGACCTTCATCAGGAGGAGAAAAGAGAAGAGAGTCTCTGAGAAGTGACATCTAGTAAGAGTTTAACATCTAGGAAATGGAAAGCAAGATTAATGAGACCGATTGGGAACAACCGAATCAATTGGTGGTTAAGCATTGAGAAGATGAAATTAGTTTTAGCACTTGTGGTTTTAATAGCATGGATTTTGAAATGATGCGCTGGCTGTGTCTCTTAATGTTATGTAAAATTTAGCTCCGTGCATTCATGCATCAAAAAGTCATTTTAACCATTTCTAAGTACGATACTGTGACTGCGAAGTTTGAGCCTGATAACCTTGGGTTGGTTTCATGGCTCATTATTTTTCTGCTGTGGAAATGCTATGGCTCACTGATTGTGTTTCCTTTTGGAACTTTGTTCCTGAAGTGTGCTTCGGCTCTCCACAGCTCGATAAAGGCAGAGTTTAATTTCTGTGGGGCCAGTGTCCATCATAGGCCTCACCTTTGCCTTTCCAGGGGTTCTCTGGCCAGAATTGCAACCCTGTTAGTTTTAATTTTTATTCTTTTCATCATTTTAATGGGGGTGTGCACAACTTTTATCACAATCCATCCATCCATCCATTGTGTCAAGCTCATTTGTCCATTTGTTGCCATCATCATTCTCAAAACAGTTGCTTTCTACTTGAGCCCTTGATAATTTATAAATTATAAATTATTATTATTTTTGGCAACCCTGTTATTTTAAGATTAAAATCACCCCCAGGAAGTTTGATTAAAATGGTAAAAAGGAAACAAACGTCCAAAGAAAATAGGCGTCATGCACACTTGGTGTAGATATGCAAATAAACGAATGCATGTGTTTCTTTTTGCCTACTCGCCTGTACCTTGTATTAGAGCCTGCATCCTGAGCAGCTCAGTTCGCAGCAGGCTGTGGGTAACAGTGACAGCCCCAAGCCCATTTGCAGAACCCGCCGCATCGATTAAACGTCCACCGATTCCTTCTGATCGTTGACCAAGGATGTGGAAAATCATGCCCTAAGGAAGAGTACATTGAAGAGTGGATTCCCTCCGCCCTCTCGAGCCAGCCCAGGGAGAGGCAGTCTCTCAGGGGCTTTGCTGGGCGGACCTTGATGAACAGTACTGAGGTGGCGTAGTCGGGAGTCATGCCCTTTCAGTTGTGCCCTGACCGCCTTGGTCCGAAGGCCCTGGACTCATCTTATAAACTCTTCTGTTTCATGTAATGTATGTGTCCCAATCATGTCCTTGTTCCACTTCTGCAGTCCCGGTGTGATGTATTGCTGGGATATATTGATTGGCCACCAATCATGACTTTGTGTCAGTTTCCTTTGTTCCATGCCTTCTGTAATTAGCATGTGACTGGGACTCCCTGGTCACTGTCCTAATCTGATGCTAAGGGCCTCCCTCATCAGGAGCATGTGCCCCTGTCTTTGGGTTGTCTTTGTCCCTGTTAAGGCTGAACAAATCCTCTCCTGAAATGGGGTTTGAGACTGGGGTCTGTCTTGTACTGTAGAACAATGTATCAATCCAAAATCCAACCCACTGGCAGTGAGTTCATCCGACTCACTGCAACGCTACGCAGCCTCAGTTCTCAACCCTCCCAAGGCCACGGCCCTTTCATACAGTGCCCCATGTTCTGGTGACCCCAACCATAATGTTATTTTTGTTGCTACTTCAGCACTGTAATTTTGCTATTGGTATGAATCATAATGTAAATATCGGATATGCAGGATTTTATTTTCATTGTTATAAATTGAACATAAAGCACAGTGATTAATCACAAAACAATATGTCATGATATATTGTGAAATATTTATTTCTAATTACAAATAAATGAAATGTTGTCTTGAAACATGGGTAGCAGTCTTCCAGCCAGGTACTCACATGTGAGTGTATCTGCATGTGGGTGGACCCGCCTGGAGACGGACAGAGGAGCGGTGGAGCGGCTGTTTTCCAATGGTCTTAGGCAACCCCTGTGAAAGGGTCGTTTGACCCCCAAAGAGGTCACGACCCACTGGTTGAGAACCGCTGCTACGCAAGCAATACAAAAATCAATATTTGTCTATGCTACAAGGCATATATACTGTACACAGAGCATGCAGAAAAATATACTTCCTTTAGTTTTCTAGAGCTGAAATCAGAAGCGAGTAGTAACAAATTTAGGCTGAGTTTAATTGCTGTGAATGATTGAAACCGAGGCTTATTCTTATCTTCCTAGGACTTAAGCTATTTCAGGCTTCAAACATTCTTGTTTTGACCTATGAAACTGAGCACTTCTGGTTAACAGAAAATTATTAGTCAGAGACAAGCTATTTGGTTATTCTTATGAACATGTCTTCTGTGATATGCCTTCACACTGTCTGCTCCCTCACCCCTGACATTTCAGAACGGATCAGCCACTTTTCAAATTTCTATTTGATTTGGGGTCTCACTCAAATTAACCTTGTTAATCAAACCAAATTACCAAGGCAGTCACTTGCCTAACCTTGGTTAAAACTGCAGGGCAAGTTCAGAATTGCTTCATACATACAGCTCCCAGAAGTTCAATAATGATGTTTAGTGTGTGTGGTCTTTGTGACAAGTAGCAATGTCCTTTATGTGATAAGCAATTAAAATGGCATCAATATTCACTAATGTCTTGCACCAAGGGATTATAATTGTGCAAAGCCTAGGGACCCCGGGAGCATGATGGATAACGTAAGAAAACCACAGTTGTCATGGAAAAGCTAATGATCATTACTTTTCATGGATGAAACTTTCACATTGCCAATAAAACCTTTCAAATGGGTGGACGCATATCCCTCAGGAAACATGTTTAGGCATTGTTAAAATCTGTTTTTCTCTCTTCCATATCCCCGAAGCCCCTTTAAGAGATTGATTATTTAATGTTGAGCCTTGTTTCATTTCATGCTGCTTTCTGTTGATATCTTGTACTTGAACTATGAAGGCTGGCTTGCGCATCGTTAAAGCAGCCAATAAAGCATGGGCATTAAGGGGCTACTGAGATAGCAAGATGATGATAAAAGTGCTTTCTTAATAACAGTAAAACTCCCTTTTAAGGACAGAAAGACTATGAACTTCATGGAAAATAGTACTATGCAATGTTGATGATGTGGTTGTTTTGGAAAAAGAATCCACATTATTTGAACAGCTATGAAAAACAGACACCGAGCCCACTTCCATTGCACTAGTTCTGATTCCTGGTGACCCAGGGTGTTGCAATGCTGCTGAATGGATGCAGTCCCTCTGGCTCAGCCCCTGGAGCAAAAGCAGCATGGGGGGGTCATCCTGGGGATGAGCCCACAGCCAACTCTCCGGCTTTGAAGAATCAGTAATTGGCAGGATTTAGGGACAAATCCAGGCTGTGGAATCCTAGTATGAGTAGGATTACATAACTGCCTCAGGAAGAGGTCTTCAGTTCTCTTGAATAAATATAGAATTAAAAAATATACAATAGAAGTGTTGTTTTTTCAGTAGCATTTTCCATCAAGTCAGTGCTGCCTCATGGCGCCTCGTGGGCAGAGGAGAACAGCTCCCCAGGAATCTCAGGGCTATTCCATTCGGAGGCCGATGACCACGCCTTTCTTCCAAGGTGTTGCCCAGTGAGCTTTACCCACCAACCTGTTGGCTAATAGTTGAGCACTTAACTGTTTGCACCACCATGGCATTTTTTAAAGAACACTCAAGTGACAGTTGGACTGAGTGAGAGAGAGACAGAGAAATGTATGTCTGCGCTAGCTCAAGTATCATTTGTTATTAAGTTCAATCGCATTGTTTTCCACTCACAGAGGGCTTTGAACCATAGAACAAATAACTGCCTGACCCAACACTATCCCCACAATTGGTGCTGTGTTGGAGTCCATCATTAAACTGCTGTGCTGATCCATTTGCTGAAAGCCTGCCTCTCTTTTGTTGACCTTCTATTTTACAAGCATGATGTCCTTCTCCAGCAGCCAGTTCCTTCTGCTGATTCGTTCAAACTACATGAGCAGCCTTTGCTTCTGAGGAGCATCCTTCAAGACAGACCTGTTCATGCTCCTGGCGGTCCACGGTGTAGCCCACATACTTTGGCAACACCATAATTCAAAGGCACTAATGGTTCTTCACATTTCTTAGTCATCGTCCGACCTTTGCACCCCCACGAAGCAGCTGGAATCCATGGCTCGGATAGGGGATCTTTTGCAGCAGATGTAGCCGGTGCAATGTGCACTTTAATTCCTTGTCAGCTTCTTCTCTGAGCATGTGTGGTAGATCCAAGTAAAATGACCTTCTGAGAACATCAAGCTTCTCCCTTTGTTGTGCTGCTATTTATTGGTTTGGTTGTGAGAAATTCTGTGTTCTCTACATCGATGTGCAATTCTTTTTGAAGGCCATAGTTTTGTTTTAATCGTCATCAGTAAGTGCTTCAAGTCCTCTTTTCTTCCAGGATTCCACTGTGATGCACAGCCTTCCTGAATTTGACCATGCACTCTCCTCTGTTTAAATGCCCGCGTTAGCAATCCTTAGTCCTACATACTCTCCTGGAACCTGCTTGAATTTATAGAAGCTCCCTGTTGATGTGCTGATGCTACAGTTCCTAAATGAGCTTTAGCAGAATTTCACTTGTGTGATATAACACTGGTCAATACTTTCTGCATTGTGTTGGATCACCTTTCTATGGGATGGACATGCATACAGATCTCGTTAGTGAGTTGGGCAGGCAGTTGTCTTCCAGATATCTTGGCATAAACAAACCAGCGCTTCCAGTGCTACACGAGCTTATTGAAACATTTCAGTCGGTATTCTGCCAAAATCTGAGTCCTGGTTTTTGATGATGCCTTCAGTGAGAGTTAGCCTTCTTCTCTCAACACCATTGCTTCTTGATCAGATGGAACCTCCTGAAATGGCTGCGTGTTAACTACTTCTTCTTGCTATAGTGACTCTTGTATCCATTTCTTCCATCATTTTTGATGGTTCTTGCATCATTCACTATTTTGTCCATTGAGTCTTTCAATATTGCAACTCAAGGATGGGTTTTTCTTCCATCATAAATATCATTTATTACATCTTTGTTAGTAACTCTCATTTTTATTAAGCCTCTATTTCTAATATTTCATAGTATTGGAAGAAAAAGTTGTCTTTCTTTCCCCAAGTTGCATGAAGTTGAGGTCTGTTTGGGGTCTCAATAGCATTTGTTTTGTTACATCACGATCCCCGTGTGTTGTGGGTTTTTTTCTAAGTACTTCTACAATAATCCTTTGAGTTGAGAAGAAACAGCTTCTGCACTTAAAATGATCTTTATGCTGGGTATACTTGAGAGTATTTTTCAGTGTCAAAAAAAGTACTTGCTTCTAAAATAGACAAGAAAATTGCTTTTATGTGTATATGTCAAGAAACCAAAACTCTTAGAGAAAAATTATCATCTTTGTGAACAGGCAGATAAGTGAAAAAAAATCATGTCCTTTTTTTATACTGAAATATAGTTATTTCCATAGACATCTGATTTACAAAGACTAGTTATACAGTAATGTTTCTCAAAATCTATTTGAATTATATATAGCAATGATATGATAAGCTTATAACTTCTTATTTAAGTATTTCATATCAAAGTCATTGATGTGCAGTGCCTGAAATGAAGATTAATTTAATTAATTCAGATTTTCAATTTTATATTCACTTAATACAAGATAAATTTTAGAAATACACTCAGGCTTTCCAGATACAATGATCCTGATTTTTCCATCTGACAGAAAATTTAAATGATGATTGTCTAAGTTAAACAATACTGTTTTGATTTTAAAAAGCGCTTTATTGTGAATTAGATGAAGGTTTACAACTCAGATACTCATTTTTGTATTCAACAACTTGACTTACCTATCCTTCCAATACCTTGCTCAGTCCCGCTCCTCTCTTCTTTTTACCCTCTCCTTCTTGTAGGGGATTAACTTCCCCTTTATCCAAGTTTGGAACCCTGCTGGCAGAGTGGTTATGCACTGGACAGTGATCTGATAATTCTGCAGTTTGCAAGGACCAGCCGTTCCATGGGAGGAAGGTAGGGCTTTCTACTCTCATAACCAGTTACAGTCTGGCAAATTCACTGTTCCATTCTGTTCTGTAGGGTCACTATGAGCCAGCATGGACTTGACTGCAGTGAGTTTGTTTTGTCGTTGTTGTTGACTCCAAGTTAACACCTATCCATCCTCTTGCCCTTTGCACCCCATTCTTTCATTTTCCCTTTCACTTCTGGAAGCCATCAATTTCTGTTTCTTTTGATATGAAGATCTTTATCTTAATTTTTTCCTTCAAAAGAAATCATTTTATTAGGGACTCATACAACTCTTATCACAATCCATACATCCATCCATTGTGTCAAGCACATTTGTACATATATTGCCAGCATCATTCTTCAAACATTTCCTTTCTATTTGAGCCCTTTGTATCAGCTCCTCATGTTTTTTTCTCCCCACCCTCTCTCCCTCCTGAGCCCTTGATAATTTATAAATAATTATTTTTTGTCATGTCTTACACTGACCGCCGACTCCCTTCACCCCATTTTCTGTTGTTCTTCGCCCTGGGGCAGGTGGTTACACATTGATCATTGTGATCAGTTTTCCCTTCCCTGCTTCCCCCATCTCCCCACCTCCCCCATACCCGCCCCTTCCTCCTACCCTCCTGGAATGCTACTCTCATTATTGGTCTTGAGGGGTTTATCTGTCCTGGGTTCCCTGTGTTTCGAGCGCTTATCTGTACCAGTGTACATGCTCTGGTCTAGCCGGGTTTATAAAGTAGAATTGGGGTCATGATAGCGGGGGTGGGGAGGTGGGGGGAAACATTAAAGAACTGAGGTCATGATAGCATGCGGGGAGTGAGGGTGAGGAGGGGAAGAGCATTAAAGAACTGGAGGAAAGTTGTATGTTCCATTGGTGTTGTACTGCACCCTGGCTGGCTCCTCCCTTCCTTCTGACCCTCTCACAACATCTGCCCTTTTGTGATTGACTAACTTCACTCTGCATACCATCCTCCAAATCCATTCATATCATAAGGTGTATTTACAGTTCATCATCTTTTTGGTGGACGTGTAGTATTCGATTGTGTGTATGTACCCTTCTAGTGGTGAACAGTAGGGTTGGTTCCATCTTTGTGCTATTGTGAATGGTACTGCAGCGAACACACGCGTGCAGTCCTATGCTCCCGCTTTGCCCTTTATTTATTTAGGTTCTCTACTAAGGAGCAGGATTGTTGAGTTTTGGGGGTTTCTCTTCTCAGTTGTTTGAGGGAGCCCCATAGAACTTCCGACAGTGGTTGTCCTGTTTTCCAGTCCTGCCAACTCTGTATGAGGGTTCCAATCTCTTTGTGTTCTTTTTAGCATTTGTTGTTTTCGGGAATTTCCTTTCTTTTTTAACTTTGCTATCAATGCTGGGGTGAGATGGTGTCTCAGAGTTTTTTTGGGTCTGCACCTCTCAGATGTCTGCTGATAATGAGCATTACCTCATGTTTGTTGGCCACTTGGAGGTGTTCTTTGCTGAATGGTCTATTCATGTCTTCTGTCAATTTTTAAATTATATTATTTGCCCGTTTCTTGTTGAGATGGTGCCATTTTCTATAGCTTTTGAAGACCAGCTCCTTGTTTGAGATATCATTGCCAATTTCCCCCTGACTGTGCCTTCTCTTTTTTTACTCTTTTGATGACATTTTTTGAGGTACCAACCTGTCTTATTTTTAGGAGATACTTGTTATCTATTTAGTCTTCTGCTGTGTGCTTCATTATGTTTGATAGGGTGCTTATATCATGCATTAGGAACCTTCAATTTGTCTCCCTTTTTTTGGGTCCCAATTTGCAATGTCAACTGTTGTGGGTGACTCAATGATTTGTTTTGTTTTTATTTTGCCTCCTCAAAATACCCCAATAGACTAAAAAAATTAAACTTACTGCCATTAAGTGAGTTCTGACTGACAGTGACCATATACTGTTGTCAAATAGCGTCATCATGCTTGGACTCCACTCATCGGGAATGTTTTAGCATTATGCAATGGCATTGGTGATATTTAGATAATTCATGACATGTGAAGGGTAAAAAGAGTAATGTCTTATATATAACATCAGTAAAAGTGAGATAGATTCCAAAGACATACCATCTTAATAAACCACAATTACCTACGTAATGAATACTTACTCAGAAAATAAAATAATGTTTCTCCTGAGAATTAATTTATGTTTATAATTAATTTGGGACTTAAAAAAACGTGCCAAGCATTATATATGCTGCAAAATTAATTATCTAAGAATGTCTTTAGTCTTTTTACCATGCTAGAGAGAAGTGACTGCCAAGGAAATTCTCCCATGGATACTTGCACTGCATGTGTGTTCCTGTGACGTAGTTCTCTTCCAGTCTCCCTGTCGACCTGCAGCAGAAGAAACAAACGCACTTCGGAATCCTGGAGAATACATACGTGGGCTAAGTCCTGTGAAACATGGCTTTTAAACACATGTTGGTAGCTACATGGAAAATTGAATTGACAGTTTGAAAAGGTAAAAGAGATCATGTGCAGAAAAGAGGAAAAAATTAAGTTTTCACAGTACAGCCGTGAAGACAAGGAATCTGAGGTCCTGGTCAACATTTCTGTTGTTTAATATATGCAGACATGGGATCCAACTTAGTAAAGCATGTCAGTGCGTGACTACATTTTGCTAGGTCCTTGTATAAAAGCATTCTGTGCTATTATATTATGATTATTATTAGGTGCCATTGAGTTGGTTCCAACTCCTAATGACTCTATTTATAATAGAAAAAATACTTCCCAGTCCTATGCCATCCTCACAGTTGCTCCTATGTTTGAGCCCATTGATGCAGCCAGTGTCCATTGATCTTGATGAGGGTCTTCCTCTTTATTTACTTTTTTTTTCATTTTATTGGGGCGGCTCATACAACTCTTATCACAATCCATCCATTGTGTCAAGCACATTTGTACATTTGTTGCCGTCATCATTTTCAAAACATTTTCTTTCTACTTGAGCTCTTGCTATCAGTTCCTCATGTTTCCTTCCCTCCCTCACCCTCCCTCCCTCATGAACCCTTGATAATTTACAATTTTTTTCATGTCTTACACTGACTGATGTCTGCCTGCACCCACTTTTCTGTTGTCCATCCCCCAGGGAGAGGTTATACATCGATCATTGTGGGTAGGTTTCCCCTTTGCCCCCCACCTTCCCCTTCCCTCCTGTCATTACTACTCTCAATATTGGTCCTGAGGGATTTATCTGTGCTGGATTCCCTGTGTTTCCATTTCTTGTCTGTACCAGTGTACATGCCCTGGTCTAGCCAGATTTATAAGGTAGAATTGGGGTCATGAGAGTGGTGGGGAGAAAGCATTAAAGAACTGGCTCATCTCTTCCTTGTGACCCTTCTGTGAGGGGATGTCCAATTGTCTGCAGATGGGCTTTGGGTCTCCACTCCACACTCCCCCTCATTCACTATGATATGATTTTTTTTTTGTTTGATGCCTGATACCTGACCCCATCAACACCTCATGATCACACAGGCTGGTGTGCTTCTTCCATGGAGGCTTTGTTGCTTCTCGGCTAGATGGCCACTTGTTTATCTTCAAGCCTTTAAGACACAAGATGCTAAATCTTTCCTATATCCATTCCTATATGTAGACCTCTATCAATGCCCTTTGCCTCCTAGTTCTTTCCTCTATTTTCTTTTCTTTCCTCTTGTCCCACTATCATGTTCAGCCTTCATTCGCATTTCAGTAATTCCTCTCAGTTACATTGTCCTTGATCAAGTCCTACCAGGCATGCTACGGAGAGTCTTCCTCTTGTTAGCTGCTCTGCTACTTTACCAAGCATGATGTTCTTCTCCAAGGACTGATCTCTCCTGACAACAGGTCCAAAGTGTATGAGAAGAAGTTTAACCCAACTTGCCTCTAAGGAACATTCTGACTATACTTCTTCCAAGACAGACTTATCTGTCCTGTCAGTCTACGGTGTGTCAGTATTCTTCACCAGCACCATAATTGAAATCCATTCATTCTTCTCTGGGTTTCCTTATTCAATGTCAATTTTCACATGCTTATGAGGCAAATGAAAACACCATGGTCAGGGTCAGGTGTACCTTAGTCTTACAAGTGACACCCTTGATTTTCAAGAGGTCTGTGCCGCAGGTTTACTCAAAGTGCTGTGTTGTTTGACCTCATGGTGCTGCTTCCATGAGCCTGCTTGTGAATCCAAGCAAGATGAAACCCTTGACAACTTCAGTCTTTTCTCTGTTTATCCTAATGTTATCTACTGGTCCAATTATGAAGATTTTGGTTTTCTCTCCCCACAGAAGGCTGCAGTCTTTGATCTCCATAAGCCAGGGCTTCAAGTCCACTACAGCAAGCAAAGTTGTATCATCTGCATATCACAGGTTGTTAAGTCTTCCTCCAACCCTGCTGACACATTCTTCTTTATATAATTTGTATGATTTGCCCAACATACATATTGAATAAATATGGTGAAAGGATGCTACCGGACGCAAAACTTCCTTGGTTTTAAACCATGGAGTTCTGTTCACACACTGCCTCTTCATGAATGTTCAGGTTCCTCATGAATATGATGAAACGTAGGCTAAGCTATGACTGTCCAAACAACAAACACCACTGAGTCAATCTGATGCATCTCAACCATTCAGAACAGGGTAGAACTGCCCCTAACAGTTTCCAGGACTGTAATCCTTTGTGGGAGTTAAAAGCTTAGTCTTTCTCCAGAGGAGCAGCTGGTGGTTTCAGACTGCTGACCTTGCAGTTAGAAGCCCAATGTATAATTCATTATGTCACCAGAGTTCCTAGTTATGACTATAAAGTCATGTATTTGACAGTTGATCTAAGATATATCATGGAAACACATAGAGACACTTCCTTAGCTAAAAATCGTCATGGCCACTATGATCACTGCCAGAATGACCTTTTTTTACTTATTCTGTCCGAAAAATTTAAAAAGTGATTTATGACATTTTTTCTTATTGAACTCTTTGACCAACTCTATAAAGCAACCACTAGTAGTGCTAACATTAGGTGAAAAAACCAAGGTAACATAGTCAAGAAAACAGCCTGACATGTATGTGGCTCATGATTGTACACAGGTCCCTCTGACTCAGCAAAGTATGTTAATGAAATTCCAATTTAAGCACGAAGTAATTGTGTGTTAGCACAGTTCCTATGGCACTTGAAAATAAATCTCAACAAGTTAGAGTACTTTACAGCATTCCTAACTCCCCAGCATGTGTATTGTGTTGTCACATAAATACATGTTGGGCCATCTTGGCAAAAGGAAGTTTTAAGTATGTCATTGGGAAGTCTCTCGTTATTGGCTAAACTCTCAGAGTCCTTTTAGAAAAGGAGGTCTTGTTGGGTTTTGATGAAGGACACTTTTGACTTTAAGATCAATTCCAAGTATTTTGAATCCAGGAAAAGTAGAATAATCTTCTAGGCCATTAGGACTGCCCAACATTTTGAGTGGAAGTAGAGTTTGTAAGGATGATGGACATACCTCAGTCTTCTTACTAATTACCACATGGGCACAGGGGATGTCTTTGACACTGAGACTTATGATTGGTCAAATCCAAACTGAACTTTAAAAAATCATTTTATTGAGGGCTCGTACAACTCTTATCAGAATCCATACATACACTCATTGTGTCAAGCGCATTTGTACATTTGTTGCTAATCATTCTCAAAACATTTTCTTTCTACCTGAGCCCTTGGTATCAGCTCCTCATTGCCCCCCTCCCTCTCCATGCCCTCCCTCCCTAACCCTTGATAATTTATAAATTATTTTTGTTTTGTCATGTCTTACACTGTCTGACATCTCCCTGCACCCACTTTTCTGTTGTCTTTCCCCCAAAGATGGGTTATATGTAGATCTTTGTGATTGGTTCCCCCTTTCAACCCCACCCTCTCCTTCCCTTCCTGGTATTGATACTCTCATTATTGGTCCTGAGGGGTTTATCTGTCCTGGATTCCCTATGTTTCCAGCTCTTATCTGTACCGTTTACATGCTGGGTCTAGCCGAATTTGTAAGATAGACTTGGGATCATGATAATGGTGGGGAGAATGCACTAAAGAATTTGAGGAAATTTGTATGTTTCCTTGGTGCTATACTACACCCTGACTGGCTCATCTCCTCCCCACAGCCCTTCTTTAAGGGGATGTCCAGTTACCTACAGATGGGCTTTGGGTCTTCAATCCACACTCCCCCTCCTTCACAATGATATGATTTTTTGTTCTTTGATGCCTGATACCTGATCTCTTCGACACCTCGTGATCACACAGACTGATGTGCTTTTTCCAAGTGGGCTTTGTTGCTTTTCAGTTAGATGGCCAATTGTTTATCTTCAAGCCTTTAGGACTCCAGATGCTATATCTTTTGATAGCCGGGCACTATCAGCTTTCTTCACCACATTTGCTTATGCACCCACTTTGTCTTCAGTGATGGTGTTGGGAAGGTGAGCGTCATGGAATGCCACAAACTGAACTTTCTAACAAGTAATATATAGTAGGGGGAAGGGCTTGTCTTTCAGATGATCCACCATTTATTCTATTTAAAGGCAATCTAAGTTTTTTGTGAAGTATATACTCTGATTTAGAAGAAGAACCTTTTGAGGTGGATACTCCAACTTTTACTGGAAACTGTTCTGGAGATTTGATTGCTTGCTTTCATACTGGCTCTAATATTTTACCTCATTTTCCATTTTCAGAAAACTTAGATTTTATTAATTGGCGCATTAAATTCTCCAATTAATTAAATAGGAAAATTTGTAGATCAATACCTAGATCAAAAGATCTTGTCTGTTATTGGAAAGATTTACTTAAAATTTCTCTCTGCAGAGGTATTCCTTGGGCACTGAAATAAAGTACATATTTATTTAGAATTAATGAATTCAAAGTGACTGTGAAGAAAAGAAACACAGATGTAAAACATTAAGGCCACTAATCAGAAATAAAGATAAACTGCTAAGGTAATGTGTGTGTCAATAGGAGCAACAGATTTATTTTCCAAATTCTATCGACAGGCATATCTATCACACGTATTTGCACTGGCTTTGCGTAATTCTGTTTCTGATCGCTTTTCCTTGTCTTGGCATTCTGTGTTGTTGATTGTACAGGCTACTGGGTTTGGGGGTGGAGCTAAGTATGACACACAGGTAGTGAATGGAGCAAAACTTTAATTACTACAGAAAAAAAAAAAGAGAGGGGAAACCAGGTCAGCTTCGCTAGTGAGCACTGGGGGCTGTGGCCAGTGGATTGTTGCCTCAAGTCCACACAGGCTGGTTTCCTTGTGCTGCAGTAGAGAGACATCACTCCCTCCCTGCCAGGAACAGATAGTATGTTTCATTTAAAACATAAATTAAAAAACAAAATGAGGTTTTTTTTTTAGCAGCTCAACATGTAGTTTCTTTTTAAATTATTTTTTAAAGAATACCTTTATTGGAGGCTCTTACATCCTATCGCAATCCATATCTCCTTCCAGTATGTCAGCACATTTGCACATATGTCACCATCCTCATTTTCAAAGAATTCTCTTCCCACTTGAGCCCCTGATATCTGCTCCCCCTCCCTCATGAATCTTTGATAAGTTATAGATTATTTTTTCCTTATCTTACACTGTCCTCCGACACTTCTCACCCACTTTTCCATTATTCATCCTTCCAGGAGGGGGTTCTAGATTGATCCTTGTGATCAGTTCCCCGTTTCTCCCCCCACCATCCCCTAACCCTCCTGGTATCTCTACTCTCCCTGTTGGCCCTGATGGGTTTATCTATCCTGGATTCCCTGTGTTGCCGGCTCTTATCTGTAGCAGTGTGCATGTTCTGGTCTAATCTGATTTGTAAGGTAGAATTGAGGTCATGCTAGTGGGGTGAAGGAAGCACCAAATAATTAGAGGAAATTTGTGTTTCCTCAGTGCTATACTGCACCCTGACAGGCTCACCTCTTTCCTGTGACCCCTCTGGGAAGGGATGTCCAATTGTTTATAGATGAGCATTGGATCTCCACTCCATGCCCCCCACCCCAATTCACCTTGACTATGGTTTTATTTTATGTCTTAGATGATTGTTACCTGATATCGTCAACACCTCATGATTCACACAGGCTGATGTGCTTCTTCCTTGGGGGCTTTGTTGCTTCTCAGCTAGATGGCCACTTGTTTATCTTCAAGTCTTTAAGATCCCCAGATACTGTATCCTTTGATACCTGGGCACCATCAGCTTTCTTCACTACATTTGCTTACGCACCCAATTTGTCTTCAGTGATCTTGTTGGGAAGGTGAGCATCAAGAATGCTGGATTGTTAGAACAAAGTGTTCTTGTGTTAGGGGAGTACTTGAGTCAAGGCCCAATGTCCATTGGCAACCCAATTCTTAGCATATAGATATGATTACATAGTTCTATTTCTCTCTCTCTCTATATATATATATATACATATATATATATATAATGTACATGCCTGTATTTAGGCCTCTATAAATGTCTTTTGCCTCCTGGTTCTTTCCTCTATTTCATTTTAATTTCCCTTTTGTCCCACCATCATATTTGGCCTTTTTTTCAGCTTTAGTAATTCCTCACTGCTACATTGCCCTTGATCAAACCTCACTAGGCATCCTATGACCATCTTTCCATTGATTTTAGTTCACTTGTTCCCTTGTCCCTGGGTTGGTCCCCCTCCCCTTCCTTTCTCTCACCTCCCCTTTTCCCGTATCCCACTGGAACCATTGGACCCATTCTTTTCATCTCCGAAGTATTTATCCCACCTATGCTACCTAGATAGACATGCAGATACATTAATAAGTGCAAAAAGCAGGCAAAGTCAAATAAAACAACAAAGGAAGTCAAAACCAACACAACAACAACAGCAAAAATAAAACACAAAATAACAACAACAGAAAGAAAGCCACTGACAAAAATGGAAAAGTCTATAAATCGTTCAAGGTCTGTTTGTTGGGCTTTAAGAGAGTTTTCCAGTCGGGTCTGATGGGGTGCCACACTCTGTCTCTCAAGTCTATTTTTGGTATTCCCTGGGGGTTTCATCACTCTGCTCCCCCTGCTGCTCTGCTGCATGCCCTCAGTGCCTCCCCCCAGCGCAATGGGGCCAGACTGCACTATTCCCACCCTATGTCTCCAGTGCTGTCCCCTGCGGCCTCATGGTTCACTGAAGGATGCCATGTCCCATGGTGGGACCAGCCCTACCGTCCTCCCTGTGAGTTGTCTGCTCTGAGCAGGAACATTGTCCTTGGGGCTTGGTGGGCCAGGATGCCTTCTCCTCCCTCTCCATCCCTTTGCGTTTCTCCTGTGTGCTCTAATCCGACGCACCCTCTCGCCAAGCTGTTGCCCCAGTGCTGTCCTCTGAAGTACATTCTTCTGAAGTGGGGGAGTGTCTACATTGTTGGGATTGGAGCCCGCCCCGCCCTGCAGACTCTCTACTCATTCCCTGGTACATGGTGGTATGTTATATTCACGTCTTGCACATGGGGTTGAAGCCTGGTCTCTCCCTCTCTTGTAGAGATATAAACAATACCCTCCCCTTGGGTGGATTAGTGCCCTGCTGCCCCCCTACCCATGTCTTTCCCCTCTCTTATTTAGTTGGCTGCTGTATGTATCTCTGGATTGAGTTTGGACCTTTCCATAGTTGCTGGACCTCACCCCAGGGATGCATGTATGTAGTAGTTTTTCCCCTATGCCCCGTTTTTGTTTGTTTGTTTGTGTTTTAAGCTTACTCAGTGGACTCATGTACTTGTCCTTTTGTGCTTGACTTACTTCACTTAGCATGATTTCCTGCAGTTCTTCCCATGCAGTTTTGACCTTGCACAAAGGAGTCTCCCGTCACTTTAAGTACTTTGCTAGCAGCTCCTGGAAAACGCATAATGAGAAAGGAGATTGAAACTCTTGGCTTAAATAAGGGTTCTGGATTATTTATGGATTTAATTTATCCCTATGATCCATGTCCCCAGTTGACAGAGGCTATCAAGAGTCATCCACATTCTTTTCTTCTTGAACAAGAAGGAAGAATATTTAAGCTTAACTGCATTGCACTAATAGAAATTTTAATAAAACTGGGCTGAACAAGGGCTAGGAGGTTGCATAAGCAATCAGAGCGTGTGAGTGCTCTCCTGTGGTGCACTCTGTACTCTGGCATCATGCTTAGGACTGAAATATTATATTTTATCCCAAGAGCCCACCATGTTTTTATGAATGCAATTTCCTTTCAAGTCCACGAAAAGACATACAGTTCACAAAAACGTGATTTTCTGGGAATCCTCAGCTTCCCTAAAATTTAGCCAGAATTTTAAAAATTAGGAAAACATGTTTTATAGTATTTTCATTTAAACTAGTTTATCTGCACTACACCTAAAGCTCAGGGTGGCCTGATCCACAATCCATCAAAAGGATGGTCTACAGAGGACAGGCAGCATTTTGCTCCTGGTCTTGATCTTGATGACCCCATGAGTTGGGGCCAACTGGAGAGCAGTGAAGAGCGTCAACTGGAAATCCAGGGAAATGCTATTGCTGAAACTCGCACTCCCCAGTCGACATGGTCAGCACTTATTGGGCATACATGAATTGAGCTCCCTGTAGCTTAGGCATCATCTCGTGCATCTTCTTAATTTTTCAATGATCGACTGTAGTGAACAGATGTGTCCAAAGTGCGTATTTAGTGCTAGAACTAGAAGTAGAACTGGGTGAAGGTTCTTGGTAAAGGGTGAAATCACATTATTGTGTAATTCTAGCAACGAAAAAAGAAACATGAGTACAATCTGTGTTCTCTCCTAACTCCTCTCTCAACCCCTTTCTTCCTGCTAGAATCTTCTCCCCAACAATAAGCCTACTTGTGTCATTTCTTCCATATAAACATTTCTATTGCTTTCCCATTGCCTTTGGGATTAAGACCAGACTCCTTTGAATAATACCCCAACACTGCCTATCTCTTTAGTCCTATGTACCCAACTCCTGCTTCCCAAGGTCAGGAGTATTTCGCTGTGCACAGTCCTAGATTCCTGTCATTTCACTCCTTGTCACTGTTTCTAGGTTTCCCCTGCCTCCTCCCTGGTGCATAGCAGCTCCTGTCTACCCTCCCAACTGCGGCCTAAATACAACTTCCTTTCCAGGAGCCTCCCACTGTGAGCTGTGCATTCCTCTCTCATAATACCCACCACACTGATTGACAGACATTTGCGCCTATACTTGTCTATTAGATTAGAAACTTCTGGAGTGCAGAGAGAAGGACACACTCATTTTTATATCCTGAGTGTACAATGCTTAGCACATAATAATGATTTAATAAAAGCTTCTAGAATTGAATGGAACAACAATAACAACAGCAAAGAGCAGGTAGTAATGAGTCCCCAATAGAACATTCTGGTGATACTGTGTACCATAAGCCATCCACAGTTGGAAACGGCCCTAATGTCTTCACCTCCCTACCTGATCTCTAAAACTGCATGGAGAAATTGGCCTATTATTACTGCCTGGGGATATCATATGCGTGCTCCCCACTGTACCTTTGCCCACGCCATTGCTCCTGCCTGAAAAGCCATCCTCCTTGCTGATCCAGCAGTTACTGACTACCTATGTGTCAGATACTGGTTAGGGCTTCTAACTTTTCCTGTCTAAATTAGATTCTACTATGCAGGCTCTTTTTCTTTCCTCTCCAAGATGTAGAACACTTTGTTCAATCATATCAAGAAGAGTTGTACAGTCATTTTCTTCCTTCTTGTACACATCATTATAAGCTCTGCATGTGCGGCCACCCTCCCCTGCCACACCCCCAAAGAACCATCAATCCAGTTACTGTAGATGTACCTATCCTGGACTGCATATACAGAAAAACATTAAAAAACAAGCAAAACTAACAAGAGTATTGAGGTAAAGCTTTTTTAAAACCTCGATTGAAAAGAAAGCAGCACATAATAGAACCTAGCACCACTGTAGATGGGTCCTCAGGAGGATCAAATGCCAGGCTGCTAAATGTTAACCAAACTGCTTTAGCCCACTCACATTTCCATGCTCTTTTAACCAGGACTCTCAGCGGTCTCTGTCCATTTGGTGTTGGGTGCCATGAAGGTGGCTTCGGCTCATAGCCACTGTAGAGGACAGTGCACAACGGCCCTCACGGGGTTTCCTTGGCTGTAGTCGTTACAGAATCAAACCATCAGGTCTTTCTGCCACAGTCATTGGCTGGGCTCAAACCATCAACCTTTTGATGAACAGACAAACTCACCTAGGCTCTTCTAACACATCCTATAGACAGCACAAAGGTCCCTAAGTGGTGAAGATGAATTATGCTCAACTCCTAACCTAAAAATTGGTGATTGAAACCAACTCAGGTGTATTGCAGAAAAAAGTCGGATATTCTGTTTATATAAAGATTACAAGCCAGGAAACCTTATGGAACAGTTCTCTTGTGTACAAATGGATTCTGCTATGAGTCAGAAATGTCTTGGTAGCAACATTTCTTTTTTCTCTGTGTTTTAATCGATAGTGTGGAGTACCTGGGTGGTGCAAATAGCTAAAGGGTTTGGCTGCTCACCAGAAGGTTGGGAGTTTGTGTCCACCCAGAGGTGTTTTGAAAGAAAGCCTTGGGAATCGACTTTTGAGAAATTGTCCATTGGAAATCCTATGGAATTGCAGTTCTACGCTGACACCCCTGGGGTTGCCATGAGTTGAAATGGACTCCACAGCTACTGCTCTGTAGATACAGCACATTTGTTGTTTAGTATATGCTACCTTTTATGGGGATTTTTCCTTCCTCTGGCACATTATACCTAGTCAACTAAATTAGAAGATGCTTGAGGGCAAGGACTGTATCTTCCACTCATAACTTCATAAGGGGCCTGAATAAGTGTTGCCCAATGACTAAGAGGACTCAAAGGAGTGTTCTAGGGCTCTGTAGTGAGTCACTGCAATTTTGCTGTTGGAATTAGCTTGGTGTGTTTTCAATGATGCTCTTTGTCAAGGCAGAGCAGACTGGAATTGCTGGGTGACTTTGGGAAGTATAGTTGTCCAAGCTCATTAAAAGTAAAGACCTCGCAGATGGGAAGATTAGATCACATAAAAATACACCTCTTCTTCAAATTGCAATGATTTGTAGACTTAATACAACAAAAAACTAAAATCTCATTGGGAAGAGGGGTGGAGTTCTTCTGGAAGAATGGATAAAATTTACACAGGAAATTCTGGGGAAGTGCATTGAGAGAGATGGTTGCTACTAGCCACCACGTATCTGTAAGTTTGCCACAGTGTGATGGCTTGCGTGTTGCTGGAAGCTATGACAGTGTATTTCAAATACCAGCTTGGTCACCCAGAGTGAACAAGTTTCAGCAGAGCTTCCAGATTAAGAACATCCTGTGAAGGAAGAATAGGCTGTCCACTTTGGCAAATTAGCCTCTGAGCCCTTATGAATAGCGGCAGAACATTGTCAGATATGGTGCCAAACGGTGTGCCTCTCAGGTTGGAAAGCTCTCAAAAGATGTCTGAGGCCTAGCTGCCTTCTCAAAGCAGACTCAGCCATAATAAATGGGATGAAGTGAAGCCTGTGGGGATAAAGCTTTCAGAGCTTTAATTTGCTGATGGGGTTTGACTCAAACTGAGAAGCAGCTGCAAACATCCAAGAATAACTGGAACCTGGAATGTACAAGGTATGAATTCTGGAAAATTGAAAGTTGAAATAAATGAAGTGGAATGCATACGTATCAATATCCTAGGCATTGGTGAGCTGAAATGGACCAGTGTTGGCCAGTTTGAATCAGAAAATCATAGAGTTCACTGTGCCAGAGATGATAAATTCAAAAGGAATGGCATCTTAGTCATCATCAAACACATTTCAATATCTATCTTGAAGTACAATGCTGTCTGTAATAGGATAATATTTATACACTAACAAGGAAATCTAGTTAATACACCTATTATTCAAATTTACTACCCAAAACTAGTTATAAAGAAATGGCACTTAATTAGTAATATAAAGGTTGGTGATTGGAACTCACCCCGCCTCACTGAGGGAAAAGCCCAGTGATCTGGTAAGTGTACAATGACACACACGTAATCCTACCTCCAATCTAGGAATGGTTAGTTCTTACAACATGGCCCTGTTTGACGCTCGCCCTCAGGAAGGAAACATGGACAATATGGGTGCTATAGAAAGTATGGTGAAGAGATTAGACATTGCCTGGCTATCAGAAAAATAACAGCATCTGGGGTCTTAAAGGCTTATTATTTTCAAAGAAACAGGCATGTAAATGAGACTTCAACCAAACTCACAAGGAAGAAGCACACCAACATCTGTGACCCAAGGATTGAAAATTACATAATCCAAATCCGAAGTAGGGAATAGCAGAGCTGAAACTGCGAGACACTGGATGTCGGGGGGGCTCAGAATGCATTTGCAGGGTCCACACAGGGAATAATGATCTGGTGATTCCCCTCCGACCATAACTGGGGGGGAATAGCCTCATTTCCATCAAATAGAGAATCCTGGAGAGCCAAGGAGAGTCGGGTAAAGTAATAAATGCAACTTGAATGGTTAAAACCTTGTCATTTGATAAACTTTGTACTTGACTTGAATTTTAATATTTTCTGTGTGGCTTTTTGTTCATATTGTACAGATACGTAATTTTCATTGCTGGTAGCCTCCTTGACTCTCTGTTTTATATGTTTTCTATGTTTTTCAGTATATGAAACTAGGATGATTGAATATAGAGAGACAATAGCTAGAATAAAGGCTCCTGATAAGGGGTGGTGGGGGTGGGGTAATGGGAAGATGTATCAAGGAGTACAAGAAGGAAGACTGTGGTCGTGACTGCACAACACTGATATACTTGAACGATTGAGGGGTATGAGGTCTGGATTAGGTCCTAATAAAATGGTCTGAAAGAGAAAAAGATGACAGCTACAGAAACGCCGTGGAAAAGTCCTGCTGTGTAGTACGTGATGTCCGCCACGAGTCAGAATCCTCCTGGTAGCAATGGATGTTGTTGTTGCTGTATGCCAACAGTGATAGAAAAGAACTTGAAGACATAGCGCTTAACTTGGGGTTTATCAAGCTAGAGTATGTGGTCTTTATTGTGGCATTGTGTTTTCAGAGAATGCTCAGTATCAGACTTCAGCACATTAATTATCCCCGGAGACACACAGATGCAGAATACATTATCACCATTTGTCTTGGTCCTGTCCGTGCTCTGAGTTTATCACTGGTTTGTTTGAGCACAGCTTCTTCTTCTCCTTTGCACTGCCGAGTTATTAACAGTAATAGGAGCTTCCCAGCTTCAGGCAGGGGATGCCTCAGAGGGATGTTCAAAGAGATAGGAAGAATTCATCTCCCCGGTAATTTGTATGCCAGGGAACGACACTCCTTAGGAACTGCTCTTTGTAGCTGATGTCGCTCCTGTGAGGGCTGACTAGGAGGGTGAGCCACAGCAAGGGCCTCTGCGGAGAGACTGGACCCTCAAACTGACCACCACCCCGCCCGCCCGCCCGTCCCCGGATTGCTGTTGTGTCGTTCCTTGCCAACAAGTGGACTCTGATTCATGGCAGTGCCAGGTATCACAGAATGAAACGTCACCTGATCCTAAGCCACCTTCATGATGCTGGGTCTGCTGGAGAGTCCGTTGCTGTGGCTGTTGTGTCCATTTCTCTTGTGAAGGCTGCCCTTTGTTCTTAATGAATCTCTACCAAACGTGGTGTTCTAGTCTAGAGATTAGTCTTTCCTGAAATCTTCCCTCAAGTAAGAGAGTTGAAGTCTCGCTTTCCTTGCTTCGGAGAGCAGTTTCGTCGTATTTCTTCTAAGACGAATCCCCTGGTCATTTCAGTAGTCCGTGGGACGTTCAATATTCTTCGGCAATACTGCAACTGAAAAGGATCCAGCCATTGGTCTGGACAGTTGGTAAGGATGGCATCTAGCCGCAAGGGGGTAGCTGGCAGTGGGAGGAAAGAATAAACCAGGCAGAGAGACCGCATCACCCGAGCCATCGGAGCACAGCCTCTGAAGAGGCTCTGAATGCAGAGGGCAGGCACCAAGGCATACGGGAGATGCTTTGTCGCCAAGTCCTGTAGCTGACACTTCATGAATGTGTGAATCTCGGCACGTCAGGTGACGTCTCTGAGCTTTGGCTTCCTTTCTGAAACAAGACTGATGATCGCAGTATTTACACTACAGACGTGTTGCAAAGAGTAATGAGGTAACGCATGTAAAACAAACGGCGTGTAAATGAGCACTATGCAAGTGATTTTCGGCATTGTTCTCAGGGGAATAAGAAAGTGATGGACTGGAGCTGAAAGCCCCCAGCGGCTCTGCCGAAGCAGAAGAGGGTTTCTGTTCCCTTGAAGATTCATGGCCGTGGAAGCCGCAAGGGGCAGTTCTACTCTGTCCCATAGGGTCACTCTGAATCAGAACGGATTCCATGGCAGGGAATTGGGTTTTGCACCTTCTCATGGGAATATGTAACGTTGCACACATCCCAGCAGGTAGTTTGTCTTAGGGTGTCTGTGAGTGGGAACGAAGGTCCCAACTACCAGGCTCAGATTCTCAGATTGACAGACGTGGCATCAGGTCTTAGTGGGATCTTCAGAGGATATCCAGAGTCAACCAAGTTCCCTGGAATACCAGGTGCTGCCCAACAGGGGAGGCATACAATGATTTGCTTTTCTCCATAGTGTGGTAGGTATGTGGTTAGTTCATCAAGATAAAAATCCAGCTATCTGAATTTAGATGCAAATTCAATATACTTATGAGTGTATTCCAGAAGCCTAGGCAATTATTAAAATTATGGAACAGAACAAGAATTCAAGTAACTGCATTTATTAAGACCTTGTCAATTGCTGGCTCAGAAATCTCGAATCAAACTGTTGGCACACAAAAGTTAATGTATTCCTTCACATAGTGAAATTCATTCATTTATCTGGCTTTAGCATGGCTGGGCCCAGGTGTTCAAATGATGCTGTTGGAAATCTGTCTCCCAGCAATTCTTGCTTCTGCTTTCCTTTGGATTGGCCTCATTCTCTGGCAGTTCCCTGAGGGTGATAACATAGCCACGAACACTCCTCGGTTTGTATTATATCAAATTAATATGCTGCTCTTCATCTTTCTATTCGTTCCACTCATTCCTGAAATGCTCCCTCCGGAAGCCATTAGATGAGGCTGAGGAAGAGGGGAGCGTGTTCTGAGGATAAGGGCAGGGAGCTGTGGTAACCTAGAGCAAGGTGTTGGAGGTTCTCCATTAGGGTGGAAAGGGCATCCACTTGGGCTGTGGTAGTTGCTTAGCATAGAGAGTTGAAGTTCATATGGGGTGAGGAAGGCGACCTTGTTGGAGTGTGATCTGGTACAGATTATTCAAGAGTCCCGGGTGTAAGCCTGGAGTCTACGCAGAAATGCTGCTCAGTGTCTCAAGGTGCACTATCAGAGCTGGAGCTGGGTGAGGAGGGTATCTTTACAAGAGAGTGGGTTGGCATGAGTTGTTAGAGACCAAGCAGGATGATGGGAATGTTTACAAAAGAAAGTACCCTGAGATGGGTGGTTGGAGCCAAATGGAGTTAGAAGCATGTCCATAAGGGAGAAAGACTGAGTAACAGGTGTCAGAGCCGGAGTGGGGCGAGAAGGGCATCCCTATTGAGTGGATGACCCTGTCAAACCCCAGATGGGTGTGAAAGCTTTCACAAGGACAAGGTGATGGGAGAATGGTTACATACAGGATGATGATCAATGAGCAAACATGGTAAGGATAGTGGGGGATAGGTGCCGAACTGTCAGAAATATGAATTACAAATATGTAAAGGAGAGAAATCCAAAATGATCTCTATGGAACTGGATTAGAATTAGAGGTACTTGTGTGAATACTTGCTTTTCAACTTACATGGTGATGGATGGATAGTTAGATAGACAATATAGATACATGAATGATAGAGGTAGAAAGAAATGTAGGTGTCATTGTTTGTATATGTAGTAAATAAATATATTTACATTCATATGCATATTTGCTGGCTTTGATTGTTGAGAAGGGATACCCCAATACCAAAGAGAGATGATAGTTTCCAATTCTTAGTTTCTCAATACTATTCTTCACTAAAATGTGCCAAGGGGCTTAGCTGAGTCGAGGGAGCTGAGTTGAGCTGCCAAGAGTCCATGTAGTCTTTTAATATAATGAGTCAAAGTGAAAGTAATAGTCCAACCTTTAATCACTTACTGCAGCTTTCTAAACAACAAGTCAGACCCCCACTCTGTCCTGTTCTGCATTTTCCCAGGAACCACACCCTGTGGGGGGGCCAAAAGTCAGGAAGGACTCAAAACTTGCTAGGACCTGGAAGCATCTTGAAGGACTTCCATTGGTCACAGCCAGGGCACTCTGAGTTCCACAAGTAATCATGTTTCTCGTAGCCACTGCTGATCCCTCACCCCGATTAGATTCAAGGCACTCCTCTGCTCTTGGCATCAGGTTCGGAGGAAGACTTATGGATAACCTGTGGTGGGCAGATGATACAACCTTGCCTGCTGAGAGCAAAAAGGATGGGAAGCTCTTACCACTTGAAGATCGAATGTTATAGCCTTCAGGACGGATTAAAGGCAACAGAACAAAACCCATGATACTCCCAATTGGACTACCACGCAGCATCATGATAAATGAAGAAAATATGAAAACTGTCAACATGTCATTTCACTTGCATCCACAATCACTACCCATGGAAACAGCAGTCAGGAAATCAAATGATACACTGCTTTAGTCATATCTACTGCAAAACAAAACTCTTGAAAGGGTTAAACATCAAAGTTGTCACCTTGAGGACTGACTTATGCCTGACCCAAGCCATGGTATTTCCAATCCCCTCATAGACATGTGAACGGTAGATCATGAAGTAGAAGACCAAAAAGGAATGAATGCCTTTGAATTGTGGTGTTTGTGGTAGCTAGATTTCATATCAACTTGAATTTGTATGAGAGTCTAAGTGTGGAGCCCAACCTGTTAACCAGGTCACAGCCTGATAATGCCTCGTGGGCTGTGTGACCTTTTTATGAGAGAGACATTGGGGACCTTTCCCATCTTGCTATGCCCCTTCCCCTTCCTGCTTGATGGAACTCTTGGTCCACTGCCAGGGGCAGTTCCCTGTGGGCTGTCTGACCCGGAAAGCTGTCAGCATGTTTTTATTGTCCTTGCTTGGATCCATGCGATTCTGCACCCAATGACCCGTGACCTTCCTGCAGCCCAGTCAAAGATGGCTAGATGACACTTGCTCTCGCGTACTCTGGTCATGGCATCAGGAGGGGTCAGTTTCTGGAGAAGGACCTCATGCTTGGTAAAGTAGGGCCCGTAAGGAGATGCACATAGTGGCTGAAGATAATGTGCTCAGCTGTCGCAATGATTATGAAGGTGGCACAGGACTCGGCAGGGTTGTGTTCCATTGTATCTTGGGTCACTACGAGTCAGAACAAACTCAAGGACACCCAGTGACAACAGCCACCACAAGTGCTCCTGTCTGCCCCTCCCACTAGAGCCGCAGCTCTGGTTGGTTGTGGAAAGCCTCTATTGCTTTCCCGCTGGGGGGCAAGGATGATAGCCAGTTCCCACTGTTACTTGCCTAAAGTGACTTCTCATCTCTCCGCATCTATGTACACCTCTGTACAGTGTCCCTTCATGAAGCTCTCTGCAGCCATCGTTGCTGAGTGTGCTCTTTTCCTTGTGGGATCCTGACTGAGACAGCAAAGAACTATTGCTAGAGAAAGGGGTGGGGGTTGGGTAAGCAAAGTGCAAAACAGATGTGTGACCTAACTGATGCCGACTGCGATGCTCCCACCTTAGGACCCTGTCGGAACAGGCCCCTCCCTACACACAGGCTTGGATTCAGAGCTATCAAGTGCCCTCAGATGTGGGTAGAGAATACAAAAACAAAGCAAAGCAAAACAAAACAAAATTCCACCAAACTATAGCCACTGTGATGATTCCGATTCACGGAGAATTCAAAGTTGAACGACTCTCTCTGGACGGCATTCTCTGGACCATAATCTATGGAAGAAGATTGCCAGACCATTCTTCCATGATGCTGTTGGGTGAGTTCAAATGCCAGCTTTCTGGTTAATTGCGAGCTAGTTAGTAGAACGGGAGAAGGGAAATCTAGAATGCTCTGGCGGCAGCTTGAAGCCACAAGAGAGGAATACTGTCCAAATATATTCAATTTATGCTGCCTCTCAAAGGTGGAACTCCTTCCCTTTCTCTTGGATAGTCAGACGTGTTCCCAAACTGAAGTTCAGAAACTCATAGGCCTTCAAGTTAAACTTTGTGGTTGTTTTTTTTTTCTAGAGAGGACCAGGTTTAAAACAACAACACAAAACAATGACTCACAGGTCCAGTGAATGCTTCCCTACAACACTGTGAGGTCTTGATGACACTGTCAACATTCTACAAACCATTAGGTGACACACACCACTCTTGTTTCTCGAACCTTCCTAGTTCTACAAGTTCTTCTTTTCTTCTGGAAAGCAAGAGCGGACGAGGACCCAAAGAGGGCGCTTTCTCCATGAAATCCCAGCCCAGAGGTGCCCCTTGTTCCAGCAGCTGAGTGACACTTGCTGTGGTGACACTTACTGAAACAGTGGGTGAAGGGAGCAGGCTAGTACTCCTGTGCGTTATGGTGCTGCTAATCGCCCCATTTGCAGAATGATCCCACGAAATTGCCCTGCAGCTTCCAATTAAGGGCACTCAGACCAGAGCCCATATTTAAGAGGGCTGCCTTGTCAGTTTCTTCCTGGGATTTGGAATGGAATTCTCCAATGATGGAGAGCAAAGGAAACATTCCCCAATTCTGCTAAAAGTACCAGAGGAATGGTATACCGGGGCCCCCTTCCTGATGCGGGCAGGATCCCTGATGAGGGGAGAAATGGTGTTTTGGACTAGAGGTCACATACATTTCCAGAGCGGCAGACTCAGATGTTAGAATGCTCATTTTCATAAATAGGCCTGCAAGACATCATCACGTTCACCCCTTGCTGTTTTCAACTTTGGAACAACTTTACAGAACACACTGTTTTAATTAACACTTGTAAATGTTAAGGTCAGAATTCCAGGACAGTTTGGTATAATTTGACTAGAGAAGAATTCCTCTTTTAGTCTTTTTACTCCCCCTGCTGCTACTCCGTGTGTGTGTGTGTGTGTGTGTGTGTGTGTGTGTGTGTGTGTGTGTGTGTGTACGGAGAAGGTTAGCTTTATTAGGTAAGCTCCCTTTATTTAAGTGTCGTGAAATCTCAGTACAACATGATGCAGGCCTTTCACAAGTTAGGCACATCTGGCTGATGACTGTTTATGACATGTGTGGTTTCACTTAGACAACTATCCTTCCTTTTGCTGCCCGACTGCAAGGCTTCTCTGCTGCCCATTTGTTAGAATGCCCCAATTTGCTGGTCCCAGAGGAAAGCCTTGGTATCCTCAGCCACTGGATTGGGTACAAGTCTTCAACCCCCAAAATAAAAGTATATATAAAAAAAATCCCAGTCAACCAACAGAGCAACAGCAGCAAAAACACAGTTGTCATCAAATGGATTCTGATTCATGATGGCCCCAGGTGTGCAGAGTAAGAGCTGTGTCACACAGGGTTTTCTTTGTAATGAAATAATATCATTTCAAGGCATCCCATCCTCTGTTACCACTTCACTGTTGCCAGTTTGTTGTGGTGGTTAGGTGCCATCGAGCCATCTCTCACCCATAGCCCCCCTTTGCACAGTAGAACGAAACACTGCCTGTCCTGCACTGTCCTCATGCTTGTTCCTGGGCCTGCGCCCAAGGATGCAGCCACTGTGTCAGGCCATCTTGTCCAGGGCCTTCCTCTTTGTCACCGCCCCTCCACTTTACCAAATATGATGTCCTTCTCCAGAGGCCGGTCTCTCCTGACAGCATGTCCAAAGTTTATAGGACAAAACCTTGCCATCCTTACCCCTAAAGAACCCTCTGGCTTTACTTCTTCCAACACAGATCAGCTTGTCCTTTTAGCAGTCTATGGTACTTTCAGTATTCTTCTCCAGCACCACAAGTCGAATGCACCAATCCTTCTATGGTCTTCCTTATTCCATGCCCAGCTTTCACAGGCATATGAAGCAATGGAGAAGATGATGGCTTGGGTCAGGCGGGCCTTTCTCCTCAAAGAAACATCCTTGCGCTTTGATACTCTAAAGAACTCTTGTGCAGCAGATTTACCTAATGTAATACGTCTTTTGATCTCTTGACTGCCACTTCCTTGAGCAATGATTGTGACTCCAAGTAAGACAAAAACCTTGACAATTTCAACCCTTTCTTCATTTATCATGATGTTCCCTATTAACCTGGTTGTAAGGATTTTGGTCTTCCTGTCACTAGGCTGTAATCCATACTGAAGTCTACAATTCTTTTTTTCCCCAATAGTTATATTGGCAAGTAATTTACATATCATATAATTCAAGAGTCCAACCAGTCAGTCAAATCAAGGAGAATTGTACAATCACCACATCAATTGTAGAGCAGCCTCCCCCAACCCCCCGCGTGGTTAAATTGCCTTTTAAAATGAGTTATTGCAATCACAATCCATTCTAGTGCTCCCCACCATCTTCATTTTTATTCCCCCAGTCCCCTTTCCCTCCCTATCATTCACCCCCCACCCCTGTATTCCCTCTATCCCCTTGTATCAGTTATTCTCATTGTGCATCCACTCCTCCTATGCTTCAGCTGGGAGACCCAACAGAAAACAACAAAAAACTAAATCACACTAAGGTGGTGAGGATAAAAACCATAATATAAAGACAAAAATACAAATAATGCTTAAGAAGGAAAAGACCCCCCCAACACTATTCAGAAAGCCAGGGAAGAAATTCCTGTCATGGAACCAGTAAGAGATACTTGTACAGGGAACAAATCTGGTCACGTCCATGGGGTAGTGAACTGTCAAGTATCAAGTCTACAATTTTATAAAAGTTATATGTACCTATATTTTATTATTAAATACTTTTAATGAGATGTAATTTATATAACAAATATTCCATATATAATTTTAAAAGATATAGAACTTACTGTATATATCTTTTAAAAATTATTTTATTGCAGGCTCATACAGTTCTTATCACAATCCATCCATCCATCCATTGTGTCACGCACATTTGTACATATATACTCATCGTCATTTTCAAAACATTTTCTTTATACTTGAGCCTTTAGTATCAGATCCTCATTTTCCCTTCCCTTCCCACCCTCCCTCCCTTATGAACCCTTAGTAATTTATAATTTTTTTAATGTCTTACACTGACCGATGTCTCCCTTCACCCACTTTTCTGTTGTCCATTCCCCTGGGAGGAGGTAATATGTAAAGCATTGTGATTGGTTCCCCCTTTCTCCCCTACCACCTTTTCCTCCTGGTATTGCTACTCTCATTATTGGTCCTGAGCGGTTTATCTGTCCGGGATTCCCTTTGTTTCCAGCTTTTAACTGTACTCGTGTACATGCTCTGGTCTAACCTGACTTGTAAGGTAGAATTGGGTTCATGACAGTGGGGTGGGGGAAGCATTAAAGAACTAGAGGAAAGTTGTATGTTTCCCCGGTGCTATATTGCACCTGACTGGCTCATCTCTACACCTTGTAACCCCTCTGTGAGGGGATGTCCAATTGTCTACAGATGAGCATTGGGTCTCCACTCCATGCCCCCTCCCATCCACCTTGAGTATGGTTTTATTCTGTGTCTTAGATGACTGTTACCTGATCCCTTCGACACCTCATGATTCACACAGGCTCGTGTGCTTCTTCCATGGGGACATTGTTCCTTCTCAGCTAGATGGCCACTTGTTTATCTTCAAGCCTTTAAGACCCCCAGATACTGTATCCTTTGATAGCCGAGCATCCTCAGCTTTCTTCATCACATTTGCTTAGGCACCCGCTTTGTATTCAGCGATCGTGTCAGGATGCTCAACATCACGGAATGCCAGGTTATTAGAACAAAGTGTTCTTGCATTGAGGGAGTACTTGAGTAGAGGCCCAACATCTGTCTGCTACCTTAATATTTAACATATAAATATAGGTACATAGATCTATTTCCCTATCATTATATAAATATGTTTACATATATACATGCCTGTATTTAGACCTCGATCAATGCCCTTTGTCTCCTAGTTCTTTCCTCTATTTCCTTTTACTTTTCTCTTGTTCCACTATCATGTTCAGCCTTCATTTGGGTTTCAGTAATTTTTCTTGGCTGCATTACCCTTGATCAAGACCCACCAGGCATCCAACATCCTCCTCATCATTGATTTTAGATCACTTGTTCTTCCTGTGTCCCTGTGTTTGTTAACACCCACTTCCTTTCCCCTGCCTTCCCCCCTCTCCCATGTCTCCCCAGTTCTATAGTTTTCTCCTCTGGATTGTTTATCCTGTCTATGTTGTCTAACTAGACATGCAGAGACAATAATAAGCACAAAAACAAGACAGAGCAAAGCAAAACAACAAAAGTAAACAAAATAACAACAAAATATCGACAAAAAAGCCTATAAATAGTTCCTGGTCTGTTTGTTGACCTTTAGGATTGTTTTCTGATTGAGTCTGATAGGGGTGTCATGCCCTGACCCCAAAGTCTATTTTTGGTGTTCCCTGGGGACTTCATTGCCTTGCTCTCTTTGCTGCTCTCTTGTGCACCCTTTGCATTTCGCCTGGTGTGGTAGGGTCCGGTCAGCCTTGATAATTTATAAATTACTATTTTGTCATATCTTGCCCTGTCCGATGTCTCCCTTCACCTACTTTCCTGTTGTTTGTCCCCCAGGGAGGAGGTCACATATAGATCCTTGTAATCGGTTCCCCCTTTCCAACCCACCCTCCCTCTAGTCTCCCAGTATCTCCACTCACACCACTGGTCCTGAGGGGATCATCTGTCCTGGATTCCCTGTGCTTCCAGTTCCTCTCTGTACCAGTGTAATTCCACTGGTCTAGCCAGACTTGCAAGGTAGAATTAGGATCATGATAGTGCCCTCCCTTCCTTTCTTTGAGGCAATGATTCATGTAACATAATTTCTACCTTTTCAATGATTTACACTAGTCTGGATTCAACTAATAATTTCTTGGCCAGTTCCCATATAAATAGCAGAATACGTAAGACTTTGAATCAAATAGATTGGGTCTATCATGTTAACCCTGCCTTCCACTTAGTCCTGCCACTTAGCAGTATTGCTTTAGACAAATTATTTTGCTTTCTCTGCCTCAGTCCTGTCATCTGGAAAATGGAGACATTTGTCATGTTATGATGTTTGTGTAAAACAATGTATGCAAGTTGATGTAATGTGAGCACATTGTAGGTGCTAAAACATGTGAATTGTTGGTGCTGTTCGTTATTTTAGTAAATTTTTACCTTCCTTTTTTCCCCCTATCTTTCCTCTTTTTTTCCTGGGAGCCCTGGTAATGTAGTTGCATGTTTGGGTGGTAATTCTAAAGGTCAGCTGTTCAAAACTGCCAGCCTCTCCTGGAAGAAAGATGAGGCGTTCTACTTCTGTAAGGTTTTGAAGTCTCAGAAACACACAGGAGCAGTTCTACTCTGTCTTGTAGGGTCACTATAAGTCACACTCAACTCTATAGCATGAGTTTGCTTTGCTTTGTTTCAGGATGCCAAACCAGGTTCAGTGAGACTTCCAGACTCATAAGAAAGACCTGGCGCTCTGCAGTCAGTGAAAATTCTAGGATGACAATGGGGCTGACTTACTGGTAGCAAACAGCATCAAAGAGATTGTTATGTCCTCTGAAGTATGAGAACTTCTGTCTCAGACATTCTTTCCTCGGATGTATGTTGTTTACAATGAATGTGATGCTACTGACTTCTTTGGATTCAAGGCTTGGATTGGTTGAACATCTTATTTTTGGCTTTTTCTCTGAGGTGTATTTTAAATGCACAGATCTCAAAGCCCTTTGTGAATGAGAGATGAACATTCCATAGTTCATATAGAGTCTCTTTCTCCATCTTGCCTTCTGTCCTTCCAAAGGAAGCCCAGTCCTCCTTGGTCTCTTTTTCCCACAGTGGCAGAGGATCACGGGGACAATGACAACTTGAGTTTCATTGGCTAAGTTTCCCATAAGATCAAGTTTCTCACCCTCCAGAATATAGATTAATGACTTTTGATTCAACTACTTTTAATGACTAATCACAACTGTTTAAGAAGAATCTGTGAAGACAAAACTATTTTCATAATTTACTAAGATGATCTTTTTTCTTTTTCATCAAGTGACATTTCCACTGTGGTTCTGCATGCTTTAAGGCAATAGAACAAAACTGTACTATCAGTTAGCACCGAGTCAGTTCTGGCTCGTGGTGACTCCATGTGTATCAGAGTGGAACTGTACATGGAGATCTTTTCAATCACTAGTTTCTTTTTTGAAGTAGATTTCTGGGCCTGTCTTTTGAAGTGCCCCTGGGTAGATTTGAACCTCTAATCTTTCAATCAGCAGTTGAGGATGCACCAACTGTTTGTACCACCAAGAGCTCCCAGCCAGTACTAGCGGTCATTGTAAACTCGCCACTGTGTATTGCATTGCAGAAAGAGAAAAGTGAAACACACAACCATATTTCATTAATGAATAACCTTGACAGAGTATCCAACGTTATTAATTTTAGGAACTCTTGACTCTTGCGTACCTGTCTTAATTACCGTGTGTTGAAAATGGAAGCATGCATAAAGCTCTTCTGTTGCATACAGAGTTCAGGGACTGTTTTGAGGAAAAGCACTTAAGTGGTTGAATTATAAGTTCCACTAGCCTTTTTTTGTGTGAAACTCCATGTTCACTCATAAGAACAAGCTGACAGATGAACTGTGACCATTCAGACTCAAGTGGCTGGAAGACCTGCTCTCAAAAATGAACAAAGCGAGCCTTTTTGCTTCAAGGGAAGCTGCTAACATTGTTCTATTGCCTAGATAAAATTCAAGCTTTTTTATGAAAATTCAAATTTTGTTCAATTTGTGTCTACTACTGGGAGTTTCATAGTCAACTATTTTTTTGGTAATATGTATGGTGAATGCAATGTAAAATATATGATGTAATTAATGCAATGTGTTAACACTTGGGTTGTTGTTGCTAGGTGTCATCAAGTCGGTTCTGATCCATAGTAATCCTGCGCACAACCGAATGATACACTGCCTGGTCCAGCGCCGTCCTCACGATTGTTCCTATGCTTGAGCCCCTTGTTCCAGCCACTGTGTCAGTTGTTCCCTTCCCCTCCATTTGACAAGCATGCTGTCCTTCTCCAGGGACTGTGCTCTCCTGACAACGGGTCCAAGGTGTGTTCGATGAAGTCTTGTTAGCTTTCTTTTACGGAGCACTCTGGCTGTACTTCTTCCCAGACAGATGGCCATGGTACTTTCCATATTCTTTCATTTCAATACTTGGGAGCTTCTTAACTCAGTGAACCATCATTCTCGATGATCGATGTGTATTGCTACGAAATCTTGCATGGGTAAAAGACCGATTCACATCGTTAGGTAGATACATTGTATGCAATAATTAAATATGTTCTAATTGCACATTATGGAAATGATAATAATGATAACCTTTAAGAAACTAAACACTTGGTATGTTTGGACATATTAATGGAGAAGAATCTCCACAATTATCTGAAAGGGATTACTATGAGTATGGTTTCTTTTTTCAACTACCTATCTGAGTGAGCCAGATTATCATCATTTCCTTCAAACAAAAAGTTATCAAAACACATTACATGCAGGAGCAGACATGAGAATTTAACTGACTTTCGTTTAAGCCAGACATTATAGAGATTTGTAAAAATGTAGAAGAATGCTATCTTCTCACAAAATTTGTTTTGTTTTGAATCCACATTAAATATATTACACACATTGTTCTTAACATGTAACAGGCTTACTATGGTTACTTTACAAAGAATTAATAAGTTAAAACAAATGAACAACAAACTCACTTCCATAGAGCCGAGTCTGACTCATAGCGATCATACAGGAGAGAGTGGGGCTGACTGTGGGTTTTGAAATTGTAAGTCTTTGTAGGAGTATAAAGCCTCGTCTTTCTCTTGAAGAGCACCTGATGGTTTTGAACTGTTGATCTTGTGCTTAGCAGCCCAGTGGGTAACCAATGCCTATTTGAGATTTTTTTCCCCGGTTTTAATTTTTAGTTCAGTAAATGTATATAGGTATGATCCACATGAGCAAAAGTTATTTATAGCCCCAATACATTTTTAAGACTATAGAAATCCTGAGGCCAAAACACTCAAGGACTGCTGACTTAGGAAGATGATTTTTCTAACCGCATTATAGTAATTAGACCTAACTGATTTATAGTGCATTTAAAGTCAAATGTGTTCACTATCTGAATGCCGAACATGCTGCCGTGGGCCCTCGAGTTGATTCCAGCTCATAAGGACCCTTTATGGCCAAGCATAGCAGCCCCTGGAGTCTCTGGCTGTAATCTGTATGGGAGCAGATTGTCAGATCTCTTCTGCTGGGGAGCCCCTGGGGAGTGCCCCCCACCCCCACCCTGCCTTTTAGTTAGCAGCAGCTGGCTTAACCATTGCACCTGCAAGGTTTATAGTAAGTTGGATTTTTAATTTTTTTTAACCACATCGGGAGAATAAGTATAATAAAAATCTGTGCTGAACAACTCGATGTAGCTCAATGCCTGCTTTAATCACAAACAACCTGGTGGGGTGGGGGGTGGGGGCAGGCTCTGTAAGAATGAATGTCCTGGTGAGCTATGCTTGTATGTGATAGCAATGTATTGGAAAATGGCAGAGATTCAAATCCACCTTACAGAAGTGCACTTAAAAACCTGGCCAGGAGCATGCTTTGTTGTATTCTTTATTGTATTCTGCCCTGTTTTCTCTTTTCCAATTTATAGGACGCTTGTTTCTCCCCTCCCCTCCCCTTCTCTTCCTCTATCTCGCCACTTCTTCTGCTCCTTTTCCGCTCCTTCCCTTTGCCCCAGGTCGGCTGGGAGTATTTCCTCCTTGGTTGCAGTTTTCCGTGTAGGCCTCATCCTCTGGGAAAGATGCTGAGTCGGTAAATACGAGCCCCGCATTGACAGGGAGGGGGTGCAGATGCGCCTTCTGGGCTCCAGGACTGAAGCAGCCTCTATTTAGTATGTAAAAATCATCACTGAGCCGATGCTCTGCTTCTATTCTTAGATATCTAGAGGTTGTGAAAGGAAGGTTAGGGAAAGGATTTAAACTTAGAACTTGGACCCCAAGGCTCACAGTAACTCCTAGAAGAAATGTTTCAGAACAAGTCCTCCTGTTAGCCCTTGTTCTTCATCAATTTCTTTCTCGTTTCCTTCTAGTCCAAAAGTCACTCCCGGGTTGGCCAGCAATCAAGCACCAAGCAAAAGGTACGCTTCTCCCCCTTCTGTACTGTTCATGTTGAAAAGAGTTATTTCGGTGAGTGCTATTGTTTTTGCATCTCCGCCCACCCCCAAGAGATGATTTGTCTTTGGAAAGCACAGAAGAACTCAGCAAAAAAGTCATTTTTAGTTTTTCTTTGTTTTGATTCATCATTGCAAAGCTGAAATTAGAATGAGATTCTTGGGGTGGGTGGAATTGAAGGCGTGTTCTTGAAAAGCAGTGACAGAACCTTAGACTTTCCTCCCCGGCTCACTAGCAATTCTGAAAGCACAGTCAGAAGAAACTGGATTGGATTCAGCTCTGTCCTTCTTCTACTGTCCCCGTGGAGATTCTTGTTTCTGTCGTAGTTCGCATTCCACTGCACTCGATTCTTTCCGCGTCTGCCATGGAGAATGACCCTCATCTACGACCTGCGGCGAATGAGTTAACACAAAGTGCGATTCTGAAGACCTGGGCTTCAATTCCTGATTCTGCCACCTCACTAGTATGTCAGCTCGGAGAAGGTGCTTATACGCAGCAGTGCAGTGCACTGGGGGAGGAGAGAGATAACACATGTGACGTGACAGTACGTAAGCCTGCTCCCTGGCACAAACTAAGCACTCTATGCCTTCTGGAATTCTAACACGTCATTAATAATTTTAAAAATGCATAACAATAGGAAAAATTTAAATTCCAAATGGTTAATCCTCAGATATGTACCCCCAAATGCAGGTATTTATATCTCTTTTACTCATGTTAACTTATTTTCATACATAAAATTGATACAGAGAAGAATGCGAGTTGGGAGAAATCTGTGTTCAACTTTAGAGAGGTTTGTATAGAAAATATGTTTTTTTTAAAACCTTTTATTGGGGGCTCTTACAACTCTGATCACCATCCATCGTATCAAGCACAATTGTACATATGTTGCCATCATAATTTTCAATATATTTTCTTTCTACGTGAGCCCTTGGTATCAGCTCATCCCCCCTTATGAACCCTTATAAACCCTTCCCTTATGAACCCTTGATAATTTATAAATTATTTTTTTCATGTCTTACACTGACCAATTTCTCCCTTGACCCACTTTTCTGTTGTTTGCCCCCTGGGATAATCAATGTGATCGGTTCCCCTCTTCTCCTCCCACCTTCCCCTTCCCCTCCTGGTATCCCTACTCTCATTATTGGTCCTGAGGGGTTAATCTGTCCTGGATTCCCTGTGTTTCCATCTCTTCTCTGTACCAGTGTACATGTTCTGGTCTAGTCAGATTTTTAAGGTAGAATCGGGGTCATGATAGTGGTGGGGGAGGAAGCATTAAAGAACTAGAGGAAAGTTGTATGTTTCATTGGTGCTATACTGTACCCTGACTGGCTTGTCTCTTCCTTGTGACCCTTCTGTAACAGGATGTCCAATTGTCTAAAGATGAGCTTTGGGTCTCCACTCTGCCCTCCCCCTCATTCACATTGATATGATTTTTTGTTCTGGGTCTTTGATGCCTGATACCTGATCCCATCCACGCCTCATGATCACACAGGTTGATGTGCTTCTTCCATGTGGACTTTGTTTCTTCTCAGCTAGATGGCTGCTTATTTATCTTGAAGCCTTAAGACCCCAGATGCTATATCTTTGGATAACCGGGCATTGTCAGCTTTCTTCACCATATTTTCTTATGCACCCGCTTTGTCTTCAGTGATCGTGTTGGGGGAGATGAGCATCACAGAATGCTGAGTTATTAGAACACAGTGTTCTTGCATTGAGGGAGTACTTGAATAGAGGCCCAATGTCTATCTGCTACTTTAATATTTAATATATAAATATGTCTACATAGATCTATTTCCATAACATTATATAAAAATATATTTATACATGTATATGCTTGTATTTAGACCTCTATAAATGTCCAAAAGAGATTCTTCTAATGTACGTTTTCTTTTAATAGAATTCTTACCTAATCTTTTAGAAAATGAACTTATTGCCTCAAAATGCTTCTATTTTCTGTTTGCATATTTTTAAAATGGTAAATTAGGTGGGGGTTTACGTTTCAGATAATCAATTTTGTATTCAGCAGCTTAACCTACTAATCAACACCCCCCGCCCCAATAGTTTCCTCTTCTACAGCTCCTTCATTTCTCTTCTCCATGTGATTGACTACCTTTCCTTTCACCCAAGTTAATATCGGTCCACCTCTACCCAGCCCATCGCTTCCTTTTCCCCCTATGCTCTCCCTTCTTGTTGGTGCCCTCCAAAGTCTGGTCCCTTTGGTGCAAAAGTCTTCATCTTTTTTTCCTCCCTGTAATACTGGTCTCACAGATTATTTGTCCTTCTGTGATTCTTGGTGTCTATTCCCAATGAGAAAACTATTGCAAGAGTGCAAAGCATCTACCAGATGAGAGATCACGCATCTTCAGGTGTAGAAGTCTAGTGATCAGTAGGCTGCCGCACTGTGTTGCCTGGGATGAACATAACGTGGACAGCCCTGTTTCCCCCAGCTTCATACTTCCCAGATTATAACGACTCACACTGACATATGAGGAACTAGTGATTCCGTGGTAGAATTCTTGCCTTCCGCATGAAAGACCTGGGTCCCATACCTCCCAGTGCATCTCATGTGGCACCTCCAGTATAATGTTTGTGGGCGGAGCTTTGTGTGTTGCTAAACAGGCCTCAGTGGATCTTCCCAATTAAGAAGGAGTAGGAAGAAAGAGCTGGTAAGCTACTGCCACAAATCAGCCAAGAAAAATGGTCTCATTGGCGCCTGATGCAGAGATCAGGAAGCATTTGATGCTGGTTTGCATGGAGTCCGCATGAGATGAAGACCAGCTTGCTGGCAGACAGAAGTCCACGTAACAAACCTTGTGTTACAGATATGAGTGTGAACACTTATTAAGGAATCACTCATTTAATTCTCTCAACCACTCAATGAGTTAGATGTTCTTGTGTCCCTCAGGGTCCTGCGGGGAATGAAAACACAGCAATTATTTAAACAAAGAATTTAATATGAAGAATTTAACCAGTTTTGAAATTGTTAATTGGGAAAGCAAGGGCAAAAAGGGGTATTTGAGAGGTAGCAGCTACCATCTTCAGGGCTGAGGGAAGAGCTTGACTATTAAAATTTCCTAGACTCCGAGTGGAAACACCCTTCAGAGCTGAAATTTAGACTTCCCAGGAGATGGTGTTGGTCCCTCTGAGGGATACATCATGAGGCTCATTCTGCAAGTTCTGGCTCCACAAAGACTACGAATCGGGCTGTTGCTTTGCAGCAAGAAGGGTGCCACTGCTGAGGGGATGCTCACAGGGAGATTCCAACGCGTCTGCCTTTTGTTCCTCTTTGAACCATGTAGTTCGGAGATCACAAGAAGCCAGGTGGCTGAACAAAAGTGTGGTATGCATAGCCCCAACCAAAGCATCACAAAGATGCCTATAGAAAGATGTGCTTGGAATGATGAGGCAGTAGCTTCATAACTGGTACAGTTATTAGTTCCATTTCGCAGACGAGAACCGAGGTGTGATTAAACTGTGTTTGTCCACAGAATTCCAGCTAGGCAGAGAGAGTATCTGAATGGGAACATCATCTGGCTCCAAGATCCATGTTTTTAGGCTCTTGGATAAGTGACCTTGGACAAGAACATTTCTCTGAGCTTTATTTCTAAAGTCTACAAAGTGAGATTGAAGATTCTTAAGCTCTGAGGTTGTTGGGATTAAATATAAATAATTATAAAGCATATGCCTTTTGGCATATAGTAAATGTTCAGTAGATAGTAAAAAAAAGTTGTCATGGATCTATACTGACTCACGGCAACCCTACATGTGGCAGAATAGACTTACGAGACTTACACTCCATGTGTTTGTCAGGATTCTTTCTTTTGCTTTAGTCTGGGAAAGTTTGATTATGCCATGTCTTCATCCCTTTCTGGAAGGGTCTGTCATTTGGGGTTAACTGAGCTTCTTAAATGCACATCTTCTCGTGTTTCATGGTATGAGGGACATTATCTTCCCACAAATCTGCAAGGGTCTCAGTTTCTTTTGTTTGTTTCTCTTCTTTTTCATGATCACACATATGTTGCTCCTCTTGCTGGTATCACACAGAATCCTTAGGCGTCTGTTTTTCTTTTTTCATTTTTCTGATTCTTTTGAACAGATTTGCATGAAGAGACTTGTTTTTAATCGTGCTACTTATCAAAATGTGGTGAAGAAGTCCGAGGAAGCCCTGCTCTCAGAAAGAATAGCATTGGGATCTTAAAGGCTTTTCTTAGAAGAAGCAGCCATTTGAGAGAAGTTCCGTTAAGTCCCCCACGGAGAAGCACACCCATCAGTGGTCCAAGCATTCTCAACAATAACATCCAAGGCCAGAGATGGGAATGGTATCAGAGCTTAAACTCTGAGCACCTAGTTTGCAGAAGGCTATGGACGACAGGGAAAGCCCCAAGTCCATTGGCAACATGCCCATGCGGATTAAACATCTGCAGAATGCCTTCACGCATTGGTCAGTGAGGCGAATGACTTTGCTATCAGAGTACAGGGAAAATTGAATTAAAGTAGGTACAGTGAGGTTAAAATGTAGCACATTATCATTTGTTCTCCCTTTGACCCATCTTAAATTTGTATGAGTTTTTATTGGTTTTTGCTTTCTTTTGGATTGGTTCTCAACCTTCCTAATGCCATGGCTCTTTAATACAGTTCTTCATGTTGTGGTGACCCCCAACTATAAAATTACTTTAGTTGCTACTTTATCACTGTAATTTTGCTACTTGTTATAAATCGGGCCACCCTTGTAAAAGGGTGTTTCAACCCCAAAAGGGGTCTGAACCCCAAAGTTGAGAACTGCTGTATTAAGGTCTTTAAGTGTTATATTTTGTCATTGTTCTTGCAGGAGGTGCACATGTTATATACTGTTCTTTATGTGAAATGCGGAGTAGGTCAATCTATAGAGTCAGTAACTAGATTAATGGTTTCTTGGTGTTGTGTTGGAGAGACTGGAGATAGGTGGAGAATGAATAATAACGATTATAAGAACGAAGAATAGGTTCTAAAACTGACAATGATTACACAGAACTTTTTAATATGCTTAAGTCATTGACATGTCTTGTGTGGGAATTATATGCTAATAAAAGTGAAAAAACCTCTATCTTCGTTGATTCAATTCTAATCCTTTGTCCTTTCATTGCATTCTTTGTTTTTGAAGTTTTAATATTAATCATTTGATTTATATTTACTGTTTTTGTATGGATTCTCATTTTCCCATTTTGTCAATTTTTTCTTGTATTGTTTTCCTGACTTCTTCTAAAGTTTGCTTCCTCTGTGTTTACCTTGATTTCTTTCTGCTTTCCTTCATGATGTTTAATCTGTTGAAGGATCCTTCATATAATTCTTTTAAAAAAGTAATTTTATTGGGGGTTCGTACAACTCTTATCATAATCCATATACATCAATTGTAAAAAGCCCATTTGTACATTCGTTAACCTCATCATTCTCAAAACATTTGCTCTCCACTTAAGCACCTGTCATCAGCTCCTCATTTTCCCCCTCCCTCCCTGCTCCCCCCTCCATCATGAACCCTTGTTAATTTAGAAATTATTATTTTTCCATATCTTACACTGTCTCCCTTGACTTACTTTTCTGTTGTCAGTTCCCCAGGAGGAGATAATATAGAGATCCCTATAATCAGTTCTCCCTTTCTACTCCACTCTCCATCCACCCTCCCAGTATCTCCACTCTCACCACTGGTCCTGAAGGGATCGTGCATCCTGGATTCCCTGTGTTTCTAGTTCCTATCTTTACCAGTGTACATCCTCTGGTCTAGCCAGATTTATAAGGTAGAATTGGGATGATGATAATGGGTGAGAAGGAAGCATTTAGGAACTAGAGGAATGTTGTATGTTTCATCGTTGCTACACTGCACCCCGACTGACTCATCTCCTCCCCAAGATCCCCTTTGTAAGGGGATATCCAGTTGCCTACAGATGGGCTTTGGGCCATTCACAATGATATGATTATTTTGTTCTTCGATGCTTGATACCTCATCCCTTCGACACCTCATGATCACACAGGCTGGTGTGCTTCTTCCATGTGGGCTTTGTTGCTTCTGAGCTAGATGGTCGCTTTTTTACCTTCAAATATTTAAGACTTTGTATACGTTATATCTTTTGATAATCGGGAACTGTCAGATTTCTTCACATTTGCTGATGAACCCGCTTTGTCTTCAGCGATCATGTCGGGAAGGTGAGCATCATGGAATACCAGTTTAATAGAACAGTGTTCTTGCATTGAGGGAGGACTCGAGTTGAGGCCCAATGTCCATCTTTTACCTTAATACTAAACCTAGAAATATATGTACATTTATCTATTTCCCCATCCTCATATTAATATATTTACATATGTACATGCTTGTATTTAGACCTCTATAAATTCCCTTTGTCTCCTAGCTTTTTCCTCTATTTCTTTTTACTTTCCTCTTGTCCCACTATCATGCTCAGCCTTCATTTGGATTTCAGTAATTCCTCTTTGTTACAGTACCCTTGGTAATGCCCTATCAGGCCTCCTACACCATCCTCACCACCGATTTGGATCACTTATTGTTTGTTCCCTTGTCCCTGGGTTTGTTAACACTACTTCCTTTCCCCCCACCTCTCCCTCTTCCATGTCCCCGCTGAACTGTCGGTCCTGTTGTTTTCTCCTCCAAAATGTTCATCCACCTATCCTATTTAGACAGACCTGCAGAGATAATAACATGCACAAAAACAAGACAGAGCAAAACCAAGCACAAAAGAAAACAAAGCAACAGCAAAAACACAACACAACAACAACAAAAGAAAAGGTGATAGTTTAAGGACTGTTTGTTGGCCTTTAGGAGTGTTTTACTGTCGATTCTGATGGGGTGCCAAGGCCTGGCACCAAAGTCTATTTTTGGTATTCCCTGAGGACTTCGTTGCTCTGTTCCCCTTGCTGTTTTTTTGCATGCTTTTAGTGTTTTGCCTCGGTGTGGTGGGATTAAAAAAAAAAGGGGGTAGCGGGAGCACAGGGCAGTAACCCACCCAAAGGGAGGGTATTGTTTATATCTCCAAAGGGAAAGAGGCACCGGACTTGAACCTGGTGCTCCAAGATGTGAATGCAACATGCTGGCATGGAGTAGGGAACCAGTGGAGAGGTCTGAGGGGCTGGCCCCAATCTCAACTGCATGGACACGCCCCTCCCCTCAGTAGAATTTACTTCAGAGGACAGCACTGAATCTGCAGCTTTGCTCCTTAGAAGGGCACGCAGTCACCTGCAGAGGGACAGGGCTTGGGGCAGCTGACAGAGGAGGGATGGAGGCAGCTCACCTTCTCTAGGAGTTCAAAGTCAATTCAAAGAAAAGGGGGAAAGGAAGAGAAAAAAGGATGGAGCGAGAATCATTTCATCTCCCTTAGGATCCATTTAAATAAGTTCCAGCGTTTCGTATTTTCTGCTTTGTCTTCTGTTGAGATTTCTGTATGTTTTACTTTGTTAGTCTTGTTAGTTCTATTTGTTTGTTTTTCTATATAAGACGTCCAGCATAGGTACATCTACATCTACAGTAGCTGGATTAATGGTTTCTCGGGGGCATGGCTGGGGAGGTTGGGGGAAATGGGGAACTAATAATGACGAGCACAACAATGAAGAAAATATTCTCACACGGATGGCGGTGATAACTGCAAAACTTCCTTGATGTGGTGGGGCTATTGAACTGTGTGATATGCGAATTGTATGCCAATGAAACTACTGGGAAAGAAGGATAGTGGGAGAAGGAAGCACTGAGAAGACAAAAAATGAAAAAGATATAAAAATGACACAGAGGTGGTATAGTTGGTGAGGGGTGGGGGGTGATACAGGCTACTGGGAGAGTGGAGGAGGGGTGTGGGGGCTGCTCCTCTGGTCACCAGGAAGTTGTACGGAGCAGAGAGAGTCGACCGCACATCTCTGGTTGCTGGCTAGGGGGCTGGTTGCCAGTGTCGCTTATTTGGTCACTACCCCACTCAAAACACCGTTTGCAGTAATTAGACTGAGTACACTGTTCCCGGCCCCTTGGCAATTCAATGTTCTGTTTGCTGCCGTCCTTGCCGTTTTTATTCAGTCTCTTCCGTCGATCGGTATTTGGACTACTTCTTCGTCCTTTTCTTGGAAGCGCTGGGTTACAGGATTGTCATTAATAAATGAATAATTCCAGAGTTGTCTCCAATCATTCTTTAACTGGTTGGCTCTTTAGATGTGTATGTGCAGGGATCTCAATGATATAAGTTCCAGCTTGGATATTTGTGATGTCACATTGACCCTTTCCCCCTCTAGTATGTTCTGTGAATTGGAGACAGGATCTGGAATGACTAAGACCCAAGACACCTAGGCTGAGGGTGGTCAGATGAGAAACCGATACTGTATCATTCAGACTGTTTTTCTACTTTTTGTCCTCTTCCATGTTTATCCTCCTTTTCCTTAAAAGGGCCAACAATCTCAGTAGCCTTGACAAATCCATTGTACAGCATCTATTGCCCATCATAGTGACCCTGTAGGACAGAGTAGAACTGCCCACAAGGTTTCCAAGAGTGTCGATCTTTTTGGAAGCAGAATGCCACATCTTCTTCTGGAACGAGTGGCTGTGAAATTCTAATAGCTGACCTTTGAGCTAGCAGCTGAATCACGTTGCTACCAGTAGCCATAGGGAACTAAAAAAAATGGTCTTGACCATAGCTTTGATGAGAAGCTGACCTTAGAGACTAGTATAATGATGGTGGTCTCCAGATTCAAGGGAACTCCAAGGTCATAAGACCACCATACAGCTTGTTGGTCTTTCTTGAAATTATGGTGGAAGTTAAAGAGTTGAGCTTATGAAGGGGTATTTTTGTAGGAAATGGAAATACCCCAAACCTGTCCTGAATTTTTTAAGCAGTGAAAATAACTATACAGAGGACAAAGAATATTGTGACCCTATCTAGAACTCCATTGAACCAGACTCAAATAAGTGTAAGACTCCTTCCCACCAGGCCCTTCCTAACCCCCTAGTATCTGTTCACAATGAGTACCACTATTGTTGACGACATAGCATGCTGTATTCTGATTACTTTGCAGACATTCAGCTGCGCTCTTTCCCATTCCAATTGAACCAGAAAGAACACCGAGTTGCCAAAGCTTAGAGTCAAGAGGTCCCTGAGGGGTACAAATGGTGAATGTGCCAAGCTGCCAACTTCAGGTCTGGAGGTTTGAGTTACCCAGAGAGGTTTGAAAGATATGTCTGGAGATCTGCTTCAGGGGAAAAAAATGATGCATGGAAAGCCCTATGGAGCCCAGTTCTCCTCCAACCCCCCCCACCAAACACACACACCACCACCCTCAGCATACCCTCCTCCAACCGTTTCTAGTGTTGTGATCTTGAGTGTCCGACTCTATTCTCCTACCCAAGCTGTCTTCTTGGAGCTGATAAGTAAAGTCACAGTAAGTTCCCTTGAATTATATGGCTGAAAGTCTAAGCTCTCTTAAGGGCGTCTGCATTTTAATAGGTGACAGAAGCTAACGAAATTGAGCTCCAGGGGTGGAATTGCTGGCAGTGGCAAGCAAGGGACACATTTCTGGTTGGTAGAGTGATCCATTTTCTTGCTCCTAAAGTTACATCGTTTACCTCTAAATGCAATTCACAAGAAACCGTCGTCTGGTTTGATAACCAGGGCCGCGGGCTTACATAACCGGCAGAGAAGAAACGCCCCAAAGAGACTGGCTCCCGCATTAATATGTGACCCACAGTCAGCTCTCTGTCCAGCCTGCTCCCCACCCCGGCGCTGCTGGACGAGTGACCTGCGCATCTTCCTCACAGCATCTTCCTGAAAGCAGCCCTGCCCGTCGACATTTATGTTGTTCATGTTTGTGTCTTTTCCCTGCTCATGTCTTCTGGCACTCAGGGTCTGAAGGTTTCACAAATGTGCCTAAGTACATGCAGAACACACCCTGCCTGCACTCCCACTTTACCACGAGCAGCCGTGCCAGGAAGGGTGTGAGCCCCAGCGTTCGTCACTTGAGAAGTGGCCTTCCGTGGCATTTTCAGTGGTATTATTTGTTTCCTAATTTCATTTTATGCTTTCCTGACCCATTGGCAATTCTATTTTGCTCTTTTTAAAATAAATCAGTTTATTGGGGCTCATACAACTCTTATCACAATCCATACATACATCAATTGTGCAAAGCACGCTTATACATTCGTTGCCCTCATCATTCTCAAAATTCGCCTTCCGCTTGGGTTCCTGGAATCAGCTCATTTTCCTTTTTCCCTCCCCCTCCCTCATGAACCCTTAATAATTTATAAATTATTATTTTATCTTATCTTACACTGTCCGGCGTCTCCCTTCACCCACTTTCCTATTGCCCATCCTCCAGAGAGGAGGTTATATGTAGATCCTGAGATCAGTTCCCCCTTTCTACTCCCCCTTCCCTCCCGGTATCACCACTCTTATCCTTGGTCCTGAGGGGTTAATCTGTCCTAGATTCCCTGTGTTTCCAGATCCCAACCATACCACTGTGCATCCTTTGGTCTAATCAGGTTTGTAAGGTAGAATTGGGATCATGATAGTTGGGGATCTCCTTTGCTTTTTTGATTCCTGCCTTTAATTTTTTCCTTATCATTCACCCCCCCCCCCGCCATCTGTGGCTAAGGTGTTTTGCTTTATTCTCAAACCTAAATCTGCTGTAAATTTTATGTTGTCCCACTAGAATTTCTTCATCCTAGCCAAGTTTCTCCTGCAGTAAGCCCCCTCACTAAGAATAATTTTATGAGTCCCACTTGGAGGGATGCAGAGATATAAACACTATATAAAATAGTATTGACAATATTGTCATGGCACAACTAGGTTTAAAGAAGGTTAAGTCATAGAATTATCACCTTGCATGCAAGAGACCAGGTTCACTTCCAAACCAAAGTACTTTATGCACAGATACTACCCAGCCATGAGTGGAAGTATGTATGTTGATAAGTAAGACGTTGTAGGGAGACTCTAGACTAAGAGACTAGGAAGCAAGGCCTGGTGATCTGCTTCTCAAAAGCCCTATGGATCCGAGCAGTCCATTCCGCAATTGATCATGGGGATGCACTGACTAGCATTTTGTTCCATGAACCTGTGGGTTGAGTTGAGTCAGGGGTCAGCTCAATGACAGTGAACAAGTAGAAACTAAAGGACTTAGTTTCACATCACCTGAGAGGGATATTCCTGTCGTCTCATGAAGTTCCTAGTGGTGTCAGAAAGAATGACTTGGGTCTTTTTTTCCCCTTTCTCTTTGCATCCTGGTTTCTGACTTAAAAACAAAATCATTTTATTGGAAATTCTTATAACTCTTATCACAATCCATACATCCATTCATTGTGTCAAACACATTTGTACGTTTGTTGCCATCATCATTTTCAAAACATTTTCTTTCTACTTGAATCCTTGGTATCAGCTCCTCATTTTAATCTCTCCCTTCCCCCCTTATTCCCTCACGAACCCTTGATAATTTATAAATTATTATTATTTTTTCATGTCTTACACTGATCGATGTCTCCTTTCACCTACTTATCTATTGTCCATCCCCCAGGGAGGGCTTATAGGTAGATCATTGTGATCAATTCCCCCTTTCTTTACCCACCTTCACTTACCCTCCTGGTATGGCTGTTCTGAAGATTGGTCTTGAGGAGTTTATTTGTCCTGGATTCCCTGTGTTTCTGGCTCCTATCTGTACCTGTGTACATGCTCTGGTCTAGCCAGATTTGTGAGGTAGAATTGGGGTCATGATAATGGGTGGTGGTGAAGCATTAAAGAACCAGAGGAAAGTTGTAAGTTTCATCAGTGCTATACTCCACCCTGACTGGCTCATCTCTAATCCTCGAACCTTCTATAAGGGGGCGTCCAGTGTTGCCTACAGATAAGCTCTGAGTCTCTACTCCGCACTCCCCCTCATTCACAGTATGATTTTTTGTTCTGGATCTTTGGTACTTGATACCAGACCTATTGACACCTGTGATCACACAGGCTGGTGTGTTTCTTGCATGTGGGCATTGTTGTTTCTAAGCTAGATGGCCGCTTGTTTACCTTCAAGCCTTTAAGACCCCAGACGCTGTATCTTTTGATAGCTGGGCACCATCAGCTTTCTTCACCACATTTTTTTATGCACACATTTGTCTTCAGCGATCCTGTTGGGAAGGTAAGCTTCATAGAATGCCAGGTTGATAAACAAAGTATTCTTGCACTGAGGCAGCACTTGAGTAGAGGTCCAATATCTGTCTGCTACCTGAATACTAAACCTATAACTATATGTACATAGATCTATTTCCCCATCGTCATATCCAAATATACCTACATATGTACATGCCTATATTTAGACCTCTATAAATGCCTTTTGCCTCCAAGTTCTTTTCTGTGTTTCCTTTTACTTTCCTCTTGTCCCACTATTGTTTAGCCTTCCTTTAGGTTTCAGTAGTTCTTCTCAGTTACATTGCCCTTGATCAAGCCTCCTATACCCTCCTCGCCATCGATTTTAGATGATTTGTTGTTCCCTTGTCCCTGCGTTTGTTAACACGCACTTCCTTTCCCCCATCTGGCCCCCCCTCTTTCCTATGTCTCCCCAGAACCTTCGGTCCCATTGTTTTCTCCTCCAGACTGTTTAACCAGCCTACCTTATCTAGATAGACCTACAAAGACAATAATATGCACAAAAACAAGACAGAGCAAAACAAAGCAACAAAATAAAACAGCAATACCAAAAACCCAATGACAAAAAAGAGAAAAACCTGTGAATAGTTGAAGGTCTGTTTGTTGACCTTTGGGAGTGTTTTCTTATCAAATCGAAGGGGGTGCTATGCCCTGACACCAAAGTCTATTTTTGGTATTCCCTGGGGACTTTATTGCTCTGCTCCCCTTGCTGCGCTGTTGCACAGCCTTAGTGTTTTGCCTTGGTGTGGTAGGGTCAGATCGGGCACAATTCTCACACTCTTTCCAGTGTTGTCCCCTGTAGAGCTGAGTCAGTGAGTGATGTGTCTCATAGTGGGGCTGGCTTTATGATCCTTTATGTGCATTGGCTGTTCTGAACAAGAATATTGTCCTCAGGGCTTGGTGGGCCAGGATGTGCTCTACTCTCTCTTCCTCCCCCTTCATTTGCTCTTGTGTGCTCTGATCAGACATGTCCCTCTCTCCGAGTTGTAGCTTCAGTGCTGTTCTCTGAAGTGAATTCTTCTGAAAGGATAAGGCGCTGTCCATGTAGTTGGGGTTGGGGACAGCCCCTCAGACCTATCTACTGGTTTCCTGCTTCATGCCAGTATGTTGCGTTCACGTCTTGGTACACCGGGTTGAAGTTTGGTCCCTCTTTCCCTGTGGAGAGATAAACAACACCCTCCTGTGGGTGGGTTAGTGCCCTGTTCTCCTGCTACCCATGTTTTTCCCCAACCCCCATCCTTTTTACTTGGCTGCCATATGCATTCCTGGATTTGGTCTGGCCCTTGTCATACTTCCTGGACCTCACCCAACAAACATTTGTATACATTTGTATGCCACATTTGCATTTTTACACTTACCTCAGCAGACTTATGTTGGACTTGTCCTTTTGTTCTTGGTTTACTTCACTTAGCATTATTTCCTCCAGTTCTTCCCATGTGGCAATATGCTTCATGCATTCATCACTGCTTTTTAGGGATTTTTAGTACTCCATTGTATGTCTGTGCCACAGTTTTTAATCCATTCGTCTGTAGATAGAAATTAGGGTTGTTTCCAACTCCTTGCAATTGTGAACTGTGCTGCTATGAACATTGTAGCACTGATATCTGGCCATGGTTTGTTTCTTGGGTCTTCTGGGTATATGCCCAGTAGGGGGATTGCTGAGTTGTATGGTAACTCAATTTCCATCTGTTTTCGTTATCACCAAATTGATTTCCATTGAGTTCCTGTTTCCCCACATCCCCCCTAACACTTGTTGCTTTCTGATTTTTTGAATCGGGCTATCTTTGAGGGTGTTAGATGATATCTCATAGTTGTTTTGATTTGCATTTCTCTATGGCTAATTATCGGGAGCATTTTCTCATATGTTTATTGGCCATTCAGATTTATGCCCTTGTGAAACTTCTATTCAGCTCCTTTGCTCACCTCCTCAATGGGCAATTAGTTTTTTCTTTTTGAAAGCTAGCAGGGTATTGTAGATTTTAGTAATAAGTCCTTTGTCTGATGTGTCATTGCTAAAGATGTTTTACCAGTCTGTGGGCTCTCTTATTACTCTCTTGGTGAATTCTTTCAATGTATACAGATGTTTTATCTTCAGTCTATCCCACTGATCAATTTGTGACTTAACTGTATTTGTGTCCTTCCCTATTTCTGATACTCTCTGTATTCCCTGCGCCAAAGTTCTCAGGTTTCCCCCAATTCCCTCATGGATGGCCCTAGTTGTTGGGGGTTTTGCCTCCAGGTCTGTGATCCACCTTGAGTTTACTCTTGTGCATGGAGTGATATAAGGGTCTTGCTTTGTTTTTCTGCAGGTCGGTGTTCATTTTTTTTCCAGCACCACTTGTTGAAGAGGACACTCACTTCCCATTTGATATTTGGGGGCCTGACTTAGGTCTTCTACGGCTTTCTGGCAGTGAAAATTATCCTTGAGTGCCTTGACAGGGCAAGGAAAGAAATTAGCTTCCCTAAAACGGAGCCTGAATGATCTTGAGTTTGTGCTCCCTTTGCATGGCCTATGAAAGATGCTCAGTGACTTTCTGGGAGTTACAGCCTGAAGATAAAGTGAGAAACAGAGATGATGAATTTATAAGAGGAGGACCACCTGCTCAACACTCACTACAATAGAGATTCTAGAAGAATCCCTTTTTATTTCCCCAGAAAAGCTTGAATAAGCACAATGTATTTTATTTTATAATATATTTTTATTTTTCTAAATAGAATGCTGATTATCTTTTTAATACATTATTATTGAAAAGACTAAAGGGTGAATGTAAGAGACATGGACACTTTTACAGTCACCTCCTCTTTAAATTTTAGCCATAAAAAGACCCAGAAGGATAAGCAGGGCATTTGAGGAATGTAGGTCACATTCTATGGCCCTAAGCTCCAGGGGATTGACTGTCCACTGCTTTCAGTCTTCTTGTATTATATTGAAAAGTGTTGGGAAATATATGCCTTGGGCGGAGGTTGGGGGATGGTCGCATGGATTCTTAATGGAATGATGTTAGCTAAATGGTTCCTAGCTAAACCCTCCTTTTGTTTTTTATTGTATCTCTTTCCACATTGCAGAGCTTCATTACAGAGCACCCTAAGTCCTACCAAGGCTTACACCCCTTCCATGTGTCCTTGTCTTGTGGCTCAGGTTAAAGATTTCCTTCACGCCTGTCTTCTCCCCCTTAGTTTTCTAACAATGTGTGAGCCATTCCAAAGCTAGGTGAATGCACGAGCAGCGTAACGCTGCCAAGTCTAGCATCTCAATGCGGATGGCTCTGCGCTAAGGGAAGAGCAGTGTGGGCCAGTGGTTTTAAGAACCACTGCCTCACATCCAGGGGCCATGCTGCCTTATAAATTCGGTGGCAGATAAGGCCTGTGCTACATTGCTCCAAGTAGCTGCCTGGTATTTCTGGAGCAAAGGACAACTCATAAGCCCTAGGAGGACGGCTGTCCTTCTTAATATGAAACAGGGTCACTGCACCACTCCCCTGGGCTCTCTGCCCTGCAGACAGTCGCTTCATGCTGGGCCCGTGGGTGCATTTCTAGCCTGGGACGTAAACCCCGTGCGTTGGGATGAGCGTCCTTCCATTCGGTGAACTGGGGAGCTTAAATCTGATCAGACGAGGTGGGAACAAGGTGAGGAATTGCTGAGAAGTCTCATAAGAGTCTTTCAAAACATTAATTTAAAAAACAGCCACAAAACTCACTGCTGTGGAATAGGTTGTGTAGGGCAGGTTGGAACTGCCCTCCGAGGGTTTCCAAGGCCTTAATGGAAGCAGCTGCCTCATCTGTGGCCCTCGGAGCCCCAGGCTGAGACTCACGCTCTCTGCTACCCGGCTTCTTGGTAAGAGATTTGTGGAGCAGCACAGATGCAGTGGTATTTCTGTTCTCAATGGGTTAACATACTGTAAACGCACTGCCAGCTCCTAGAGGACTCTCTAGCACAGAGCTGAACTGCCCTGTGCGTCTGCGATATTTTAACTCTTCACAGGAATAGAAAGCCCCTTCTTTCTCCCGAGGAGTGACTGGCAGATTCTGAATTTCTGCCTTTCCAGTTAGCAGCCAGCACTTCTTTCTCACTGCCACCGAGTCAATGCTGACTCATAGCAATCCCTGGTGGGTTTATGGGAGTAGAAAGGCTAGTCTTTCTCCCAAGGAGCTGCTGGTGGTTTTGAACTGCTGACCATATGGATCACAGTAACCATTACACCAGAATATCTCCCTAGAAATATAAGCTCACTGCCATCGAGTCAACGCCAACTCACAGTGACCTAATGGGACAGAGTAGAACTGTTCTTATGAGTGTCTGCGACTGATTCTTTCCGGGAGAAGGACCATGGAGCTAGCTAGCTGCTGATAGTTTTGAACTCCTGACGTTGTGCTTAATAGCCCAACGTGTAACCCATATGCCACTAGGGAAATATAGAAAACTTACAACACTGTAACTGAGGAAAACTGGTCTGGACAATCCTGTGTCAGCCAATTCTAAAACAGCTAACCATTGATTTTGCATCCCTGCTTTTCTCTCGGTGGCCATTGACTGAAACAGAGACGGGGTGTTGATTATTCTAAGTTACAAACCGTTCAGGACTCAGAGATGCGCTGCATGAGATGTCAGAGGAAAGAAAGGAAGTGTAATTATTTTGTTCCTCTTCTTAGAGCAAAGGTGATTCTCTGAGGAGCATGCAAATCCAGAGCCAGTCATGTTTAATTTTGCCTACCCAGTGATTTCTTTTTTTAAATGCTGAGCTGGCATTAAAATTCTGTGTCATATACTTCAGACATGGTCTTAGGAAGAGCCACTTCCTGGAGCAGAACATTGTATTTGGACGAGTAGAGTGCGCCTTCCAGGCAGGATGGCGAGGCTCCGTCTTCCATCCTTTGCACAGGTTGTCAGGAGAGCTCCGTCCCTGGAGAAGGACATTTTGTGTGGGAAAGTAGAGGGGCAGAAACAAAGAGGAGGGCTCTCCGTGAGGTGGATTGACTCAGCGGCTGCAACAATGGACTGAAACATAGAGCAATTGCAAGGATGGCATAGTTCTGGGTTGTGTGTTGGTCTGTTGTGCACAGGGTCAGCAGAAGTAGCTTAAGGTGCTCGCTGAGACCAAGTAATTCCCACTGTCCTCCTCCCACTTTGTGCAGCAGAGCTCTCCTGCCCTTCTGTCTGATCCCTGCCTTTTCCTTTGTTCCTGGCCACCCTGCTCATCTGACTCTCCATCTCACGTGAGAGTTATGATCAACAGAGCCATGCTTTTCCCTTTTAGAATGCTGGAGGGAACCATAAAGACTCCAGCAGTCGGAAGCCCCTCAGCGGACGTCCAGTGCTGCGTGCTCTGTCGTTTTCTCTGTGCCTGCAGGGCTGGAAGCAGAGCTGGTCTTGCTGAGCAGACTGATGGTGAAAGGGCAGGATCCCAGGACCGGCATCTGGAGCAGGAACGGAGTCCGCTGAATCAGGAAGAAGCAATACACCAAGGGAACATTGGTCCACATGACAGGCTTCTTTCCTATAGAATTGTCTTTTCATTTCTGCCTTACTGTTTTAACTGGAGTTAAAATATATTTAGTAGACTCAGCCTCCTAAGAATAATAACAAACAATCTGGCTCAATGATTCTCATCTCTATCAGACCCAGTACTCCCTTTTGACAATAAATATTCAAGGCATATTTTGTTATGAACTTCTTGCTATCCTGGCACATAATTTTTAAAATACTCTAACTGTGCATGAAGATATAAAAAGGAATTAATGAATAATGGATATTTCTTTCTGTTAATTTGGGGGCAAAGCTTTGTCAGAAGATATATCATGGCATTAGGTATTTTCCATCACTTTGTAGAATCATTGAGAAATGGACTGTGGATAATGTAATTTGTTATATATATAGTATATATATAACATATATATACTATATATATAATTTGTTATATATATATATAATGCTATAGTCAGCAATATGATTTCCCAAAGTGATTATTGTGGGAGGCAGACAAATGATGCTTTCCCTCAAAGTATCCATGCCTGATTCCTAGAACCTGTCAATATGTACTTTACATGGCAAATGGGACTTAAGTTAAGGATCTTATAATATAGCAGGATTTCCCCATATTATCTGTGTGCACTCAAAATAATTACACGGGTCTTTATAAGGCATAAGCCAAAAAGTCAGAGGAGAAGTGATGACGGGAGTAGATCGAGGTCAGGATGCCATGAGCCAAGGAATGCACACAGACCCAGGAAGCCAGAAAGGACAAGCAACACATGCTCAGCTAGGTACTTCAGAAGGGACAGAGCCCTACCAATCCATGGTAGTCTTCGCTCCTCCAGACTAAGGAATCCTCAATTCCTGTTATTTTAAGCCACTAAAATTTTTGTAAGTTGTTACTTCAGCAACAGAAAGTAACACAGTGGCCAACTCTTAGAAAAGGCTAAACAGTAAAAGCATAATTTTTATTTCATACGTGTCAGTCTGGGTAGACTAGAGAAACAAATCCATGGACACACATGTGTATATTAAAAAGAGATTTATATTTAAGAGCAATTGAACTTTGAGAAAACATCCCAGCCCAGTACAGTCCAAGTCCATAAGTCTGATATTAGCCCATATGTCTGATACCAATCTATAAAGTCCTCTTCAGACTCACGAAACACATGCAATGAAGCCAAATGCAGGGTGATCACAGGCCAGTGGGTAGAAAGTCTTTGGGTTCAGTGGCGTTGTAAGCATCTCAGCGCTGGCAGGGGTCTTTCTGTGGCTTTTCCAGCATCGGAGTCTGGTTGCATCCCTGTAGCTTGTCTTCCTCGCTGCACTAGGGTGGTTCCATGTGTCTTGTCAGCTGCAATGCCTCCCAGGAGGAAAATCCTGGATTTCCCAGAATTCTCAGGAGAAGGCCATGCCCACACAGAGACCTCATTGACTATGATCCGATTGGCAGGCTAGACTCCACCCCTGCATTCTTAATCCTCAGATTGACAAGTGATTATATAACTATCACACCTTTTATATGATAATCCCCTCTTGGAAGGAGCGCAGCAGTCCCAGTGGTTAAAAGCTCAGGCCCAGTGGAAAGGTCAGTGATTCAAACCTCTCCGTCCCTCCATGGGAGAAAAACATGACCGTCAGCTGCCATGGCGAGGACAGCCCTTGCTATCAGTTCTCCTTGGTCTGACAGGGTGGTTGTCAGTCAAGCTCAGCTGTCAGCACTGAGTCCATTTTTTCCCCTAGAATGACTGTGTGGAAAAAGACATTTTGTTTATACATAAAATTCTAAGCTCGAGTGATTACAAGCAGCTTGTTCACTGGACTGACAAGTCCCTTAGTCCCCTACTCTCTCCTTTGCTCTCTTCTTCCGAGTTGGCCATTTTTCAGTTAGTATTTTATGTCGAGTAGTTCTGCTGCTATTTTGTTTTGCGATCTCTTGGCCCGCAAGCTCACTTTTCCTTTGCAAAGTGCCCAGCATCTCAAGATGCTTCCCAGAGACCCAGGTGTCTCCCTAAGGCTGCTGAGTTTTAAATTCCCTACACAGATTATGCAAAGGAAAAGAAATAGACTAGCAGCTTTCAATGGCCGATTTCTTCAAAAGTAGATTTCCAACTCTTCTTTCTGACGAGCCTCCAGATGGACTGAAACCTCTGGCCTTTCATTTAGCGATCGAACCTGCCACCTGCAACCCCAGGGACTTCACTGAGCAGTTAGTCCGGCCTTAGTAAGGGGTGGGGGGGAGGCTGGGGAACAGAAAAGTACAAGACCTTATCTTGGATACCCAGTGTACAATCACAGTAGGAGCTGAAAACCCTATGCAGAGAAGACATTGAATAACCAAAGAATGGAGAATTACTTGGTGCTAAATGTTGTGACAGTCTAGGTGCTGGGGACCTCTGAGTTTCACGTCTTCAGAAGTAAATGTCTCATTTTCCTGGTTCAAATACGTTAAGTGCAGGTGAGAGAAATGAGGGAATAGGTGGGCAAATTGTTTTCAGGGAAATTTATTTCTTATTATTGTTAAGACTCTCCTCTTGGGGAGCTATTTATGGACTCTGCTTTTGATTTTAATTTCAGATAGGAAGCCCTGGGAGATCCAGACAAATAATCCATAATATATGGTCTTCTAAGTAGCGGTCGCTTTCTTTGGGCCCTGACTCTATGACATTGAAGTTCTATGGGCAACACATATGCCTTATTCTTTGCTGTTTTTCTTCCCAATCATTCCCTTGTGCGATCAACAACCACGAGTTGAGAGCTTAATTTAGACTTAAAGTCAAATAGAGAATGTTCCTTGTCTAACACAGGATGTAACCTATTTGGGGCTCTAAATAAATGATTATTGAGACATGAATATATTAGCAGGATTTGTCTTAGTCTGGCTATGACATTTTTTGTGGTATTTCCCCCAAGTTTTCTGCTGTCCACAATTCAAGTTATTAATACATCAGGATCTGAGTATATTGTCTTTGAGAGATAAAGACAGAAAGTAATTATTTTAAAGATATGCTAATGAGTATTTGTTGTCCAGTCAGTTCTCACAATAGACTTTTCTCTGCTAAATTTAATTTTTTGCTTCAAAGATTTATGCTTGATTTGATATTTTCTTTTATTTTAATGATGGTAATCATTGTACACATCTATTATAAGAGCTAGTGTTCATATTATGTTTCTCCAACAATGTAGAAACACTATAAAAAAACCTTTTCTCTTTTTTTCAAATTCAGTAATCCTCTAAATCAGCCTACACGGCAGATAAGCAGCAGATAAAATAGCTTGGAAGTTAGGTGGCACTCCCCCCGCCCCCCGAGGATTAAGTTTAATGATAGAAATGGTGTTTAAGCTGCCTGCCTGTTCTTTCAGCTATTCCTAATGAAGCTTTCTGAAATATGAGTAAATGCTGCTACAAACCTGGGTAGGAGGGCTTCCCCGTGGTTCTGATTTATAATTTCATTAGAAGCAGAATCAAAGAGTCGATTCCGGCTTGTTTTGTTCTCTGATGTTAGGATTCCAGACAATGATCTATGCGTGCCGCTTCTACTTTGGTGGGCTTTGACTGTTTCTGAAGGTCTTTGTTGCCATTGTACTAAGGCCCCATGCCAGCCCGGGCTGCCCCCTGCTCGGTTCTCCTCCCTGTGGGGCGAAGAGGGCAGACCTTGTTGATTGGATGGCTTCCAAGTCTCCTTTTTAGCAGCTGGTCTCTGGGAGGGCTCCACCTAGGAGAGGCACTAGAGGTGGATTAGAAGGTTGTGGATGGGAGAAGCCAGGCTCCTCTTCCTCTAAGTGACCCGGCATCTGCCTTTTTCCTTTATCCCTCTAGTCCCACATTGTTGGGGGATTTTTTTTTTTGGTAGCTGCCATCCAGGAGGCCTACACATACGGTGACCCCACACACGAGTTGGGGGAGAGCACCGTGCTGCTGGGTTGGTTTGTACCGTCCTCATGATCAGTTGTGAACCCAAAGCAAAGCCTCCACTGACAGGCAGGTGGTGGATGCACATGAAGGACGGAGGATGGGAATCAAAACTGGGTCTCCCACATGGAAACCAAAAACTCTACTGCTGAGTCACCACCGCACCTACACGAAGGGCAGTGGTGACTGCGGCAGTCACTGATTTTGTTTCGTTCCATTTTGCATCTCAGATCTTCCTTTTCCTGTGTAACCAAGTCCCTGCTTTGTAGGTCAAGTGGATTTGGATTTCCTACTTAGACCTTGACTGATAAAGGCAGCGCTGCAGGGCTGATTGCCAACAGAATGAATGGACCGTTGTGTTTGTGCGGTAGCTTTTTAAGTTAATTTTATATAATACACTTTATTTCAGATGGTGAGGAAGAGGATAATGTGTGGGAAACTGAGGAGATAATAACTGTACCATTTTATAGGCAGTCAATTCTGACCTGATGAATCATTTTACGTACCTCCATAAAATCAGGCATCTTAATTACATAGACCCCCTCTTTCTTACATGGACTTCATGCTACTCACTCATTGGATTTATAGCATCCTAAATCAGCAAATGATCTAATGTGATATAAAGTGCTACCTGCAATATAGTAATTGAAGGTTTATCTCTTAACAGTAAAATATGTTTGCCCTTACTTGAGGCAGGCATACTCCTCAGTAGTAGAGTCATGGACCGGGAAGTGCAGTTACATGATGCTCTGCCTGTGCTGGGTCAGTTCCCTTACCTTAACAAGTATCCAGTGCCTTTCGCTTTGCTGCAGCTACGCGCCATGCTGCCCTGCACAGCCACCTGACAAGGGATTCTAAAACGTGGATCTTATCTTCTATCCCATTCACTAGAATCAGAGGCTGAGGCAGGCGTATGTAAGGGACTTACTGAGGAAAGTGACTGTAAGAAGCGGGGGAACAGGATAGGGCAGAGAAGGCAGATAAACAAAGCTGCGGTGGAGCATCAGTCTGATGATGTGGTGCGCTCTGGAGCATGAAGGGCATGGAGCACAGAGAAGCCCGTGGCTTACTCATAAACCAGCGAGCCCGGTCCGAGGAACCAATCCTAACTCCCGGCAACCCTGTGTCGATCAGAGCACTGGGCTTCTCAGGGCTTTCCATGACTGATTTTTCAGAAGTAGATGGCCAAGCCTTCTAAGGAACCCCATGTAGGCTCAAAGCTCCAACCTTTCAGTTAGCAGCCAAGCCACGTAAACCTTGTCACCACCCAGAACTTCTGTGATAGCACCATGTTGTTGTCGTCAGATGCCATCAGGTCAGTTTGGACTCATAGCAGCTCTGTGTGCAGTACAGTAAAACACTGCCTGGTCCTGCACCGTCCTCACAGTGGTTATTACATCTGAGCTCATTGTTGCAGCCCCGGGGTCAGTCTTCTCCACCAGGGCCTTCATCCTCTTCTTTGACCTTCTACTTTAGCAGGCACGATGTCCTTTATCAGGACTGCTCTCTCTTCATGTGACCAAAATATGGGAGATGAAGTCTCACCGTCCTCTCTTCTTAGGAGCATACTGGCTGTACTTCTTTCAAGATAGATTTGTTTGTTCTTCTGGAAGTCTGTTGCCCTTTCAAAATTAATAGCCAACGTCATAGTTCAAACTTAACAATTGTTCTCCGGTCTTGGTAGTCATTGCCCAGCTTGCACATGCATAGGAGGTGATTAAAATCTCTTGACTTGAGGCAGACACACTTTTCAACAGTTATCTCTTCTTTAATTCTTCAGAAAGGCCTTTTGCAGCAGATATGCCCAATGAGTGCTTTGTCTGACCTCGTATCAGTTATTCATCTACTGGAAGAACCTAAGACACAAGGGGGTTTGTATATTTAGGGCAAGAAAGGTGCCGCTGTGGGACGGATGCACTGACCCCGACATCTAAATGTCGTCACACTGACCAAGGCACAAACCTCTGCAAACCAAAGAGGTGTCTGGCTGAATCTGTGAAGATGGAGGGATCAGTGGGGCACGAAAGGAGGGGCCAGGAAGTTGGATTGTGTATCCCCTTCGCTTCCATTGCTTCCCAGATGAGAAAGGAATGACGCATGCGGTTGGACAGAACTCTTCCCTTGGGCTAGAAGTGGGAACCATGTCAGCATGCTCACTCCTCCTGGTTAGAGCCTTCAGATGCCTAGCGGGTAGACGCACAGGTGACAGATGCTCAGTTTTGTTTCATAGAATGTTGGCTTGTAATAAGAGTCCAACTAGTCAATGTTGGTGACTATTATTTTCATTGTTAATCAAAACATCCAAATAAGTACATTTTTGGAGGAGCAGGGTGGTTGGTTGGATTTCTCCTGGGACTGAGACTGGAAAAGAGAAATTGTAGGAGTTGTAGGTTTAAACTAGGGGTGGGAAAGCTGTTCCTCACACGTGCTATCGTCCCTGTTTTCTGAATTAATACTTCAAGAGGCTCATCCCTAAGCTTGAAAAATCTGGCAAAAAGCTTTGAACCAAAGGCGGTGTAGTCAAGGTATACATTAGAACTTGTGAGACTTTAAACTTGCTTAAGGCAGAAAACTAGCAGAGAACTCCTGCCCTTAGGTTGACGCGGCCTCACGGCAACCCTCTAGGACAGGGGGAACTGCCCTTGTGTGTTTCCAAGACTGTAACTCTTGACAGGAGTAGGAAGTCTCATCTTCCTTCTGAGGAGCAGCTGGTGGTTTCAAACTGTGGACCTTGAGGTTAGCAGCCCGACATATAACCACTATAGCACCAATGCCCCTTCTACTAGAGAAGGAAAATGCAAATGTTTTTCATTAATAGAATTTGGTAGAAGAGTGGTAAGCTGCACCATCAAAATCAGATAAGTGTCATGACCTGGAAAAACAAGGCAGTCCCCTTGAGCTCTGTCTCTCACGGGTTCCACTGTAAGCTAGAGAGTCTGCATTTCCATATGGCTCCATGCTCTTATCTTTTGTTGCCTTGTGACACCTTTCTTCTTAATTTGAACTCTGAACTTTCTGACCATTAATCTAAACTGAGTGACAAGAGAAAGGTGCAGAGGGAAATTGAGAGGAGGTAATCTTCTTATGAACGATGGGAACAGACCTAAGGATATTAGAATTTCCCAGGTGATACAAACTATTAACTCAGCTGGCTGCTAACTAAAAGGTTCTAAGCTTAAGTCCCCACCATGAGACATGAAGGCCCTCACTGAACCATAGTGCTAAGAGGGACAACACTGGAGGCACAGTGCTGGAATTGTGCCCAATCTGACCCCACCGCACTGGGGTGATACTGTAAGGGCGTGCAACAGAGCAGCAGGGGGAGCAAAGCAATGATGTCCCCGGGGAATACCAAAAATAGACTTGGGGACCAGGGTTGTGGCACCGATCAGACTCCACCAGAAAACACTCTTAAAGGTCAACAAACAGACCTGGAATTATTTATTGGATTTTCTTTTTTTATCGTTGGTTGTTGTTTTCATTTGCTATGTCTTGTTTTTGTGCTTATTATTGTCTCTGCATGTAGATAAGATATGTAGGATAAACAGTTTGGAGGAAGAAACAATGGGACTGACAGTTCGTGGGTGGGGGGCATGGGAGAGGGGGAGGTGGGGAAAAGCAAGTGGATGTTAACAAACCAAGGGACACAGGAAGAACAAGTGATCTAAAATCGAGGGTGAAGAGGATGGGGCTTGATCAAGGGCAATGTAACCGAGAGGAATTACTGAAACCCAAATGAAGGCCAAACATGATAGTGGGACAAGAAGAAAGTAAAAGGAAATAGAGGAAAGGACCAGGAGGCAAAGGGCATTGATAGAGGTCTAAATACAGGCATGTACATATGCAAATATATTTATACATAATGATAGAGAAATAGATCTATGTACATATATTTATATGTTACATATTAGGGTAGCAGATAGACATTGGGCTCTACTCAAGTACTCCCTCAATGCAATAACACTTTGTTCAAATAACCTGGCATTCTGTGATGCTCAGCTTCCTGACATGATCACTGAAGACAAAGCAGGTACATAAGCAAATGTGGTGAAGAAAGCTGAGGATGTCCGTCTATCAAAAGATATAGCATCTGGGGTTTAAAGGCCTGAAGATAAAAAAGTGGCCATCTAACTGAGAAGCAACAAAGTCCACATGGACGAAGCACACCAGCCTGTGTGATCATTAGGTGCAGATTGGATCGAGTATTAAGCATAAAAGACCCAGAACAAAAAAAAAATCATATCAATGTGAATGACGGGGAGTATAGAGTGGAGATCCAAAGCCCATCTGTAGACAATTGGAAATCCCCTTACAGAAGGGTCTCCAGGAAGAGATAAGCCAGTCAGGGTGTGGTATAGCACCAATGAAACATACAACTTTCATCTAGTTCTTTAATGTTTCCCCCCACCATGCCCCACTATCATGATTCCAATTCTACCTTACAAATCATTCTAGACCAAAGCATGTACACAGGTACAGATAAGAGCTGGAATCATAGGGAATCCAGGACAGTTAAGCCCCTCAGGACCAATAGTGAGAGTAGCGATATGAGGAGGGGAAGGGGAAGATGGGGGGAGCAAGAGGGAACCAATCACAATGTAAGACATGAAAAAATAATAACAAATGATAAAATATCAAGGGTTTATGAGGGAGGGAGAGGAAAAATGAGGAGCTGATACCAAAGGCTCAAGTAGGAAAAAAATGTTTTGAAAATGATAATGGCAACAAGTGTACAAATATGCTGACACAAAGGATGTATGTATGGATTGTGATAAGAGTTGCACAAGTCCCCAATAAGATGATTTTTGAAAGAGTCCTCTCAGAGGTATTTTGTGTGAAAGACTGGACAATCTACGCCGAACAAATCAGCCTGTGAGGACTCGACGGAGCACAGGTCTATTCCGACACACTGGAGTCAACTCATGGCATCGAATTCCTTGCAGGATTGTGTTCAAACTCCCCTGAGGTCAACTGCTTTAGTCAATAAGTCCCTTCTAGTAGAGATGCTAATGTGCCTCCCCCTTTTGTGGACGGGGGAGATGGAGATGCCCTGGATCATGGGATGGTTGACGTCTTATAGCATGTTGTCGAGGCAAAAAAGTTCAGCACCTCTACTACTTTAAGCTTCGGTTGAGTTTTCTCTTTTTGATAAGTTGTGGGAGTCTCTTCTAATGTCATGTCTTTCATGACACCCAGAAAATTGCTGACCACCAATATTTATTTATGACCGCCTTTACTATTTCTAATTAGTCCTAATTAATGGTAACAAGATAAAAATGGCAAATATCACTACTACAAATCATAGGCTCACATGGTGGGCAGCAAATGTGAACATTTCTTAATTGATTTAGCAGCAGGGAATGCAAGAAGAGGGAACCCATTTCATACATGTTTTCTGTGGTCCTCTGTGAAAAGGCCCTTCCCAGTGTTCTGGATTCATTTAAAACTCCCACGGTTGAGAGATGGAGAGTGAGTTCTAGCGATGTGAGGAAGGACGATGGCTGCAGAGCTGACTAGTAACTAAAGAGCTGTCAAGGTGGATGAAGAAGCCCTGGTGGCACAGCGGTTAAGCGCTCAGCTGTTCACCAGTAAGACAGCACCTTTAACCCGCCGACTCCTCGACAGGAGCAAGTTGTGGCAGGCTGCAGACCTAATGATGTTCCGTTTCAGAAACCCTGAGGGGCATCTATGCCTGGCCCCACACGATTGCCACGGGTTTAAATGGACTCGGCGGCAGAGAGTGGTTTTATTTTTCGTTTTAGCCTTCGGGGTGAACGGGAGGACTTAATACTTAAAACCGAATCTTTTAAATAAGTTTAGTGCAAATGAATAACTTGGTTTCATTAATGGAGAGGGCATCTTATTTCCCCAGTGTATCTGAGAAATATTTACATGGCAGAGAAAAAGGGCAAGGGGTGAGCTGCTTTGTAATTTCATTCAGTTATTATTTTTACTCAAATTAAAAATTTTATTTATTACACTAATACAATGCACATAGTTTTAAAAACCCAAACGTGCTAAAAGACTGAAAAAGGTCACACCCCGCAGCTTATTCTCCAGAGCCAATGAACTAATTACAACGCTCTTCATTCTTCTGTTGGTGCAAGAGACCCGCTAGTCAATTTTAACTCATATAGAGCCCAGGATTTCAAAGTAGAATTTCTCCCCCTGGGCTTTCTTGGCTGTAATCTAATGGAAGTAGATCATCAAGTTCGGGGATTTTTAAAATCAGGACCACGGTGGGGATCAATTTTTTCTGTAAATGTTAAGTGCCAACTTCACCTGACTTTCTTCCTTGAAATGAACCAGCACGTTCCTTTTGGGCAGTTTGTGGTGGCCACAGAGATAGCCAGACATGGATGAGACCAAGCAGTAGCTTACTAAGCAGAGAGACACTTCGAAAAACTGAAGCTGGTACCTTTTGAGATTTGAGGAAGACACTGCTCTGGGAATCTGAGATCAAGTTCTAAGGGATCGAGTGGCAGGACCCTATTGGTTAGGTTAGGTCCAAGATGAGTCCTTTCATTGATCTTGATCTTGGTGTTCTGAGTAGTCAGTGGCACCCTATCTCCTATTACACGTTTGGTAATTAGTTCTTTGGACACCTGGTTGGACTCCTGATTATTGTTTGAATTCATGAAGGAGTCATCCCTTCCAGCTGGGAGTTGGGTGCTCCTCTTGGATCTGATCCTAACAGTAAGCAAACGCTTAACCATGTGCAATGCCAGGACTCCTTTTTCCTGGCGCTAGGACATCCCGCTATGGGAACGTGGAGTTTTTAGTCTCTTTACACCTTGATTCCCCACCTCCTGTATTGTTTCAATACAGTTATTTCACAGTTTGGGGGTTAATTCCATGTCCTGGCTCTTGCTACTTTTTGCTAGGTAAATATTTATTGTTGAGCCAAATAGTATACCCAGATTACATTGCCTTTATTTTACAACGTGCTATTTCTTTCTGAAATTAAAAGTAACCTCAATTTTTGTTTTTATTTGACTATCTTGAAACCTCTCGCTCAACTGTTCAGTAAAGTTTGCTTCATAGTACAACCTACCCAATAATCTGTCTGTTCCACTCTTTGTTCATGTGCTGTTGCTAGTCGGTGCTGTCTATTCAGTTCTGACCTACGGGAGTCTATGTCCAGCAGAACACAAACCATCTCCTCTTCACAATCATCACAGTTTTTAGGAGTAACGCAATTTGAGTCTCTTAAGAATGCCCAAACTATCATGTTGACATCATGCACGTCAGAGGGTAAAATTCGTTGGGGAGGGATGAGAGAGGAAGACACAATCTTCACACGTGTGTAAAGCCGTCATTGTTAGGTGCTCTGACCCCAAACAGCCCTCTGTACAGCAGAGCAAAGCACTGCCCAGCCTGCAGCACCCCACCACTGGGCTTGTGCTTGGCTTCGTCATTGAGCCACTGGGTCAGTCCATCTCACTGAGGGCCTTCGTATTTTTTCTACTCTCCATTTTCCCAAACACGATGTCCTTATTCAGGAGCCGGTCTCTCCCGATAATGTGTCCAAAGTAGATGAGATGAAGTCTCATTATCCTCTCTTCTAAGGAACATTCTGATTGTACTTCCTCCAGGATAGATTTAATTGTGTAACTATAAATCAGTATGGTGAAAGGATATCACCCTTCCTTATTTTAAACCAGGTCGTACTCCCTTGTTCTGTACAAACAACTGAATTTGTCTGCCTAATTTCTGCATGAGTACAATGAAGAATTGTTGAATTCCCATTCTCAAAATGTTATCCATTGCTTGTTATGATCCAGAAAGGCAATTACTTTTGTATAGTCAATAAAACAAACACTGCTATCTAATTGACACAGACTCAAAGTGACTCTACAGGACAAAGTAGAATTGCCCCAGTGGGTTTCTAAGACTTTAACTCTTTACACATTCATAGTTACCCTTCAGGGCATGGTAGTACTGCCTCAGTGGATTTCTGAGACTATAACTCTTTACCAGGGTCGAGAGTCCTGTTTTGCTTCTTCAGAATGGCTGATGTTTTGACTGTTAGCAGCCGAACACATAATCACTAACCCACTAGAGCTCCTTAGTCAACAAAACACTAGTAAATATTTTTATGATATTCTCTGCTTTTAACCAAGCCCTATTTGATGTCAACAATGTTATCCCTAATTCCAAGTTCTCTTTGGAGTCTGCCATGAACTTCTGTTAGCTCTCTGTTGATGTACTACTACATCTTGTTTTTGAATTATTTTCAGCAAACTTTTACCTGCCTATGATATTAATTATATTGTTAGGATATGTGTTCTTTTGGAGCAGGTACAGCTATGGATCTCTTCCAGTTAATTGGCTTTTTATAGTTAACACTTACATTGCTGCATCGGTTTGTTGAAATATTGCAATTGGTACACTGTCAATTCCTGGATGCTTATTTTCTTCCTACTACATCCAGTGGAGTCCTGGTAGGGCTGTCAGATAAGCATTGGATTTCTAACCACAAGGTTGGCATTTCAAGCACCAACTGCTCCATGGGAGAAAGTCAGGGCAATCTGTACCCATAACAATTTATAGCCTCAAAAACCTATATATGTGCCACTATCAGTTAGAATTGACACAATGTAGTGGATTTGGGTTTGCTTTAGTAATTCCTTCAGGGCAGCTTGAACTTCTTCCTTCAATACCATCAGTTCCTAATCCTAAGGTACCTCTTAGAATGGTTGGATGTTGACCAGTTCTTCCTGGTACATGTCTGGGTACTTCCTCCAGCTTCCGTTGATTCTTCTTGTATCATTGCGTGTTTTTGTTCATAGAATCCTTCAATATTGAAATTCGAGGATTGAATTTTTCTTCAGTTCTTTCAGTTTGCAATATGCTGATCATGTTCTTCACTTTGGTCATTCTAGCTCTGAGTCCTTGCATATTCATTAAAATGCTTTGTCTTTTCCAACTGCCCTTTGGCATTTTATTTTCAGCTCTTTTTACTTCGTCATTTCTTACATTCATTTGAACTAATTTTCATGTAAGGGAAAGTTTGAGAGTTTCTTCTGACATCCACTTTGGTCTTTTCTTTTTTGGCTCCTTTAAAAAAACAACATTTGCTTTCTTCATATATGATGTTCTTCCTGTCGTTCTATAAGTAGTGTCACCTTTGGTCTTTAGTATACAGTATGTCAAACCTTGAGCTGGAAACAGGGAATCCAGAACAGATAAACCGCTCAGGACCAATAATGAGAGTAGCGATACCAGGAGGGGAAGGGAAAGGTGGGGCCTTAAAGAGGGAACTGAACACAATGACCTACTCATAACCCCTCCCAGGGGGATGGACAACAGAAAACTGAGTGAAGGGAGACATTGGTCAGTGTAAGACATGAAAAAAAATGATAAAATATCAAGGGTTCATAAGGGCAGGGAGGATTGAGGAGGGAGGGAAAAATGAGGAGCTAATACCAAGGACTCAAGTAGAAAGAAAATGTTTTGAAAATGATGATGACAACATATATATAAATGTGCTTGACATAATGGATGTATGTATGGATTATGATAAGAGTTGTACAAGCCCCCAATAAAATGATTAAATTTTTTTTAAAAAAGAAAGAAATGGTCCCTGTATTCAAGTGGGATGTGCTCAAGGTTGTTATTTGGTTTTCATGGACTTGTTTTATTTTTCTTCACTTTCAAACTGAATGTTTATCTAAGCAATTGGTAGTCCGTTCCACTGTTAGTCCCTGGCCTTGTTTTGACTGATGCTATTGAGCTTCTCCATTGCTTCTTCCCACAGATGTAGACAATTTGATTCCTGTGTATGTCACCTGGCAAAGTCTACATATATAGTTGATTTTTATGTTGTTAAAAAGCTATTTGCAATGAGGAAGTTGCTGGGCTTGTAAAATTTTATCATATATTCACCAAATTTTTCTGTCACCAAGGCCATGTTTTCTCCTCTTTCATCCCAAACATTTCATCCCCAATTGCTGATAATGACCAATACATCTTGATGGCATGTTTGATCAATTTCAGACTGAAGAAGTTGGTAGAATTCTTTCATTTCCTCACCACTGGCTTTAGGGGTTAGTGCATAAATTTGAATCATAGTTGTATTAGCTTGTATTCCTTATACGCATATAGATATTTTCTTATTATCCCAGGGTTGTGTTTCCAGACAGATCTTGAAATGTTCTTTGTGACAGTGAATGTGATGCCCCTCCTCCTGGCACAGTAAAGTACATGATTGTCTAAATAAAAAAGGCAAATACCAGTTTAGATCAGCTCACTAATACTTGGAATATTTATTCCATTTCATTTTGACAACTTCTTGTTTTTCTAGATTCATCCTTCGCATACTCCATGTTCTTTATTTCCATAACAGGTTTATTGGCAAGTAACTTACTTATCACATAATTCAATAGTTCAATCATTCAATCCTATCACAGAGGTACAATCAGCCCCAGATCAATTTTAGAGCAACCCCCTTCTCATAGTTAAATTTCCTTTAAAATGATTTATGCAATCACAATCGGTTCCAGTACTCCCTCCCTCATCTATCTTCATCAGTTACTCCCCAAACCCCCTTCTCTTCCCTATCCCCTCCCCCCACCCCTGGGTCCCCTATAACCCCTAGTATCTGTTATTATCATTTTGCATCCACTCCTCCTGTCCTTCACAGCTGGGAGACCCAACAGAAAACAATAAAAAGCAAAATTACACTAAGGTGGTAGGGTGAAAACATAATAGTACACAAATGAAAATACTAATAATGTGTAAGAAGGAAAAGCCTACCAACAATTAAAAAAAAATCCAGGGAAGAAATTTCTGTCATGGAACCAGCAAGAAATACTGGCAACCAGGACAAATTCACGTCGTGACTATAGGGTGGTCGCCTCGTGGAGTCCGGTCCAGCATAATCAGGATTACAGTGCTCTCTGCCTGGTAGGAAGGCCGAGGAAGACTCTTGCCCGTGGCTGTATCTACCAGTGGCTCAGTCTGACCAGAGACTCTGCAGTTGAGAGTGGGGCTCCCACTGTCCTCCTTTGCCCTCCACAAGTTGGGTGTCATAATTTCTGCTCTGATGCTTCTCTCCTCACCATATCCAAGTTTTGTGATTCTCATCTTTGGATCACACATGCTGGGGTGTTTCTTCTGTTTGGACTTAGTTGACTCCTTGCTTAGATTTCTGCTTGTTTGAGTACAAGCTTTTTTTTTTTTTTTCATGAAGCCAAACATTTTAATAGTTTAAGAGATCAAAGTTTCTTTCTATAAAATAACATTGGACTGTGAATTGCCACCATAAAAGAAAAGTGCTGATTTTATGTCAAGTCAAAAGGTTCACAAGTTTACCACCACTGAGTCAATTGTGACTCATAGCGAGCCTATAGGACAGAGTAAAATGTCCCCTTTGGGGGGCATTCTATAAATTAAAAAAAATATTTTATTAGGGGCTCATACAACTCATCACAATCCATACATATACATACATCAATTGTATAAAGCACATCTGTACATTCTTTGCCCTAATCATTTTTTCCTTTTTTAACATTTTATTAGGGGCTCATACAACTCTTATCACAATCCACACATATACATACATCAATTGTATAAAGCACATCTGTACATTCTTTGCCCTAATCACTCAAAGCATTTGCTCTCCACTTAAGCCCTTTGCATCAGGTCCTCTTTTTTTCCCCTCCCTCCCCGCTTCCCCCTCCCTCATGAGCCCTTGATAATTTATAGATTTTTTTTGTCATATCTTGCCCTATCCGGAGTCTCCCTTCCCCCCCTTCTCTGCTGTCCATCTCCCAGGGAGGAGGGCACATGTGGATCCTTGTAATCAGTTCCCCCTTTCCAATCCACTCACCCTCCACTCTCCCAGCATCGCCCCTCACACCCTTGGTCCTGAAGTTATCGTCCACCCTGGATTCCCTGTGCCTCCAGCTCCCATCTGCACCAGTGGAGTACAAGCTTTTAAGACCCCAGACACTATTCTAATCGATAGCCAGGCACCATCTGCTTTCTTCACCACACTTTGCTGTAGCACCCTTATCTTCATTAATCATTTCATGAAGGTAAACATTGAGCAGAGCCATGATGTACGAACTGATTGTTCTTACATTGGGGCTTGGATTTAGTGCAAGCTTAAACCCCATTCCTGGATCTATGCTTTAATTTTATTTATTTAAATTAATTTGCTGTAATTTGGGAGCCAATATATATGTCATATCATTCCATAGTTCAATCTTGTCGAACCTAATTGTATAATATCTTGCATACTTGTACATGTTTCCAAAGCAGTCTTTCCTTCCTGGACTTCTTGACGTCATCTCCCTCTTGTCACCCCCACCTGTCACTATCCCCCTTCCCAAAAACCCTTGTTATATTTATTTCACTTTTATGTTTTCTTTCTCCATAGGCTGTTTTTTTATAATTTTGAGACATGCCTGGTCTGCAAGTGAAGGTCATGAAAGTGTTGGCCACGTCATTGAGGTCAGCTGTACATTGAGTTGACTGCTCTTCCTAAGTCATATTTTGTGTGCCTCCCAACCCGAGGGGCTCATCTTCTGCCACCAGATCCGATAATGCTTGACGACCATGCTTAATGTTTTCAGCAGCCAGTCCCTCAGAAATTGACTGCCTGTTCCTTTTCCCTAGTCTGGTCTTCGTCTGGAAGCTTCACTGAACCCTTGGTGGCCTTGTTGGCATTTAAAATACTCGTGACCCTTCTGTAAGGGGGTGTCCTGTGGCCTACACATGGCTTTGGGTCTCCACTCCGCACCCCTCCCCCCATTCACAATTATATGATTTTTGTTCTTTGATGCCTGATCCCGGATCCCCTTGACACCTCATGATCACACAGGCTGGTGTGCTTCTTCCATGTGGGCTTCTGAGCTAGATGGCCATTTGTTTACTTTCAAGCCTTTAAGACCCCCAGACGTTATATGTTTATAAGCCCCTAATAAAACAATTAAAAACAATAAAAAAATAAAATACTAGTGGCATAGCTTCCAACAGGCAATTCGCTGTAGTATGACAAACTGACAGAGGAGTAGTGGTGGGTAGACCAAGATGGGGGATCTCTCAGGAAACAATAACTTCATGTTGATATCTTTGTTATCTATGATTTTACTTACTTTATTATTGATTATAGCATCCTTGAAAATTTTTTCCTTCTTATTGCATTAAATCTATCTATTCTGATATCTTTTTTTATTTTCTCATTATTAATCAGTTTGTCTCACATTAATATGACATGTCCTCAAATTCTTGGTGCTCGCTGGCTGTCCACTCAAGTTAACCTTTGGTTAAGTGACTTGGCAGTACTGGGACTGTGAGAGGAATTTTCAATTGGTGAGTTTCACCTGAGCGCCCACAACATGACTTACCTTGTTTGCCTATTGCTGTTAGTTAGCATCAAGTCTGCTCTGTCTCATGGATCTTTTACACAACTGATTGTGATATTTTCGAGACCATTGGTGTGGCCGTCATGCCACCTGTCTCATCCTCATTGTCACTAATCCTCTTGGTTACCAACCTCGGTGTAAGAAAACTGACATCTCAATAATCTGGCTTCTCGAGAGCCTTTTGGATATAGTTTTGATTTGTTTGCTCCTTTGGCAGTCCTTGGCACATTTGATAGTCTCTTCTCCATATGTCTTCGTGTTCATTGTCCAGCTCTCAAACAGATGAGGTAACTGAAATTACCATGGCAGAGCCAGCTGGCCCCTTAGTCATCCAAGTGACATCTGTGCTTTGTCACACTTTAAAGAGATCCTGATGCCGCACAGTTTACCAATGCCACACATCATTTAATGACCATTGAATGACCGTGAAAGGAACTTTTCAAATGGGCGGTTCGCCTGAATGCCAACAGCATGACATAGCATTAATTCCAGTAGAAAGAAATCCTTGACCATTTCAATTTCTTTTCTGTTTATCATAGTGCTGTTTACCTGTGCATTTGTGTTTGGTTAAGTCCAAGTGTAATCCATATTGAAGGTGGCAGTCCAAGCACTCATCAGTAAGTACTTCGAGCACACTTCACTTTGGGCCAGTCAAGTCGTGCCTCCATGTGCTACAGACAGTCAGACTGGCCCTTCCTGGCACCGCACGCTTCTTCATAGAGCCCAGTGTGAAGAGGTACTTATTTAGCATGCAGTTTGAATAAGTAAAATTATTTTTTTTCTGATTTGAACCTATTTTCATTGGGGAGATCCTACTATCAGAATTCACTTTTGTCTGAGTGGTACTATTCTTTCTAGAGAAATTGTCTTAAATTTTATGAGAATATATACTGTTTAGTCTGAAGTTTTCACTTAATATCCGTCTTTTCATATACATGCCTCACCTCCATTCTCTCTTCTACTTCGTTCCTGGAATTTCTCCAGATACTGTGAGCACTTCAAGTCTGTGGACATTTCCAATTGGTTTCTAATCAGTATTTTCTTTTGTAAACACTTACATGGGTTCTTCTTCCTCTGTGTTGTTACTTGCTGACTAGGCAGCTCTGACTCTTGGTGATCCTGCGTACAGAAGAGTGAAGCCTTGCTTGTTCCATGTCATCTTCACGAATATGCAAAAAGTCCATTGATTCAGAAACTGGGCATTCCAAACTGGAGCGCTAATTTCCCAAAATAAATTGGATAGTATTCTGTTGTAGTCTGTAATTCTCATGGGCTAATTTTATCTATGCAGATCACCAGGCCTTCTTCCTAGTCCATCCCAGTATTCAAGTTCTCTTGAAACCTGTGCACCATGGATGACCCTGTTGGTATTTGGAATATCAGTAACCTAGCTTCCAGCACCATAGCAACGCACAGCCATCACAGTAGGATAACTGGCAGATCGGTGGTGATCTTCCACTGTGCAGAGACATTTATGGGTCCTCCTTTGCTTTCTGTCATCTTGTGATTTAGTGAAAAAAATAAAATTATCACCTAAATTGATCAAGGATCAAATTTCCAACTCTGGCGCTTATTCTCTTGAATATGAGGGTGATTTTCATATGAGAGGGATTGACAGTGTCTACTATTTTGAAACTGAAAGGATAAGGATCACTTGTCTTAAGTTATGATAGAGAATAATTGAATGTGGGAAAAAGATATTTTTTCTCTTTTCAATTTATTTTCTGCTATAAGTTGGCATATTGACCTAATGAATCTATACCCTTTTCCTTTAATTTGTGAAGGTAGAAGAGGAACAATAGAAGTAATAGATTCTTTTGGAAAAGATCACAGTGTGGCATTTTCCCTTTATTATTTGTAGAGTGGGGGGGTTCTTCTCCTGTCTCCATGCACATTCATACTTCCAGATCACACCAGGGGTGGGCTACAGTCGAAGAGAGTTGTGAATGTTTACAGTGATCTGTATGAGGCTGCATCTTTGTACAAAAGCCCCAAGTGTGGTTTTCTACAGCGGAAGGGGCCTCAGCACCTTGGAATCATCTGAACACAGGCATCACCCTTAAGCATTGTTGTCCTTAGGTGCCACCAAGTCGATTCCGCATCATAAGGACCTGAATCAGCACAATCAGCAGGGACCTCAGCCTGGCTGCACCAGCCTCCCAATTGCTGCTGTGTTTGAGCCCATTGTTGCAGCTTTTAGGTCACTCCCTCTCATTGAGCATCTTCCGTTTTTTTGCTGCCCCCTGCTTTACAAAGCATGATGCCCTTTTCCAGAGACGGACCTCTATGATAACATGTCCCATGTGTCGGAGATCAAGTCCCGCCATCCTTGCTTCTAAAGAGCGCTCTGGAAGTACTTCTTCCAAAGTAGATTTAGTTCCATTACGAGTAGCAGAGGAAATAGCAGGAAGCCAAATGGTTAGATGAGGATGAGGCAGGGTCTTCCAGTCTTGACCGAAAGAGGTGGGGACGGGGGAGTATGGCAAACAGGAACCAGATTACATGTGGTCAGAAAGGATAGTTGATGATAACTGTTATTGGGTATGCGTGGCAGGAGCTCTGATAAGAAGCCCCTTACATCTGTCTGTCAGTTAGCCCTCCCAGTGGCCCTCTGGTGACGATTCTGCAACCTCTGTTTCATAGATGAGGAATCAGAGAATGAAGTGCTTTACCCACGTTGACACGGGACCAGGGTTCAATCCCAGACAGTCTGACCCTAGCCTATGGATTGAGGGTACGACCTTGGTGGCAGCGACTATGAAATAGGGAGGCGAGAAGCAGACAAAGGTGATCTCCGGTCTTGGCTGCACAGTCCAGGAAAATGTGCCCCAGGAGATTGGGAATACTGCTGAGAAGAAGGCTCGTGGGAAAGAATTGTGTAAACATTTGCTTCTGCTTGAATGTGAACCTCCCAGCGCTCTTCCATCAATTAGGAGAACTGTCATGAAGCATGCTGCCTCAGCTCCTGAATAGAAGACCACAGGACATGCAATAATGAGAGAAAAGGGAGTCGGAGCTGGGAGAAAAATACAGCTCTCAGGGGGAGCCTAGGGCCCCTGGTTAGGCCTGAAGCTTGTTGACAGAGCAGCCTGGTCCATGTCTGCTGGGCTCTCTCTGACTCTATAGCCTCCCAGCTGCATGCTGGGAGAGTTCGTCTTCCCCACTGATCGCACTTCTATTGGAGAATTAATGAGCAGTGTGATGACAGAAGACACCGCTCCATACTGTCCGTGCTCGGGCGTATGAGCAGACGGTTCTCCGCTGACCTCCCGGGTGCATTAGAGGAGCGCCTGGTCAGCAGCTGGCAGAGCTCCTCAGGCCACAGGAGCAGAGCACGCAGAGTGGCCCGTGTCACATCTTTCATGATTCCGTCCATTGATTTGGAGTTGCAGCATGGATTAGAAGGGGTTCTCTTTTGTTCTGAGGTTAGCCCCTCTTCCGTCATTATTAGGATGCTCATTAGAATTACTTTGGAGGAGAGTGCCTGCATTCTATTACCCACTAATTCACTGCAAAAGGAAATCCCTTCAATTAGGGTTTTAGAAGGGTTTCCTTCCATGTAGCATCTTTTGATCCTAGGAGGAAGGCATTATTCCTGTTTTTAAGCTGAGGAAACCGAGGCTCAGGGATGTTCATGTAAGTGCTTTCACCCAAGGCCACTCGAGGATGTAAAAGGAAGTGGAATCAAGGTTGATTTGCTCTTAATCCCTGTCCTTTCCTGAGAACCATATTGTGCTGCCTACAGTTCTGCAGCTGAGAAGTCCAAAGGAGAATCTCAGCCATGTCAATGTCTTCCTTGTCGGTGGTCTGGCCTTCCTGCACTCTTTAGCTTATAGATGATCCTCACATGGTCTTGGCCCTCCTCTCTGTGTGTCTATTCACTTAGAGAATATAAGCGTTTTTCTCCTTACATTTGTGAGGGTGAAAGGGGAACTATGGAAATGATGAATTATTTCTGAAAAAAGCACATTGAGACATTTTCCCTCAATGGCATATAGAACGGGGATTTCTTCTCTTGTCTTCCTACAAATTTATACTTTAAGTTGACACCAGGGGTAGACTACAGTGGAAGGTAGTTGGGAATGTTTCCAATGGTCTTTATTACTCTGAATTTTCTGCACAGAAGTCCCAAGTGTGACTTTTATCCTGTGAAAGGGATACCCAGCATTTTGGGACCATGTGAATCCATGAATCACTGTTACGAGCTGTTGGTGTGAAGTGCCATCAAGTCAATTCCAAGTCATTTTGGGCCTGGTGTACAGCAGGGGGAACACTGCCTGCGCCTCTGCCATGCCCACCCTGTTGCTCTGGTCAAGCCTCTGGGGTAGCCACTGTCTCATTGAGGGGTCCCTCTTTTTATTTTGCTGACCTTCCACTTTATGAAGGAGGCTGTTGTTGTCCCGGGGCTAATCTTTACTGATAATAGATCCCAAATTTGTGAGACAAACTCTTGCCCTCCTTGTTAAGGACCATTCTGAGTGTACTTCCCCCAGGACAGATTTGCTTGTTCTGGCAGTGCACGGTGCACCTGACCCATGCCATGGTATTATTCACCATGTCATCCGCATAGGCAAACCAGACACTGGCTAAGGAAGACCAGAGGAAGGTAGATACATTTTAATTGCAAAGATGGCAGAGAGTACTCAAAGTACATTACACTGCCAGAAGGACAAACAGATCTGTCTTGGAAGAAGGGCACCCAGAATGCTCCATAAAAGGGAGTAGGGTGAAAATTCATCTCACAAACTTCAGACATCTTATCGGGAGAGACCAGTCCCCCGACCAATCGTTTTCAAAGACTGTGACAAAGAGGAAGGCCCTTAATGAGAAGGGTTGACACAGTGGCTGCAACAGCGGCTGCAACGTCACAATTTTAAGATGGGAAAGACAAGGCAGTGTTTAGTTCTATTGTGACTGCGAGTAGAATCTGTCTCGAAGGCACGTAAAATTCTTCAAAGAGAAAAATAACTGAGAAAGAAGGTCAAAAGGACCACAAGGGAATCGGGGACAAGGGCAAAGCTGCGAAGGGAAGGAAAAGAAAAAAATACGAGGGATGGGAGAGGAACGGAGTTTCGGTTTGCCTCCCAGATCCACCTTTCAAGACCGATAGCCCTGGGGCATAGAGGGTGCGTGTTGGGCCACTAACCATGAGGACAACAGTTTGAAAGTACCGGCCACTCTATGGGAGAAAGATGAGGCTTTCTGCTCCCATAAAGTTAGTCTCAGAAGCCTGCAGGGGTCGCTCTACCCTGTCCTAGACATCTCTGTGAGTTGGAATAAACTCAACGGCAGTGAGTTTGACAGCCATCTGCTAGGAGTGCACTGGCTGCTGAGACTCAGAGGGCAGACCTCAAGACATGCTTACACCGTGGTCACTCATCCGCGGTCAAGATGACCCTCCCATGGTTCCCTGGAGACATCTCTGAAAGGCTTGTGAGGTCGGCCGAGGCCTCTGTTGCGTGGATCTTTGTCTCCTCTGCTTTCAACCCTTCGCAGTCAAGGTTCTGAAAAGTGTTTCCTAATGAGTTTCCTGCATGAAATTCTCCACTTAGAAAGCGTTCGTGAGGAACTGGATCCGAGACGATAGAGAAGGGTAGACAAAACAAAGGGAGGGGAAGGAAGAGGAGAGAAGCCAAAGGAAGGGGACTTAAATCATTTTATTAGGGGCTCTTACAGCTCTTTTAACATTCCATGCATCAATTATATCAAGTATATTTGTACACATGTTGCCATCATCATTTCCCAAACATTTTCCACTTGAGCCCTTGGTATAAACTCATCTTTCCCCGTCCCTCCTCCACCATCCCACACTGGTAAATCCTTGACCGATTATATATTGTTATTATTTGGTATCTTCCACTGTCCATTGTCTCTCTTCACCCACACTTTTCTTATTTGTCCCCTTTGGGGGAGGTACTATATATCCAACCTTGTGATGGGCTTCCCCTTTCTCCCCCTTCCCCCTCCCCAACTATCCTCTACCCTCATGATATCACTACTCCCACTACTGTCCCTTAGGGGTTTATCTGTCCTGAATTCCATGTGTTGAGAGCTCTTATCTATACTAATGCGTGTTCTCTGGTCTAGCCAGATTTGTAAGGGTGGACTGGGTCATGGTAGGGCGTCGGGGGGAGCATTCAGGAACTAGAGCAACGATGTGTGTTTCGTTGGTGCTATCCTGCACCTTGGTTGCATCATCCCTTCCTTATAACCCTTCTGTGGCACGATGTCCAATTGAAGAGATTGTTGTTGGTGGTAGTGATGCTCCTTCTTTTTATTGACAGCTATCAAGTCAGCCCCAATTCATGGCAACCCTGGGTACAACGGAGCAGAATGCTGCTCAGTGCTGTAGCATCCCCATGATGGGGTGTGGACCAAACCACTGTGATCTATAGCGTTTTCATCAGCTGATTAAAAATATCACCAGACCTTTCTTCTTAGTTTGTCTTAGTTTGGAGAGGCCACTGTAACCAGTTCAGCATTGTAGCATCACGCAAGCCTCCACATAAGGTAGTCCGCCTAGGGTTCATTGGCCAGGAATTAAATTCAGGTCTTTGACATAGAAGGAGAGAATTTTATCATGGACTTAGTGATGTCCCTCCTCTTCTTTACCTCTGGGAAAACTTGCTGTAATTGTGGTTGTTAGATGCCACGGGATTGGTTCCTATGCATAGTGACCCAATGCAAAACAGAATGAAACTCTGTCCACTCCAAATTCATCCCCACAATTGTGCTTTTGTGTGAGACCATTGTGACAGCGACTGTGTCAGCTTATCCATCTTGTGGAGGACATCCCCCTTTTACTGTCCTTCTGCTTCACCAAGCATAACGTTCTTCTCTAGGGACTAGTCTTTCCTGACAACATGGCCAAAGTGTGTGAGATGCAGTCGCTGGGATGCAGTCTCACACTCTGTGCCTCTGAGGAGTGCTCTAACTGTGCTTTGTTCAAGACATATTTGTTTCTTCTTTTGGGCGCCCATCATACTTTAAATACTCTTCACCCAAACTGTAATTTGAATGCATCGACTCTTCTTTGGTCTTCCTTATTCGATGTCCAACTTTCACATGCAGACGAGGCAATGGGAAATACCATGCCTTAAGTAAGACACACCTCAGTTCTCAAAGCAGTATCTTTGCTTTTCAAAACTTTAAATTTTTGTGTGCAGCCTATTTTCTCATTGCGATGCACTGTCTGCCCTCTTGACTGCCGCCTCCATGATCACTGATTGGGATTCCAAGTCAGAGAAAATCCTTCACAACTTCAGTCTTTTCTCTGCCTGTCATGACATTGCCTGTTGGTCCAGTTGTGAGGATCTTTGTTTTCTTTACATTGGCTTGGACTCCACATAGAAGCCTGCAATCCAGTCCTTCTCCGCTAGCAAACTTTTGTGCTATCCACATAGCACAGTACAGTGAGAGCATACAAGACTGGCACACACCTTTCCTGATTTTAAACCATGTAGTATTTCCTTGTTCTGTTTGCACAACTGCCTCTTGATCCATGGACAGGTTCTGCGTAAACACAATGAAGTGTTCTGGAATTCCCATTCTTCTCAAGGGTATCCATAAGTTGCTATGGTCCACACAAATGCCTTTGTGTGAACAATGAAACACTGTGGGATCCAGCCTCGCATCTGGATGGGTCCTAAGGGACTGTTGTGTAGTTGAAGGGAAGAAATTAAGAGACATGCAAAAGTTGTGGGGTGATCACATCCACCACGGACGGCATCAGGAACTAGGTCTGGGCAGGAGAGAGAAAATGTATTCTCATATCAGCTTATATTGTCTCAGGGCATGCAAGCCCCTCTAATTATAAGTAGCCTTCTATATAACAAAGTGGACTGTACCTTAACTCTAAGGTCCCTGAGCTCTTTGGAGTGGTAACCTAACACCAGTGCTGGGGGCAGTTGAGGGGGAGTGACTGTCCTGGAGCAGGGAGACCAATAGCAACATGTCTGCTCCTGTCCATAAAGCTTCCAGCCAGATATCAAACAGCCATGTGCTTATAAGAGGCAAATTTAAGGTTGCATCATTCTGGGAGGATTGTGGGAGGATTAATTTTTGTTATGAGAATGTGATTGGGACTCATCTGAAACTCACAAGTGTAAAGGCCTCCCTCCACCCAGGATCCTGGCCTCCCAGGCTTCCTAAATATGTGATGAGAATGAAGAGTTTGTCCACATACTCTGTCTTCCCAGTTTCCCACAAAATATAAGTTTCCCACAAAATATAAGTAAATATCCTACTGATATTCTCTGCTTTCAGCCAAGATCCTATCCACATCAGCAAGGCTATCCCTTGTTCCACATTTTCTTCTGAATCTGGCCTCAACCTGGGGTTCAGTTCTTCCCTTAAGAGAATGACGATGCACTTAGCCATTCATATGTTCAGAGAAACAGGGGACATCTTCTATTTACAGCCTGTCTAGTGAGGGGCTTTTACCGAGTAGTCTTTTGCTACGTTTGTTCCTGTCAATAGTGTATAGAAAGGCAGTTCTGTGATATTCTAGGCCAAGCACACATACACTACAAGGGGTGCTTTTGAAAATGCATGCACCAGGCCTGTCGTAATCAATGTGGTTTCTCTAGATGGGGTGAGAAGAATTATCTGGAAAGCTGACCCCTTGAGACTGAAATGCAGCCGACATGTTCGGTCAGCCAGGCGTGTTGTTGCTAGGTGTCTTCAAGCCGATCCCAACACACAGTGATCCCATGTAACCGGTTAGAGCTTCCCTGTAGGCTTTCTGGACTGTCATCTTTATGGAAAGAGATCTCCAGGTCTTTCTTCTGTGAGCAGCAGGGTGAGTTGCAACTACCAGTCTTTCTGCTAGCAGCTAACTACCTAGTCTGTTTTAAGAAAGTATGCCTAGAAAATAACTTGTCTTGATATATTTAGGGATTTGAACCTTTTCTCCCATGGTTCAAGCTGCTCAGCCTGACTACTACTCTATAGTAGTCATAGAGTAGCATACTAGTCATGGTAGTAATATACTATAAGAGCATCTTTATATCTATTTGCTGCTCCCTGGACTTAACATTTTTAAAGGGGCTTCTTTCATAAGAAGAGTTTCTGCTTGAAGTATACTGTGCATATTTTAAAATCTCCCTCGATTTCAAAGAGCTGTTTTCTTGGTGGGTGGGCTTGGCTATTATGTGATCCAGTTTCTCTGGCAGAGGGATGTTTTCGGGTCTCCTACATGTAATTAATGTAGAGGAGGCATTTATCTGTTGTGATCTAAATGCGTATTTGCTTTACCCTTAGCCAACAAGACAATTACAAATGCTGTCTTGCCTGTGACTATAGGGTTGGAAACGCAGTTGTCCTAGTGAAAGGCACAAAGCACATGAGTTCCAGATTCTGTGCTGACACAAGCCTAGCTGATTACATGCATGAATCGGCATGTGGAAAGTTCCTTACAGGAAATGAGGAGCGTTTCTTCCACCTGACAGAACTGTCAGTGGACTTCAGTTGGACCTTAATTTGATCCAGAATGAGTGTAGCCTTCCCCGACTGTGGAACCTCCTTACTGTAGTAAGTGTCTGTGAGCACTAAAGATACAGATAGTGTGAAAATTCCCTGCCTTCTGCCTCCTCCTCACAGGTTCTTGCTGATTCATCTCAGACATGGTCTCAGTGTGACTTGAACTGGAGCAGGTGGCTTATCCCATATTCTTGGAGCTGGGATAAGCTGAGCTCTCATAGGCAAGTTCATGGATGGAGTATCTCCTTTTCTATCCTGGAGAAGATAGCATCCAGAAGATCATAAACGCCCATCTTTCATATTGACAACTCATTGGTTTAAAGCCCAGTAGTCTTCTGTTGTTACACGCTCACCCTTTATCATGAATCCTTTTCCTTTTCAGGATCAGTTCAAGTAGAATTCTGAAGACAGAGATGGTAATGAACATCCACCGAAAACTATGCAGTCTTTGTTATTAAAGTTGGGGGGGGAAAGCATGACTTAGGTGGTGTCCTTCATAATGACAACCCGAGTGCCTGCTGCTGTTTGAGATGGATCCGTGGGGAGTATTTTATGTCATTTTCTTGTAACTGTCACTCCAATGTGCAGAAGGGAAGTTTTATTGTCATTTGCATAATCTGAAAGTTTGTTGAGTTTTAAGAAGTGGGTGTCTGGAAGAGAACTTCTCTTGATATATATAGGGTTCTGAACTGTTTTTCCCTATGTTCAAACTACTAAGCCTAACTACTAGTCTATGTATTTATCTAGTTTAATTTTATGTGGGCTTAGTCCAAGGACTTGGGGTCTAAAGATATGGGAGCCATGATTACGGTCATAGTAAAGAGGGTTATACCTCTATACAAACCCTTGGAGTCAGAGAGCTCAATGAAGAGCTGGAACAAATGATTCTACAACAGTGGGAGGGAGGTTAGAAAAGCTGAGAAATGCCCATGGGATACTTGCACTGCATTTGAACTGGGTTTTGAAGAACAAATAGAGTTGGAAGGAGAGCGAAGACCACTGCTGGCATTCAGCAGAGCATGAAAAGGCAAGGATAGATATCAAAATGGGATGCTCACAATGTAGATAATCTTTTTGTGAATATTTCTCTTCTGTACTTGAAACTTGGGCAGGTGGATCTATGGGAGACGTTTAGGTAGGAGGATGAGAGAGAGGCAATAGTCAAAGATTGCACTGTGAGTAAGATAAGAATTGAGATGAGGCTCTAAGTAAGTCAGTCAAAGACTCTGATAACCTTTAAGGGGGCAATCATAGTGCAGTAAAGCTAATGGAAACAGGTAACAAGGAATTATAGAGTGTATTGAAGATCAAGAATGTTAACAGCTCCTCCACTGGTTGAGCAAAGTGCCCTATCCCTGGAATTGAACCCTTGTTTGCTTGAACAAGCTACAGCAGGGCATATTGTGGTAACCTAACCCAAATTGATGTATCCCAACGGGCAAGCAGGCTCAAGTAGGAAGTTAATAGAGAGATGTCTGGATCTTGCCGGGCTTCATTAGTGGGAGAATAGATTAGGAAGTAGGGCCTTAATGTAAGTTGAGATAGGTTGTTAGGCCACATAGGAAGGCAAAGAATTAGGAGCCTCAGGGCTGAGATAAGAGGGAAGTCACCAGGTTCTGGAAAGTTCCATTAAGGTAAGAACTGTAGTTACTGGATGTAACAGATGTAGGGGGTCTTGGCATTCATGAGGAAAGCATATCAATCCTTTGGACCTTGTTTGAGGGGCCCTGGTGGAACAGTGGGCTCTTTGGGCTGCTAACTGCAAGGCCTGATGTTCAAAACCCCCAGTTGCTCCGAGGAAGAAAGATGAGGCTTTCTCTCAAAAAGATTTACAGGGCAATTTGTCTGATAGAGTTGCTGTGAGTCAGAATAGACTCAGTGACTGTGAGCTTGTGCATATGCTATTTATATAGAGCGCTGACCTTTAATGACAGAGTTCCGTAAAGTATGACAGAAAAGCTCCAGAGACTTTGGCAATCTCTGAGTATGTGCTGATTTGTAAAGAGCAATACAACGGAAGCAGTTTGCAGATCCCAGGAAGTTGCTAATTTGCTCCTTAGCTAAGAATAGCGGCTCACTCCCATTTCACAAAGTTCATCTTTAACAAGTTGACCATCTTTGTATGTCCCAGTCCTTAAAGTTTCCTTCCCAAACTTCAAATGTTAAACCCACAAATACTAATGATCTTTGGATCTTAATTATAGGATTGCTTCTTATTTATGTGATTAGGTAGTAAGTTAAGAGAGTTAAATATTTCCTTTGTTTTTTAAGTACTTCCTATGTCAATAAAAATACCCAACAAATGAATTATTAACCATGCACTTGTAACCAAGTGAATAATATTTGGATGAAAATGAAGTTATCCAAAAAATCATATAATTGTGAATGAGGGTGAGTGTGGAGTGGGGACCCAAAGCCCATCTGTAGGCAACTGGACATCCCCCTACAGAAGGGTGGCAGGGAGGAGACGAGCCAGTCAGGGTGCAGTGTAGCAATGATGAAACAAAACTTTCCTCTAGTTCTTAAATACCCCCCCACCCACTATCATGATCCCAGTTCTACCTTACAAATCTGGCTGGACCAGAGGATGTACTTTGATACAGATAGGAACTGGAAACACAGGGAATCTAGGAAACACGAACACGTCAGGACCAGTGGTGAGAGTGGCAATACTGGAAAGGTGGAGGGAAGGTCGGGTAGAAAGGTGGAACCGATTACAAGGATCTACATATAACCTCCTCCCTGGGGGATGGACAACAGAAAAGTGGGTGAGGGAGAAGTTAGACAGTGTAAGACATGACAAAATAATAATAATCTATAAATTATCAAGGGCTCATAAGGGAGAGAGGGCAGGAGGGAGGGGGAAAATATGGAGCTGATACCAAGGGCTCAAGTGAGGGCAACAAATATACAAATGTGCTTGACACTATGGATGGATGTATGGATTGTGATAAGGGTTGTATGATCCCCCAATAAAATGATGAATAAAAAGATTTATTATCTCAGAAACTCTAAAAAACAGAAAATGAAGTTATCATTAATGTTCCACTCTTGGCCATTAAAGCATCAGCTTTGTCTTCAAACTTCCCTCATTTATAGCTTACACAGACTAGGGTTTGTATGTTGTTACATTCACTACCACTGAGTCCACCCCCAACTCATGGCACGCGAGTCACAAATTGCTTCCCGATTCTGTGCCAGTCCATGATCATTTACAGACGGAACCGTTATATCTGTGTTTGCATGGCCTGGCTTTTGGAAAAGAATTTAATTTGAAGAATAGCTGCTGTCTCAAAGAAGAGTCAACCATATTGATGTGGATGGAGTAGAGCCTTCAGGCACAAAGCCTTCAGGACCTGAATTTGCTGCTGGGGCATGACTCAAAATGAGAAGAAACAGCTGCAGACATCCATTAATAATCAGAACTTTGAATATCTGAAGTATGAATCTAGGAAAATTGGAAGTTGTTAATTGAAATGGAACACATAAAGATTGATATTCTAAGCATTGGTGAGGCGATGGAGTGATATTGGCAATTTTGAATCAGAAAGTCATACGATTTACTATTCCAGGAACGACACAATCCAGAGGCATTGCCATCATCATCCGTAAAGACATCTCAAGAGCTGTCTTGAAGTACAATGCTCTGTGATAGAATGATGTCTATCTGAATACAAGGAAATCCAATCAATACACCTATTATTCAAATCTACGCACCAAGCACGAAAGCTCCTGAAGCAGAAATTGAGGAATTTCATCAACATCTTCCATCTGAAATTAATCAAACATGAACTCAAGATGCAGTGATCATTCTCGGCAATTGCAATATGAAGTTGGAAACAAAGAGGAAGGAGCAGTAGCTGGAACGTATGATCTTCGTGATAGAATGGAAGGTGGGGGGGCATCACAGAGTTTTGCAAGACCAATGACTTCATTGCCAATCTCTTTTAAACAACACAAAAAAATGACTATACACATGGACTTCCCCAGATGGAATATATAGAAATCATGAACTACATCTGTGGAAAGAGACAATGGAGAAGTTCAATATCAGCTCCTTCAGGATCTACATAGCCAACAATCCCCCCCCCCTGCAATTTGTTCAGATAATGAGAAGATAGAGCAATTGCTACTATTCTTCCAGTTCAATTTCTTATTTGAATATCTATCACAGATCATAAAATAAAAATGGATGCAAATGTGTTTTGTTTGCATTGTTTCAACAAAATGTTCATTCGTTATCAGACGCAAAATTCAAGAGCTCTTGCCAGGAAATCTGGATTTCCCAACAACGTGGGTGCTCTTCTGGCTAGAGCAGAGTAGCTGGCAACCCATTGGAAGGGGCACGATGAGCCACTTCCAGGCAGCCACAGCCCGCACCTTGCACCTTTCCTCATTTACACGGGCTGCCCAGTTTTTGGACATTGAAGTTTATGACCCATTTACTAGCTTATGATGGGATAAATAAACATTCTCACCTAGAATATGGGGTCCTCTAAAATCATGATGTTAAAGAATATTGACCATTGTTTGTAAAACTTTTATCTTTTATGTAATCTTTGTGTGTGTGGAAAAAATGGATATTTAGATTCCTCTTCTGTGTGATATTGTGGCTGACCATCCTATATTATGTTATTATGTTCTTTATCCAGGATTCATTGGAGACCTCTTTTTGCTAAGTTATTCTTTATGGAGGTTGGAAAACGTTTTTGTGTTTATTTGTCTGCTAGCTTTTATGATCCCTGCAGCTTGCTCATTTACTCCTTCATTTAGGCCTATCTGTCTCTGCCATTTTCCTGGGGGACTGGTTCCGCTCTGTTTCCTTCATTTTCCTCCTGTGTATTGTTTTGTGCACTAATTTCTGAATCATCATCTCTCTCACGCTTTTAACTTAAAAATGCATCACTTAATAATTAAGCACATGCCTGAAAAATGAATCTGGAGCTCCAGCTGCAAGCCACCACCACTATGTCGACAATATGTTCACTTATTCATTTCGTTGTTCATCCATCAGCTATTTGCTGAGAGCTTAATGTGTCCCAGGGGTTTGGGGATTCTAAGGACACGATGGTGAAAATAACATTTAGCCGCTTTCTAGTGGAGACCTGGCAGTAAACAAATCGAACAGTTTATGACAATGCGTCAGGAAGAAGTCCCTGGGTAGGGTAAACGGTAAACACATGCAGCTGTTGGGGGAAAGGCTATAGGTTTAAAGCCACCCAGAGGCACCTTGGCAGACAGGTTTGACTATTTACTTCTGAAAACTCAGCCACTAAAAATTCTACTCTGAATGCTGCTCTGACACACGTGGGGTCACCATGAGTCAGATCACATGAGTCAGAGTTGACTCTAAATTAATGGTTTTCAGTGAAAATGATATGAAGAACCTACCTATTGCTGTTGAGTCAATTCTGACTCACAGAGGTCCCGTATAGTGTTTCTGAGACTATGCATCTTTATGGGAGGAGACGGCTTCCTCTGTCTTCCATCAGCACCTGGTGGGTTTGAGCTGCCAACTTCTTTGTTGTTGTTGGGAACCCAACCCCTAACCCACAATGCCACCAGAGCTCTTTTGTATGAAGAACTCACTCAACGCCATCAAGTCGATGCCAACTCATGGCAACTCAATAACACAAAGTAGAACTGCCCCTGTGAGTTTCTGAGACTGTAAATCTGTAGGGGAGTAGAAAGAAAGTCTCTTCTTTCTTCTGCAGAGCATCTGTGATTTTAAAGTGCTGGCCTTGAGGTTAACGGCCTAATGTGTAACCCCCTAAATCTCCTGGGCCCCATGCTGTGAATGAAGAACAGGGGCGCAGAAGCAGGTGGAAGAATTAGCAGGTGATGATCTAGAAGGGTTAGGAAAGGAAGACGTCTGTGCTCAAGTGACGTTTGAGGAAAGCACAACTGAAGTGGGGTAAGAGTTGTATGTATTGCTGTCCGAATCTGCTCTCACCGCTGAACAGCTCATCTGAGGCCCTGAGGACCGCATGCTCTAGGTGTGATCTTGGAAGAATGTGAAGGGCAGGGTAGCTGAAATGGAAAGAACATGGGAAAAGTCCTCTTTTAGATTGGTAGGCTTTGTAGACTCTGGAAAGCAAAATCTGTTTTATTTTCATTGTGATGGACTTGTTTGTTTTTGATGGGGAGACCCATGAGCACATATTTAAACAGTGAGTTTCCGAGACTGCACCTCTTTATGGGAGTTGAAAGTCTCCTATTTCTCTTTAAAAAGGCTGGTGGTTTTGAACCATTGACCTTGCAGTTAGAAGCCCAACACATAACATCTACAACACCAAGGCTTCTTCAAAATCAAGTTCAGATGCCACCTACTTGAGATGATACACAGAGTTAATCGTGCCCCTGAATTGAATAATTCATCTGGCTGCTAACAAGAAGGTTGGAGGTTTGAGCTCAGCCCTGGGTACCTTGGAAGAGAGACCTGATGATCGATTTCAGAAAAATCAGCTATTGACCCACCATTTAGCACAGTTCAGCTCTATGCTAATATGCGCATGGTTACATGAGATGGAATCAACCCTACTACAACTGGTCCATGGAGCTAACAGACATCGAAGGTTGTTGAATCTGCCCTAGACATGCCAAGGTCCCCAGACTCCTTCACCTTTCCTTGAACCATCGATGTCTGGGGGTTCATAGTATTTATTAGTAGGCAGAGCGTAGCAGAGCACAATAGCTCTGAATGCAAGGCCGGGCTACATTTGTGATTTGTAATGTACCTGCACTGCTGTTCATTTCCGTCTCCTGGGAAAACACCAGCTCTGGAAACAACGGTCTACATACTTTAGAATATGTGATCTAACCAACACGAGTGTCTGGATGTTCATTCAGGACACATCTGCACTTATGGGGACTGATGGCTGACGTCCCAGGTTTGCAGCATTCTGTCTGCCATTCGCAGGTGCACATTTGGATGGATATGCATTCAGTCAGATGCATTCATTAAGAGGGATCATTTTGATAGACAAACTAATTTGTGATACACCATTGACCAAATGATAAAAACATTCACTTTCTCATACTCTAAAGCACTTCAGTAATTACTTAACTGCTTGGAATATCATTCTCATGTTAAAGACCTTATTACAGTTTCTCCTGTAACTCCTTGTCAGGACAGTTCTTTTAATTCTTTTTTCCAGAAGAGAGGATGAGCCATGTTTATGTTCCGCGTAAAGTCTGTTGATAGTATTATCCTTGTCTCTGATCCCTTTCGTCATAAAACCCAAACCAAACTTATTGGCATCCATCTGTCCTAGCGGAGAAAGACCTTGCAGGACAAGGGTAGAACTGCCCCGTCGTTACCTGGTCTGCCACATCTTTCTCCCATCAAGCAGTTGGCGAGTTTGAAGTGCTGACTTTTAGGTCAGCCAAAAAGAGTTTCACAACTGTGCCACCAGGGCTCCTAAGTCCACGCGAAGTTAGAATGGTTATTATAGCTTGCTTTGTTGGTGGTGTAGTGGGTTTCTCTGTTGGGCTACTTACTGCAAGTGCCTCCAGGAGTTGAAACTGATGATGGCAGTGGGTTAGGGGTTGGGTTTTGTTCCTTATTTTCACCTCAGTAGAATTTTTAACTCTTAGTACTACTGCTGCACAACAGACAATATTCCTCAGCCGCCGCCCCTTCCGCCTTTGCTCACATAGAACAGCACTGGCATTCTGGCTTCCAGCCTCAGGTTGGGAATTTGCTCTTTCCTCTGCTGTGAACACTCTCCCATCGTATCCCCGTGGCATCACTCTCACTTTCTGAATGTGTCTGTTCCCAATCTCCTTATTACTGAGAGTTTCCTGTCCACACGTATGAACTAAAAGCCCTGTCCTCAGCTCTCAGAGACCTGGCTCTCATCTCTTTTATTCTGTGTGTTTGTTTGTTTTTATAGACTTTGCTACCTGAGACATGCTGGTAGACCAGTCCATGGCACAAGCAGTTTGCACTCTTATAAATGAAAGGTCAGCGGTTTGAACCCATGCAGCAGCTCCTTGGGAGAACGAGGGGCCCTCTGCTTCCTTAAAGATTGTAGCCAATAAAACCCCATGTCGCAGTTCCACTCTAACATATGAGGTCTCCATGCGGCAAGAGCAACTCCGTGAAAACGGATTAATGAGGGTGTGTGTGTGTGTGTGTGTGTGTGTGTGTGTGTGTGTGTGTGTGTGTTCGGGGTATGCTTACTCAAACCAGTATGGATCTGTGGGCATCTGCAACTCTATATATCCCTCCCTGTTTCCTATTCCCCTCCTTCCAGGGCTTTGTAGGGCATGTTTGTCAAATGAGGAAATAGACTTTCTGAGGAAATTGGTCACCACCTGCTTTTTGAAGTGAAGAGAGCAGCAGACTGTCCTCACCCCCTGAGAGACTCCCAACTGATGAGCTACCTTGAATTTTCACAAGAGTTCTTTGAGCCCTGGGTTTGTGTCAGGCACCCAGCTATTGCTTTATATCGTGCATCTAGTGCATCCTGACAAGTGGTGCTATGCGGTACTATGATGAGCAGAGTCCCCTTTAAAGGCACGGAAACCAAGGCCCACGGGAGGTGAGTGTTGACCAATGTCACACATTTGGTAACTGTCTGCCCCGGGGCCTGAGCACACCCCTATTTCTGAGGGAGGAGCTGCCATGCCGAATAGAGAGAAATATGGATTCAACAACAGGGATAGTAAGCAATTTTAGGGACTCCAGTGAGCCGCCTTTGGAAGGCCAAGGTAGGAAAATCTGCATTTTGAGCTGAGTGATCAAGTGTTTTGACATCCTTTTGAGGCTCATCATTTTAACCTTTTTTTAATGCACAGCACAGTGGGATTTTACAATGCAAAGCGGCCCTGAGTGATTAGCAAGTTGTGTTTATTATTCACTGTAACTAGTAAAGGGTAGAATAACTTGAGATTGCTAAAATTGCTTTCCAACTACCTTCCGGCAATCATTAGCATTCCATTCCAGCAGTGCTAGGTGAGGGGAAGGGAAGAGTGAGAAAGAAACCAGTGTGTGTCTAACACCTTCGTGCAAGGCCTGGCTGGGTGTCTTACATAGATTATTTTATCTGCACAACACCCAGACAGGTGCTATTGTACAAGAGAGGAAAGCAAGGGGTGGCGTGGTCAAGCACCTGCTCTGAGCCTATGACTAATCAATGGATGCAGGCAGGATTCAAACCTGATTTTCCTGATTACCGATTTTTCTGACTCCCAGTTTAGCCCTTGGAGAAAAACTGATAGTTATAAATGGTGATATGATTAAAATATTATATATGGGTGTCAGGTCTCTACAAAAACACAATGGCTGTTTCTCCATTCTCCATGAAATAATTCTGTTCTCAGTGCTCCAATTAGACAGATAATGAGGGGGAGGGTTGTGTGTGGAAACGCCTCAAATTAAAGATATTTTGTAGAGACACCTTTATTAATCTGTTGGACAAAGACTAGACAATGACAAAGACAGCATCTGGAGAAGGGTGATTATCAGGAGGCACCCATGGCGCTGTCTGAAGGATTCACAGCTTCGTGGCGAATTGTATAGACCCATAGAAAACAAAGGAAATTGTCACCAAACCAAGCTTGGCAGCAAATCAAGTCATTGCTATTGTAGGCAGGACTACAGAAGCAGAAAAAGGGACCATGGTGGGTTTGGTTCTGGGTCCCTCTGACCACCTTGGTCGGGGTATGACTCAACCTGGTGGTGCTGGGGCCACGATTTCCATTCAAGCCATACCCAGACACATCCCTGAGGGCACAGATGCCCCTCTAAGAGCTGGTCAGGGCACTCATAGCATGGGACCTTCAAACATGCTCTACCTGAGGGCAAGCTCTTCACGCTGCCAACGAATGGTCAGAAAGAACTCATGGGAACTGGGATTTACATCACGACACAAAATGGGTTTAGTTCTCCACTATCAACCTTGTGGTTATTTTGAGGTGCCCTGGAATTGGCTTCAATAAGATTCAAAGCAACCCTATATATGACAGAATAAAATACTGCCCAGCCTTGCCCTTAGTTGTCAAGGAGGAAAGCTTTGAGAATAGCAACAAAGCAACAACATACTCTACTGTGTTGTTAGTATCGGCCGCTTTTGCACTGATCCTCTACTGTATCAAACATGGCGTCACTTTCCAGGACCTGGTTTTTCCCAATAACAAGTCCAAAGTACACGAGACAAAGCCCCAACATCCATGATTCTAAGGAGCATTCGGGCGGTACTTGCTTAAAGACAGATTTGTTTCTCTGGCAGTCCATGGTCCCTTCAAGATTCTTTGTCAGCACCATAATTCAGATGCATCGGCTCTTCTGCTGTCTTTGCTAGTCATTGTCCAGCTTCCACATGGACAGGAGGTAACTGGAAATACTATGACTTGGATCAGGGGCACCTTATTCCTCAGAGTGACATTTTTGCTCTACAACATTTGAGTTTTTGACTGTTGTTTCCAGGAATGTTGATTGTGAATCCAAGCAAAATAAAATCCTTGGCAACTTTAAACATGTCTATTTATTGTATTATTATTTATCGCTTCAGTTGTGAGGATTTTCGTCTTCTTTACATTGAACCTGTATCCCTCCTGAAAATGGTATTCTTTAATTTTCATGAGTAAGTGCTTCAAGTTCTCTTGGCTCCTACCACTCCTGTGCCGTTTTGTTGCACTGTGAAGCCACAGCACTGGCATTTCAAACACCGGCAGGGTAATCAGTGGTGGATAAATTTAAGCAGGGTCTTCCCACTAAGGATACACTATGAAAAAAGAAGAGACTGTCCACTTCTGAGAGACGAGCTACGGAAAACCTTCGGAATTGCAAAGGAGCATTGTCAGACACAAGGCTCGGAGATGAGTCCTTCAGGTGGGAAGACACGGAAATTATGACCGGGAATGAGCTGCCTCCTTAAAGGCGCGCCAACCTTGAGGACGTGGATGGAGCAAAGCTTTCTTGACCTTCATTTGCTGATGAGGCATGACTCAGGAGAATAAATAGCTAGAAGCATCCATTAATAATTGGAATGTTGAATGTACAAATTATGAATCTAGGAAAAATGGAAGTCATCAAAAATGTAATGGAATGCATAAAAAAACATATATCCTAGGCATTAGTGAATTGATATGCACTGGTATTGGCCATTCTGAATCAACTAATTATTTGGCTTATTATCTGCAAATGAGACATTCCAGAGGAATGACTTTGTAGTCATCATCAAAAGGAATATTTCAAGCTCCATTCTGAAGAGCAACACTGTCTATGACAGGATAACATTTATACACCTACAAGGAAGACCAGTTCATGCAACTATTATTCAAATATACTGTAAACAAGAGCCAGATACAAACCAAATGCTCGGAATTTAAGCTCTAGTGTAGGTGACAATAGTAATAAAACAAGCAAACAAACAAAAGCCATTTGCTATCTGTCTCAGGGCAACCCCAAGTGCTAAAGAGTGAACCATTGCCATGAACAAGGTTCTGGGACTACTGGCCACTGTTTTGGCCAAAGACAGAGATCAAATTGTTTTGAGAAGCTCTGTTTATTCTGAAAGCATGAGAAAGAAGGAAATTGTGGTTTGCTTTTGCTACTTACAAAATGCTTAAAAAAATCCAGTGAAAATTAAGTAAATTATGTACCCTAAATTATGTGACAACAAAGCAAGTTTTGCAATGATAACAGGAAACAATTAGCAGGATTTGCAGGATCACAGGATACAATGACCTATTCCAGAGGTTGCCAGACCGCCTTTGAAGCATCTTATTCCATTGTTTCTCTAAAGGGGGTATTCTTTGTTCCTGGTTACTTATTTTCATGATATTTTTTACCACCTTCCTATTAGAACATCCTACTGATTAAACTTATGAAGCTGATATAGTACTGTTACTACTTACTCCTCGATGCCAGGAAATTTGGAAGACAGCTGTTTGGGCAAATAACTGAAAGATGTCCAAATTTGTGCCCATTCCAAAGGAAGATGACCCAATGGAATACTCAATCCATATAACAATATCACTGATAACACAGGCCAGCAAACATTTCCAACAGAACATCCAACAACGCTTGCAGCAGTCCATTGACAGGGAACTGCCAGAAGTTCAGGCGGGATTCAGAAGAGGACGTGAAGCAAGGAGTATCATTGTGATGTCCAGATGAATCTTGGCTCAAAGCAGAGAATACCAGAAAAGTGTTTACTTGTGTTTCATAGACCATGCCAACTCATTTGACGGTGTGGACCAAAACAAACTCTGGATGGCCTTGGCAAACATGAAAGCCCCAGAACACTTCATTGTGCTCATACAGAACTTGAACATGGGTCAAGAGACAGTTGTGCAAATAGACCAAGGGCATACTACATGGTTTAAAATCATACAAGGTTTGTGTCAGGGTTGTATCTCACGATACTTATTCCATCTGTGTGCTGAGAAGATCACTAAAGAAACTGGATGAGAGGAAGGTGAATGCAGCATCACGTTTGGAGGAAGGCTTATTAACAACCTGCGATATGCAAATGACACAACCTTGCTTGGTGAAAGCAAGGAGGACTTGAAGCACTTGCTGATGAAGGTCAAGTATTGCAGTATTCAGTAAGGATTACAACTCAATGTCAAGAAGACCAACATTCTCACAGCTGGACCAATAGGTAACGTTGTGATAAATGGAGAAAAGATTGAAGTTGTCAAGGCTTTTGTCTTGCGTGGACCCACAATCCAAGCTCCTGGTGGCAGCAGGCAAGAGATCAGAGGAAGCATTGGCTTGGGTAAAACTGCTGCACAAGACCTCTTTGGAGTATTGAAAAGCAAGGATGTTATTATGCGGACTAAGAGGGGCCTGACCAAAGCCATGGTATTTTCCCTGATCCCATACGCATATGAAAGTTGGACATTGAATAGAGAAGACCTAAGAAGAATGGTTGCATTAGAATTGTGGTCCTGGAGAAGAATATCGAAAGTACCATGGACTGCTTAAAGGTCAAACAGATTTGTCTCGGAAGAAGTACAAGCAGAGTGATCCTTCGGGGCAAAGATGGTGAGCTGTCATCTTAGATACTGTGGACATGTTGGCAGGGGAGCTCAGGCCCTGGGGAAGGACATCATAAGATGGAGGGACAGCAAGGGAGATGGACAGACACAGTGGCTGCGACAGTGAGCGCAGGCACGTGAATCATTGTCAGGATGGCGCAGGACGGGCCAGTCTTTCTGTTGTGCGTAAGGTCACTGTGGGTCGGAACACACTCAGTGGCACCTAACAACCACGACAACGGCTGGTGAGCTGAAACGGAATTTTTATTGCAAGGGCGGGGGCTGATAGGTCATAGATTTCCAATGAAGTAAATCTTATCTTCTGTCCCATGTCTAGTAGTTTGATTAGCATCAGCTAACTCTTTCATTCCCGCCACCAGAACTCCTACACGGGTGTAATAGTCATGGTAAGCGTCCTGCTGGTGCCTGGTGAAGTATTCGGGCGTCGATTCTGACGCTCCATTGCGCTCTGCAGGAATGAGAATGGCTGTCTACTGTCCTAGAGACTCACCCTCATCGCTAATTCCAACTTGTAGACCTCCCCGGGCCAGTTCTCCCCTGGCACGTGGGGTTGCCATGAGTCAAAGTTCACTTCGTAGCACATAATAATAACAACCATCTTTATGGAAGTATGTGGGAAACAGCCGAACGGGAAGAGGGTGTAGGTGGACAAATTCTTTATTCTCATATTTTAAGAAGCCTGGGAGGCCAGGATTCTGGGTAGAGGGAGGCCTTCACACTTGGGAGTTACAGATGAGTCCCAATCACATTCTCATAACTAAAATTAATCCCCACAATAGGGCTACGTTGGAGTTCCTTCTTACAAGCACGTGGCTGAATGCTATCTGGCTGGCAGCTTTATCATAGGAGCAGACATGTTGCTATTGCTCTCCCTGCTCAGGGGACTGTCACTCCCCCTTACTTGCCCCCAGCATTGGTGTCAGGTTACTCCTCCAGTGAACTCAGGGACCCCTAAGGTTAGGGGACAGCCCACTTTGTGATGTATGTGATTCCTTGTAATTCAAGGGGCTTGCATGTCCTAGACTATATAAGTTGGTGGAAGAATACGTTTTCTCTCTATATCTTGAGCCTATTTAAGTTTGTGTAAGAATACATTTTGTCTCTGTGGTCAGACCTGATCCCTGATTCTATGGTAGAGATGAGCACCCCCACAACTTTTGTCTGTCTCTTAATGTCTTTCCTTCAATTAGACAACCATCCCTGTCCCTTAGGACCCATGCAAACGTGAGGCTGGACTGCGTCTATCTCTAGGGCTTGCTTCTGCTTGCGGCGGGGTGGGTTTGAAGCCTTAAGTTTTCAGTTAGTAGCTGAGATAATTTCCGTCATTCAGGGACAAATGGCCGTAGTAGAAGTGAATGAAATAATATACGAGTGGCTTCCAAAGACATCCCTGGTTGTCTTAACTAAAACCAAGAGTAGAGAAAAATTAGTTTCTCTGTAGCCAGGCACATTATCCAGTGCACCTCCAGTCTTGGTAAAGTACCTATTTTGTTCCCTTTCTTTGAGGAAGGGGTTGGCTTTGCTTGCAGGTAATTGAAGCTATAAATATAGACATCTATCTTCAGCTCCCTCCCGAGTATTGTATTGTGCGGGGCTGATGTGCATCGATCTTAGTTGTAAACACACTCGGCAGGAAATCCACCCCCAGTCTTCTTTCGGGTGATTTGCTTCAGTGCATGCAGTTGCTATTGCTGTGAAACACCCACGCCGATTTCCCCTGTCCTTCCCACTCCCACCAAGTCAGAAGGAACTGTGACCCAAGCAGCTGAGCCCAGCCGTCGCTGGGCAGCGGGATTTCTTGACCCGTTTCCAGGCACATTGAAGGCTAAGTCTGGACAGAAGGGGAGTCTCTCTTTTTATTTAAAAGCCGCACAGTGTTTTTCATACCCCAAAGAGGCAGCTGGGTCTTTCACTCACTGTGGAAATATGCTGGCTTTCTGCTCTGGCTTGTGCGGCCTTTAATGAGGTACCAAAGCCAGAAATTTCTAGGGAATCAGGATATTGAATAATTTGCCCCTATTCTTTATTGGGGCCCTGGTGATACTGTGGTCACGTGTTGGGCTGCAATCTGCATGGTCGATGGTTCAAAACCACCAGTAGCAGCTCCAAAGAAAAACTGGGCTTTCTACTCCTGGAAATAGTTCCAGTGTCGGGAACCCCCCAGGGTCACCGTGAGTCAGCATTGACTAGATGCCAGTGAGTCCTTTTTGAATTTTGGAATTCTGAGTTTAAGTGGTGTTTCCCTTTGAAACGAAGGACTTTTGGGAGCTCTCCAAACAGCCCTGTCTTATGCGGCACCTGCTTGTCGGCGGGCCTGACAGAAAGGCCTGGCTGTTCCCTGCGGTTGGGTGGCCTCCCATTCATTAGCACCTGATCCTGTGCTTTACCAAGTAGCTGTCCTTTCCTAGTGACTAGTCTTGCCCCAATAAGTGCTGCCGTCTTCACGTCAATGGAGTGTTGGCGTATTTCTTCTGAGACCAGTTTTAAAGTCTTGCCGTTTGGGGAATCATTCTCTGTGGCGTCACTAAGCGGGTGCAGTTTGTACCAAGTAACGTGATATCCAAAAGGACCATGTGTGTGGTGTTTCAGCAGAAAGTGATCAGCTTTATATATATATAAATCTCCTTGTAGTTCATTAAAACAACAACATTTTTTCATAAGCAGAGTTTACATGTATCAATGTAACTTCCTCCCCAAAATAACAACACAGAACCTAATTCCCATCAAGCCAATTCCCAGGAGCCCTGGTGGGGTAGTGGGTAACACATTGCTCTGCTAACCTTGAGGTCTGCAGTTCGATGCCACCAACCACTCCACAGGAGGCTTTCTACTCCCATAAAGATTTCCAGTCTCAGAAACCCAGAGGGCCAGCTCTACTTTGCCCTATAGAGTTGCCATGAGTTGATGAATATGGCTATGAGGCGAAAATTCCATGCAAATATACTTTTTGAGACTTCTAATGCACTCCGGTCTGAGCTGTCATTATGCCGCGTTACTATGACACTTTAATCACATGGTTTCATTTCCATCCCCCCTCCCCAACACACATTCTTGCTTTGGTGTTGTTACTGCTTTTATAGTCACTAGTGTTCCCGAATTGTCTGGTGTTTTTGTTACTACACTGTGGTACTTAATATCTGTGAACTTCTAAGCATGACTTTTGAGAATGAACTAGAAATTAAAGCAAAAGGGGAAGAATCAAAACTGGCTTCTGGTCATTTACTAATAAGATTGCAGTGAAATAATCTTGCCATTCGACGTAGAAAGATGTTTCTCAGAACAATTTGTTAGCATTCATATGACCTAAGGAATATTGCATTTAAGTAATTACAGCTATATTAATCACATAAGATTTTATCCCTATAGATAGCAAACATTGCTAAGGCCCTGAATGGTCCGACATGGGAGGTGGTCTGTTTGTGAGGGGGGGGGTCGTGGAGGGTGTCATGCCCGAGTCACTGTACCGAGTGACCCCAGCCTTGGTGTTTGTGAATGTGGAGTTATCAAGGCCTGCAGAATGAGCGTTCTAACTGGAGTTGCCCTGCCTGGTGCCTAGTGAAAAGGGAGTGCAGCCCTGCCTCCCACGGGTTTCCTTGGCCAGCTTTCTTCCAATCCTCCCAGTTAGTCTCCAGCGAAAGCATTTTTCAGTTCCTCGGGCATCCGGCAAAAGTCGGATACAAAAGGATTTGTCATTTTGATTCTAGTCGAAATGAAGCATTTTGTACAGTACATGAAAACATATAGGAATCTCTTCAGTGGATGAACAGCCTATTATCCTTAGCAAAACGACTGTGCTTTCTGTCCGTCTGAGAATTACAGATGACAGCAGCAGCCGGGGCAGGAAGCAGCAAAGCTGCTGGCGGAATGGCCGGCCTGGAAATACATGGGAGCTTGATTTTTGTTAAGCACTTTCAATTGGTGCCAGGCTCTCCGTTTTCTAAAGTACAAATGAGCTCTTTGGTTAGAAATCCCGAGGGTAAAAGGCAGTTATATAAACGGAGGAGACATTTTCGGATGCCTGATGGGTTGGGCGGTCGCGGGGAGTGACAGAAACCCCCTTCATCCCACCGGGTCCCCAGCCTGCCCTGGGTGAACTTGGTTACCTGACTGACAGGACAACACACCGCAAGCACTTCTCCGCGGGGCCTCTTTGAAGGGAAGATACCTACTCGTGCAACGAATGTATCTGGACTGTGGAGAACTATAGTTTCGTATTTAAACTGCAAGGTCGCCAAGTTTCAAGTGCGCCTTTTCTACTTGTCCCATTTTAGGTTCTTGAATAGAAACACTCTGTCTCCAGGAAGGGAAGATGGGAAAGTATTAAATGTATTCAGCATTGTTTGGTGTTTGGAGCATTGTTGTTGTTACTGCTGTCTAGTAGGCTCTGGGTGACCCCAAGTACAATGGAACCAATTTTGCCTGATCTACACTATTTCCTCTATTTTTGCTATTTTGCTGTTTTTTGATCGATTGTTTTGAACTGGTTTCTGTTGTGATCCATACATAGAGTTTCCATTGCTCATTAAAAAAAAATAATGAATCATTTTAGTGGGGGCTCTTACAGCTCTTATAACAATCCATACACCAATTGTACGAAACATATTTGTACATATGGTTGTCATCATCATTTTCAAAACCTTTTCTTTCTTCTTGAGCTCTTGGCATCAGCTCCTCTTTTTTTCCCCTCCCTCCCTGGTCCTCCCACCTTCATAAACCCTTGATAAATTATAAATTATTATTATTTTCATATCTTACACCATCTGCTATCTCCTGTACCCTGTCTTTCTATTGTTTATCCCCCTCAGGGGGTATGGGGACTGTTATGCATCAATCATAGCAGTAGGTTCCTGGTTTCTCCGCCTTGTACCCGTCTTACCCCTTACCCTCTTGGTATCAATACTCCCATTACTGTTCCTGAGGGGTTTACCTGTCATTGATTCGGTGCGTCCAGAGCACTATCTGTATCAGTGTATGGGAGTCGGTGGAGCTGGGTCATGATAGTGGAGGAGAAGCAGCAATAGAGGACTACAGGAATGTTGTGTGCTACTTTGGTGCTATGCTGCACCCTGGCTGACTTGTTCCTTCCTTGTGACCCTTCTGTGTGGGAATGTCCAAATGTCTACAGTGGGCTTTGGATCTCCACTCTGACTCCCATCATTTGCATCAGGATATTTGTTTGTTTGGGATCTGCTGATGTCTGATACCTGATCCCATGATACCTTGTGATCAACCAGACTGGTGTGCTTCTTCCATGTGGGCTTTGTTGCTTCCCTGCTAGATGGCTGCTTGCTTAACTTCAAGCCTTTAAGACCCTAGGTGCTATATCTTTTAATAGCAAGGCACCTTCACCTTTTTTCACCACATTTGCTTATGCAGCCATGTTGACTTCAGCAATTATGTTGGGAAGGTGAGCATCACAGAATTCCAGGTTATTAGAACAAAGTGTTCCTGCATTGAGGAAGTACTTGAGTAGAGACTCAAGGCCCATTTGCTACCTTAATACTTACATTTAAATATACATACATAGATCTATATCCCTATAATTCTATCTTGATATATTTACATATGTGCATGCCTATACTTATGTCTCTATAATTGCCTTTTGCCTCCTAGTTCTCTCCTCTGTTTCTTTTACTTTCCTCCTGTCCCTCTACCATGTTCGAACTTCATTCAGCTCTCAATACTTTCTCTCAGCTACATTGCACTTGATCAGACACCAGCAGACATCCTATATCCTCATTGCCACTTATTTTAGATCTCTTATTATTCCCTTGTTCCCGGGTTTGTTGGCTACCCCCTCCCTCTTCCACCTCCTCCTCTCCCACATCCCCCTGGAGCCGTAGGCCCCATTATTTTTCCTTGGGATTGGTTATCCTGCCTATCTTATATGGATAGACATGAGAAAAAGAAAAATGAAAGAAAGAAAAAGTGTCCTATAAATAGTTCCACGTCTGTCTGTCTGCTGACCCTTCTAAATGGTTTACAGACGGATCTGATGAAGTGTCGAGCCCTGCCCACTGATTTGGAAGTCTCAGGCCTTTGTTTCTGGTCTGATGTAGCCTGGAAGCTCTTGTACAGTTGACGGCCACGTTGGCCAGCCCAATGTGTAAAACACCCTGCTGGTATTTGAAATACCAGTGGCATCACTCCCGGCATCACTGTATCATACCTGCCACCACAGTATCACAAACTGGGTGTGTGTGGGGGTGGGTGGGTGGGGGGATAGTTTGGAAAATTAGTCATCATCATGATCACAATGAGCACTTTTGGTCAGCTTCCTGCCCATAGGACCTATGCAGGCAGTCTCGTGGGACTGGGACTCAGAAAGGCACCCCACTTAGTCAATGCATTGCTATCACTATCATGAAATTTACAATCATTTTGGGACAAAAGATCCCATGTATTTTGAATTGTTGTTATTACTCTCTGTCTAGCCTCTGACTCATGGTGATCCTATGCCCAGTGGAATAAAACTGCTCTGTCCTAGCCATCGCTGTCCCCAAGATAGACTGCCCATTGAAGCCCAGTGGGACACAGAGTTTTCAGGGGCTGATTTTCTGCAGCAGTTTTGCAGGTCTTCCTTCCTAGTTCATCTTCATTTGGAAGTCCTGCTGAAATCTGCTCACCATGATAGCAACAAGTAAACCTCTACCAGTAGACAGCTAGCTGGTCACTAGGACAGTGTGTTGACTGACAATAAAAGCTGGGCCTTGAACATGCATGGTGAGAATGTTACCAGTGAGCCACCAGTGTCTTCTGATATTGCACCAAAACAAACCAAACTTACCATCATCAAGCCAATGCAGACTCATAGCGACTCCCCTCAGGGGGTCCATGGAGACTACGATTAACAGACGTGGCTGCTGACTGAAGAGAGGTGTTGTTGTGGACCTTAATTAACCTAATTAATTGTGTCCTTAATGTTTTCTGATCCTGGCTTGTAGAAACCTGTTAACTTTCCTAACAAACCCCTTTAAGTTATAGGGCATTATCACAGAGTTGTCTGTGAATTTGTTGCTTTTGCAATGAATTATCGAAGCCAACAGAAAAGTAGAGGATTGTGGGAGGAACATTTGTTATCAGAAGAGGGTAAGAGACAGATGGAGGGTGAAGGCACTTCTGACCTCTGCAATAAAGCCTTGAGCTGGTGAGGGGTCACATTCGCCTTCTCCATTGTCTAGCCAGAGATCAAATAAGGCCTCCACACCGTGTACTCAGTGAGCAAACATGTCCATGGGCTAGCTTGTATCATATATGTTTGTCATGCATCTGTCCATCTTTCTATCCATCCACCAATCCAACCAAATTTTCGACACATTTCAAAGTAAGCGTTAAATACCCAAGTATTTCTTTGAAATACCCAAGCTTAAGTGTATACTCACTGAGTTTGGACAAATATAGGCATTTATTCAGCCCCAATCCCCCTTGAGTTACAGGGCATTACCACAGAAAGTCCCCCCTATGTTTCTTCTAGGTCATCCCCATCCCACTCTTCACAGATGCAAACACTGTTTTCTGTTTAAATTTTCCATCTTCGATAGATGCTGTGATCAAACAGCACACATACTTCTGTGTAAGGGTTCCGGCACTGTACGTTACATTGCGATTCATCTGTGTCATGGTGCGATAGTTAATTTCTTCTTCTTTCTGCCTTTATTTTTATTTTTGCTGATAACTCTTCCATTGCATAATCACCGCACAGTGGGTTGTTTATCCATTCTCCAATTGATGGATACATGGGCTATTTCCAGGATTTGACACTAATGAATAAAGATTCACCTATAAACATACCTGTACAAGCCTTTTTATCTATCTTTGAACCTTGAGAGCCTGTCCATTAGCGGTATAGATAGACGGAGTAATCCCAGTAAATAAAATCCAAGTAAATAATACTCGCCACTGCAATAAGCAACAAATCTCACTACTGGTAAGGTATTTGTCTGGCAGGTAAGATCCAGTTCAGATCAGCCTTACCAAGATACAATTCAAATACCACACGATGCACCCATTTAAGTGCAGAATCCAGTATAGCTTAGTATATTCATGATGCTGTGCTACCATTGTCACAAGCAATTTTAGACTAGTATCCTCCACCCAAAGAAGTCCCTTTAGTGATCCCTCCATTCTCCCCCAATCCCCGTGCCCAAGCCTGAGGCAGGCATTGATCTGCTTTATGTCTAGATAGATTTGCCTAGTCTGGATCCTGTGTGTTTTTGTGAGATCATACAACATGTGGTCTGTGTGGATGCCTTTTCATGTACTGTAACACTCTCAAGGTCCGTTACGGTTGCGGCACTTTTCAATACTGCATTCCTTTTAATGGTTGAATAATATTCCACTGTTTGCTCTGCCACAGCTTATTTACCCACTTTAACTTGGCATGGCACGGAATGTTCACTCCTTCATGGGAAGGAGCATACATAGGAGAGAAGACAAGGCAGAAAGTGTTCCCCAAATCCAGAGAGGGGGGCCCAGGGCAAGGATGCTGAAAGTATTACTGCTTGACCTCCTTTTGCCCTAGGAACCCATTCCTTTACAGGGCAGCCTACTGACTTATTTACTTTTTAAATTTTATTGTGGTGAGACATATGTAATGAAAGATCACCATTGCAGTCATTTTTTAAAATGTGGACAGTTAAGTATGTGTAAGCATCGTCATTATCCATCTCCAATTTTCTTCAACAGCTAACAACAACAACAACAACAACAACTTCGTGCTGCAGTGGTTGAGCACTTGGCTACTAACCGAAAGGTGGGCACTTTTTGGAACCCACTAGCCACTCCGGTGAGAGAAGTAGCTGACATTCTACTTCTGTAAAGATTTATAGCCTGAAAACCCAATAAGCAGATCTACCGTGTCCTGTAGGCTCTTGATGAATTGGAATCTGCTTAATGGCAGAGGATTTATTTTGGTTTGGTAACATTCTTGGATTTTGAAATACACAATCTATGTTTTCATCTGCCCAGCATTCGTTTCCCTAATCTATCTTCCTTATAGACCAGTCCTCCAATATCTCTTTATGCAATCTGCTTTCCATTGGATTGTGGCTTGAGCTATGTAAGTAGGTAGGACTGGATGCTGCCTCCGTCATTGACCCTGCCTTCGGCTCCTGGAATACATAGGTAGTTGATTCCCTAGACTATCAGTGGATTTGACATCTCTAAATTCAGGAATGCACAGGAACTTTAAATTCTAGGAAAACACCTCCACAACCAAAGTACACATCCTTTGGTAGATTGAGCTGTCAGAACAATCTGGATATTCTAACAGACAGCATTTGTTCAGTGATATACTTTGCACCTCATTGCAAGAGACCCCAGTTTAATTCCTGTTGGAATTGACTTGATGGCAGTGAGTTTGAGTTTAACGTATCTAATATACAATAAGCATCACCTGTCTGTGAAGGCTTATGTGTTGCTAGGATGCTAAACAAATTTCAGTGGAGCCTCAGAACAAGATTAGGAAAAAAAAGGCCAGGTGATCAACTTCAGAAAAACAGTCCATGTGGGTGAATAAGCAAACGTGGTGAAGAAAGCTGATGGTGCCCGGTTTTCAAAAGATATAGCATCTGGGGTCTTAAAGGCTTGAAGGCGAACAAGCAGCCATCTATCTGAGAAGCAACAAAGCCCACATGGAGGAAGCACACCAGCCTTTGCGATCATGAGGTGTAGATGGGATCAGACCCAAACAAAACAAAACAAAAATCATATCAATTAGAACAAGGGGAAGGGCAGATTGGAGTCCCAAAGTAATCAATTGGACAACCCCTGTCAGAAGGGCCACAAGGAAGAGATGAGCCAGTCAGGGTGCAGTATAGCACTGATGAAACACACAACCTTCCTCTAGTTCTTTAATGCTTCCCACACACACATTTTCATGGCCCTAATTCTATCTTACAAATCTGGGTAAATTAGAACATGTACTCTGGTACAGATAAGAGCTCACAACACAGATAATCCAGAACAGATAAACCCCTCAGGACCAATAAAAGGAGTAGTGATACTAGGAGGGTAAGGGAAAAGGAAGGAGGGGAGGAGAAAGGGGGAACCAATCACAATAATCGATGTATTGCCCCCCTCCCAGGGAGACAGACAGCAGAAAAGTGGATGAAGAGAGAGAGCAGTTGGTGTAAGACATGAAAAATAATTATAAATTATCAAGGGGACATGGGTGAGGCGGGGGTGGGGTGGGGAGGGAAAAAATTAGGAGCTGATACCAAGGGCTCAAGTAAAAAGAAAATGTTTGGAACAGATGATGACAACATATGTACAGATGTGTTTGACACAATGGATATATGTATGGATTGTGATAAGAGCTGTAAGAACCCCCAGTAAGATAATTTTTTTAAAAAAGAAAGAAAATCAGTCCATGAACACCAGACAGATCCCATGTTCTAATCTGACACTGATCACGGGGTGGTACAGGATCTAGAGAGTGTTTGCGTATGTTGTACATGGACTCTTCATAAGTTGGGGCAACTAGCAACAAGCAGCATGGATGCTTCCAATACTGTACTGATCTCAAGCTTGTCAGATTCACAATCTGGTCAGATTTCAGGAAGATAATCCTCCCCGCTTCCTCTGCCTCTCCCACTGCCATTAAGTCAATAGTGACTCATAGGTCTGAGGCACGGTAGAATTGTTCTTGTGAGTATCTGATCTGTGAGAATAGAAAGCCCTGTCTGGTGCTGGTGGTTTTGAATTGCTGACCTTGAGGATCGCAGCCCAATGTGTAACCACGATGGACCCCTTCAGGAAGACTTAGACACCAGCTAAATACGTCTTCCATTCTGTTGATGTGCTGTCATTGGCGTGACCTCTGGAATGGCCAAAGAGACAGTTCGTAGCAGTCTAGATCGGGATGCTCTACCTTTGATTGCACAGACTGTTATGAATATGCGGGCCAGGGCCTCGACATTGGGTGCGATGGCTTCAGTGAGGCTGAACTATTTGACTTCATGAAATGAAATGAAGCAACCTTTACCACACTTTGGATTACTGCAAATTACAATGATGAAGTGCTGTTGTTGATTTTTTTCCCATTTTGCCCTCCTTATTTTCCATAATTAAGAATGAAATTTATTTAGTGAACCGTGCTGGCTACTTAGTGTTTCTGCATTACCCAAGGCAATTGTTACTCAGAGCCAGGGTGTTTTGTTTTTTGTTTGCCTGCATTTGAAGGTTTATTTTTCTGTTGTTGCTGTGATTTCTTGGCTTCGCCACTGGCAGGGCTGACAAATTAATAGGCCCCGGGTACTAAAAGTATCTGCAATTAAAGCAAAGTGCTAATAAAGGTCACCTGTTCCCAGAGAGCTGTCCCTGCTCAAAGCCCGCTTCAATCAATGGGCATTGTGTGTGGTTTGTTCTCTGTGATACAATCTCTCCTCCACAATCAGTTTTTAAACATGTTTCTGTTCATTTAAAACAAGAAATAATTTAAGATGTTAATCTTTAACTTTACCACATTTCCTTGATTGTTTTCGAGAGTGTTTTTAACTAGGAAGAAATAATTACACAGATTTTTCCCTGATCCTAATTTTTTTAATTCAACAACTAATTATTGAGTGTTTCTTATGTGCTAATGGCTGAGGATGCAAAAAAGCAAAGCAATAGAGTCTTCTGCCCTGCAGAGATAATGTGAGAGAGAGAAATATAGAATGAGATAATGATTAAGCAGTGTTATTAATTTAACACCACAGTTGGATTGGAAGTACAAGGGAGGCCGTGATTAACTCCATCTTGACAGATGGAATGGATGGCCTTTAGGAAGCATGCATGTTTGAGGGATAAAGAGCAGTTCTTCATGAAAATAAGAGGGAGACCATTTCACTTGGAAAAGGGACTTTACACAAAGGAAAGAAGTGTCAAATCCTCATTCTCTTTTGCAAGCAGTTCAGTGATTCTGTAATAATCGGTGGGAGATCTAGAAGTCTAGGCTGTAGAATTATGTTGGTGATGGATTTAGATTGTATGCTAAGATATTCAGATTTCGTCCTGGGGGATTACATGATTTTAAAGCAGAATAGTGACATGATTAACATTACATTTCAAGAAGATCACTCTGGAAGGAATTTTTGAGATATTACCTGCTAGTTTTTGTAATTGGCAAGAAACTATTTCAGGTCAATTCAGAGTTGAACAGTCCCATGGGATTTTCTTAGCTGTAATCTTTACAGAAGCAGATCACTGGGCCTTTGCTCTATAGAGCTGCTAAGTGGGCTCAAACTACCCATCTTTCAGCTAGTAATTGAGTGCTCAGCCACCTGTACCACCAGGGCGATGGTTGCTGTTGGTGGCAGGTGCCACGGAGGGGCGCTAATTTACAGAAACCCGAGGTTGAACAGAGCAGAGCACTGGCCGGTCCTGCACCAGCCTCACAGTCGTTCTACTTGAGCTCATTGTTAGG